>NC_092039.1:96369110-97022542 GCF_003086295.3 Arachis hypogaea
ATATGAGCAGGAGCAAAGACAAAAGCATTCTTGTTGAGGCTGACCCTGAACCTGAAAGGACCTTGAAGCGAAAGCTAAGAGAAGCTAAGGCACAACTCTCTGTAGAGGACCTAACAGAAATCTTCAAAGAAGAAGACATGGCAGCCGAAAATAACAACGATGCCAACAATGCAAGGAAGGTGCTGGGTGACTTTACTGCACCTACTATCGACTTCTATGGGAGAAGCATCTCTATCCCTGCCATTGGAGCAAACAACTTTGAGCTTAAGCCTCAATTAGTTTCTCTAATGCAACAGAATTGCAAGTTCCATGGACTTCTATTGGAAGATCCTCATCAGTTTTTAGCTGAATTCTTGTAAATCCGTGACACTGTCAAGACTAATGGGGTTGACCCTGAGGTCTACAGACTTATGCTATTCCCTTTTGCTGTAAGAGACAGAGCTAGAATATGGTTGGACTCACAACCTAAAGAAAGCCTGAACTCTTGGGAAAAGCTAGTCAATGCCTTCTTGGCAAAGTTCTTTCCACCTCAAAAATTGAGTAAGCTTAGAGTGGAAGTCCAAACCTTCAGACAGAAGGAAGGAGAATCCCTCTATGAAGCTTGGGAAAGATACAAACAATTAATTAGAAAGTGTCCTTCTGACATGCTTTCTGAATGGAGCATCATAGGTATTTTCTATGATGGTCTGTCTGAACTGTCCAAGATGTCATTGGATAGCTCTGTTGGAGGATCTCTTCATCTGAAGAAGACGCCTACAGAAGCTCAAGAGCTCATTGAAATGGTATCAAATAACCAATTCATGTACACTTCTGAAAGGAATCCTGTGAACAATGGGACGAATCAGAAGAAAGGAATTCTTGAGATTGATACTCTGAATGCCATATTGGCTCAGAACAAAATATTGACTCAGCAAGTCAATATGATTTCTCAAAGTCTGTCTGGAATGCAAGCTGCACCAGGCAGTACTAAGGACGCTTCATCTGAAGAAGAAGCTTATGATCCTGAGAACCCTTCAATAGAAGAGGTGAATTACATGGGAGAACCCTATGGAAACACCTATAATTCTTCATGGAGAAATCATCCAAATCTCTCATGGAAGGATCAACAGAGACCTCAACAAGGTTTCAAAAACAATAATGGTGGAAGAAACAGGTTTAGCAATGGCAAGCCTTTTCCATCATCTTCTCAGCAACAGACAGAGAATTCCAAGCAGAGCCACTCTGACTTAGCAACCATGGTCTCTGATCTAATCAAAACCACTCAAAGTTTCATGACTGAAACAAGGTCCTCCATTAGGAACTTGGAGGCACAAGTGGGTCAGCTGAGTAAGAAAGTTACTGAACTCCCTCCTAGTACTCTTCCAAGCAATACAGAAGAAAATCCAAAAAGAGAGTTCAAGGCCATCAACATGGCCGAATTTGGAGAAGAGGAAGAGGCAGTGAACGCCACTAAGGAAGACCTCAATGGACGTCCACTGGCCTCCAATGAGTTCCCTAATGAGGAACTATGGGAATCTGAGGCTCACACTGAGACCATAGAGATTCCATTGGATTTACTTCTGCCATTCATGAGCTCTGATGAGTATTCTTCCTCTAAAGAGGATGAAGATGTCACTGAAGAGCAAGTTGCTAAATACCTTGGAGCAATCATGAAGCTAAATGACAAGTTATTTGGTAATGAGACTTGGAAGGATGAACCTCCTTTGCTCACCAAAGAACTGGATGACTTGTCTAGGCAGAGATTACCTCAAAACAGACAAGACCCTGGGAAGTTCTCAATACCTTGTACCATAGGTACCATGAGCTTTAAGAAGGCTCTGTGTGACTTAGGGTCAAGTATAAACCTCATGCCTCTCTCTATAATGGAGAAGCTAGGGATCTTTGAGGTACAAGCTGCAAGAATCTCACTAGAGATGGCATACAATTCAAGAAAACAAGCTTATGGACTTGTAGAGGATGTTCTGGTAAATATTGAAGACCATTACATCTCTGCTGATTTCATAGTCCTAGAAACTGGGAAGTGCATGGATGAATCCATCATCCTTGGCATACCCTTCCTAGCCACAGCAAAGGCTGTGATTAATGTGGACAGAGGAGAATTGATCATTCAAGTGAATGAAGAATCCTTTGTGTTTAAGGCTCAAGGATATCCCTCTGTCACCATGGAGAGGAAGCATGAAGAGCTTCTCTCAAAACAGAGTCAAACAGAGCCCCCACAGTCAAACTCTAAGTTTGGTGTTGGGAGGCCACAACCAACTTCTAAGTTTGGTGTTGAACCCCCACATTCAAACTCTAAGTTTGGTGTTGGGAGGTTCCAATATTACTTTGAACATCTGTGAGGCTCCATGAGAGCCCACTATCAAGCTACTGACATTAAAGAAGCACTTGTTGGGAGGCAACCCAATGTTATATTTAATCTATTTTCCTTTGTTATTTCATGTTTTTTGTAGGTTGATGATCATGGGAAGTCACAAAATCAATTGAAAAATCAAAAACAGAATGAAAAACAGAAAGAAAAATAGCACACCCTGGAGGAAGAACCTACTGGCGTTTAAACGCCAGTAAGGGTAGCAAATGGGCGTTTAACGCCCAGTCTGGCACCATTCTGGGCGTTTAACGCCAGAAAGGGGCACCAGACTGGCGTTAAACGTCAGGAAAGGGCAAGAAGCTGGCGTTAAACGCCAGAAACGGGCACCAGCCCGGCGTTTAACGCCAGAATTGGCATAAAGAGCATTTTTGCTCGCCACTTGGTGCAGGGATGAATTTTCCTTGACACCTCAGGATCTGTGGACCCCACAGGATCCCCACCTACCCCACCACCCTCTCTCTTCTTCTTCACCCATTCACCAATCACCTCAACCAATCTTCCCCAAAAACCCCTCACCTATCAAATCCCACTATTCTCTTCACCACTCACATCCATCTTTCATAAAACCTCACCTACATCACCATTCAAATTCAAACCACTTTCCCTCCCAAACCCACCCTCCTATAGCCGAACCCTACCCCTCTCTCCACCCCTATATAAACCCATCTTCACTCCTTCATTTTCACACACCCTAAACACTACTTCTCCCCCTTTGGCCGAACCACAAAGCCATCTCCATCTCCTCTATTTCTTCTTCTTCTACTCTCTTCTTTCTTCTTTTGCTCGAGGACGAGCAAACCTTTTAAGTTTGGTGTGGTAAAAGCATTGCTTTTTGTTTTTCCATAACCATTTATAGCATCCAAGGCCAGAGAAACCTCTAGAAAGAGGAAAGGGAAGGCAAAAGCTTCTACCTCCGAGTCATGGAAGATGGAGAGATTCATCTCAAGGGTGCATCAAGACCACTTCTATGAAGTTGTGGCCATGAAGCAGGTGATCCCCGAGGTCCCTTTCAAACTCAAAAAGAGTGAATATCCGGAGATCCGATATGAGATCCGAAGAAGAGGTTGGGAAGTCCTTACCAACCCCATTCAACAAGTCCGAGTCTTAATGGTTCAAGAGTTCTATGCCAATGCATGGATCACCAAGAGCCATGATCAAAGTGTGAACCCGAACCCAAAGAATTGGCTTACAATGGTTCGGGGGAAATGCTTAGATTTTAGTCCGGAAAATGTAAGGTTGGCATTCAACTCGCCCATGATGCAAGGAGATGAACACCCTTACACTAGAAGGGTCAACTTTGATCAAAGGTTGGACCAAGTCCTCACAGACATTTGTGAAGAGGGCGCCCAATGGAAGAGAGATTCAAGAGGGAAGCCGGTTCAACTAAGAAGGCATGACCTCAAGCCCGTGGCTAGGGGATGGTTGGAGTTTATCCAACGCTCAATCATTCCCACTAGCAACCGGTCCGAAGTTACTATAGACCGGGCCATCATGATTCATAGCATCATGATTGGAGAGGAAGTAGAAGTTCGTGAGGTTATAGCCCAAGAACTTTATAAGGTGGCGGACAAGTCCTCTACCTTGGCAAGGTTAGCCTTTCCTCATCTCATTTGTCACCTCTGTTATTCAGTTGGAGTTGACATAGAGGGAGACATCCCCATTGATGAGGACAAGCCCATCACTAAGAAAAGGATGGAGCAAACAAGAGATCCCACTCATCATGAAATCCCTGAGATACCTCAAGGGATGCACTTTCCTCCACAAAACTATTGGGAGCAAATCAACACCTCCCTAGGAGAATTGAGTTCCAACATGGGACAACTAAGGGTGGAGCACCAAGAACATTCCATCCTCCTCCATGAAATTAGAGAAGATCAAAGAATCATGAGAGAGGAACAAAAAAGGCAAGGAAGAGACATTGAGGAGCTCAAGCACTCCATAAGATCTTCAAGAGGAAGAACAAGCCACCATCACTAAGGTGGACCCGTTCTTTAATTTCCTTGTTCTTTATTTTCCTGGTTTTCGAATTTTAATGCTTATGTTTATCTATGTTTGTGTCTTATGATCATTAGTGTCTTAGTGTCTATGCCTTAAAGTTATGAATGTCCTATGAATCCATCACCTTTCTTGAATGAAAAATGTTCTTAATTGAAAAAGAGAAGAATTGCATGAATTTTGAATTTTATAACAGAATTAATTATTTTGATGGGGTGGCAATATTTTGGTTTCTGAATGTATGCTTGAACAGTGCATATGCCTGTTGAATTTGTTGTTCATGAATGTTGGCTCTTGAAAGAATGATGAAAAAGGAGACATGTTACTGAGGATCTGAAAAATCATAAAAATGATTCTTGAAGCAAGAAAAAGCAGTGAATACAAAAAAGAGAGTATATGCGAAAAAAAATGAAAAGAAAAAAAAAGAAAGAAATAAATTTGTGATCCAAGGCAAAAAGAGTGTGCTTAAGAACCCTGTACACCTCTAATTGGGGACTCTAGCAAAGCTGAGTCACAATCTGAAAAGGTTCACCCAATTATATGTCTGTGGCATGTATGTATCTGGTGGTAATACTGGAAGACAGAGTGCTTTGGGCCATGGCCAAGACTCATAAAGTAGCTGTGTTCAAGAATCATCATACCTAACTAGGAGAATCAATAACACTATCTGGATTCTGAGTTCCTATAGAAACCAATCATTCTGAATTTCAAAGGATAGAGTGAGATGCCAAAACTATTCATAGGCAAAAAGCTAAAAGCCCCGCTCATCTAATTAATACTGATCTTCATAGATGTTTTTGGAGTTCATTGCATATTCTCTTCTTTTTATATTATTTGATTTTCAGTTGCTTGAGGACAAGCAACAATTTAAGTTTGGTGTTGTGATGAGCGAATAATTTGTACGCTTTTTGGCATTATTTTTAGTATATTTTTAGTATGTTTTAGCTAGTTTTTATTATATTTTTATTAGTTTTTAGTTAAAATTCACTTTTCTGGACTTTACTATGAGTTTGTGTGTTTTTTTGTGATTTCAGGTATTTTCTGGCTGAAATTGAGGGACCTGAGCAAAAATCTGATTCAGAGGCTGAAAAGGACTGTAGATGTTGTTGGATTCTGACCTCCCTGCACTTGAAGTGGATTTTCTGGAGCTACAGAAGCCCAATTGGCGTGCTCTAAACGGCGTTGCAAAGTAGACATCCTGGGCTTTCCAGAAATGTTTAATAGTTCATACTTTGCCCAAGATTTGATGGCCCAAACCGGCGTTCCAAATCAGCTCAAAACTACCCGGCGTTAAACGCCGGAACTGGCACAAGAATGGGATTTAAATGCCTAAACTGGCATAAAAGCTGGCGTTTAACTCCAAGAGAAGTCTCTACACATGAAAGCTTCAATGCTCAGCCCAAGCACACATCAAGTGGGCCCAGAAGTGGATTTTTATGTCATTTACTCATTTCTGTAAACCCTAGGCTACTAGTTCTCTACAAATAGGACCTTTTGCTATTGTATTATCATCTTTTGATCACTTTAGATCTTAGGATCATCTTTGGACATTGGTGGGTGAAATTGTGATAATCAATGGCGCCATCAACATGGTACGCTCAATTGCAATCTCAACTCTTTATCACGACTTCGCACAACTAACCAGCAAGTGTACTGGGTCGTCCAAGTAATAAACCTTACGCGAGTAAGGGTCGATCCCACAGAGATTGTTGGTATGAAGCAAGCTATGGTCACCTTGTAAATCTTAGTCAGGCAAACTCAAATGGTTATGGATGATGAATAAAACATAAAGATAAAGATAGAGATACTTATGTAATTAATTGGTGGGAATTTCAGATAAGCGTATTGAGATGCTTTGTCCCTTCCGTCTCTTTGCTTTCCTACTGTCTTCATCCAATCCTTCTTTCTCCTTTCCATGGCAAGCTGTATGTAGGGTTTCAATGTTGTCAGTGGCTACCTCCCATCCTCTCAGTGAAAATGTTCAACGCACCCTGTCACGGCATGGCTATTCATCTGTCGGTTCTCAATCAGGTTGGAATAGAATCCAGTGATTCTTTTGCGTCTGTCACTAACGCCCAACCCTCAGGAGTTTGAAGCTCGTCACAGTCATTCAATCATTGAATCCTACTCAGAATACCACAGACAAGGTTTAGACCTTCCGGATTCTCTTGAATGCAGTCATCAATTCTAGCTTATACCACGAAGATTCCGGTTAAAGAATCCAAGAGATATCCACCCAATCTAAGGTAGAACGGAGGTGATTGACAGTCACACGTTCATAGGTGAGAATGATGATGAGTGTCACGAATCATCACATTCATCAAGTTGAAGAACAAGTGATATCTTAGAATAAGAACAAGCTGAATTGAATAGAAGAACAATAGTAATTGCATTAATACTCGAGGTACAGCAGAGCTCCACACCTTAATCTATGGTGTGTAGAAACTCCACCGTTGAAAATACATAAGAACAAGGTCTAGGCATGGCCGAATGGCCAGCCTCCCAATGATCTAAGATAGCATAAGAATAAAGATAGCTACCAAGACGAAAATACAATAGCAAAAGGTCTTATTTATAAAGAACTAGTAGCCTAAGGTTTACAAAGATGAGTAAATGACATAAAAATCCACTTCTGGGCCCACTTGGTGTGTGCTTGGACTGAGCATTGAAGCATTTTCGTGTAGAGACTTCTCTTGGAGTTAAACGCCAGCTTTTGTGCCAGTTTGGGCGTTTAACTCCCATTCTTGTGCCAGTTCCAGCGTTTAACGCTGGGAAATCTGATGGTGACTTTGAACGCCAGTTTGGGCCATCAAATCTTGGGCAAAGTATAGACTGTCATATATTGCTGGAAAGTCCAGGATGTCTACTTTCCAACGCCGTTAAGAGCGCGCCAATTGGGCTTCTGTAGCTCCAGAAAATCCACTTCGAGTGCAGAGAGGTCAGAATCCAACAGCATCTGCAGTCCTTTTCAGCCTCTGAATTAGATTTTTGCTTAGGTCCCTCAATTTCAGCCAGAAAATACCTGAAATCACAGAAAAACACACAAACTCATAGTAAAGTCCAGAAAAGTGAATTTTAACAAAAAACTAATAAAAATATACTAAAAACTAACTAGAACATTTTAAAAACGTACTAAAAACAATGCCAAAAAGCGTATAAATTATCCGCTCATCACAACACCAAACTTAAATTGTTGCTTGTCTTCAAGCAACTGAAAATCAAATAAGATAAAAAGAAGAGAATATGCAATGAACTCCAAAAACATCTATGAAGATCAGTATTAATTAGATGAGCGGGGCTTTTAGCTTTTTGCCTCTGAACAGTTTTGGCATCTCACTCTATCCTTTGAAATTCAGAATGATTGGCTTCTTTAGGAACTCAGAATCTAGATAGTGTTATTGATTCTCCTAGTTAAGTATGATGATTCTTGAACACAGCTACTTATTGAGTCTTGGCCGTGGTCCAAAGCACACTGTCTTCCAGTATTACCACCGGATACATACATGCCACTGACACATAATTGGGTGAACCTTTTTCAGATTGTGACTGATGACAAGTCATCAAATACCCATTTTTCAAGCTAATTTCATTTGTTTTGTTAGTCTTTATGCACTTTCTTGCTTCTTAAGTAAGTGATTTGGAGTGAAAATGCACAACTTCTTTAAATCAAGCAACCACCATGAAATTAATGTTAATCCATGAGGTTTAAGCCAATTTTAATTGAATTTTAATTGATTTATAAGCCTTATGAATTTAGTGATACTTGGAGTGGTTGTTTTGGTTTATTTCAGGTGAAGAAAAGAATAAAAGAGAAAAGCGTGGCCTAAGAAAGCGTGACCCAAGGAGAAGGAAGCGTGGTCAAAGGAAGGAAAAGTGTGCCACATACAATGGGGGAGGCAAGCATTGCCCTCCACAAGGGCACACTGCCCTCTAGGAGGGCAACATAAGGGAACTAAGCAAAGAAGGCAACTCTGCTCTGCCCTTGTAAATTTGTGCCTTGGAATCAAGAAGAAGAAAATGTTGCCCTGCCCTCCACAAGGGCAGTATCGGGCTCACCAAGGAAGAAAATCAAAGGAAAATGTCTCCAAATGCTTGCCACAAGAGTTGAACACGGGACCATGAGGAAGCAAGGAACTAAGGTCCATTACCGTGCCAAGAAACCAAGGAAAATGATTTAGCGTGTGTTTCTGCCCGGATTCGAACACGGGACTTCATTTTGGAAACACTGCCCTGCCCTCCGCGAGGGCAGGGCAGCATTTTGTTGGTGCACAACTCTGGCGCACCAAGAAGTGAGTCTGGCGCACCAAGGCACGATCCTGGCAGCACCAACGCGCACCACAGCATGATCCTGGCAGCACCAACTTTTTCTGCACTGCCCTCCGCGAGGGCAGGGCAGCATCCTGTGCACCAAGGCACCATTCTGCCGCACCAGCCCGCACCAAGCAAGCACCAACACGCACCAAATCCTGCCCTGCCCTCCACAAGGGCAGGGCAGCCTCCTGGAAGCTATTATTTTGGGTCGAAAAATTCAATTAAAATGCCAATTTAATTCATTTCTTCACCAAATCAAAAGCCCATCCAAATCCCAAAATCCAAGAATAGAAAGTGTATAAATAGGAGCTAGTTTGATGTAATTAGGACCTTTTTCTTAGCTTTTGAATTTTGCACTTTCTTTGAGCTTTGAATTTTATTTTTGCACTTTGAAACTTCTCTTGGTGTTTTCACTGAGATTTCAGAGAATAGGGGAGGAGAATTGATCTCTCTTCTTCCTCGTTCTTGCTTGGGCATTTTTAATTTTCTTGTTTTGATTCTTGGGTGTTAAGAATTGAGGAAATTCTGTCTCAATCTCCACTCAAGAACTCTTTAATTTCTCTTCTGCATAATTGAACTCATTTACATTCCCTTTACTGCTTCTTCTTCAATTCCTTGTCAATTACTTTGTGAACTTGGATCTGGGAAGGCAAATTGAGATCTAGACTTTGCTTTCTAGTCTCTTGAGACCTGAGATCCCATTTTACTTTTGGTTCTTCTGTGAACCCTGCTGCACTTTAATTTCATTTTCTGTTTGAATTTCAGTTTATTCCAATTCATCTTCTACTTTATTAATTGTTGCAATTTACTTTCTCTTCGTTTAGATTCTGCAATCCCAGTCCTCAAATCCCTTTTACATTCAAGCAATTTACATTCCTTGCCATTTAAGTTACTGCAATTTACATTTCTTGCACTTTAAGTTTCAGTCATTTGATTTCTTGTTCTTTAAGATTCAGTCTCTTTTACTTTCCTGTTCTTTAATTTACTGCAATTTCCCCTCTCCCTTTACATTTCAAGCAATTTATCTTCTGTTAAATACAACCCACTCAACCAACATTTGATTCGCTTGACTAAATCAACCACTAAACTAAAATTGCTCAATCCTTCAATCCCTGTGGGATCGACCTCACTCATGTGAGTTATTATTACTTGATGCGACCCGGTACACTTGCCGGTGAGTTTTGTGTTGGATCGCTTTCCACACATCAAGTTTTTGGCGTCGTTGCCGGGGATTGAAATAGATTGACAATGATTAAGTGAAGTGGAGGTCTAGATCAAGCACTTTTTCTTTATTTTTTTTTACTAACATACTAACTGTTTGAGAAATTGCCTCTATTAACTCGCTAACAATTTATCTCAATTAACTGCACTTAATTCTCAAGCGTACTGTTGTTTGATCATCTTAATTGTTTGCGTACGAGTTTCTACAGACAAAGGGTATCATGACATGAAGCCACCACTTATTACACTCATCAAGAACAATTGTTCTTATGACGGAAATCCATTGGAGGACCCTCAACAGCACATATCTACTTTCCTGAGAACTTGTAATGCGGTCAAAACCGATGGTCCAGATCATGACACTTACAAGATCCTGTTATTCCCTTTCTCATTAAAGGGTGAAGCTGCACAATGGTTTGAAACTTTTCCCCAAGGAAGTATCACTAGTTGGGATGATCTGGTCACCAAATTTCTGGCCAAATTCACCTCATCCAGACAGATCATCCAGTTGAAAGAGAAGGAACATCTATTCACACAAGGGGAGGAAGAACCACTTTTCAAAGCCTGGGAAAGATACAAGAAAGCAACTGATAAAGTGGGCTTTCGAGCTTTCTATGAAGGATTGACCCCAGAAACAAGAAGAGCAGTGGACTACTTCTCAGATGGTCTACTCAAAGCAACAACAACTACCCAAGGAAATGCAAACTTCAATGACAAAGGAATCAACAACCAACATTCATTTGAGGAACCACAGAATGCAAACTCAGAAAAAGAAGTGATGAATATTGAATGGGTGAATGCTTTCAAGGACCTAAACAGACAAATGCACTATCAACCTCAGTAAAACATGGAGCTGTCTGCTGCAGTGAATGCCAAATTTCCACCATGGAGACCTCATTTTTATCTGAGAATGAGGGAGTCTCAACATCAAGAACAAGGAAGTTTCCACCAGGGCAACTCCATGACCACAAACAATCAACATCCCCCACCCACTAATAACACTCAAAGCCAATATTCACAACATAGACACTTCCAGACTCATCTCAACTGGAGAAGGAACGAGTACCAAAATCACAAACCAAGAGATTTCAATTATAACAACCCCAACTTCACAAACCAACAAAAACACCATTACAGCAATAACAACCATTACATGCCGCCATCACACCCGCCCTTTCAACCTTTAACACCTCATAACCAACCAATCTCACAAGACTCTCAGAGAATCACAGACTTAGAGATCCTAATAGAGAGAATGATGAAACACCAAGAGGAAACAACAAGGAACCAAACAATGTTAATCAAAGGAATTGAGGAGCAGATAGCTCAACTGGCGAAGTACTTTGCAGAAAGGGGTGAGAAGAAACCAAGTACTTTCCTCAAAACCATTGAAGACAAACTAACCAACAACGAAGATGCTACAAAGAAGGAAGGATGGAAAAGGATCATAGAGGACAATGAGAAAATACTGGACAAAGGAAGTACCAGCCAAGAAAAACACAACAAGGAATTCTTTCAAGGAGAGACAGAGGATAGAATTAGAGAAAAGCAGAAAATCCCCACTGGAAAGTTTTCACTAGGGGATCGAGTGATGATCAATATTCAAACCATGAAGGTATCCCCACAGTTGTCTGATCACTACATTGTGACTAAGATCCTTCCACAAGAATTTATAGAGGTCATCAAAGAGGAAACCGGAAGGAAGTTCACAGTGAAGAAAGACAAGCTAAGGCACTGTGATTTTCAACCTCCATGATCAGCAAAAATAGAAGATGTCAAGCTAGTGACAATAAAAGAGCGCTTGTTGGGAGGCAACCCAACCTGAGGTAGTTTTCTTTCATAGCTTTTTCAATAAAAATGTTGAATAATTGGTATGGATTGCAAGGAGCTAAGTTTGGTGTTGCACACCAAAACAATTTAAGGGAGAATAAAAGATTCTAAGTTTGGTGTTCCACCAAAAATAACATTCAAAAACACATTCTCACCTCTTGCATGATGCTAGCTCCAAGCAACCAAACACATTATTCAACTGTTTAATTGCTTTCTCGTTTTATTTTCATTAACCTTTAGCAAGGACACAGGGTTTCACATATGGGTAACTTGATGCATCTGAGATAGTGGCAAATAATTAAGTTTGGTGTTCACACACCAAAACAATTCCAAGAGCCACACTCCATTTATGCATACTAACCATATAATTAAGGGCTTGAGAAGCAAGCAACTTTGAGAATTATGCAGGACATGAGTCAACAATTGAAGACATTATGCATCCTAACTCAAAGAGAACACAACAGAAGGAAGAATCAAAGGGCTGCAACTTCACAGGTTGTATCTAAACTTAATCCTTGCTGCTGTGAAATGTTTCGAATCTGGAAACCATTGTATGTCTTTCTAAAGTGTTTATCTAGTTGCAAGTGAAACTGCTTGTTAAAATTGCTAAATCTGCATAATGCTTGTTATCCATCACTTAGCTTTAAATTTTGTTTTGTTTCCCATATGCTTAAATAAAAGAGATTTGTTTGAATTGAAAAGTGAAATATCCAATGTTGCATAAGTAAGAATGGAAGTTAGTGGTGGTACATGTGTTTGATTAAATGCATAACTCATGAAATAATTTTTGCATAATATCATTCTCATTCAAGTGTGAGTTAGCTTGCTGTACAAAGACTCTTATCAATAATGAAACAGCCCTTGGTAACGAAAACAGAAAGAAAAGGAAGAAGAAAAAGCCAAAATGGCAAGAAAAACAAAGAATAAAGGTTGGACACCAATAGCTTGGACCCTAGGACATATGCCTGTGGTGTTCTTGTACTAAGATATGCTTGGATGAGTAAATTCTAAGGGGTATTTTAAAACCCGGTCACTTAGATCAACTGATTTGGGTTGGCCAATTGAAAATCCACAATAAAGAGCAACTTAGATACAGAACATTTAGTTATCCAAAGAGATGCTGGGCATCAATGATCCTAGGAAGAATTAGTGAGCAATGTGTCTGTGGTGGAAAGATGTCAAGTAAAAGAAAAAAATAAAGCCAAAGGCTATTACTGCAACATTTGACACCAAACCTCCAAAAGAATAATAAGCTTGTTAAGCATTATGAGCCAAGAAAAGTTAGCAAGGGAGGAATTAAAAAGTGAGTCTTATAACAGCAAGTTTAGCAAGCCTTTGAGGAAAGATGTATATTATGTAACAGCAACAATAATTGAGTTATCATTGTCTGCATAAAGACTCCATAAATCAAGTTCTGCTATATGCCTAATAAGGATATGTGTTCTTTTCTTATTCATGTCATTTACTCTTAGTTTTGATGCTTGCTTGGGGACAAGCAAGATTTAAGTTTGGTGTTGTGATGACAAGTCATCATATACCCATTTTTCAAGCTAATTTCATTTGTTTTGTTAGTCTTTATGCACTTTCTTGCTTCTTAAGTAAGTGATTTGGAGTGAAAATGCACAACTTCTTTAAATCAAGCAACCACCATGAAATTAATGTTAATCCATGAGGTTTAAGCCAATTTTAATTGAATTTTAATTGATTTATAAGCCTTATGAATTTAGTGATACTTGGAGTGGTTGTTTTGGTTTATTTCAGGTGAAGAAAAGAATAAAAGAGAAAAGCGTGGCCTAAGAAAGCGTGACCCAAGGAGAAGGAAGCGTGGTCAAAGGAAGGAAAAGTGTGCCACATACAATGGGGGAGGCAAGCATTGCCCTCCACAAGGGCACACTGCCCTCTAGGAGGGCAACATAAGGGAACTAAGCAAAGAAGGCAACTCTGCCCTGCCCACTACAAGGGCAGAGCACAAATTTGTGCCTTGGAATCAAGAAGAAGAAAATGTTGCCCTGCTCTCCACAAGGGCAGTATCGGGCTCACCAAGGAAGAAAATCAAAGGAAAATGTCTCCAAATGCTTGCCACAAGAGTTGAACACGGGACCATGAGGAAGCAAGGAACTAAGGTCCATTACCATGCCAAGAAACCAAGGAAAATGATTTAGCGTGTGTTTCTGCCCGGATTCGAACACGGGACTTCATTTTGGAAACACTGCCCTGCCCTCCGCGAGGGCAGGGCAGCATTTTGTTGGTGCACAACTCTGGCGCACCAAGAAGTGAGTCTGGCGCACCAAGGCACGATCCTGGCAGCACCAACGTGCACCACAGCACGATCCTGGCAGCACCAACTTTTTCTACCCTGCCCTCCGCGAGGGCAGGGCAGCATCCTGTGCACCAAGGCACCATTCTGCCGCACCAGCCCGCACCAAGCAAGCACCAACACGCACCAAATCCTGCCCTGCCCTCCACAAGGGCAGGGCAGCCTCCTGGAAGCTATTATTTTGGGCCGAAAAATTCAATTAAAATTCCAATTTAATTCATTTCTTCACCAAATCAAAAGCCCATCCAAATCCTAAAATCCAAGAATAGAAAGTGTATAAATAGGAGCTAGTTTGATGTAATTAGGACCTTTTGCTTAGCTTTTAAATTTTACACTTTCTTTGAGCTTTGAATTTTATTTTTGCACTTTGAAACTTCTCTTGGTGTCTTCACTGAGATTTCAGAGAATAGGGGAGGAGAATTGATCTCTCTTCTTCCTCGTTCTTGCTTGGGCATTTTTAATTTTCTTGTTTTGATTCTTGGGTGTTAAGAATTGAGGAAATTCTGTCTCAATCTCCACTCAAGAACTCTTTAATTTCTCTTCTGCATAATTGAACTCATTTACATTCCCTTTACTGCTTCTTCTTCAATTCCTTGTCAATTACTTTGTGAACTTGGATTTGGGAAGGCAAATTGAGATCTAGACTTTGCTTTCTAGTCTCTTGAGACCTGAGATCCCATTTTACTTTTGGTTCTTCTGTGAACCCTGCTGCACTTTAATTTCATTTTCTGTTTGAATTTCAGTTTATTCCAATTCATCTTCTACTTTATTAATTGTTGCAATTTACTTTCTCTTCGTTTAGATTCTGCAATCCCAGTCCTCAAATCCCTTTTACATTCAAGCAATTTACATTCCTTGCCATTTAAGTTACTGCAATTTACATTTCTTGCACTTTAAGTTTCAGTCATTTGATTTCTTGTTCTTTAAGATTCAGTCTCTTTTACTTTCCTGTTCTTTAATTTACTGCAATTTCCCCTCTCCCTTTATATTTCAAGCAATTTATCTTCTGTTAAATACAACCCACTCAACCAACATTTGATTCGCTTGACTAAATCAACCACTAAACTAAAATTGCTCAATCCTTCAATCCCTGTGGGATCGACCTCACTCATGTGAGTTATTATTACTTGATGCGACCCGGTACACTTGCCGGTGAGTTTTGTGTTGGATCGCTTTCCACACATCAGTGATTCAGCTTTGCTAGAGTCCCCAATTAGAGGTGTCCAGGGTTCTTAAGCACACTATTTTTGCCTTGGATCACAACTTTATTTCTTTCTCTTTTTTTTTCTCTCTTTTTTTTTCTCTTTTTTTCGTTTTCTTTTCTTTTTTTTTTCGTTTTTCTCCTTCTCTTTTTTTTTGTATTCACTGCTTTTTCTTGCTTCAAGAATCATTTTTATGATCTTTCAGATCCTCAGTAACATGTCTCCTTTTTCATCATTCTTTCAAGAGCCAACATTCATGAACAACAAATTCAAAAGACATATGCACTGTTTAAGCATACATTCAGAAAACAAAAGAATTGCCACCACATCAAAATAATTAAACTGTTATAAAATTCAAAATTCATGCAATTCTTCTCTTTTTCAATTAAGAACATTTTCCATTCAAGAAAGGTGATGGATTCATAGGACATTCATAACTTAAAGGCATAGACACTAAGACACTAATGATCAAAAGACACAAACATGGATAAACATAAGCATAAATTTTTGAAAAAACAGAAAAATGAAGGACAAGGAGATTAAAGAACGGGTCCACCTTAGTGATGGCGGCTTGTTCTTCCTCTTGAAGATCTTATGGAGTGCTTGAGCTCCTCAATGTCTCTTCCTTGCCTTTGTTGCTCCTCTATCATGATTCTTTGATCTTCTCTAATTTCATGGAGGAGGATGGAATGTTCTTGGTGCTCCACCCTTAGTTGTCCCATGTTGGAACTCAATTCTCCTAGGGAGGTGTTCAGTTGCTCCCAATAGTTTTGTGGAGGAAATTGCATCCCTTGAGGCATCTCAGGGATTTGATGATGAGAGGGGTCTCTTGTTTGCTCCATCCTCTTCTTAGTGATGGGCTTGTCCTCCTCAATGGGGATGTCTCCCTCTATGTCAACTCCAACTGAATAACAGAGGTGACAAATGAGATGAGGAAAGGCTAACCTTGCCAAGGTAGAGGACTTGTCCGCCACCTTATAAAGTTCTTGAGCTATGACCTCATGAACTTCTACTTCTTCTCCAATCATGATGCTATGAATCATGATGGCCCGGTCTATAGTAACTTCGGACCGGTTGCTAGTGGGAATGATTGAGCGTTGGATAAACTCCAACCATCCCCTAGCCACAGGCTTGAGGTCATGCCTTCTCAATTAAACCGGCTTCCCTCTTGAATCTCTCTTCCATTGGGCGCCCTCTTCACAAATGACTGTGAGGACTTGGTCCAACCTTTGATCAAAGTTGACCCTTCTAGTGTAAGGATGTTCATCTCCTTGCATCATGGGCAAGTTGAATGCCAACCTTACATTTTCCGGACTAAAATCCAAGTATTTCCCCCGAACCATGGTAAGCCAATTCTTTGGGTCCAGGTTCACACTTTGATCATGGTTCTTGGTGATCCATGCATTGGCATAGAACTCTTGAACCATTAAGATTTCGATTTGTTGAATGGGGTTGGTAAGAACTTCCCAACCTCTTCTTCGAATCTCATGTCGAATCTCCGGATATTCACTCTTTTTTAGTTTGAAAGGGACTCGGGGATCACCTTCTTCAAGGCCACAACTTCATAGAAGTGGTCTTGATGCACCCTTGAGATGAATCTCTCCATCTCCCATGACTCGGAGGTGGAAGCTTTTGCCTTCCCTTTCCTCTTTCTAGAGGTTTCTCCGGCCTTGGATGCCATAAATGGTTATGGAAAAACAAAAAGCAATGCTTTTACCACACCAAACTTAAAAGGTTTGCTCGTCCTCGAGCAAAAGAAGATAGAAGAGTGTAGAAGAAGAAGAAATGAAGGAGATGGAGGAGGCTTTGTGGTTCGGCCAAAGGGGGAGAAGTAGTGTTTAGATTTTGTGAAAATGAAGGATTGAAGAGGGGTTTGTATAGGGGTGAAGAGAGGGGTAGGGTTCGGCTATGGGAGGTTGGGTTTGGGTGGGAAAGTGGTTTGAATTTGAATGGTGAGGTAGGTGGGATTTTATGAAGGATGGATGTGAATGGTGAAGAGAAAGATGGGATTTGATAGGTGAGGGGTTTTGGGGGAAGAGGTGTTGAGGTGATTTGTGAATGGGTGAAGAAGAGAGAGAGTGGTGGGGTAGGTGGGGATTCTGTGGGGTCCACAGATCCTGAGGTGTCAAGGAAAAGTCATCCATGCACCAAGTGGCGAGCAAAATTGCTCTTTGTGCCAATTCTGGCGTTAAACGCCGGGCTGGTGCCCAGTTCTGGCGTTTAACGCCGAGTTCTTGCCCTTTTCTGGCGTTTAACGCCAGTCTGGAGCCCCTTTCTGGCGTTAAACGCCCAGAATGGTGCCAGACTGGGCGTTAAACGCCCATCTGCTAGCTTTACTGGCGTTTAAACGCCAGCAAGTTGTCCTCCAGGGTGTGCTATTTTTCTTTCTGTTTTTCTTTCTATTTTTGCTTTTTCAATTGATTTTGTGACTTCTCATGATCATCAACCTACATAAAACATAAAATAACAAAGAAAAATAGATAAATATAACATTGGGTTGCCTCCCAACAAGCGCTTCTTTAATGTCATTAGCTTGACAGTGAGCTCTCATGGAGCCTCATAGATACTCAGAGCAATGTTGGAACCTCCCAACACCAAACTTAGAGTTTGAATGTGGGGGTTCAACACCAAACTTAGAAGTTGGTTGTGGCCTCCCAACACCAAACTTAGAGTTTGACTTTAGGGGCTCTGTTTGGCTCTGTTTTGAGAGAAGCTCTTCATGCTTCCTCTCCATGGTGACAGAGGGATATCCTTGAGCCTTAAACACAAAGGATTTTTCATTCACTTGAATGATCAATTCTCCTCTGTCCACATCAATAACAACCTTTGCTTGGCTAGGAAGGGTCTGCCAAGGATGATGGATTCATCCATGCACTTCCCAGTCTCTAGGACTATGAAATCAGCAGGGATGTAATGGTCTTCAACTTTTACCAGAACATCCTCTACAAGTCCATAAGCTTGTTTTCTTGAATTGTCTGCCATCTCTAGTGAGATTTTTGCAGCTTGCACCTCAAAGATCCCTAGCTTCTCCATTACAGAGAGAGGCATGAGGTTTACACTTGACCCTAGGTCACACAGAGCCTTCTTAAAGGTCATGGTGCCTATGATACAAGGTATTGAAAACTTCCCAGGATCCTGTCTCTTTTGAAGTAATTTCTGCCTAGACAAGTCATCCAGTTCTTTGGTGAGCAAAGGGGGTTCATCCTCCCAAGTCTTACCAAATAACTTGTCATTTAGCTTCATGATTGCTCCAAGGTATTTTGCAACTTGCTCTTCAGTGACATACTCATCCTCTTCAGAGGAAGAATACTCATCAGAGCTCATGAATGGCAGAAGAAAATCCAATGAAATCTCTATGGTCTCAGTGGGAGCCTCAGATTCCCATGGTTCCTCATTAGGGAACTCATTGGAGGCCAGTGGACGTCCATTGAGGTCTTCCTCAGTGGCGCTCACTGCCTCTCCCTCCTCTCCAAATTCGGCCATGTTGATAGCCTTGCACTCTCCTTTTGGATTTTCTTCTGTATTGCTTGGAAGAGTACTAGGAGGGAGTTCAGTAATTTTCTTGCTCAGCTGACCCACTTGTGCCTCCAGATTTCTAATGGAGGATCTTGTATCAGTCATGAAACTTTGAGTGGTTTTGATTAGATCAGAGACCATGGTTGCTAAGTCAGAGTGGTTCTGCTTAGAATTCTCTGTCTGTTGCTGAGAAGATGATGGAAAAGGCTTACCATTGCTAAACCTATTTCTTCCACCATTATTATTGTTGAAACCTTGTTGAGGTCTCTGTTGATCCTTCCATGAGAGATTTGGATGATTTCTCCATGAAGGATTATAGGTGTTTCCATAGGGTTCTCCCATGTAATTCACCTCTTCCATTGAAGGGTTCTCAGGATCATAAGCTTCTTCTTCAGATGAAGCTTCCTTAGTACTGCCTGGTGCATTTTGCATTCCAGACAGACTTTTAGAAATCATATTGACTTGTTGGGTCAATATTTTGTTCTGAGCCCATATGGCATTCAGAGTATCAATCTCAAGAACTCCTTTCTTCTGATTAGTCCCATTGTTCACAGGATTCCTTTCAGAAGTGTACATGAATTGGTTATTTGCAACCATTTCAATTAGTTCTTGAGCTTCTGTAGGCGTCTTCTTCAGATGAAGAGATCCTCCAGCAGAGCTATCTAAAGACATCTTGGACAGTTCAGACAGGCCATCATAGAAAATACCTATGATGCTTCATTCAGAAAGCATATCAGACGGACACTTTCTGATTAATTGTTTGTATCTTTCCCAAGCTTCATAGAGGGATTCTCCTTCCTTCTGTCTGAAGGTTTGGAATTCCACTCTAAGCTTACTCAATTTTTTAGGTGGAAACAACTTTGCCAAGAAGGCATTGACTAGCTTTTCCCAAGAGTTTAGGCTTTCTTTAGGTTGTGAGTCCAACCATATTCTAGCTCTGTCTCTTACAGCAAAAGGGAACAGCATAAGTCTGTAGACCTCAGGGTCAACCCCATTGGTCTTGACAGTGTCACAGATTTGCAAGAACTCAGCTAAAAATTGATGAGGATCTTCCAATGGAAGTCCATGAAACTTGCAATTCTGTTGCTTTAGAGAAACTAATTGAGGCTTAAGCTCAAAGTTGTTTGCTCCAATGGCAGGGATAGAGATGCTTCTCCCATAGAAATCGGGAGTAGGTGCAGTAAAGTCACCCAGCACCTTCCTTGCATTGTTGGCTTGTTGTTGTTTTCGGCTGCCATGGTTTCTTCTTCTTTGAAGATTTCTGTTAGGTCCTCTACAGAGAATTGTGCCTTAGCTTCTCTTAGCTTTCGCTTCAAGGTCCTTTCAGGTTCAGGATTAGCCTCAACAAGAATGCTTTTGTCTTTGCTCCTGCTCATATGAAAGAGAAAAGAACAAGAAAATGTGGAATCCTCTATGTCACAGTATAGAGATTCCTTGAGGTGTCAGAGGAAAAGAAAAATAGAAGGCAGAAGTATTAGAAGAATGTGAGAAGAGGGGAAGAATTTTCGAAAATTAAGTAAGAGATTTTAAAAAAAACATTTTGAAAAATACCATTTGATTTTCGAAAACTAAGTAAAAAAAATGATTTTTGAAAAAGATTTTGAAATTAGAAGTTAAAAAGATTTGATTGAAAACTATTTTGAAAAAGATGTGGTTAAGAAGATATGATTGGTTTTAAAAAAGATGTGATTGAGAAAACATGATTTGAAAAACATTTTAGAAAGATTTGATTTTAAAAATTAATGTCTTGGCTAACAAGAAAAGATATGATTCAAACATTAAACCTTTCTCAACAGAAAAGGCAGCATACTTGAAATGTTGAATCAAATCATTAATTGATAGCAAGTATTTTTGAAAATAGAAAGAAATTGATTTTGAAAAAGATTTGATTGAAAAGATATGATTTGAAAAAGATTTGATTTTGAAAAGATTTTGAAAACTTAAAAAAATTTGATTTGAAAACAAAATCTTCCCTCTTGTGCCATCCTGGCGTTAAACGCCCAGATTGGTGCACATTCTGGCGTTTAACGCCCAAATTACTACCCTTTTGGGCGTTAAACGCCCAGCCAGGCACCCTGGCTGGCGTTTAAACGCCAGTTTGCCCTTCTTCACTGGGCGTTTTGAACGCCCAGCTTTTTCTGTATAATTCCTCTGCTGTATATTCTGAATCTTCAATTCTCTGTATTATTGACTTGAAAAGACACAAATTAAAATTATTTTTGGATTTTTAATAAATAAGAATAATCAAAATGCAACTAAAATCAAATAACAATGCATGCAAGACACCAAACTTAGCAGTTTGTATACTACTGACACTAACAAAATGAGAATGCACACAAAACACTCAAGTCAAGAGAATTTAAAGATCAGAGTAATGAAATCATCAAGAACATCTTGAAGATCACTTAAGACACATGAATGCAAGAAGAACAGAAACATGCAATTGACACCAAACTTAACATGAAACACTATACTCAACAAGAAACATAAAATATTTTTTTGGTTTTTATGATTTTGTAATTTAATTTTTTTTTGGATTTTTCGAAAATTAAGTGAAGAGGAAAAATAAAAATATCAAAATTCTTAATGAGAATTCCAGGAATCATGCAATGTTAGTCTAAAGCTTCAGTCTAAAGAAATTAGACATGGCTGAACAAGCTTTAGCAGGACATTGCATTCAAGAGCTAAATTGATGAAAATCAATCATCTTTGGTGATGATAAGAACATCACCTTGAAACATAGAATTCATTCTTAAGAACTCTGAAGAAAAATACCTAATCTAAGCAACAAGATGAACCGTCAGTTGTCCAAACCGAACAATCCCCGGCAACGGCGCCAAAAACTTGGTGGGCGAAATTGTGATCATCAATGGCGCCATCAACATGGTACGCTCAATTGCAATCTCAACTCTTTATCACGACTTCGCACAACTAACCAGCAAGTGTACTGGGTCGTCCAAGTAATAAACCTTACGCGAGTAAGGGTCGATCCCACAGAGATTGTTGGTATGAAGCAAGCTATGGTCACCTTGTAAATCTTAGTCAGGCAAACTCAAATGGTTATGGATGATGAATAAAACATAAAGATAAAGATAGAGATACTTATGTAATTCATTGGTGGGAATTTCAGAGAAGCGTATGGAGATGCTTTGTCCCTTCCGTCTCTCTGCTTTCCTACTGTCTTCATCCAATCCTTCTTACTCCTTTCCATGGCAAGCTGTATGTAGGGTTTCACCGTTGTCAGTGGCTACCTCCCATCCTCTCAGTGAAAATGTTCAATGCACCCTATCATGGCACGTCTATTCATTTGTCGGTTCTCAATCAGGTTGGAATAGAATCCAGTGATTCTTTTGCATCTGTCACTAACGCCCAACCCTCAGGAGTTTGAAGCTCGTCACAGTCATTCAATCATTGAATCCTACTCAGAATACCACAGACAAGGTTTAGACCTTCCGGATTCTCTTGAATGCAGTCATCAATTCTAGCTTATACCACGAAGATTCCGGTTAAAGAATCCAAGAGATATCCACCCAATCTAAGGTAGAACGGAGGTGATTGACAGTCACACGTTCATAGGTGAGAATGATGATGAGTGTCACGGATCATCACATTCATCAAGTTGAAGAACAAGTGATATCTTAGAATAAGAACAAGCTGAATTGAATAGAAGAACAATAGTAATTGCATTAATACTCGAGGTACAGCAGAGCTCCACACCTTAATCTATGGTGTGTAGAAACTCCACTGTTGAAAATACATAAGAACAAGGTCTAGGCATGGCCGAATGGCCAGCCTCCCAATGATCTAAGATAGCATAAGAATAAAGATAGCTACCAAGATGAAAATACAATAGCAAAAGGTCTTATTTATAAAGAACTAATAGCCTAAGGTTTACAAAGATGAGTAAATGACATAAAAATCCACTTCCGGGCCCACTTGGTGTGTGCTTGGGCTGAGCATTGAAGCATTTTTGTGTAGAGACTTCTCTTGGAGTTAAACGCCAGCTTTTGTGCCAGTTTGGGCGTTTAACTCCCATTCTTGTGCCAGTTCCGGCGTTTAACGCTGGGAAATCTGATGGTGACTTTGAACGCCGGTTTGGGCTATCAAATCTTGGGCAAAGTATGAACTATCATATATTGCAGGAAAGCCCAGGATGTCTACTTTCCAACGCCGTTGAGATCGCGCCAATTGGGCTTCTGTAACTCCTGAAAATCCACTTCGAGTGCAGGGAGGTCAGAATCCAACAGCATCTGCAGTCCTTTTCAGCCTCTGAATCAGATCTTTGCTCAGGTCCCTCAATTTCAGCCAGAAAATACCTGAAATCACAGAAAAATATACAAACTCATAGTAAAGTCTAGAAAAGTGAATTTTAACTAAAAACTAACTAGAACATACTAAAAACGTACTAAAAATAATGCCAAAAAGCGTATAAATTATCCGCTCATCAGACATCTAGTTCTTAGATCATGGGAGGCTGGCCATTCGGCCATGCCTGAACCTTGATCTTATGTATTTTCAATGGTGGAGTTTCTACACACCATAGATTAAGGTGTGGAGCTCTGCTGTACCTCGAGTATTAATGCAATTACTATTGTTCTTCTATTCAATTCAGCTTGTTCTTATTCTAAGATATTCATTCGTACCCAAGAACATGATGAATGTGATGATTATGTTACGCTCATCATCATTCTCACTTATGAACACGTGCCTGACAACCACTCCCATTCTACAAGCAAACAAGGCTTGAATGTTTATCTCTTGGATTCCTTAATCGGAATCTTCGTGGTATAAGCTAGAATTGATGGCGGCATTCAAGAGAATCCGGAAGGTCTAAACCTTGTCTGTGGTATTCTGAGTAGGATTCAATGATTGAATGACTATGACGAGCTTCAAACTCCTGAAGGCTGGGTGTTAGTGACAGACGCAAAAGAATCACTGGATTCTATTCCAACCTGATTGAGAACCGACAGATGATTAGTCGTGCCGTGACAGGGCGCGTTGAACATTTTCACTGAGAGGACGGGACTGTAGCCACTGACAACGGTGATGCCCAACATACAGCTTGCCATGGAAAGGAGTAAGAAGGATTGGATGAAGACAGTAGGAAAGCAGAGAGACGGAAGGGACAAAGCATCTCCATACGCTTATCTGAAATTCTCACCAATGAATTACATAAGTATCTCTATCTTTATTTTATGTTTTATTCATAAATCATCCATAACCATTTGAATTCGCCTGACTGAGATTTACAAGATGACCATAGCTTGCTTCATACCAACAATCTCCGTGGGATCGACCCTTACTCGCGTAAGGTTTATTACTTGGACGACCCAGTGCACTTGTTGGTTAGTTGTGCGAAGTTGTGAAATTATGTTTAGACCATGGCATTGAGCACCAAGTTTTTGGAACCATTACCAGGGACTATTTGAGTTGTGAAAAGTATAGATCACAATTTCGTGCACCAATAATCCAATATCAACTCTGGGAAAATTAAGAATATGGAAGAGTAAATGAAAAATAGATAACAAACTATAATGATCAGTTCCGGAGGTAGACTCTTCCCAAAAGCCAAAGCCAAAAATCTTCAAATCCTAATTTATGAATGTCAAAAAGAAAAAACTAGGAGAGGAGTAGTATCCGATCTAAAAACTTGAAGTTATCCGGAATGAATTGTTGCCTTGGTCTCTGCATGTTCCGTGGCTCTAATCTGTGTTTCTGGGCCGAAAATTGGGTTGAAATGCGGCCCAGAATCTGTGCCAGCGACTTCTGTAATTCTGCAGATCGCGCATGTCACGCGGCCACGTCGTCCACGCGTTCGCATCACTCAGCGTTCTTCGTACCATGCATGGGCATCGTCCACGCATTCGCGTTGTTCGTCCGCTTCTAATCCACGCGGTCGCGTCAGGCACGCTAGCGCGTCACTGTGATTTCTTCCATTTCGCGCGGTCGCGTGAGCCATGCGACCGCGTGACTTCTCACTGGTCATCTCCTCAATTCCTTGTGTTCCTTCCACTTTTGTACGTTTTCTCTTCATTCCTTACGCCATCCTTGCCCTATGAAGCCTGAAACACTTAACACACAGATCACGGCATCGAATGGTACGAAGAAAAATAGAAATATACAACTAAAAGGTCTTTAGGAAGCAAGTTTTCAATCATAGAATATTTTTAGGAAGGAATTGCAAATATATGCTAATCATATGAATAAGTGGGTGAAGACTTGATAAAACTACACAATTAAACACAATATGAATCATAAAATAGAGGTTTATCAATGTTACTTTGCTATTATTTTCTCACCAAGACTCCCATAAACCGTTTTCACTTTATCAAAGATTACATGCTTAAGAAGAGCAACGCTAAAACGAAAAAAAAAATTATATAGGAGTTCCTTATGGAATATTGATCCCTGTAATTTTCGAACATATTAGAATAAATCTATCTTTTAAGCTTATAGGTGAATAAGATTGAGTTCTTCAATCTCTGCACCTTTGGCTGAGTTTGATTTTGAAAACAGGACAAGGTAAAATACTAAGAATAGGATACAAAGAAAAAAGATATAAAAATTAGCATTTTATATTTTATTTTGTGATAAATTGAATATAAGATAAAACAAAGAATAAAAAGTCTAATTTAATTTTTTTCTTCGCACAAAATTTAGAATAAAAAATAAAATGATAACAAATATAATTATAAAAATTTGATAGTAATAATAAAAGAAAAAATAAAAAGTAAGTTATGTTTTCGCTTAGTGTTTTTGTGTCTTTCTTATCATGAAGGACATAGAATACACTAATTCAGTGTTCTAGAGTATAATATCTCTGTCCATGTCTTACTTGCCAAATATAATTTTGTATCTCTATGTCTATATGATAGTGTCCCATCTTTCTAAACAAACGTAGCATTAGAACATAAAATATATGATAAAAGCCGATGTGTCTCAAATGCTAAAAGAAGGTCAAATGATGGCAAAGATTGTGTTCGGACTACAAATTTAGCTTAGTTTATATAAATGTAACAACTCAAAATAACTCAACTTCTACAATAAAAATTTATAATGATAGTAAAGATTCTCTAAACCTTTTGTAAGTTAAACCAAGAGTTTAAGCTTGAGTCGTATTTCGAAGAAAGAGTATATAGATTGACCATGTAGTAAAAGGGTTTTGAGTGTAAGAAAACAAATTAAAAGAATAATTAGCAATGGTATTAAAAATATAAAATAAAACAATTAAAAAAAAGGATAAGTACTGTTTTGATCTATAAGGTTTGGGTTAAAATCAAAATCTCCCCTAATCTTTTTTCTATTTAAAATAGTCTTCAATATTAAAATTGTTTTTAAAATCATCCATTTGACCATTTATCCTTATCTCACTAACCCTACTCTCGCATCTCTCTTACTCAAATTCTATCTTCATCTCCATAAAAAACTAACCATCATACTCTTCTTCTCACTCTCACACACACATTCATATAAAATAAAGAGAGTGCCACTGTCAAGAGAAAGAGAGGAGGTGAAGAAGAGACGGTGCTAGCAGAGTTGAGTGCCACCATTGCCGTCAACGCATTATATAGAGAGACTGAGTAGGAGTAATAGCAATGGAGGTTTTAGATCTCTTTTTCCTCCTTTTTTGGCAGCAGTTTCGAAGAGCAGTAGCGGCGACAATTTCAACGGTGGTGGCAGCAGAGGTAGAAGAGGATAAATAGATCTAAACTCTCTTTTTCTTTCCCTTTTTAGTGAACTCTCTCTCTCTCTCTCCTCTCCCTTTCCTTCCCCAAGTTTCCCTCTTTTCTCAATCTCCTTTTTTGGTGACCCAACCAGCAACAGTGGTGTCAGATTTTCTCACCGTCACTGCCCATCTCTCCATTTTCTTCTTCTTCCTTTTTTATCGTTGTCTTTTCCTATCTCACTGTGCTCACTGCATCTGTCTTGTCTCTCTCTGTCCTAATTTTTTCTCTCTATTACTTTTTAAAAAAATATGAATTACTGTGATATTAAGAATAGTTGGTTCCACTAAAGAAATGACGTCTATAACATTATTGTCTTTCGGTTAGTGTGTAAGTCACAAAGGTTGTCATGGATCTTTTACTGCAAGTTGTTAAGCTTGCCTCTTGAACCTAAACTCTAATGTCAATTGAAAGTTCCCAAGTGAGTTGAGAAGATGGGCTGAATCAAGGAACCACTTTTACAGTTTATGCAGCGGAACTGATAAATCAGGAGATTATTTTGGTTTTTGTCCCCTCATGAATATGCAGTTAGAAAGATAAAGGAAGAAGATGACACAACGATATATCCTGGTTTAGTCTTCAAGTGCAATAAGACTTACATACAGTCTCTACCACAAACTATGGTAAAACTTTCACTATAATCAAGAATGATTACAATCACCAATTTCAAGAGATTCTGATACATGCTTCAAATGTTCGTGATATGAAGAGATCAAATATTATTTAAAAGTTATTAGTTTATTTTGATATATTTTGATTCTTGCTTATTTAGTTACTATATTGGACTTTATGTTTGTGAACTTTATGGTTTTCTTTGTTTTAACCTAATAAGAGATTATAAATACCTTCTTAACTATTGTAGTCATAATATTGAGTAATTAGAGGCGCCAAAGTATATTTTGGTTTCATGATGAAATCATGGTGTGAATATGTGAGGTTGAGTGAGTCCTTCTCTTGTTGCATGAAAAATTGGGTAGAAGGTTGAGGAGTTCCTTCGATTCAATTCTCAAACTATTGTGTAAATAAGTTAGGTTGAGAAGTCCCTTTCCTGTTGCATCAATAACTTGGATAAAAAATAGAGTGATTCTCTTTGTATCCAATTTCAATATATTCTTTTTATATTTTATTTCTGTTTTAGTGTATCTTTCTTATTCAATTTCAATTCATATCTTTTTGTTTATCTTTTTTCATATCATTTGGTATCAGAGTTTAAATGTTAGATTAATCCTTATTACTTTATGTCTGTTCTTCTTATATAAAAAAATAAAAAATAAAAATAAAAAAGAGAGTATCTCTCATGTCATTCTTTAGATTCTTGTTTTACTTGTTTATATTTCATTATTATCTTGTCGTTCTTGTTAATTTTATATTTAAAAAACATAAAAAAATATACAATACAAAAAAAATAAAAAACAAAAATACAAAAAGAAACAAAAAGAAATTATCTTTTTTATATTTTTTCCTTTTCATTTACTATTTTTTCAACTAAAAGATTTGAGGATGAATCCTTTTCATTAAGGGGAGGAGAATGATACATGCTTCAAATGTTCGTGATATGAAGAGATCAAATATTATTTAAAAGTTATTAGTTTATTTGGATGTATTTTTATTCTTGTTTATTGGTTACTAAATTGGACTTTATATTTGTGGGCTTTAGGATTTTCTTTGTTTTACCTAATAAGAGGTTATGAGTACCACCTTAACTATTGTAGTTGTAATATTGAGTGATTAGAGGTGCCAAAACACTTTTTGATTTTCTGATGAAACCATAGTGTGGACAAGTGAGGTTAATAATGCATGGGCATCATAAGTGTCTTTTTTGTATGATTTGTATGGTGATTTGTTGATTTTATACTTTAAGTTTTGTGGTCTTTTATTAATTTCAGGTAGCATTTGGGTGAAGATTTGGCAGAATTCATGAAAAAGAAAAGCAAGAGTAGTTGCCCTTGCCATTGTGGCGCTAAACACCACATCACCGGCGTTTAGCTTCGAACCATGGAACCCTCACATTCTTCTCTGGACGTGTGGCGCTGGTGGACGAAATTGTGATCACTATTCTTTTTGTATACTCTGATGACATTGTTTATTTTCACAACTCCGTTCAACTAACCAGCAAGTGTACTGGGTCGTCCAAGTAATAAACCTTACGTGAGTAAGGGTCGAATCCACAGAGATTGTTGGTATGAAGCAAGCTATGGTCACCTTGTAAATCTCAGTCAGGCAGATTAAAATTGTTTATGGGTTTTCGAAAAATGCAAGTTAAGGAAATAAACAATAAAAGGGATAGAACACTTATGCAGATTTATTGGTGGGAATTTCAGATAAGCGGATGGAGATGCTGTAGAGCTCTCGGACGCCTGCTCTCCTACTCCTTCTACTCAATCCTTCTTACTCCTTTCCATGGCAAGCTTTGTATAGGGGTTCACCATCAACTGTGGCTACTTTCATTCCTCACGGGGAAATATCCTGTGCGGCTGTCACTCACACAGCTAACCAGTCTGGAGGCATCACCCATGGCTGATGGCTACATCCCATCCTCGCAGTGAAAACTATGCTAACGCACTCTGTCACAGTACGGCTAATCACCGGTTGGTTCCCGCTCCTACTGGAATAGAATCCCTCTTTTGCGTCTGTCACCAACGCCCAGCAAGTTAAAGTTTGAAGCACGTCACGGTCACTCATTACCGGAATCCTACTCGGAACACCACAGACAAGGTGGACTTTCCGGATTCCCAGGATCCTACTCGGAATACCACAGACAAGGTGAGACTTTCCGGATCCTCAAAAATGCCACCATCTATCTAGCTTATACCACGAAGATTCTGTTGGGGAATCTAAGAGATACGCATTCAAGCTCTGTTGCATGTAGAACGTAAGTGGTTGTCAATCACGCGCGTTCATAAGTGAGAATAATGATAAGGGTAATTTGACTTATCACATTCATCATGTTCTTGGGTACGAATGAATATCTTGGAATAAGAATAAGAGAGATTTGAATAAAAGAAGATAGAATTTCATTAATACTTGAGGTACAGCAGAGCTCCACACCCTTAATCTATGGTGTGCAGAAACTCCACCGTTGAAAATACATAAGCAAAAGAGGTTCAGGCATGGCCGAATGGCCAGCCCTCTCCATGATCAAGTGACCGAATAATGAAAGACTTAAAGTGGTCAAAAGATATCTAATACAATAGATAAATGTTCTATTTATAATAAACTAGCTACTAGGGTTTACATGAATAAGTAATTGATGCATAAATTCACTTCCGGGGCCCACTTGGTGTATGCTTGGGCTGAGCTTGATGAATTCACGAGCTAAGGCATTTCTTGGCGTCAAACTCCAGGTTATGACGTGTTTTGGGCGTTCAACTCCGGATCATGACGTTTTTCTGGCGTTTAACTTCAGACAGCAGCATGAACTTGGCGTTTAACGCCAAGTTACGTCGTCATTCTTCGAATAAAGTATAGACTATTATATATTGCTAGAAAGCCCTGGATGTCTACTTTCCAACGCCGTTGAGAGCGCGCCAATTGGAGTTCTGTAGCTCCAGAAAATCCATTTAGAGTGCAGGGAGGTCAGATTCCAACAGCATCAGCAGTCCTTTTGTCAGCCTTCTTCAGAGTTTTGCTCAAATCCCTCAATTTCAGTCAGAATTTACCTGAAATCACAGAAAAACACACAAACTCATAGTAAAGTCCAGAAATGTGAATTTAACATAAAAACTAATGAAAACATCCCTAAAAGTAGCTCAAACTTACTAAAAACTATATAAAAACAATGCCAAAAAGCGTATAAATTATCCGCTCATCACAACACCAAACTTAAATTGTTGCTTGTCCCCAAGCAACTGAAAATCAAATAGGATAAAAAGAAGAGAATATACTGTAAAGTCCAAAATATCAATGAATATTAATTTAATTAGATGAGCGGGGCTTGTAGCTTTTTGCTTCTGAACAGTTTTGGCATCTCACTTTTTCCTTTGAAGTTTAGAGTGATTGGCTTCTCTAGGAACTTAGAATTTCAGATAGTGTTATTGACTTTCCTAGTTAGGCATGTTGATTCTTGAACACAGCTACTTTTGAGTCTTGGCTGTGGCCCTAAGCACTTTGTCTTCCAGTATTACCACCGGATACACAAATGCCACAGACACATAACTGGGTGAACCTTTTCAGATTGTGACTCAGCTTTGCTAAAGTCCCCAGTTAGTGGTGTCCAGAGCTCTTAAGCACACTCTTTAGCTTTGGATCACGACTTTAACCATTCAGTCTCAAGCTTTTCACTTGGACCTTCATGACACAAGCACATGGTTAGGGACAGCTTGATTTTAGCCGCTTAGGCCTGGATTTTTAATTTCCTTGGGCCCTCCTATCCATTAATGCTCAAAGCCTTGGATCCTTGCTTTAAAATTTTCGCCACTTTTTTTTTTTTCACTGCTTTTTCTTGCTTCAAGAATCAATTTCATGATGTTTTTCAGATCATCAATAACATTTCTCTTTATTCATCATTCTTTCAAGAGCCAACAATTTTAACACTCATAGACAACAAGATCAAAAATATGCACTGTTCATTCATTCATTCAGAAAACAAAAATCATTGCCACCACATCAATATAATTAAATTAAATTCACTAATAATTTCGAAAATTATGTATTTCTTGTTCTTTTGAATTAAAACATTTTTCTTTTAAGAGAGGTGAAAGACTAATGGATTTTATTCATAGCTTTAAGGCATGGTTACACACTAATGATCATGAAGTAGAGACACAAAAACATAGATAAACATAACACTTAAAAACCAAAAACAGAAAGAAAATAAAGAACAAGGAATGAATCCACCTCTAGTGGCGTCTTCTTCTTGAAGGACCAATGATGTTCTTCAACTCTTCTATGTCCCTTCCTTGCCTTTGTTGCTCCTCCCTCATAACTCTTTGATCTTCTCTTATTTCTTGGAGAGTGAGGGCGTGTTCATGATGTTCCACCCTTAGGTGTTCCACATTATGGCTCAAGTCTTCTAAGGAGGTACTGAGTTGCTCCCAATAGTTGTTGGGAGGAAAGTGCATTCCATGAGGCATTTGTTGATGATGAACTTCCTCATTCTCCTTGGGGGCCGTGAGGAACTTCCCTTGTTTGCTCCATCCTTTTCTTGGTGATGGGCTTGTCTTCTTCAATGGAGACATCTCCATCTATGATAACTCCGGCTGAATAACATAGATGGCATATGAGGTGGGGGAAGGCTAGCCGTGCCAAGTATGAAGGCTTGTCAGCTATTTTGTAGAGTTCATTAGAGATGACTTCATGAACCTCTACTTCCTCTCCAATCATGATGCTATGAATCATGATGGCCCGATCCACAGTAACTTCAGATCGGTTGCTTGTAGGGATGATGGATCTTTGGATGAACTCCAACCATCCTCTAGCTACAAGCTTGAGGTCCAGTCTTCTTAGTTGGACCGGTTTGCCTTTGGAGTCTACTCTCCATTGGGCGCCTTCCACACAAATGTCCATTAGGACTTGGTCCAACCTTTGATTGAAGTTGACCCTTCTTGTGTAGGGGCGTTCATCACCTTGCATCATGGGTAGATGAAACGCCAACCTCACATTTTCCGGACTGAAATCTAAGTATTTCCCCCAAACCATTGTGAGATAGTTCTTTGGATTCGGGTTCATACTTTGATCATGGTTCCTAGTGATCCATGCATTAGCATAGAACTCTTGAACCATCAATATTCCAACTTGTTGCATGGGGTTGGTTATGACTTCCCACCCTCTTCTTTGAATTTCATGTTGGATTTCCGGATACTCATTCTTTTTGAGCTTGAAAGGGACCTCGGGGATCACCTTCTTCTTTGCCACAACATCATAGAAGTGGTCTTGGTGGCTCTTGGAGATGAATCTCTCCTTCTCCCATGACTCGGAAGTGGAAGCTTTTGCTTTCCCTTTTCCTTTTCTTGAGGAAACTCCGGTCTTGGGTGCCATTGATGGTGAATGAAAAATAAAAAGCTTAGGCTTTTTACCACACCAAACTTAAAATTTGCTCGTCCCGAGCAAAAAAGAAAAGAAGAGTAGAAGAAGAAGAAGAGAATATGGGAAGAGAGGGAGAAGAGGGGTTCGGCTATAGGAGAGAAGAAGGGGTTTGTGTTGTGTGAAAATGAAGAAGAAAGGAGAGGTATTTATAGGGAGAGGGGGGTTGGGTTTCGGCCATTTTGGGTGGGAAAGGGTGGGAAATTGAATTTGAATGTAATGGAGGTAGGTGGGGTTTATGGGGAAAAGGGGGTTGATGTGAATGGTGAATGGGGTAATTGGGAAGAGGAATTGATGTGATTGGTGAAGGATATTGGGAGTGGTGACATTGGGAATGAGATTTGGATTAGGAGAGTGTGATTAGGATTAAAAGAAAAGGTAGGTGGGGATCCTGTGGGGTCCACAGATCCTGAGGTGGGGATCCTGTGGGGTCCACAGATCCTGAGGTGAAAAGAAATACCATTCCTTCACCCTATAGGCGTGTAAATTGCCTTCATGCACCATTCTGGCGTTCAAACGCCCATTGGTGCATGTTCTGGGCGTTAAACGCCCATGTAATGCTTGTTTCTGGCATTGAACGCCAGTTTCAAGCTTGTTTCTGGCGTTCAGCGCCAGATTGTCCTCTGTGTGCGCATCCTGGCGTTAAACGCCAGGATGTTGCTTGTTTTGGGCGTTCAGCGCCAGGAAGATGCTCTGTTCTGGCGCTGAACGCTGGCCAGATGCATCTTCTGGGCGTTGAACGCCGGCCCGTGCGTCTTCCAGGGTGAAAATTTTTTTCTTCTGTTTTTGACTCTGTTTTTAATTTTTTTTTGATTTTTTTCGTGACTCCTCATGATCATGTACCTAATTAAACACAAAAATAACACCAAAACAAAATAAAATAAAATTAGATAAATAAAATTGGGTTGCCTCCCAACAAGCGCTTCTTTAATGTCAATAGCTTGACAGTGGCTCTCATGGAGCCACAGAGTGATCAAGTCAATGTTGTCTCCACACCAAACTTAGAGTTTGGATATGGAGTTTGAACACCAAACTTAGAGTTTGGTTGTGGCCTCACAACACCAAACTTAGAGTTTGACTGTGGGGGCTCTTCTTGACTCTGAATTGAGAGAAGCTCTTCATGCTTGCTCGCTTTTGTCACAGAGGGATGACCATGTGCTTGAAACACAAGGTATTCTCCATTCAATTGAAGGACTAACTCTCCTCTGTTGACATCTATCACAGCTTCTGCTGTGGCTAGGAAAGGTCTTCCTAGGATGATGCAATCATCATCTTTCTTCCTAGTGTCTAGGATTATGAAATCAGCAGGGATGTAAAAGCCTTCAACTTTTACTAGAACGTCCTCTACTATTCCATAAGCTTGTCTTATGGATTTATCTGCCAATTGTAATGAGAACAAGGCAGGTTGTATCTCAATGATTCCCAGTTTCTCCATTACAGAGAGTGGCATAAGGTTTATTCCTGACCCAAGATCACATAGAGCTTTTTCAAAGCTCATGGTGCCAATGGTGCAAGGTATTAAGAACTTGCCAGGATCTTGTCTTTTTTGAGGTAGAGTTTCCTGAATCCAGGTATCCAAATCACTAATGTGCAAGGGAGGTTCACTTTCCCAAGTCTCATTACCAAATAGCTTGGCATTCAGTTTCATGATAGCTCCTAGATATTGAGCAACTTGCTCATCAGTCACCTCTTCATCCTCTTCAGAGGATGAATAATAGTCAGAGCTCATGAATGGCAGAAGGAGATTTAATGGAATCTCTATGGTCTCTGTATGAGCCTCAGATTCCTCAGGATCCTTAATAGGAAGCTCCTTCTTGCTTGAAGGACGTCCCAGGAGGTCTTCCTCACTAGGATTTTCGTCTTTCTCCTCCCTAGTGCATTCGGCCATGTTGACTAAGTCAATGGCTTTGCACTCTCCCTTTGGATTCTCTTCTGTATTGCTTGGGAGAGTACTGGGAGGAGTTTCAATAACCTTCTTACTCAGCTGGCCCACTTGTGCCTCCAAATTTCTAATGGAGGATCTGGTTTCATTCATGAAACTGAAAGTGGCCTTTGACAGATCAGAGACTATATTAGCTAAATTAGAATTATTTTGTTCAGAGTTCTCTGTCTGTTGCTGAGAAGATGATGGATATGGCTTATTATTATTCAGCCTATTGCGTCCACCATTGTTAAAACCTTGTTGAGGTTTTTGTTGATCCTTCCATGAGAAATTTGGATGATTTCTCCATGATGAGTTATATGTGTTTCCATAAGGTTCACCTAAGTAATTAACCTCTGCCATGGCAGGGTTCTCAGGATCATAAGCTTCTTCAGAAGCTACCTCTCTAGTACTGTTGGATGCATGTTGCAATCCATTCAGATTTTGAGAGATCATGTTGACCTGTTGAGTCAACACTTTGTTCTGAGCCAATATGGCATTCAGAGCATCTATTTCAAGAACTCCTTTCTTCTGAGGTACCCCATTATTCACGGAATTCCTCTCAGAGGTATACATGAACTGGTTGTTTGCAACCATGTCAATGAGTTCTTGAGCCTCTTCAGGCGTTTTCTTCAGGTGAATAGATCCACCTGCAGAATGGTCCAATGACATTTTCGAAAATTCAGAGAGACCATAATAGAATATATCTAATAGGGTCCATTCTGAAAACATGTCAGATGGACATCTCTTGGTCAGCTGCTTGTATCTTTCCCAAGCTTCATAGAGGGATTCACCATCCTTTTGCTTGAAGGTTTGAACATCCACTCTCAGCTTGCTCAGCTTTTGAGGAGGAAAGAATTTATCCAAGAAGGCAGTGACCAGCTTATCCCAGGAGTCCAGGCTATCCTTAGGTTGTGAATCCAACCATATTCTAGCTCTGTCTCTTACAGCAAAAGGGAAAAGCATGAGTCTGTAGACTTCAGGATTAACTCCATTCGTCTTTACAGTATCACAGACTTGCAAAAACTCAGTTAAAAACTGATAGGGGTCTTCAGATGGAAGCCCATAAAACTTGCAGTTTTGTTGCATTAATGCAACTAGTTGAGGCTTAAGCTCAAAGTTATTGGCTCCAATGGCAGGAATGGAGATGCTTCTTCCATCAAACTTGGATGTTGGCTTTGTGAAGTCACCAAGCATTCTCCTTGCATTATTATTATTATTATTTTTGGCTGCCATGTCCTTCTCCTGTTCGAAAATTTCTGAAAGGTTATTTCTGGATTGTTGTAATTTAGCTTCTCTTAATTTTCTCTTCAGAGTCCTTTCAGGTTCTGGATCAGCTTCAACAAGAGTGCCTTTATCCTTGTTCCTGCTCATAAGAAAGAGAAGAAAACAAGAAAAGAAAGAGGAATCCTCTATGTCACAGTATAGAGATTCCTTTATGTTAGTAGAAGAAGAAAGGGGTGAAGAATCCAAATACAAGGGATATAAGAAGTTTGGATTCTTAGATGAAGAGAGGTGAAGAGAAGTGTTAGTAATTGAATAATTAAATAGAAGAAGAAAAGAGAAAATTTGAAAATAATTTTTAAAAAAGAGTTAGTGATTTTCGAAAATTAGAGATAAAATATAATTAAAATTAAAATTTAAAACAAAAAGAATTTTTGAAAAAGAGAGGGAGAATTTTCGAAAATTAGAGAGGGAAAAGTAGTTAGGTGGTTTTGAAAAAGATAAGAAACAAACAAAAAGTTAGTTAGTTGATTGAAAAAGATTTGAAATCAAATTTTGAAAAGATAAGGAGATAAGAAGTTAGATAAGATATTTTGAAATCAAATTTTGAAAAAGATAATTTTTTTTTGAAAAAGATAAGATAAAAGATAAAAAGATAAGATAATCATTTTAATAAAAAGATATTTTGAAAAAGATTTAATTTTTTAAAAAGACTTAACTAACAAGAAACTACAAGATAAGATTCTAGAATTTAAAGATTGAACCTTTCTTAACAAGAAAGTAACAAACTTCAAATTTTTGAACCAATCACATTAATTGTTAGCTTAATTTTCGAAAATTTGATATAAAGATAAGAAAAAGATTTTGAAAATATTTTGAAAAAGATTTTTGAAATTTTCGAAAATTATAAAAAATGAAAAAGATATGATTTTTGAAAAAGATTTTGAAAAGATAAGATTTTTAAAATTGAAATTTTGACTTGACTTGTAAGAAACAACTAATTTTAAAAATTTTTGACCAAGTCAATCCCAAAATTTCGAAATTTTGGAGGGAAAATAAGGAAAAGATATTTTTTTGATTTTTTGAATTTTTAATTATGAAAGAGAAAAACAACAAAAATATTCAATGCATGAAATTTTTAGATCAAAACAATGAATGCATGCAAGAATGCTATGAATGTCAAAATGAACACCAAGAACACTTTGAAGATCATGATGAACATCAAGAACATAATTTTGAAAAATTTTTAATGCAAAGAAAACATGCAAGACACCAAACTTAGAAATCTTTAATGCATGGAAAATATGAATGCAAAAATGCACATGAAAAACAACAAAAGACACCAAACAAGAAATCATCAAGATCAAACAAGAAGACTTGTCAAGAACAACTTGAAGATCATGAAGAACACTATGAATGCATGAGATTTTCGAAAAAATGCAAGAAAAATTTTAAAAGCATGCAATTGACACCAAACTTAAAAATTGACTCAAGACTCAAACAAGAAACACAAAATATTTTTGATTTTTATGATTTTCTAATTTTTTTGGATTTTTATTAATTATTTTCGAAAATATAGTTTGGAAAAACGAAAAATAAAAGAAAAATTTTTGAAAAAGATTTTTGAAAAGAAAATTACCTAATCTGAGCAACAAGATGAACCGTCAGTTGTCCATACTCGAACAATCCCCGGCAACGGCGCCAAAAACTTGGTGGACGAAATTGTGATCACTATTCTTTTTGTATACTCTGATGACATTGTTTATTTTCACAACTCCGTTCAACTAACCAGCAAGTGTACTGGGTCGTCCAAGTAATAAACCTTACGTGAGTAAGGGTCGAATCCACAGAGATTGTTGGTATGAAGCAAGCTATGGTCACCTTGTAAATCTCAGTCAGGCAGATTAAAATTGTTTATGGGTTTTCGAAAAATGCAAGTTAAGGAAATAAACAATAAAAGGGATAGAACACTTATGCAGATTTATTGGTGGGAATTTCAGATAAGCGGATGGAGATGCTGTAGAGCTCTTGGACGCCTGCTCTCCTACTCCTTCTACTCAATCCTTCTTACTCCTTTCCATGGCAAGCTTTGTATAGGGGTTCACCATCAACTGTGGCTACTTTCATTCCTCACGGGGAAATATCCTGTGCGGCTGTCACTCACACAGCTAACCAGTCTGGAGGCATCACCCATGGCTGATGGCTACATCCCATCCTCGCAGTGAAAACTATGCTAACGCACTCTGTCACAGTACGGCTAATCACCGGTTGGTTCCCGCTCCTACTGGAATAGAATCCCTCTTTTGCGTCTGTCACCAACGCCCAGCAGGTTAAAGTTTGAAGCACGTCACGGTCACTCATTACCGGAATCCTACTCGGAACACCACAGACAAGGTGGACTTTCCGGATTCCCAGGATCCTACTCGGAATACCACAGACAAGGTGAGACTTTCCGGATCCTCAAAAATGCCACCATCTATCTAGCTTATACCACGAAGATTCTGTTGGGGAATCTAAGAGATACGCATTCAAGCTCTGTTGCATGTAGAACGTAAGTGGTTGTCAATCACGCGCGTTCATAAGTGAGAATAATGATAAGGGTAATTTGACTTATCACATTCATCATGTTCTTGGGTACGAATGAATATCTTGGAATAAGAATAAGAGAGATTTGAATAAAAGAAGATAGAATTTCATTAATACTTGAGGTACAGCAGAGCTCCACACCCTTAATCTATGGTGTGCAGAAACTCCACCGTTGAAAATACATAAGCAAAAGAGGTTCAGGCATGGCCGAATGGCCAGCCCTCTCCATGATCAAGTGACCGAATAATGAAAGACTTAAAGTGGTCAAAAGATATCTAATACAATAGATAAATGTTCTATTTATAATAAACTAGCTACTAGGGTTTACATGAATAAGTAATTGATGCATAAATTCACTTCCGGGGCCCACTTGGTGTATGCTTGGGCTGAGCTTGATGAATTCACGAGCTAAGGCATTTCTTGGTGTCAAACTCCAGGTTATGACGTGTTTTGGGCGTTCAACTCCGGATCATGACGTTTTTCTGGCGTTTAACTTCAGACAGCAGCATGAACTTGGCGTTTAACGCCAAGTTACGTCGTCATTCTTCGAATAAAGTATAGACTATTATATATTGCTAGAAAGCCCTGGATGTCTACTTTCCAACGCCGTTGAGAGCGCGCCAATTGGAGTTCTGTAGCTCCAGAAAATCCATTTAGAGTGCAGGGAGGTCAGATTCCAACAGCATCAGCAGTCCTTTTGTCAGCCTTCTTCAGAGTTTTGCTCAAATCCCTCAATTTCAGTCAGAATTTACCTGAAATCACAGAAAAACACACAAACTCATAGTAAAGTCCAGAAATGTGAATTTAACATAAAAACTAATGAAAACATCCCTAAAAGTAGCTCAAACTTACTAAAAACTATATAAAAACAATGCCAAAAAGCGTATAAATTATCCGCTCATCAGGCGCTAAACACCACTCTCTAGGTGTTTAGCGCCAGACCATAGACCTCACCATTCCTCTCAAGCATTGTGGCGGTAAACGTCACATCACTGGTGTTTAGAGTCGGGCCTTGGAACTCATGTGTGTAGTCTTTGGATGGGTGGCGCTAAATGCCACATTGCCGGTATTTAGCACCGACTGTGTATTCAGCAGTGGACCCCATGTTGGTCACTCAAATCATACGGATCCCATTCTAAATTCAAGTAGAAAATAAAAATGATACTATTATGTTTGAATTTAATTTTTGAATTATTAGGATTAGAACTATAAAACGGGAGGAGATTTGCCCTGCGCCCCTCTTCTCTTTTGGTTTTTAGACAGTTTACACTTTTTACGCTTTTAGGATTTTTTCTGCACTATAAGCAACTAAATATCTGTTGTTAAGGTTAGGAGCTCTATTTATTTTGATGAATTAATACTATTATTCTTTTACTTTTGATTAATGCACTAATTTCTATTCAAGAATTCAGTTTCATTCTTCATCCTAAGGATTAGAATATATTGAAAAATAACTCTAATCTAAATTGAATTCCTTTGAATCTTTGGAAAAATTAAATTTTTGGATTTAAGCTAGAAACCCTTTTCTCATAATTCTTCAATTATCTGGATTTAATTTGATATGTGACATATTATTATATTTCTTTTGGGTTCTTAAGAATTGTGTGGCCTTTGAACCAGAAATTGAATTAACCTCATAACACAATTAATTGATCAAGGAATTGACGGTTAATTAGGTTAGGAGAAATTGATTTACCAAGGAATTGGAGTTCAATTACCTAGAGTTTGCCATGAATTATATCTTTTCATAATCAAGTAGATGAATATGAATGTTAATCCATAAATCTAAATACTTTTGATACCTCAACTCTCTTTTCATATTTTCTTCTCACACATTTACTATTTGCCTTATTTAATTCACTATTTTATGCTTTTGTTAGTGAAACTCTAAATTCTGATTGTTTGACTAGAAAATTCAATCAATTATTTTTTGCTTAATCTGTTAATCCTCGTGGGAACGATAACCCACTCCCGTGGCATTACTTCATATGATCCGGTACACTTGCCAGTAGTTTGTAGCTTGAAAATCCACATCAAGTTTTTGGCACCGTTGCTGGAGATTAATTGTGATTAATAGCTACTAGTTGATTGATTATCTAGATTAGATATGTTTCTTTCTCTGTTTATTTTTTTTGTTATTTTACTTTATTATTATTTTCGTGTTCTTTTCCATTTTCCTTGTTTTTGAGATGCTTCACTGAGATTATCTTCACTTTGACGTTGAGAATCTCAGTTTTTCTTGTTTTTTGAGTATTTATGTAGAGAAACAAGGATAAATAACCTCTTTTGTATGACCCTGAGATTGAAAGAACTCTTTGGAGACAAAGAAAACATGCTAGAGCTCAAAGAGTTGAAGGAACCCTTAGGGACAAATTTAAAGAGGAAATTGAAGTCAATATGGCAAAGAATAATGATCTTCTTGTTATCAACAATCCCAATAATGCCCTGCTAGTAAAAAGAACTCTGAGGTCATACACTAACCCCAATCTTGGGAATTGCGTGGGAGGCATTGTGGCACTGGTTGTGAATGTCAACAATTTTGAGGTGAAACCTCAAGTGATTACCTTTGTTCAACAACATTGTCAGTTTAATGGAACATCTCTTGAAGACCCCAACTTGTTCATCTCTAACTTCTTGAGAATCTGTGATACAGTCAAGACTAATGAGGTTCATGCTGATGTTTACCTGTTGTTGTTATTCCTGTTTGTTGTGAGGGACCCAGCCAGTCAGTGGCTTAAGACACAACCCAAGAAAAGTATAGAAACCTGGATATATATATATATATATATATATATATATATATATAAGCTGAGGACAGATATTCAGACCTTCAGATAGTTAGATAGTATGCCTCTCTATGAAGCTTAGGAGAGGTATAAGGGTATGGTTGATAAACCCCAATTTGACGGTTTATCTTATGTTGAATTTAGAGTATTTTGTAGACCTTTTCTCACATTTACCCAATGAATTAGCATGGTTTTGTATATTCTCCTTTAATTATGCTTAAGAGTGAAAACATGCTTTTTAGGTCTTAAAATAAATAAATTTAATTCACCTTGATTCCATTAGATGCCTTAATATGTTTGTTAAGTGATTTAAGGTTTAGGAGGCAAAGATTGGATCAAGGGAATGAAGAGAGAAAGCATGAAAAGTTGGAGAACTCATGAAGAAATGAAAGAACCGGAAAGCTGTCAAGCCGACCTCTTCGCACTTAAACGACCATAACTTGAGCTACAGAGGTCCAAATGATGCAGTTCTAGTTGGGTTGGAAAGCTAACATCCGGGGCTTCGAAATGATATAAGATTTGCCATAGTTGCTATACGTATAAGGATGCGTACGTGCACTGTACGTGTACGCGCTGTTGGTGCACGTGATTCACTTCATGCAAACTCGTGGCTAGCGAATTTACAAGCCTTGTGGGCCCAATCCAACTCATTTCTGATGCTATTTAAGCCAAGAATTAAAGAGGGATGAACATGTTAGTTACCATTAGTTTAGTTTAGCTTAGTTTAGTAGTTAGAGTTAGTTTCTAGAGAGAGAAGCTCTCACTTCTCTCTAGGATTAGGATTAGGATTAGGTTTAGTTCTTAGATCTAGATTTTAATTCATCTTCTTCTACTTCTATCTTCTCAATTCCTTGTAGTTACATTCATTCTTCTTCCATTCCTTTGTTGTAATCTCTTTTATGTTGTTCTTGTGTTTTGTTGTAGATCTACTTTTGTTTCTTCTACTTTCTTTCAATTTAATCAAGGTAATTCATAATAATTGTGTTTCTTTTAATTGTTGTTGTTAATTTCTTTCAATAATTGTTGTTAGATTTCATTCTTGTTGTCAATTTACTATGCTTTTCTTTTGTGCCTTCCAAGTGTTTGAGAAAATGCTTGGTTGAATTCTAGAGTAGAGTTTTATGTTCTTGGTTTGGAAAGGTAACTTAGGAACTCTTGAGTTACTAATGTCCAAGTAATTGATGATTGGGATCCATTGACTCTAGTTCTCACTAATTGAATTAGTGGAGAGTTAGGACTTATGGACTAGGATTGATATAGCTCATTTGACTTTCCTTTACTACTAGTTAGAGGATGATTTAATGAGATTAATCCTTGCCAATTCTCATATTGTGGTTAGTGATTAGGATAGAGATCCTTGACCACCAACCCTTGCCAAGACCTTTTTAGGCCTTAGTTTACTTTCTTGCCATTTATCTTTCATGTTTCTTATTAAAACCCCAAAAATAACTCATAACCAATAACAAGACACTTTATTGTAATTCCTAGGGAGAACGACCCGAGGTTTAAATACTTCGGTTTATAAATTTAGGGGTTTGTTTTAGTGACAAACAACTTTTTGTATGAAAATATTATTGTTTGGTTTAGGAACTATACTTGCAACGAGAATTCATTTGTGAAATTCTAAACCATCAAAAAACCAATCATCAATGGTGAGAAAGTGCCCTAGGGGCAATTTGTTATATCAAAAATAATATTTTTGACAAAGATATTATTGAACTCTTTGTCAAGCCAGTGTTCGACAAGTTTAGACTTCGATCATTGCCAAGTGCTAAAGGTGTGTCAATCTCATTTGATGTCGACGTCGACGAGGAAGATTCAATCAAAGACAGATGTGAAGAGTCAAAGAGCTTGAAGATGTCGGTATGAAGGCGTCAAATCGATAAGGAGCTGTGGCATATTAAAAGAATATGGTCGAGGAGGAGGTTAATGTCGAAGAAAGTGAAGTGTCCTTGGTATGAACGGTTATTGACAAGATAAATGTATGTGGTGACGTATCAAGAAAGGATTGGTCGAAGGTGTCCATAAATAGAAAAGCAACTGAAGAAAAAAGGGTTGGAATTTCACTTCAGAAAATACTCTCGTACAATCATATCCCCATTGACTTTTTGAGTCTGTCACGAGTTCATTTTCTATTGGGTTTCTTCCATCGTTTCTTTAATTGTTCTTTTGAAGTCTGTATTTTAAAATTTTGCGATTTACTTTTTATTGCAACTTTGAATTCAATCATTTACATTTTAAAATTTGTCATCATTTTCTTTTATTTATATTTACAATAAATTTTACATTTAGTTATTTCAATTTGTAAATAAATTTTATTTTAATTATATTTAAAAAATATAAAAAATATTTTCTCCTTCATAACAAAAATGAAAGACTTTGATACATGATAAAAACTAATACTCACAAAAGAGAAATAAATTTCAAACCAACCTAAATTTATTAAAAATCAACATAACAAAATGATAAAAAAAAATAGTATATGTTGTAAATTAAATAAGGAAGAGGTAATAAAATAAAAGTATAAATAAAAAATACTACTATCAGTATTTACCAATACTATTATACTACTATAAAGATAATATATTAATATTATATTAGTAGTATGTGAAGAGAGAAAGTAAAGAAGTGCTTTATATTGTAGTGCATATAAGAAAGAGAGAGAGAGAAATATTTGCTTTTATTGTTGCTGTGTGTTCTATTTTGTCTGATGCTAAGCCTCTATTTATACAAGTACGAAGCATTGAATTTTCAAACTTCGTTAAATGTTGTTTCATTGAGAAACTGAGCCGCCCATATATTAATGGGCATCCAACTCAGCTCTTATCACAACACTCCCCCTTGGATGACCATTTAGGATTATTGCCTCGTTAAAACCGTACTAAAGAAAACCCAATGGGAAAAAACTTTAGTGAAGGAAAAAGAGTACAATATCCTTTGTGATGGGGACTGCCTCATTAAAAACCTTGTCAAGAAAAACCTAATGGGAAAAAACCTGACCAAGAAAAAAAGAGTACAGTCTCCCCCTCTTGATGACATCATTTAATGTCTCGAAATCGGCGCATCCCAATTTCATGTACCAATCTTTCAAATGAGGATTTTGGAAGTGATTTGTAAACAAATCTGCTAGATTGCCACTTGAGCGGATCTGTTGGACATTAATTGCCCCCTGATTTTGAAGATCATGAGTGAAGAAGAATTTGGAAGAAATATGCTTTGTTCTATCACCTTTGATGTATCCACCCTTAAGTTGAGCAATGCATGTTCTATTATCTTCAAACAGAACAGTTGGGGCTATCTTCTGATCAATCAGTCCACATGATGACAGAATATATTGGATCAGATTCCTGAGCCAAAAACACTTGCGACTTGCTTCATGTATCGCTAGTATTTCAGCATGATTAGAAGAGGTTGCTGCTATCGTCTGTTTCGTGGACCTCTATGATATAATTGTACCACCATATGTGAACAGGTATTCTATTTGAGATCTCCCTTTATGTGGATCAGACAAGAATCCAGCATCTGCATAGCCAACTAATTGTGACTTAGATCCATAGGGATAAAACAACCCCATATCAACCGTTCCATGAAGATATCGAAAGATTTGTTTGATTCCACTCCAATGTCTTTTGGTTGGAGAGGAACTATACCTTGCTAATAAATTCACAACAAATGATATATCGGGTCATGTATTATTAGGAAGATACATTAGTGCTCCAATGGCACTAAGATATGGTACTTCAGGACGAAGGATATCTTCATTTTCTTCTTTAGGATGGAATTGATCATTTTCTATATCCAGAGATCTTACGATCATTGGTCTACTCAAGGGATGTGATTTATCCATATAAAATCTTTTCAAGAACTTCTCTGTGTATGTTGTTTAAGGAATAAAGATCCAATTTTTTATATGTTCGATCTGCAGGCCGAGACAAAATTTAGTTCTTCCAAGATCTTTCATCTCAAACTCTTCTTTTAGAGTTTTTATAATTGTTGGAATCTCTTCAGGAGTTCCAATGATATTTAAATCATCAACGTACACAGCAATTATAATGAATCCATATGCAAATTTCTTTATGAAAACACATGGACAAATATCATCATTCTTGAATCCATTTTTGGCCAGATACTCAGTAAGACGATTATACCACATTCGTCCAGAATGCTTCAGACCATATAAAGATCTTTACAAATTGACTGAGTATAACCCTTGCGAATATTCATTGGATGGTTTAGATATCTTTAGTCCTTCAGGGACTTTTATATAGATATCCCGATCTAATGAGCCGTATAAATAGGCTGTTACCACATCCATTAAATGCATATACAGTTTATGAAATGCAGATAAACTGACCAAATAACGCAATGTTATCGCATCCACTATAGGGGAATACGTTTCTTCATAATCTATACCAAGCCTTTGTGAAAAACCTTGTGCCACAAGTCGGGCTTTGTAGCGCACAGATTCATTTTTCTCATTTCGTTTTCTCACAAATACTCACCTGTATCCAACAGGTTTTACATCTTCTGGTGTACGGACTACAGGTCAAAAGACTTCATGTTTTGCAACTGAGTCTAATTCAGCCTTCATGGCTTCTTCCCATTTTGGCCAATCATTTCTTTGTCGACATTCTTGGACTGATCTTGGCTCAAGATCCTTATTTTCATGCATGATATTCAATGCCACATTATATGCAAATATTTCATTGACAATTGTCTTATTTCGGTCCCATTTTCTCCTGTAAAGACATAATTTATCGAGATCTCGTCATTTTCAAAATTCTCAGGCACCTGAATGTCTTCTGGCGTTAAAACTATATCAGAATTTTGGACAACTGTAGGTGTCTTTACTATGTCTTTTTCAACAGGAATAGTATTTACCTCTTTTCTCTTTCGAGAATTTTTGTCTTTGGAACCGACAGGCCTGCCACGCTTCTGGCGTGAATTTGCTTCAGTAGCTACTTGTCCTACTGGGACATCAATTTGAATTGGGGCATTTTTCGCTGGCATATAAGATTTGGTTATCCTCTTGTATCGAAAAATGCATCAGGCAATTCATTTGCTATTCTTTGCAAATGTATAATCTTTTGAACTTCTAGTTCACATTGCCCTAATCGAGGATCTAAATGCATCAAGGATGATGCACTCCAATTAAGTTCCTTTTCAGGAAGCTTATTCTCTCCCCCTAATGTTGAAAATTTTGATTCATCAAAATGACAATATGCAAACCAGGTTTTAAATACATCTCCAGTTTGTATCTCGAGATACCTCACTATAGAGGGAGAATCATATCCAACATATATCTCCAATTTTCTTTGGGGTCCCATTTTGGTGCGATTAGGTGGTGCAATGGGAACATATATCGCACACCCAAATATTCTTAAATGGAAAACATTTGGCTGCCGGCCAAAAGCTAATTGCATAGGAGAGAATTGATGGTAACTTGTTGGCCTTAAACAAATAAGTGTTGCGGCATGTAAAATAGCATGCCCCCAAATCGAAGTTTGGAGATTTGTTCTCATAAGTAAGGGTCTAGCAATTACTTGGAGGCATTTAATAAGTGATTCTGCTAACCCATTTTGTGTGTGAACATAAGCTACTGGATGTTCAACACTTATTCCATTAGCCATACAATAAGCATCAAAAGCTTGGGAAGTAAATTCACCAGCATTATTAAGACGAATTGCTTTGATTGAATTTTCTGAAAATTGTGCTTTTAATTGAATAATTTAAGTCAGCAATCTCGCAAATGCCAGGTTGCGAGAAGACAATAAGCACACATGTGACCATCTCGAAGATGCGTCTATTAGGACCATAAAATATCTAAAAGATTAACATGGGGGATGAATAGATCCACATATGTTGCCTTGAATCCTTTCTAGAAATTCAGGAGACTTAAATCCAATCTTTACTGGTGATGGCCTTAAAATTAACTTTCCCTGAGAACATGCAACACAACAAAATTCACTAGTAGATTTAAGAATTTTCCGGTTCTTTAGTGAATGTCCATGGGAGTTTTCAATAATTCTCCGCATCATTGTTGTTTCCGGATGACCCAATCGATCGTGCCAAGTTATGAATTCATTTGGGCTAGTAAACTTCTGGTTTACAATGGCATGTGATTCAATTGCACTAATCTTGGTATAATACAACCCAGATGAAAGTGTGGGTAACTTTTCTAATATAACCTTTTTATTTAAATCATGAGTTATGATACATAAATACTCATGATTTTCCTCATTCATTGTTTCAATATGATATCCATTTTGGCGAATATCTTTGAAACTCAGCAAGTTCCTCAGAGACTTAGTAGATAATAGTTCATTATTTATTATGAATTTTGTTCCTCCCGGAAACAAAATTATAGCTCTTCCGGAGCCTTCTATCACATTGTCTGAGCCAATAATAGTATTAACATATTCTTCTTTTGGCACAAGATGGGTAAAATATATATCACTTTTGAGAATAGTGTGTGAACTTGCACTATCTGCAAGGCATACATCTTCATTATATATCCTTGCCATTTTCTTCAAAGATAAATAATAATAAAATGAGTAATAATACATGCACAGTCAAATTGAATTCTTGATTGGAATTATTTTTCTAAGAAACACTACACATATAATGTCATATACTAAAATTCTATTTTAAAACTTGACACATTTAATAATTTCAAAATTCATAAACATTAATATTTCATTATTTATATACATCATATTTGAAACTTAAATAGAGAATAAAACTTAACAATAAGTTTCTTACATTATTTATTTACATGAATACTTAACAATCCCACATATTAAACTATTCCATCATTGATCAAATGACCAATATTTCCTTCAGAATCCTCAAAGAAATCAGATACATCATAATGAGTGGTAGAATTTTCAGCATCATTTGAAACAGAATTTGTTTTCTTTCCTTTGTCATCCTTTTTCAAAGATGTTTGGTAAAGATCGACTAGGTGCCTTGGGGTACGACAGGTACGTGACCAACCACAATGAAAACACTTATCCTCTTTTGAACATAATTCATTTTCCTTCCATAATTTTTCTTGTTGTCAAAACATTGCCATTTACATCTTCTGGGGTAATGATTTGCTGCATTTACTTCAGAAAATGGGGCGGCTCCAGCTGGGCGCGCTTCGTGATTCATTAAGAGCAACTCATTGTTGCGTTCGGCAACAAGAAGGCAAGAAATTAACTCAGAATATTTTTTAAATCCTTTTTCTCGATACTGCTGCTGCAGGAGCACGTTCGAGGCATGGAAGGTCGAGAAAGTTTTTTCTGACATATCATTATCATATATCTTTTCCCCACATAATTTCATTCATGAGGTGATTCGAAACATTACCGAATTATATTCATTTATGGATTTAAAATCATGTAGACACAAGTGCGTCCATTCATATCGGGTTTGAGGAAGTATCACCGTCTTTTGATGATTATACCTTTCTTTAAGGTCTTTCCAAAGATCTGCATGATCTTTTAATGTGAGATATTCATTTTTTCAATCCTTCATCAAGATGGCGACGATGAAAAATTATGGCTTTGGCTTTATCCTTTTGGGATGCATTATTTTCACCCTTAATAGTATCTCTAAGATCCATTGAATCAAGATGGATTTCAGTATCTAATATCCATGATAAATAGTTGTTTCCAAATATATCAAGAGCATTAAATTCAAGATGAGAGAGTTTCGACATAATGAAAATTTGTTACCTGAGTCTTCCTAAAATTTGATCAGAGTCTGGTGCTGATAACATGTTGTAAAATAAATAAGGAAGAGGTAATAAAATAAAGTATAAATAAAAAATACTACTGTCAGTATTTACCAATACTATTATACTATTATAAAGATAATATATTAATATTATATTAGTAGTATGTGAAGAGAGAAAGTAAAAAAATGCTTTATATTGTAGTGTATATAAGAAAAAGAAGAAAAAAAGTATTTACTTTTATTATTGTTGTGCGTTCTATTTTGTCTTAGGCTAAGCCTCTACTTATACATGTACGAAGTATTAAATTTTCAAACTTCGTTAAATTTTATTTTATTGAGAAAGTGAACCGCCCATATATTAATGGGCATCCAACTCATCTCTTATCACAACAGTATATGAACTTTAATAAAATTTATGGACAATATAGTAAATCAGAGTTTAGGGCATATGAATAAACTAGTTTATGATATTAAAATTTTACTCGTTAGCTTACTGGTAATTACTCTAATCAAGAATTTTAAAAATTTTATTTATTTTAAATTTATAAAATTGAATATTAAATTTTAAAATATTCTAATAAAATTTTGAATTCCTTTTATTTTTCAATTATGTATGTGTCATATTGTAGCTATCCACAATGTTTAATTATTCAAAAATTATACAAATTTTCTAAATAATTAAGCTTAAAAAATTTTATTATCTTTATTGAATACTTAAATCATTAAACTAATAAACTTAACTCCTAAATAACTCATAATTATATTACGAAACTTGGAGGTCTTACATAACAATAACACACTAGAAAAATAACATTTTGAGTCTTGCCTGTAACACCCTACCATACAGAGTCTTATGCTTAAGTCATAATTCAGAGATGGTAAGGTATTACGACCTCTAAAATAAAAATTTAGTAAGTATAGTAGTATGAATGATTGATTATAACTAGGAGCCTTTGTCGAAAAAGGGGTAAACAAAAATCGCAACTCAAAAGCGCAACACTCCGATCGATAACGTAACGAATAAGGGTAACCAACGCGAGATTATATATATACAAAGGAGTGTCAAAAACAGGAATATCAAGACTCAAAATCCGGCTGCGAAGATAACCGGTTCGAGCATAGCAATATATACATATGATAAAATAAGGAAAACCCCAAAGGAAACCCAAAGGGACACAAATACAGAAACCTATTCTCCAAAATCTCCCATAAGAGGAGTCATCACAGTTTGTATTATTTAATGGAGATAAAAGTATCTAAGCAAAACATATAAACCAAAACATAGTCCCGAGAACAAAGGATCTTCGCAAATCTAGAAGTCTCCAGCATGCCTCAACGGGAAACCTCACGTCCTGCATCTGAAAACCACAAAAATCCGCATGGGTGAGAACCAGAGGTCCCCAGCATGGTATCAGCTTCCACATATATAATACATAATAATAGAGGAAAGCCGAAGGCAATCCTAGAACTTCCACCAGATAAATCAAAGCTTATAAACAAGCTAAACCATATAAGGGCATCTGACTAAAGATTCTTCAGTCTAACTAATACTTCCCATTCCAATTCCTTCAAACCTCCTAACCACCAGCAGGAGTATAATTTAGCAAACACAGTTATATCAAACAAGGAATACACAAATAGGAACAATTAAGTCATTTAGACAATTAGCAAGTACTATGCAGTCAAATAGGCAATCTCAAACAATTCATATAGTATGCATATGATGAATGCCTGTCCCTAGTGGCTGATGATATCATCTGTCGGTTATAGAGCCAACCCGACAAGTCTTGGCAGTTAACCATTGGGTTGTCCCTCTGTCGTGTCTCCCCAACTTGAGTCATACTCAATATAAACTTGATCATAATCATGATTCATATCCATCACCTTCACTGGTGAATATTTATGGGGGTGAGCTCATCCGGGGCTTTCACAGTGCCCGGCCACCCTGACGACATAGGGTCAAAAGAGCTTCAAGTCTCAACCTGGAGCACGTGGTGGCTAGCCACTGCTTTCTCCCAAGGAAACTCTCATCTCTGATAGTGGAAGTGCAACATTCACAATTCATTCAACAGCATATATATGCATTTATTCTTAGCCATAATCATGGCTTGGCCGTAACACGGCAATAATCCAGCCATCTGGCTCACGGTTAAATCCATAACCAGCCACCTGGCTCACGGTTAAATCCATAACCAGCCGTTTCATTATCAATCACAGCCTTTCGGCCCATGGCATAACAAGCACTTCCACCACCATCCTCCACCTCTCACATAATCATGCTTGATCCTCATTGATCATTCATTTTTCCCTTGCTTCACTCGCAAGTTACCACATTCACTAGCTCCTTTTCTAATAGCTAGGCATATCATAATGATTTAAGACATAAGTGGTGAGATTGGAGGCTTAGAAGTATGAGATTTGGCTTTTAAAACTCAAAAATCAACTTTGGGATGAAAACAGGGCCACGCGTACGCGCACTCCACGCGCACGCGTGGATGGCCTCAAAAACTCATCGACGCGTAAGCGTCATGCACGCTAACGCGTGGATTAAAAAATAGCCAAACGACGCGCACGCGTCAGCCACGCGTACGCGTGGGTGTTCTCGTGCCCCAGGCATAACCCTAGCACAATTCTGGCATAACTCTCTAGAAAGTGGCTGGGCATTAGGTGCAGCACATCGGCGCGCCCGCGCACATCACACGCACGCGTGGATGGCATTTTCGAGAAGAACGGTGCGTACGCGCCAAGTGCGTCTACGCGCGGGGGGTCATTCTGCTAAAAATTTTCTAAGTTAAAAACTGCAGAATTCACAGATCCAACCCCCAATCGTCCGACGGACATAACTTCCTCATTTTAAATCGTTTTTCACCCGTTCTTCGAACGGCGTGGACATCCCGGATCCAATTTCATTTCTAAACAGATTTGGCATAAAACAAAGATCCGTAGTCCAAGTTATGTCCCGTCAAAGTATGCCCAAAAACCATATTTTTCATACAAAACCACAAAGTGCCATTTTTAAAACAAGCCATTTTCAACTCTTTTCAAAATCAATCAAAATATGCCAATTTCATCTCTTTTCTTTGAAATCAATCAAGATATGTCAAATTCAACATCAAGCCTCCTCAACTCACATATTGACACATTACCACAATTTATCAAAATCACTATCTCATCATTTTAACCCACTTCACCCAAGTGGCTCAAACCCAAACACATTGACATATCATATACTCTTCCTCATGCCAATTTTTAACAACACCAATTCTAATAAATCATTATTGTACACAATCAATATCATACTCACCATCAATATGGTTCAACCCACAATTCAACCATAACCAATCATCAAGCATATATCACAACATGCATATTTCTCATACATCATACCACCAAGGCATCAATAATCATTATCACATATATGACCACATCATATATCTCAATCATTCAACAACATCAACCATTCAATACCTATCTTAGGGCCTCTAGCCTAAGTATTTCCTACTACATTACATATTAGATACGGGAAACCGAAACCATACCTTAGCCGATTTTCCAAGCTCAACCGGAGCACTTCTAAACCACTTATCCACAAGCTCTCAAGGCCTCAAAACCTCCAAGAACAGATTTTTCACCACCAAATCCCTTTTTCAAACTTTTCAAAATCACCAATCAAGCTCCAATATTCACATATACACAACCTGAGCCACAATCATCATACCCATACACAACATCTCAATACCCAAACATCATAGAATAACAAATTACACTAGGGTTGAGAATCTTACCACACCCAAGGTCCAAGGAGACAAGATTATCCTTCTCCTTCAAGAGAGTTGGGTCCTATAACATCAAAGAGCCCAAAATCTCAACATTTTTTCTCATAAAACTCGAAAACAAGGCTGGAATTTCGAAGAGCAAAACGTAGCTTACCTCAAGATTAATTGTATGGATTTTGTAGAGCTCTCCACAGTGAACGCGTGGCCGCAAACGGAGCGGCAATCGGAGTTCTAGATCAAAAGTTATGGTGGTTTGAAGATCAAGTGAGAGATAGAAGGTTGAGAGAGTGTTCTTCCCCCATTCTCTCTAACTTTCAGCGTGTTTTGAGTGTTGTGAGGAGAGAGAGTGCTGAAAACTAGGGTTTTGGTCTAGTTATGTTGGGTCAAGGGCCCACTTTGGGTGCGGTTGGCCCGGTTTGGCCTGTTCGATCCAATCTTAGTCCGTTTTCTATAAAATTGGTACCGAAATTCTCGTCTCAATCTCCTCTACCACATTTAGCCATAAAAATCACATTTTAGGCTTTCTAGAATAAATTCTCATTTATAGGTTAATTAGCCGTTAATTAACCAGGTTTTACATTGCCAACCTAATGTATCCTCTCGTTGACCTCTGATAACTGATGAGGATGACAGAATAAAAGGATTTTGTATTCCCAAGTTGATATTTACAAGTTTCAACGGTAGTTAGAGTGCCAACAATTTAAGAGTTTTTCTAATAGTAATAAGTATCTTAAAAATATTAATTAAAATTACTTATTTTAAATATTTTATTATTTTATATATTTTATTTCTTAAAATGTTTTAAATTTTTAAAGTTTGAATTTTGTAATACAAACTTTAATATTTAACGTCTTCGATTATTAGCTAAATTCTAAACTATAACACAAACCTTTATATTTAGTGTTTACTGTTCGCATTATAGATTTTTTTTCTCTTCTCGATCATTTCTTGTCAATATATTTATAATATATAAAGTTCATATTAATTTTTTTTATAATGAATTTAAGCTATTTTTTCTTATTAAAGATGTTACGTTAGTAATTCTAATGATTTAGTAAAAGATAGAAATCAATCAATTATTTTTTAATAATTTTTTTAAAAAATTAAAAAGTCTTATCTATTATATTATTCAATTAAAATATAAAGTACTAATTAAATGTAATAAATATACATTAATAGTACCATAATAATAATTATAAAATTTTTTAGTTATAAATATTCAAATTCTACAATTTATACATATTAAAATTTTTTCATTATACTATTTGATCTATTTATACATATTTCATAAAACTCTTAATACTCCTTTTTTTAATTTCTCATACCAATTATCAAAAAATCTTTCAAATTAAATAATAAATTTAAATTTGACACATCTTTTTATTAAGTACATTTAAATATATTATGATTATAAACCTAAATTTTATATTATATTTTTTACATTTTTCATTCTCGTTCATTCATTTTTCTTTAATTATTTGCATATTAAAAAATCCCGCATGAGAAGACAAAGTATAACGATAAACTAAAGCAGACATAAAAATGAAGAAAACAAAAAAATGAAGATATAACTTTGTATAATTCTAATATAAAAATTTCTATGTCTATTTTAAAAATAAATGAAATCAAATTCTTAAAACAATAAACTAAATTTTAATTTGTTTTATACTTTAATTGAATAATTATATGGAATGGTATATAAATTATTGTTAAATAAATATTCTGCAAAATGATTTTACTATAAAACACTTTAAATTTAATATTAGTTTATATTTACATATTATCTAATCAATCTTTAAATATTATTAGAATATACTATATAGTATAAATAATTTACACTATTCTTTAACACATTTTGAGTAAACTCAGAGAAAAGTAAAGAATTGAATATTAATTGCATTAAATGCAGAGAATCAATAATGTGTTTACAAGGTCAAGTACTTCTGCATTATATAGATGCAAAATCATGTACAATAATAATGGTGTACTTAAAGTAACGACCTCAACAAACACTTCTTGATCTTGATTTTCTAACTACTGTTATCCTACTTCACTTATGTTATCCTACTTCATTTATATCTTTTACACCCCCTCAAACTTTGGGGAAGTAAATTGTTGACTCGAAGTTTGATTTTAAAACCATTAATTAATCTGGTAGATAGTGATTTTGTTAACACATTTGCTATCTGATCATGGACAGGATGCTAAATACATATAATTCTTTATTATTAATCATTTCTCTCACCGAATGTAGATCTAACTCAAGATGTTTGCACCGACTGTAAAGTATTGGATTTGCTGCTACATACAAGCGCTCTAATTGTCGCAATAGACTGTTGGCGATACCAATTGTGGAATTCCAAGCTCAGTAAGAAGTTGTTGCAAAGAGATCAGCTCTGAATGACGCCAAGGTACGATATTCTGCCTTAGTGCTACTATAGCCCACTTTTGATTGCTTGTGACACTTTCATGAGATGAAGTTTGTCCCAAAGTATACATAATAGCCTGTTATAGAATGTCGATCATAGAGATCACTGGCCCGCCTGCATCTACAAACCCCAACAATCTATACTCAGTATATATGGAAAATAAAATTCTATTACTTACCATTCTTTTCAGGTATCATAAGATTCTTTTCACAGCCTTCTAGTGATTGTATGTCGGGTTATGCAGGAATTGTGACACCCTATTCACATAGAATGTAAGGTCAAACTGTGTCATTGTCAAATATTGAAGAGCTCCTACTATAGAGTAATACTGTTGTGGATCATGAAATGGGTCAAACTCATTCTCATATAGCTTCAAGTTTGCCACCATTGGTGTAGGCATCTCGCTTGCATTTTCCATATTTGCTTTCCGAAGAATCTCTAAAGCATATTTCTTTTGTGACAAATGAACTTTGCCACCCTGCAAATGTGTGAATTCTATTCCAAGGAAGAAATTAAGATTGCCATGGTCTTTAAGAGGAAATATTTTGTATAATAATTGTTGTATTAAGGACTTAATTTCACTTGAATTATTTCCTGTTGTCACTATGTCATTGACATATATAAGCATGTAAATGATTGATTTTGTAGTTTTTCTTACAAATAAGGATACATTAGAGCGAATACTTACAAACAGAAACCTTAGCTGCCTGTTTTAAATCATATAATGCTCTATTCAATTTGCAAACAAGGTTAGATTCAAATCCTCATAACCTTGTACTGTGTCATAAAAACCTGCTCCATCAAAACTCCATTTAAAAATGCGTTATTAAAATCAAATTAACGCAAGACCCATCTTTAAGTGATAGCTAAAGTCAAAACAACCCATACTGAAGAGGGTCTTATTACAGGTGAGTAAATTTGCTCATAGTTTATGCTTTCGGTTTGACGAAAACCTTTGTCAACTAGACGAGCTTTGTATCTTACTACCTTTCCTTGTGTATTTCTTTTGATAGCGAATACTGACTTGCTTCCAATTATGGTTGCATTGGGTGGTGGATTAACTGAAGTCCACAATTGCATTGATTTAATGCCCTAAACTCAGCATCCATAGTATCCTTCCAATGAGAAGTTTCACTACAAAAAAACTGGTATAAAATGGCATCAACAAAATGGCAATTTTAAAATACTGCCGTTATATTCATAAATTGAGGCGGTTTGTGTAGCTGCCATAATTTACTGGTGGAAAGCGGTGGTTTTTTAGTGAATTTGGCGGTTTTAAACGTCAGTATCTCATTATCTGCTTCCCTAATATAAAACCTAACTCTTATTTTACTAATAAACGCTATGCTACTCAATCTATCGAAACTCCATGGCAACGTGAGAACCAGGAAAAAACTCCATCGCAGCCTGAGATCTGCGCTCTCATCCACGACGCTCTCCTCTGGCGGCAAGCTCCTCCATCAACACTTTTCTTCCAGCTGCGATCTCCTCCATCAAAGTTTCCTGCTCCATCATGTTGTGTTCTCTGAAGCTTCTCCTTCTCCATCTTCGTTGAACTAGGTTTATATACAAATCCACATTCTCTTCTTTTAATTACTCATATTTTGTATTTGCTAATTGTTACTACTTCTATATCTTTAATGCTAGGTTTTGATTTTCTCTTTGTTAGCAGAAATTGGGGGTAAGGTCTTCATGAAATTCCTTCAATTTTTTTTTCTTACATGCATGTATACAAATTTGCATTCGTTTCGCGGTTTTGATTTGTAAATATGCTTTTGGTTGGTGATTTATTGATTCGCATAGAACGTGTTTGATGAATTGCTTGAATGTTTATCTTTTTTGTTCCAAGGCAATCGAAGATTCTAGAATTTCGATCGTGGTTTTCTCCAAAAGCTATGGGAATTCGACGTGGTGGTTGAAGGAATTGGAGAAGATAATGGAGTGTCGGAGCAGCAAAGGTCAGAAGGTTGTGCCGGTGTTTTACGGTGTTGATCCATCGGAAGCTGGGGCAGCCTTTGCATACCGGGAACCGCTCAAGGAAGCTGCTTGCCTTCCAGTTTTTGTTACATATATCAGCAGGTACTTTTAAGTTTTAAAGCTATTTGATTTGAAGAGAAAATAATGCTGAACTGAAAATCTTTTTTTGTCTATGCATTTATTTAATCATTGTTGTATGCGACATATCTCTTTTTCAGACATATCAACAAATTCTTTTATTAGCTTGAACGATAGCTACATGTATTCAGCAGTCGTCGAATGCTATGAAACTCTCAAGGATATCATTAATAACCTCCTGCAACATGAGGAAGATAAGATGTAAGGGAAAAAAAGATATCACTATCTCGCATGCTTACATATTTAGTTTCTATTTTTATTTCCTGATTTCATTTTTAGTATTCTCTGTTAGGATTTTGCGAAATCAGAAAACATGATTTTCTTGTTTTCAACTTTTTTCTTCTCAAAATGTGAAAACATAAACCAAACAGTAACTTTCTTTCTGCTTTTACCGAAATCCTCTTGATTATTCAACGTCTTCCATGTTCATTTTGCAATTATATGCCTAATTTTGCAAATAATTAACTAATTTATTTTGGCCTATTTAATTAATTTATTAATCCAACAACATACATAAATCAAAGATAATATATTTATTTACCTATTGTCCATATTCATTTTTCTTATAAATTGTAATTTGAGAATAACATATTTGCTCTATTTATTTAATTTTTTTTTGTCTCTTTTTATCTTGTAGAAAAAAATTAATTTGCATATACACAACTACTTGAGAAGGAAAAATTCACAAAGCCACTGTTACGACCACGAAATTATCATTTGAAAGAGGTAATTATAATTTTTTTATAGTTTCTTTTAGAATACTATTTAAATATTTAGAATTAGAAGTAGTTAGAAGCTGTTTAGTTAGTTATACTAGATGAATAGTTAGACTTAGCTAAGTGTAACTCATACATGTCTATTAGCATACCCTGGTAATACAGTGACCGTGCATTGATTAGAAAGCTTGGCTTTGTCATGACTCTAGATTCATTACTGAACTTTCAGTTGTAGAAATCAGTCATATGCTTATTAGTATCCATCAGTTGTAGATCATTTGCTGCTTCCAAGGTTTTTGTCATTACTAACCTTTCTAGCTGATTTATTATGATTTATTATGATTTCTTTAATTCTTTGGATGCTGAGAATGTGATCAAATTAATAACAAGTATTAGAATGCACTGTTACTGTTATAAACAAATTAAAGTTGGTTAAATTTCACTCATTCAACCTTTTAAAATTTGAGTTGTTTTGAGGCTGTGATTCTCAGCTATTTTGAGGTGTTGTGTATCTTGGTGAATATTATAAATCATGGCAAACAAAACTTTCAACTTCAGTGTTCTGATTCTTTTTTTTACAGTTGAATGATTCAAGATGGGATTCAGATTTTGAGAAACTGTGGAAGCCTCATATACAAGCTAGAGTTTGATTACCTAGAGTTTGATTTTGGTTTGTTGATTCAAAATCTGGTATTTGGTCTTGCCTTTAATAACTGAGTTCACTAACATGTGCCATGTTATTGCAAGTTCTTTTTTATTTAAATTACAAGTTCTTTTTTTATTTAAATAAATAGCTAAGCACATAAGACTTCTTTTTGGACAGTGTGAGAATGTGCCTGAGCCAGGAAATAATCCTACCAGTGGGAAGGTATATTAAAGCAAATTCCATTACCTCCAGTATAGTTATTGCTATAATATTCTGCTTAAAAATGGCATGAATTTATAACAAAGATCCATGTAAAGTACTAGATATTTACCGAGCACTGAATATTTAATAGTCTGTATCTGTTTTTTTATTTCAGAATGGATCATTCCTAGGGCTGCTGTCTGCCGTAAGGTATTTATTTATCTAATCAAGGCAAAAGCAAGTTCTCATACCTTTCACTCTCACCTTCCACGAACAAGGCAAAAGCAAGGTATTTATTTATCTGATCTTCTCCCGTTTGAACTAATCATGATTCAGAATCTATATGCAAGTTGATGGTAAGCTTCTCTTAATTTGGTGTTTGCTTTCAGAGTTGTTGATGATACGAATCCAGAAGAGATAGAGATAACAACACCTGCTTTTAACAAAGCAAATTTTGAGAGGGTTGAAAGGCTAATCAAAGGTTGGTGTCTATTTCTTCCCTCATACATATATATAATTTTGAGATTTGTTTCTTGATTTCTTTATGCTTATGATCAAATGAGCGGAATTAAAATAGAGGAAATGTACACAGACAATGAATTAGGAATGAAGGCAATGTTAGTTATTTCTCATGTCACAAAAGAAATATTTTCGGGACTGTAGACTCACTGAAGTCCTAATTCTATTTTTTTATTATTGTCAGGTTGTGCCTAATACATGCAGTAGAAGTCAACTTTGAAGGCAATGCTAGTCTTTTACTTTTTAATTCCTAGTTTGACATTGTTGAAGAGAAGGTGCAGAGAACTCAGCATCAATCGCTGGCCTCATAGGAAAATCAAAAGCTTGCATTTACTCTTACAAAATCTTATACTTATAATTATTGGGCTGATCAATGATTGAGTGAAAACTGATTATTTTAATTGAATGTAAGAGATGAGCTTGGATGATGAAGTTGGAGTGTTGGAGCAAGAAACAAAGATGTTGGAGTAAGTTCCGGGATGGAACTCACACAAGAGACCAAGAAACTAAGGCACTTATTATTTTCTTGTATATTCATATTCTAAGTAGTAAAAACAGCACTTATTAGATGGTTTAAATACATTATTAGATATTAACATAGTTTAGGAAACTCGATGGTAAATTTAACTAATTAGTGCTTATTGCAATGCTTGTATTTTGGTTAGTTTAGTAAGACGAGTTTTTGTATAGGAATTATTACTTTTGATTTCCAATAATAAAAAATTATATATTATATTAATACTTTGTTTATGAGTTATAATATTTCATTTATGGATTATGATTTTTTGTTATTGTGAACTTTTAATCACAAAATTATTTATTTAACGCGATAAAAACGTTAGGAAAAATAGCATTTTTAAACGATAAAAAAATGTCACTGTTAGGGTAAAATGGCGGTTGAAAATGTCATTTTAACCAACTAAAATGCTACTATTAGGGTAAAAATGGCGGTTTAAAAATGCCGTTTTAATCAACTAAAACGTCATTCTGTCAAGGTAATAATGGCGGTTCAAACCGCCATTTTAACCTATTCAAAAACCGCCGGTTTAGCCTATCCAAAAAACCGCCGTTTTAACCTTGGAAATAACGGCGGTTTGAACTGCCGTTTTAACCTATTCAAAAACCGCCATTTTAACCCAGGGAATTGTGGCGGTTTTTAAAAAACCGCCGTAATAACCAGAATGGCGCCCATAATTACGTCGCTTTACAAAACCACCATTCTTGGTAATAATGGCGGTTCAAACCGCCGTAAATACAAAAAGAACTGCCGTTTTTACCAGAATTTTTTTTAGTGTTTGGATTTATTGTGTGATTGTTTTTGGTATTTGTTGTAATAGATCAATCTCATTATGTGCATAATATGCTTTTGGTTTGTAAATATCAAATTTAGACCATGTTACCATCTTGTGTGTGCTTGTGGTGGATTGTTGATGTTGAATTGAGTGGGAATCAAGTCTTTGATCAATAGCCCCCTGAGAAGTACTACCTAAGGCACTATCTTGTGATGTGTGCTCATGATTTATATATTGAGTTGATCCACTTCCACCTAAAGTCTCTTCAATTGGTAGAGAATTAGTTGTCACATCATGTGGTGAACTTTGATTTTGTGAAGTAGACATAAATTAATGTGTGGGAATGGAAGACACACTATAATAAGAATATATAGAATTCATAGATGTAAAATCAATGTTAGTATTGTGGCTAGAGTGATTTAAAAACAACTCATTGTATGAAAAGGTCAATTCATCAAAAATTACATGCCTTAATATATACACCTTTCCATTTTTATTCATGCACTTATATCCACAAAAGTAAGAATCATAACCAAAGAAGAGACATTTTTCAAACCTATATTCAAGTTTATGCTTATTGTATGGTCTTAGATAAGGAAACCAAGAACACCCAAAGACCTTTATCAAACTATAATCTGATTTTCTTTGATATAATTTTTCATATGGAAATATGTGGTTAAGCACAATAGTAGGCAGCTAATTCATGAAGTAAACAGCAATTCCAAAAGCATCCTCCCGAAATTGCATAGTAATGGAGGATGTTTCCAACAAAGAGAAACCAATCTCAATAATACTTCAGTGTCTCCTCTCGGCACTACCCTGTTGTTGGTGTGTATAGAGACAAGAAAGTCTATGTTGTATACCATGCTGAGATAAGAAGGTAGTGAAAGCATTTGACACAAACTCTCCACCATTATCCATTTGTAAGGCTTTAATTTTGTGGCCAGTAAGGGTTTTAATTTGATTTCGAAAAGTTTGAAAGGCAGTAAGTGCTTGTGACTTATTAGTTAGAAAATATAAAAAAGTATACTTAGTTGAAACATCAACAAAACTAATATAATATCTCATACCATCTCTAGAGATGATTGGAGATAGCCCCATATGTCGTGAAAATTAACTCCAAAGGATTGTTATACACAGTATATGAAGCATTAAAGGGCAAAACATGCATTTTAGAGATAGAGCATCTAAAATCTATCTGATAAAGATTAAAAAAATTGATTAATTAAAACTACGTTAATTGAGATTAAGATATGCCTATTTGACTTATCTTCGATGTAAGATTGACAAAGTAGGATTAACTCTTTATAATCATCATGTGTTTATGATCAATGGCTAGGATATGTAACCTTAGCTCTCAATCCATGCCAAGAGGTTTCTTTCATTTGCATTTTCCTTTCCTTGCATTTTATTGCTTTGACTTTTACTTTCTTGCATGTTAAGCTTTTCACACTCTTGGTTGAGAAATTGGGTGTTTGGGTGGAATTGAGTTGTGGTGGTCCATTTTTCATTTTGTAACAGTCCAAACCACCTGCTAGCACGATATTGTCCGTTTTGGCACACAAGGCCTCACGGTTTTACCTTTTATGATAGGGATGCTAGCCGAGGCCTCCCACACTCACTCATCAAAACGCGTCATACTAGGGAGAGGTATCCACACCCTTATAAGGCATGCTTTGTTCCCCTCCCCAACCGATGTGGGACCTTACAATTCACCCCCCTAAGGGAGCCCACGCCTTCGCTGGCACATTGATCCGGGCTCCAGCTCTAATACCATCTGTAATAGCCCAGACCACCCGCTAGCATGATATTACCCGCTTTGGCACACAAGGCCTCACAGTTTTGTCTTTGACGATAGGGATGATAGCCGAAGCCCCCCACACTCACTCGTCAAAACGCGTCATGCTAAGGAGAGGTATCCACACCCTTATAAGGCAAGCTTTGTTCCCCTCCCCAACCGATGTGGGACCTTACAATCGGATAGTGAGGGTGTTACACATTGGATTGATATGCCTCATGGTATGGTTTTTGTTCATAGTGCATTGGTGGAGGTTGTTGCCAAGAGGATTGATCACAAGCATATGGCTCCTCCCACCTTTGATTGTTCCATCCTTAATGCATATTCTCATTGTATCTCCTATTTTCTACAACATAGTTAGAACCAAACTCATAGCCAAAGTGAGAATTCATGGTGAAAATAGAAAATAAAAAACAAGAGCTAATAAGAAATAATGAAACTAAATTCCTAAAACTAGCAAACTAACAAAGAAATAAAAAAACATTATTCACAATATTAACAGATATACAATAACCAATAACAAGCACACATTGCAATTTCCCGGCAACGGTGCCAAAATTTGATGTAGGATTTTATGTCGGTAAAGAATTTCTCAATGAAATCTCATTGCAAGTATAGTTCTAAACCAACAATGAATCCTCACATCAAATTTAATATGGTTGTCACTAGTTTAACCCCAATAAAATAACTGAGAGTATTAATCCCGAGTCGTTCTCCCTAAGAATTACAATGAAGTGCTTTATTATTGGCTATGAAGGAATATTTTTGGGGGATTCTTAATAAGGAACAAGAAATGTAAATAGCAAAAGAAATAAACTAACAACTAAGAAAGCTCTTGGCAAGGGATGAGAACTAGAAGTCCTATCCTCATTATCATCATCAATTGTGCCAAGAATTGTCCATTGCTCCCACTTAGTTAACCTCTAACTATGAAGAAAAGTCAAGTGGATACAATCAACTTGAGTCCATAAGTCCTAGTCAAATCCTAAAGAAAGACTAGCTTTATTGGCATTCAAATAATCAACTTGCAACTTTCAATTATCAATTAACAAGATAGTTTGATAACTCAAGCGTCTCCAATTACTCAACTCAAGCCAAGAGGAGAAAAATCTAACTCATAACTAAAAGAGACATTTCATCAAACACACAGAGGGCAATAAAAGTAAACATCATAAATTGCAAGAATTAAAGGAAGCTATAACTACAAAGGCAAGAGATCAACAATAGGAAACTAAAGCAAATATAAAAAGGCATGGAAATTATAAATTGCATTAAAAGGAAATGAAATAAACAAAAGAGTTCATAAACTAAAACTGACAAAATAAAGGAATTAACAAAAGAAGTAGAATGAACTAAAGTGCTAGAACAATAAAAATTTAAAGGAAAACTAAATTGAAGAAAGATTAAAATCTAGATCTAAGAAGAAATGGAGATGAGAACCCTAAAATCTAGAGAGAGGGTAAGCCTCTCTCTCTAGAACTCTACATCTAAAATATCATAAAACCTAAAACTAACACTACTTGGTTCATCCCCCTTTAATCCTTGGGTTCAATAGCATCAGAAATGAGTTGGATTGGGCCCAAAATGAGCTAGAAATCGCTGACCACGAGTTGCTTAAAATGGCCCACGCTGATCCTGCGACACGTGCGTGTGGATCGACGCGTACGGGTCACTAAACGTCTTGGCAACTATGACAAATTGCATATCATTTTAAAGCCCCGGATGTTAGCTTTCCAACGCAACTGGAACTGCCTCATTTGGACCTCTGTAGCTCAAGTTATGATCGATTTAGTACAAAGAGGTTAGGATTGACAGCTTAGCAATTCCTTCATTTCTTCATGAGTTCTCCATTTTTACATGATTTTTCTTCATTCCCTCAATCCGATCTTTGCCTTCTAAACCTGAAATCACTTAACAAATATATCAAGGCATCGAATGGAATCAAGGTGAATTAAATTTAGCTATTTTAAGATCTAAAAAGCATGTTTTAACACTTAAGCACAAATAAAGGAAAATTTACAAAACCATGCTATTTTAGTGAATAAATGTGGGAAAAGTTGATAAAATCCTCTAAATTTAACATAATATAAACCCTAAAAGTGGGGTTTATCAACCTCTCCACACTTAAACAATAGCATGTCCTCATGCTAAACCAAGAAAGACAAGAAAAAGGGGTATGAAAATTTATTCAATGCAAATAACCTAATAAATACTCCTATCTATATGAATACAACTAAATGCAAAGTGATTCTACCTACTTGATTAAAAGTAAATCAATCTCCAAGAACATATATGAGCAAGTAGGGCTAACGTAGCCTCAAACTTCCAAAGCCTCAAATTAACTCACACCAATGTCCAAGTTCAATTATAATAAATCCACCAAATCAAGCTTCTAATTACTTAATTTAACACCATATCATACAATTTGGTACAATGTCAAAATTAGGGCTCAAATAAATCGATGAATCAAGAGGGACAAAGGGATATTTACCTTTACCCACTGAATTTAATGATGGAAACTACCAAGAACATAAAATAGAGAACTTCTATAACATCAAAATCACCGAAAATCCTTAATACCCAAGCTTAAAATGCAAATTCAGATTTAAATGAGAAAATGGAGTTGGGATTTCGAGTTACTCATCAAAATAATCAGATAGAATTGAAGAGGAAGAGACAAACTTCACATGACAGCAAATGGTGTAGCGATCGGAGCTCCATAGCAAAAGTTATGGTGATTTGAAGGTGGTACAGAAAATTTTAATACCGATACGCATAAACTATGTAAAAAATAAGCCAAGCATTTTATCAAACACTTAGTGTGCATAAAAATAAAATAATATTAAATTACATTAAAATAAAAGCTAACTACCAAAAGCAAGAAAATGATAACAACAATTAAAGGAAGCATTAAAGGAGCATAAAACATAAATTACATTAAATGTAAATTAAATTAACAAGAGTGTGCATAAATATAAAAGGTAGCTAAAATGAGAAACTAAAGAGATAAGCTAAGGAAATTAAGACAAGATAACCAAAAATGTAGAAGAAGATAGATGAAAACAAGAATAAAAGTAGAAATTACAAAGAAATTAACTAAAAACCCTAAGTTCTAGAGAGAAGGGAGAGCTTCTCTCTCTAGAAAATAAACTACATGACAAAAATCTAACCCTAATTGCTCTCTCCTTTCACATGGAAGGAGGCCCTCTTTGATATAGCACTCAATCAACTTCAGAAGGTCCAAAACTGGGCCCTGGATGCCCAAAAATCGCCCCAGTGATTTACATTAAATGAGTCACGCGCTGGGACTTGTGCGTACGCACACTTGCTGATTTTCTTCTTGTGCGTACGCACATGATATTGTGCGTGTACACACATGGCTGTGTGGTTCTTGTGCGTACGCACAGTAGGTTGTGCGTATGCACACGACAGTGTGTGCTTCTCCTTTGATTTCTTCATATTTTCTCTCTCTTGCATGCTCTTCTTCCACTCTTATCAAGCCATTCCAACCTATTACACATGAAATCACTCATCAAAACTATCAAGGTATTGAATGGGATGAAAGTGGGGTAAAATTGACTAAATTAGGCACAAAATAGCATGTTTTCACAATTAGGCTCAAATTAGGGAGAGAACACAAAAGTATGCTATATAGGTGCATAAATATGGGTTTATGTGATGAAATCCACTCAAATCTATCCAAAATATATTGTCAGATTTGGATTCATCAGCCGTCCATCCATATTCACTATTACCACTACCACTGTAAACTCCGTTAAATTAGTAAATAATTAGTCGATAAATTAGTTTTAATAAAAAAGATTGGAAATGCGAATATTATATTAAATTAGGATAGAGCTCATCGAAATGAGAATTTTGACACTAATTTCAAAGAAATCGGCCCAAAATTGGACCGAGCGGATCGAACTGGTTGAACCGGACCCAAACTGGACCGTCGGTCCAACCGGAGCGACCTATTAAATGAACCCATGCCTTTCTTCTCCCTCATTTCAGTAGAAACGAAGCTGAAGCACTCACAGGGGAGAAGAGAAAGAAAAGTTTCCCGAACCCTTACGGTATATTCAATTTGCCGTAACTCCTCCGTCTGAGCTCTACGTTTCTACCAGAACAATTTCATAGGTAAGTCATTAAATACTCCCAGCCACTCCTTTCCCCCAATTCTTGAAAGTATGGTACGGGTATTGAATTTCTTTACTTTTTGATGTTTTAGGATCCAATTAGCTTGAGCAAAACGCTCACTCTTACTTATGCGAAGCTTGGGTAAGGTGAGAAAACCATAATTCCATTTTAATTTCACTGAATTTGAGCTTTGAGTATTAAATTGGGTATATGTATGTTATAAATGTATATTAGGTTGTGAATAAATAATTAGAGCTTGGAATTGTGAATATTGGAACTTGGAGGAACCTGAGCTTAGTGTTTACTGAATTTTGGAAGGGTTGTGTTTGTTTTGGAAGGGCTGTGTTTGTTTTAAATAAGTTTCCTTGATCACTACGAGGGAATCGGCCAAGGTATGGTTTAGGTTTCTTGCATTTAATATTTAAGGTTCTGTGAAAACTTAGGCTAGATGACCATAGGATAGGTTAGAACGAATGTGTATATAATTATTGTTTAGCATATTATTAATCAGTTGATTTGGTTGGATATTTGTGTGAATTGAATAGCTTGATGATTATAGATTTGAGAATGTAAGTTTATAGTTAATAATGCTTGATGAATTAGTGGTGCTTTGGTGAATTTGTTGATGATATGAAATATGATTATGGTGGTGATTATCATGGTGATGAAGAGGGATATGCAGTGTTGATATGGTAGGTTTGAAGGTATATAAAATGAAACTTTGAATTGAAAATGAGGTTTGGATTTGTTTGCAAAACTTTGGTTTTGGACTGAACTTCGCCGGGCTGTAACTCGGCTTACGAAACCCCAAATTGATTTCAACTTGTTTTAAATAAAAATTGAGTTCGTGAAGTTTATGCTATTTGAAGAACGGAGAAAAAACGATTTAAAATCATTAAGTTATGTCCGTCGGAGATTTTGGTATGAATTATGTAATGTTGCAGGTGAGATTTTCATAATTGTGCAGCTCTTTGGTCGATTCCTCTTTTTTTTTTGAAGAACGTACATCCACGTGTACGCGTGGCATGGAACTTTTGGGGATGCGTACGCGACTGATCCCATGCGTATACGTAAGGGTTAGCAAGCACGTCCACGCGCATGCGTGACCCACGCGCACGCGTGACATGAAGTTTCCACCCATGCATATGCATGACAAAGGGACGCGCGTGCGAGCTGCAGCTTCACACTCCCACGCATACGCGTGGCCCTTATTTCAGGAAACATGATTTTCAATGTTTAAAACTGTATTTTAAACCTCTAAACCTCTATTTTCATTCTTTTAGTCATTAATGATAGTATTAAACCTGATATTCGGATGATGTTAGGAAATAGGGTTAACTTGGAGATAAAGTAAAAGTGAAAAGTGATGAAATGACTATGAAATGTTATAGATGATCATGTATGATACTTGACTTGATAATCAAATGAATGATCATGCATGATACTTGACTTGAATGATTAAATGATCTGAGATACAAGATTCCCTAGATAAAGTATCGTGGCTTGCCACCACGTGTACTAGGTTGAAAACTCAATACTCTGTTGACCCTACGATGTAAGGATGACCGGGCACTTATAAATTCCCGGGAATGTTAACCCCATTGAGCAATACTGATTATTTGAGAAAAAGCTATGCATAGACTCTTGGGGATGCACGTCGAGGGACAGTCTAAGGTTTTCGGACTTGTCGGGTTGGCTGGATAATCGACAGATGAGCCTCATCAGCCATAGGATAGGCATGCATCATATGCATACTACTTGATTTACTTATTTGTGCATTAACTGGGTGTGCCTAAGTGTACTTGACATGTTAAATATATATTGTTACCTGCAGTATTTGTAACCTTCTTGTGCTTGTTTTTATCTGTTTATTTGTTTGTGAAGTACTGATGGAGATGGAGGTATGGAGGAATGCCAGTATGGGATTTAAATTTAAGGTTAAGTTAAGTCATGTTTAGATACTCTTAGAAAACCACATTTTTATGGCTTCTGTCTAATACTTTAAGTTCTATAATCTAAGTGTTGGCGTTCTAGGATTGCCTCTGACATTTCCAGGACCTTATATATTATGTGTGTGACACCTTTACCATACTGAGAACCTCCAGTTCTCATTCCAAACTATGTTGTTGTTTTTTAGATGCAGGTCGAGAGGCATCTCGTTAGGCATCTGGACCCCTGAGGCGAAGTGGTTATTGGGTTATTTTGTTGTACAGTGATGTATATATATGTACTTAGCTTTCTCTCTCTCTGCATAACTTATTCTTCTGATCCTCTTAGATGTTTAAGGAGAGGCAGGATTTTGTTTATGTACATTTGGATTTTGGATATGTATGTATATATATATATATGTGTGTGTGTGTGTGTGTGTGTGTGTGTGTAAATATTCTCCGGCTAGTCTTGACTTCGTGGGCTGAGTTAGGAGCTTGTTATTTTGTATCTTTGACACTCTATTCCTACTTTCATAATCTTATGCTTGATGGTTATAACTTTCTTAGCACGCAAGTTAACTCGTTTCTTGAGCGTTGCGCTTTTATTTCGCGATTTTTATTTTTCCTATTCTTCAAAGCTCCTAGTATATTACAATCTTTCTGCTATTAAATGTACACATTTTATTTTAGAGGTCGTAATACCACACCACCTATGTTTTACGACTTAAGCATAAAGCTCAGTGTGGTAGAGTGTTACAACCACACAGTTGCCGCAACCAGTGAAAGACTAGCGAGAATCTTTTCGATTATTCTTCGCTGAGGAACGGATGAGGCTCTCTCTATCCTATTTTTTTGTTATTTTTGTTGTTGTTGAATTTGAAAGAGAAGTTATTTGTTGTTGTTGTTGAATTTGAAAAATTTGAAGTATGATATTATTGGTGGTGATGACCATGGAGAGGGAAGTAGTGGTGTGGTCGTCGATGTGATGCAATTGAAATAAAACAAAGAGGTATTTCTATCATTTAAAAATTATTGTGTTTAAAAACATAATTTAATATTAAACATAATCTTAAAGACTTTTTTGAACGAAAAAAAAGGTAGAAACAATTTTGATTTTTATTACAAGTTCTAGGAATCAAACAGTATTTATTCTTATAAAATAAAATTGTACTAGATCAAATTATTAATATATTTTGTATTTATTTCGAACACACTTGTTGAAAATTCTACCTCTGTGTTTCAACCAGAGTTCTCAAGATCGAATTATTAGTGTTTTCTTTTTATTTTCGTTGTAGTCACACATGTTAATATTATAATACGTTTTAGACTTAAGTTTTATTTGGTTGGAAGAAAATAATTAAATAAAAAAGAAATAAAGAAAAAAAATTAAGTGAATTTTTATGTTTTGATATATTTAATTAATAAAAACATATTATAAAAGATAATTTTTTTATATTATAAAATATATTAAAAAGTAGTATTAAAACAAAATAATATAACAAATTTTCTATCACTTTTTCATCTAACATAAAAGGAGATTAAAATACAGTTATTCCCACAATCTCTTTTATATTATTTGCCTTTTTTTATAATTTTTTTTGTCAAATAAAATATTAAAAATAATAATTTTTTCTTATTTTTCCCTCTTTTTCCTCCCTTCACTCTCTTTCTAAGTATTTATCAGTTTATGTTTATTAAATACTTTTGTTCTGTGTGTGCTGAATTTGTCATGAAAGTAGGTTTATTTCTTTTGCTTATTATGTATGAATAAATGGAATAATAATTTTTTCTTTTTTAATTTTGGGAGGCCATATTTTGTATCTAAAATTGTATTCACGTGATAATGCAAATTTAAATATTAGCATTGAAAAAAAAAGTCAATAATCATTTTTATAAGATAAACAAATTATTTTTCGAGTAAATTAATAATATAATATTTGTTAATATTAAATTTTTATCTTCACTTAAAACAATTTAAAGCATTTTTATTTTAGTTTCCACTTAAAAGAAAATTAAAATTTTACCCCTTAAAAATATTTTAAATCTGTATTAATAACTAATAAGTTCACTGTCCAGCTTTTTTACAGAAAAAATTAAAGAAGGAAGGGCTAAGGATAATGATATACTATCGATACAATAACTATGGTTTTATTTTCTCAACGCAACATCCACCTAAGAAAACTCAAACATTCCTTCATAACTATCTATGATTAACGAGATGAAAATTAAAGATCAGTTGCTTAAAGTTCAAAGATGTAAATATATTTTTGATCACTTAGAAGAACTAAGCGATGGAGCTGACGTCGATGCAGCATTGGAACCAAAAGTCTGAGGTGGTGCTTGTGGAGGCACATGCCTATTGATGAGCTCACGTGCAACTGTTTGGAGATCAACACCACCACCTGCAGTTGGGCCTATTGGGTTGGCAACAGCCATGTATTGGCGTGGGTCCATCATGGCCCGTTGATACACAGCCCAAGAAGCTTGAGCCGTTGCTAGATCAAAGTGGGAAGATGGATCAAAGGTGGCCGGCATTGATAAGGTGGCGGAGGCAACGCCCACAACCATTGGTAAGTCCGCAACTGAGAAAATAGTTGATGTCGGCACTCCTTGCGTTGGAGGAATTGGTGGCGGTTGGCGTATCTCCATTGTAGCAAGATGATTTTGTAAGAATGAGAGTTCGGCTTGTAAAGCCAACACCTACATATAAAAAAAGATATCAGAAAATATCACAAATGAAAAACATTACATTATTAACTAGGTGTTTAATGTTGTTTATATGAAAATTAGTCATGGGAGAAATAGTATGACTAATTAAGAACACAATTCTAAATTCTCTTTACTTTAAGCAAAATAAATAAATAAATAAAATTCCTAATAAACAAAAAATTCACCACGATTTTACTATTTTCTTATTATAATTATATAATCTTTTATTTATACTATTTATTTCTCTCAAAATTTATCTCGATAATACCTAAATAGCTACTTATTTTCGATTTATCCTATTATAAATTCCATCATGATCAATCAAATACTATTATGGTAGGCTGTTTCTAACTTTCTATCATGTTTATTTTAAATTTGCATATACTACCCATAGACTCTGGTTGATTAATATATACACTGAAACATAGACATTGAGACATAAATTAAAAAAAAAACATAAATACAAAATATATGTATACATATTTTATGTTTGGCAAAACAAATACATAAAACACACAAAATCTTAAAAAAATTATAATATCCTCATATTCTATTTTTACTATCATCACTCAAACTTTTCATCTACCACTACCTATTTTTCTCCCTCATCATTCATAACCAAAAATAAATCATCCAATCAAAAGATAAATAAATAATTAAACATCAACTCAAATTATTATTACCAACAAGATCTCTTTCAAAAATCAATTCAATAATTTTTATTTTTTAATTAAAAAAATAATGGAAACAGATAGAGATTTCTTTCCGTGCCACCTCACCCTTGTAAAATCTGGTCAAACTGTAATTAATTAAATAATAAAATAAATAGAAGCGAATATGGTTAGAAAATTTAGCAATCGAAATTTGATAATTTAAATATGATATGTGGACTCAGTGAATTTTTCTGAGTCGAAAAATATAATTTTCTGAATAAATACGCACTGAAAATTTGACCGGCAATACTGGCTGAGATCTATCTGGTAGTGCAGTTGAATAAGTTAATTATAAGTGAAAAAGGTTAGGAAATGAGAAATTATAATTTGGAAAGCTAGAAATATTTAAAATACGATTTAAAACTCTAATCTTAAATATTTTGGCCCAAAGTTGGGCCAACAGACTAAAACAAGTGAGCCCAAGACCCAACATATATAAACATTAGTTATGAGCATTTCAGCTCATTTACCCTAGAGAATGAGAGAGGGGACAGATAGAGAGAAGAGAGAAAGAAAACCTAGCTTTCTAAACTTCAAATCACCATAACTTTCTCTCTGGAACTCGATTGACGAGCTATTTGCTGCCACGCATCGCTCTTCTCATTCTCTACACTTCTATCTAAGTTTTGTGGTGAGTATTACACTGTCCTCTACCCAGTTTTTATTTTTCTCTTTAAATTCAAATTTAATTTGAATTTTGAGGAAATCTTGTGATTTTGGTTGTTTAGGAGTGCTCGAATATGAGTCATGGGTGATATACTGATATTCATCACAAACTTCAGTGGGTTAAGGTAAAAAAACCCTCCAACCCTTGTGATTTATCATTTTTATGAACCCTAGGTTGATTGTAAGTTTGAAATTGGTTATGTTATAGTATTGGTTGATTTTGGTGTACAATTGGAAGATTGATATTGCTTGTGAGACCTTGGTGAGGCTTGGAGCTAAGAGTTGGTGGAGACTTCCAAGAAGAAGCTCAATTATTTTGGCTAAAAGAAGTACGGTTTAAGTTTTATTTAAGTACCGTGTGATGTGATGAGAATTCCTAGGCTAGATGTCCCTAGGATTAAGTTTGGATTGTGTAAATGGTTGGTACTAATATGTATAATTGATATGTAATGTAAATTAATGATTGGGTTGAGAATTGTGTGAATTTGTATGTTTGATATGTTGAGAATTTGATGAATTGGATAATAAATATTATTTTGTGGAATATGCATTTAAATTGTGAATTTGGGCTAGAGGCCAGAAAGAGCTAAGGAAGGTAAGTGATGTGTGTATTGTGTGATGTCATATGAGATTGAATGGAATTGTGATTGTTGTTATTTGGTTACAATGGATTATAGGAACTATGTGGTTATTGGTTTTGAGGGAGGAATTGACGTCTTTATTGATAATGCATGTGAGTTGTATATGATGATATGGATTTATATGTATTAGGGGATTGATGGAATTAGTATTGTTGGAACTTGAGATGTGGAATGAAAAATATGATATGGTATTTTGTTTGAAATTGAGTTATTTGATTGAGATTGGTCAAAATGGTGGATTGGTTGATTGTGAATTTAATGAGAATGTTAAAAATATGAGTTGAAGAGGGTTGAGGTTGATTTTGGTAAGTTTTGGTTGGTTTTGAAAAGGTTTAAAATTGGTTTGTGTTGAAAATTTAGTTTTTGTTGGTTTTTATGAAAGTTGTGATTTTGGTCTACTTTGGCAGAGCATAACTTGGTCTCCGGATCCCTAATTTGTATCAAACTTATTTAGAAATAAAATTGGATCCGAGATGTTTATGCCGTAAGAACGGGTGGAAAATGATTTGAAATGAAAAAGTTATGCCCGTTGGAAGTTTGGGGTTTGAAAATGTAATCCTGTAGCTTTTTAAACTTAGTAAAATTTTTCGTAAAACGTACTCCGACGCGCACGAATGGCCGACGCGCTCGCGTCACTCATGATTTTTACTTTCTCACGCCTGCGCCTAGCCAACGCGTACGCATTGCTGTATTGATGCAGGTGCGTGGTATAAATTCCAGAGATAAGTCAATTTAAGTCAATTTAATACCCTCTTTGAAGAACAACTTTGTTCTACACAAAGATCCGCAAATAAAACCACCTTGAGATAACATAGTCATTTCTTTTGGAGGTATAGTACATGGCTCTGTTTCAAAATCAAAGATATTGATTGGAACAAGAAGAGATACATAACTACACCAATAAAGTAAAGTAGTGAAATGTAAAGAACAATTAGGTAAGTAGAGGCATGGGCTGGTAGGCAAACAATGATTTGAAGCAACTATTCTCCTAAGAGTTAAGTCTCGAAGTGGTCCTCAAAATTATATTCGAGCCTTAAAGTGTCCCTGAAGTTAATAGTTACATATATTCATCCCTTGAGTTGCATTTCAGGACCCAGAATACAAGAATTTATATTTTACTTGTAGTTTTAAAAATGTTGTTGAAGATATTAAACCTGATATATATCCTTTTTATTTATAAATAGATAATCCTCTCTTAGATGAATTCATTACTTTAAATTCTACCTTTATTCTTGTCAATACATTTATCTACTGTTGTTAAAATTATTATTATCTTAATTTGCATATCCTATCTAATGGCTAGTAATATTTGTTTTTTTCTAATAATTTGAAATCATTTATTCCTCATTCAATCATCGATTCATCACAGATTCTGATTGACTTATTATCAAAGTTCTTAATATGTTACTATTACTATTATATGAAACTAAAAATATTATTGATATTTGACTTGGTTTGCTTTTTTGGCAGATAGATTACTGTGTATTTTATTTTCAAGCTATGAAAGTTGAAAATATGTTGAAAATTAAGGAGGATTTTGATTATAAAATCTTGTCTCAAAAGCTTGAGGTACAGTTGGATAAGCTTATTGCAGAAAATTAAAGGCAAGGAAAAGCTTTTGATGATGAATTTGAAAAAGAGGTTGAAATGTCAGATAGGGTACATGGAATTGGTAAAGGAGTTGGAGTAGAAATTACTATTAAATCAAGAAAGACATGCTCCATTTTTTGTGGTTCTCCGAGCATCGCTTCCATTAAAGCGTAAGTTGTTTGATCTCCCAGCTGCGTTATTCCTACTAGCCATTTGAATATGTAGAATAGAAGGTCTGCAAAATAACTACGAAGAAAAGAGAACAATAGGTCTGAAGAAAGAGAAGTCAATTTGGGGATTAGGGATTTTAAAATTGGTTTAGGAACCAAAATGTCATAAAAAAAAGGTTTCATATTCTATCGAAATAATTTGGATTTTATTTCAAGCCACTACCACCTGTCCACCACATGTTTGGCCAAGGTTCTTAGGTTTCTAATGTCGAAACATATCGCAAAGAACTACTATCATTTCTCTAAAGTGTTGGTCATATTATATTGTAAACGTAACGTTCATTAAGAAGGTTGTGTGAAACCCAAGGTAGGTACTTCCCCACCAACTGGGGTAGTATTTTCGCCACCCAGTTGACAACTTGGACTACCTTTTTTGGATTGCATGACAATGCGGCACAGCTGGATGCTTCTGATCAATAGAACAGGAAGATGAGTCAGCCAAAAAGAAAGAACACCAAAAGTAACGACCACTAAGATACGATAATGATTCGATCTTTTGATCACCCATTTTTGGAAAACCATTTTTGGAAGCTTCTGTTTTACACACATAAGATTGGATTGCCTGAATCATGAGTCGACCCTCTTGTGATACATATCCATTCCATATTTTATGAAATCACTTAGATAGAAGCATGTTGGATGATAGAATGATGACTGAGTGCTATACATATGGATTTTTCTCAAGCAAGTAGAAACCTACTTCAAGTAAGTTCTCTCAGACTTCTCCTTGTCAGTCAAGCAAGTGAATACCTATCTTTAACAGTCGAAGTACCATAACCATTCCCTATCGGTGTCAATCCTCTCTCGTAGGCTTGAGAAAATATTTTTTTACACCATAACTAAATCAGATTTGTTTTCTATCCATTCTAGATCCAGATTTGGCAAAAAATAAACATTAAATACATAATAAAAATATATTATATTCACAAAAATCCAGAATAGAACTAAAAGAATGCAAAATAGAACATTTTCATTGTTCTCAAAGATTCTTCTTTCTTTTCCTTCCAAAGAGATGTGAACATCTCAAATACTTGATTAACTAAAAAGATTGAAATTTTGCATAAGAAGAAAGATAGGAAGAAGGAAAGAGAAAAGAAAAAGAAAAAGATTGGCAGAGAAAATGAGATGAAAGAGGGAACAACCAAGACTCGACAATCTACAGGAAGCGACAATTCACAGGCAGCGATGTTGCTGGAAGCGGCGATGAACAATGCGATGTAGAACAACATTGACGATAAGAGTAATGTGGTTGGCTTGAGAAGGAGAAACAGGAAAATGCTGACAAATATGAGGTTGAGGAGATGACAAGATGAGGTTGATGAGTGGAGACTTTGATTTTGTAAGAGTGGAATTGAGAGTAGGTGAATATGTGATTATAGAGATTGAGAGTAAGGGAGGGGCGGTTGCAAGGGTGATGTTGTGAGGCAGATAATAAAATCTAGGGGTTTTTAATTGTATATATATATGGTGTTGTCTCTAATGGCTTGGGAAAAGCCATGGCTTTGGTGGCTATGAGTGATGAACTTGTAATAACATAACACGTGGCGGTTTGACTTTCACAAAAAAATTGAAAAAATAGATGTGAATAATAAACTTTTTCTTGTCTTTTTTGTGTTCGGCTTTGGGCTAAAAACTAGTCCTGAGTGAAACAGATCAGGTTTCGACCCAAATCGAGAGAGCTTACCCAATCCCAACCCATTTCTTCTACTGAACCACCATGGATATACTCCACCTTCTTTGTCGGCCTTTCCTCTACATTTGCTACAAGAACGTATCCACCCATTCCATCCCACCACCGTTGATGCGCCTGGATCCGACCTAGTTCGCCTCAGCAGAAGATGTTGCTGCATGTGTCTATGCTGCTTGTCGCTACCACTTGATCTCTGGTATGCACTAGAGTTTCATGGCTCTGTTGGTGGTTTGGACCGCCACTGCGCTGACGAGGTCCTCAAGCCTCCTCTCTGCCACCCTCGAGCATGATTTGCAGTGCTTGATATTCTCTTCAAATAAAAAGCTTCGCTGTCTCTATCATTCATATGCCTCAGGTGCTTGATGTCCTTGAAGAAGGGAGATGATGCCGCTAGAGTGATTAAGCCCACAAAATTTGACAGCGAAACCACGTGGCCTTCCTCCATCGCGCGTTGATTTTCTCTAACAATGTCCATTGCACATCTCGCCCATTTTTGGTGGTTGCTGGCCATGCCCTCAATATCTAACAGGCTATTCCACTAATGACATCCATATCCCTTGGCTAATAACTTATTTACACCACTAGCCTTACGAAACTAACCAAGATTTACCGAAATTAGAAAATTAATACAAGACTTGAGGACAATATACCACACTCCAACTGTCAGTTTCTCATTGGTTGGTCAACTTATAGCCACTACTAGCCACTGAAACCACGGCCACCAGAGACGCATATATATATATATATATATATATATATATATATATATATATATATATATATATATATATTGGAGATATTATAGTAATTTTATACTAATGGGTATTAAACAAATATCCACGAGGAGGATGCTTCTTCTCCTACCTTCACGACCCCGTTTATTAATCAGATATTCGTCCTTTGTTTCTATGAGTAGAAAATACTCTCCAAATCCATCTCTCGACAGGTAAATCCTCGCAGATACCCACTTCATCGAGAGAAATTATTATTGTTAACCAATACTCATAAGTAGCATAAGCAAGTTTAACAACATTCATTATAGAAAAATCTATCATAGCAATCAATATGCAAGAACGGTTATTGTTCATACTTTGGGTCGAGTTGTACGACTTGGGCTGACCAAAGACACAAGTGACCGACTTCTTCAGGTTGGGTCCCCACCGACCTTTTCTAAAAAGAGTTCGGCCAAATCACCATAGAGGCCCAAGTAGGCCCAAACAAAGGAACCAACCCATTCTAAAGGCGGCAAAGCCAAGAAAGATAAGGTGGTTTCCCTAAAAGATAAGATGACTTCACCCAAAGGATAAGATAGGATAACTAACTTATCTCCAGGAAGATCATTCCACATTATTATAAATATACTGGAGCACCCAGGTATAACTTATACTCTGATTCTACACAAAATCCTACCTAAAGCACGTACTAACTTAAGCATCGAAGTCTCTTGCAGGTACCACCCCCCTCCGATGACGAAGGATCAGCGGTACCACCAAGTGCAACAAGTCGGATACGGCAGCTCCGGCCGCAACAGCAGATCTTGTCCAAGATCGATCTTCAGTTTCAGGTAACCCTCAGAACAGTTATATAAACCAAGATCTTTATACAAGAAAGACACTTTGATAATTGATTGTAATATGATTATAGATGAAAATTTAGGTATAGTTAGAATTGATAGCTGAGAGTTGTTAGATGATAATTTAGTCAAACCTGTTAAATTATTTAATGAATTTTAATTATCAACTTTATATGAAATTAACTGTACCTGAATTTTCACCTAATTATATTATAGAAGAAAAAAAATGAAACTATGAATTTGAATTTTGTATAGTAATAGCTTTTTGATACTCACTAATATTATACTCTTAGAAACTTTTTTCCCTTTACATCTTTTATTATTCTCTCTTCATGATTCATTATTAGAGAGTTTCACTTAATTAAGGTCTCATTATGGAATATGTCTATGTGTCAAACTTGCAATAAGTTTTACGTTTAATTTGATAAATATTTTACTTTTCATAAGAGGTTGATTAAAGTTGATTTTAAAAAAATAATTTTTTTAAATATTAGTATTTATATTTAGTAAATTAAAAATAATTTTCAATAAATATATACAAACAACAATAATGTATTTAGAAAAATGATTTTAAAATTTAAAATAATTATAATAGACATAAATAAAAAATTTAATTGCAAATAAAATTTTACATCAATAATTTAATTAAGAGTAAATCTAAATATTTATTAATATATAAGATTTTATTAACTTTTTAGTTGTAATAAACACAAGTTAATTTAAAAAAATATTTTTTAAATATCTTCAAACAAAATATTATGTACACATAAAAAATTAATTACTAAATTAATATTAGATATTTATATATAAATACATATATTATTTAATTTATTTTTAATATTATTTCATATTTTAATATGTATTTTATACCGATAACTAATTTAATAACTGATTTTTTATGTACACACTTAGAACATCCCAACTTTTCAAAATCATAAAAAAATGTGTTAACTTATAGAATAATAAATTTGAATTATATAACTTTATTCAAAAGAAAATTATTATAAAAAAGACATACATGCTATGAATCATCATTTTCCAAAGTTTAAAGTTTAAACGGATAATTTATAACATGAATAGTCTTATATATTTAGTGCGCTCCTTTTATATAAGAGCTTTTCACATGGATGATTTTGTATCTTTTAAAACCCAACTCAATTTTTGTGGAAAAGAAATTTTAATCTACAGTTAAGCCATCTCATGCAACTCGAGTATGGACAACATTAATTCATGCCATATTTATATGTGTAATATACAATCCATACTAATGTTCATTCAGAAATTGCATAATACATATCTAAAATTTATCAATAACAATTTTTATATCGGATTAATTAATTAATTAATAACAATAATAATAATTTGATCTCTATTTTTTTAAATATTAGATATTCAATTATAAATAAAAATGAAAAAGTAATTAATCTTTAATATTCTTTTTAAAAAAAAGTATATATCCAAATAGTAAGAAATTTTAGATTGGAGAATTTTGTCTCAAAAAAAATGGTAAGTTAGTCAGATTTAGGGGCGGAGCTTAGTAAAAAAATGGGGCCATAGTTCTCCCAAATTTTTTATAAAAAAAATTAGTAATACTTCTTTAAAAAAATAAAAAGTAGTTCAATTGGCTCAAATACTTTATTATGACTTAAAGCATTTAGGTTCACTTGCAGCTTCTCTATTTGCATTTTGCATCTCTTTATTCAACAAGCAGCTCTCTTGATTGATAGATTGATTCGTCTCATATTAACTCTTCCAGTTTGACAGCAAGCAATTATTTTCAGCAATGAAAATAATAAAAAAAGAGATTGAGAAAGAAATTACTGAAAAGTTTAGTTCTGATTTAATTATTGAAGATTTCAAATCACTAAAGATTTGAAGAGTACAATTATAAACTATTTTATTTTTTTATTTGTAAAAGTATTTATTTATTGTCTTATTAATAACAAATTTAAAGAATAATTATATTTATAAATTTTATTTTAATATAAATAATATTATTATTAAATTTTAATGTTAAATTTTTGTCTCTTATAAAATTTTGTTTCAAGTTCTACCACTGACTCAGACCTATTATTTTCAATTGGATAAATAAATTTTTGAAAGTGTGACAAAAAGATTTATATGTCTTATTTTTGTAAAATTTAAGAATCTCAACGTAATAAAATTTTTTTGAGATAAAAATATCGAAAGCAAAAATTTTTAGAGATTTATTTATGTATATACTCTTAAAAGAATTAGTTTTATATTTTTCTAGAAAATAGGAACTGATTAATTAATTTAAAGTATCACCTTAACTGTATTCAAAAGAAAAATTAATTGTTTTAGAAATACAACAAGTTTTTAACTCACTAGGTGGATCTTATTGATTAAGTGAGACTAAAGTTACGTTTGCATATCTGATAATAAAGCTAGAGTTACACATTGATTTCGTAGCTTTGTTCCAAAAAAAATGAATGTGATTAAGAGCCATGAAAGGTAATTAATATTCATTTTTATTTTTATGTTCATTTTAAGAGAAAAAAAATCAGAATACATGTATTTTGATCCTTTAAAAAAAAATAAAAAACAAAAGGAATTAAAGACAGTGACTATAATGTTGTTTAATTAAGCTCTAGAAATTAATCGATGATATATCTCCCTAAAACCAGCAAAAACCAAGAACTAAATTCATATTATATCCGACCACTCATCATTTGATCATTTTTTTCCTGAATTTGTTGTTAACCGATCTAATAATTTAATTAAGAGTTGTGCCTTAATTTCATTGAAATATGTAAAAACTCACTAATAATTTTTAAGATGCGGTTAATTTACATTTTTATTTTTATTTTTATTTTTATTTTTATTTTTAATGTTTTTATTTTTAAAATTTTATAAAAAAATAAAAATAAAAAACAAATTAAAATATTTTTTTTAATGATTTTTTTTATACGGTTATTTTTATTTTTTAAATTTTTAACGGTTGTTAACCGGTGCACACAAAGCACTTCTGATAATAAGGTATTGTGTTGAAGGAATACTAATGCAGAATAGAGAGATCTTTTTATTTACAGATTAGAATTAGGTAAAGATTTATATAAATTATCTTTTTGTGGAATTAATAATTAAGAATTATTAGATGATAATTTATTTAAATTTATTAAATTATTTAATAATTTTTAAATATTAATTTGTACGTGAGTTTTCATCTTAGAATTAAAACATAAATTAAAGTTCGTTTATTAGAGGCTTTCCTAAACAAATTACTATTCATCAACATATACAAAATTAAAAGTAGTAGATTTAATTTCAGTCTCTCCTTTCGTGCTTTCACTTAATTTGTGAAAAAATGGCACGAAAACCATCCAAAAGCGGTGTGAACATCTGAAAATGGGGGTTGTTAATCCATTCTCATTTATTTGCTAACAAACAAATTAAAATGAAAGAAGTTACAAGACTACTATAAATTTGGTTTTGTTTTCGTATTCTTGAAATTTAATGTATATTCAGAAAACTCTTGGTAATTAACAAGCAAGTATTCTAAATTTGAATTCTTGAATAAAAAATATAAATTAATTATAATTTTTTTTAAATTGTTCATGCGTTAAATGTATTATAAAAGTTAATGGATAGTTTGTATTTTTATTTTTTATTTTTAGAAATTTATTTCCTTATTGTAACTCATCATGTCCTTAAAATACTTTTAATTATACTAAAATGAATCGAAATATATAGCATTAAAAATAATATTTTTTATACACTCAATATATTACCTTGTAAATTAAATATAACAATTTTTAATTTGTGTTTTCTATCATAATTATATATTTTGTACGTTAAAAATTTATTTATTCCCGAGTCAAGGGAAAAAAATACATAAAAAGATGAGATTACTAAAACCTAAATATTTATTTAATTAGCTTATTGTAGAATTAAGATAGCTAAAGGAAACAAACAATGAATATTATGGATATATATATATGCATGAACTATGAAAAACACAATCTCAGATGGATCACATAATCATCTTAATTTATGTTATATGATGGGTAATCTCAATTGAAAATTTGAAATACGAAAATGTTTAATAACAAAAAAAAAAATTAACCAAAATCAGTCATAAACCTATTTTATTTAGTATTCATTAATTGTTGTAGCATATAATGAATGCTAAATAAAGTAAGATAAGTAATCATCTTAATTTATGTTATATGACCGGTAATCTCAATTGCAAATTTGAAATAAATAGTACCTGTTGTTGAAGGGTAAAGATTTGACCAACACATCCATAAACAGGATCTCTCATTCGTGCTTGTGCTTCATAACAAATAGTAATAACAGCATCAAGCCTCTTATGAACTGGAATTTTCGAAAGAAGCTTACCAACGTTGCTAGCCCCAAAAACCTTGTGCACCGACGCAAAGTAGGTTGCACCTTGATCTGGATCAAAGTACGGCGCAAAGACGCATCCCGGAGCACATTTCCTCCTCAGAAACTTGCAAGCGCCGCAAGGACCGCCACTGCCACTACCCCTACTTTTGGTACCACTCCCACTAGCGCCACTGCTGCTACCGCCGCCGCCGCGGCTTGTGCTTGCACTCATGTCTAATGGGTAAACGTCCTCACTACTACTCTTTTCTTTTGATGACTATATATATATATAGATACCTCTATGGGAAAAGCTAGGGTTTTAATGCAAGCATAATAATATTTGATAAGGAAAGAGAAGAAGAGAAGAGGGGTATTAATATGTATGAAAATGGGGCTGGTGGGGCTAGAAAATTTATGAGTGGGGGTTTAAATGGAAAAAAAAATGAAGGTGGTTTTATAGCCACGCGAGGGAGAAAAGCCTTAATCTCCAAAGTTGGTCATTTGCGTGAAGGAAAACATGAGTTACATGGCCACCTTACAAACATTTGTATTATGAAAAATATAGGTAAATAATTAATAATTAATAATTTTATATTTTTTAAAAATTAAAATTTAAATAATCATTAATTAATGATAATTAATAAATATGAAGTTAAGTTTAAAAATACTTGTTAGTTTGTTATTGATTAGATTTTTGTTGATTATCTAACGGAATAATTGTTAATTTGTTATATTATATATATACAAAATAAATAATATATAGATTATACATAATAAATAATTTATAATATATAATCTATTATATATCTTCTTATTTATTATATATAGTATATTCTATGATGATTATAATTATAATAATTACAACAGTTATGAAACATTGACAATATTTAAAAAGTATATATTAGCTAAACTTAATAGCATACTTCAATAAAAAATTATTATATTTTTTTTTACTATTTGATAATATTTTTTAATTTAAAATACAAAATGTGATAAAATTAAATTAAAAAATGTTGTTAAAAAGGTAAAAAAATTTACCTTAATTTTATAGTTATATTTTATAAATTGTTCATATACCCTGCCCTAACACTAAGGCTCACGATCAAATAAGACAAAAAGGCCCCATCCATAGATTAGCCTCCCCACGCAACCGACCTCCATCCAAGAGGTCGGATTCTACAAAAACTCCACTAAAAGGAAGTCAGGAGTCAGATTAGCTGGCAGATAACACTTATTCAAATGAGTAACTGCCCCTAAAATCTCTCAACCCACTTCCAGGAGTCAAATCTCAACCTCCCTAAGATAAATGGACGGTTATCCTTCTTAAAAGGTGAAACCACTCCAACGGTGGTTATGGGTTCACCCCTATAAGTACATTGACAACCCTCAGGTATCTCTAAATTCCCATACTCTCTCAACCTGATTAGACCCTTGTTGACTTAGGCATTGGAGTGTCTTTGCAGGTACCACCCCCCATTCTCTCACACACGCAAGTCGGGCGAAGGCCTCAAACGCGAGACCAAGCCTAAAGACCTTCTTCCCCAGACGATTGGGCCAACCTCGCGAGTCCAGTTCATCAATCTCCGGTTACCCAACGTAATATTAGCGCCGTTGCCGGGGACCCGAGAGATCATCAGTCAATGGCGGACAACTCACCCGAAGATGGCCACGCCACGACCGATTCAGAACAAGAAAACCTGAACACAGCAAACAATGAGGCGGACATGACTTTCCACCAGGAATTGAATGACCAACAAAAAGAGGGTACCTCTGGGATAAAAAACCCAAAGGTAAATTTCTCTGAAGGGCGTGAATCAGGAAAGGAAGGACCGCCCCATGCAGCTGAACTAATGGGATTGGTCCACGGCCACCAGGGACGTCTGGAGCAGCTAGAACAGGAATTACAACGACAACGAGAGGCGGAAAAGAACCTAAGGGAAGAAATAGAGCGACGAAAAGAGTTAGAAGAAAAACTCTTGAAGTTAGAATCTTTCCTTAAATACCGAAACTCTCGTAGTGACCGAGAAGATTCACCCTTAGGGGAGGACGATCCGTTTAGTGAGGACATAATGAGGGCAAAAGTTCCCAGGAACTTCAAGAGTCCTGACATGGACCTCTATGACGGGACCACGGATCCAAAGCATCATCTGAGCAACTTCAAGAGTCGGATGTACCTACCGACGCTTCTGATGCCACTCGCTGCAAAGCCTTTCCGACCACCTTGACGAAAGCAGCGATGAAGTGGTTTGATAGCCTCCCTCTAAGGTCGGTCACAAGCTTCGACGACCTCTCATGAAAATTTCTGATGCGGTTTTCCATCCAAAAAGACAAGGTAAAGCACGCACCAAGCCCCCTGGGCGTGAAACAGGAGGTCGGAGAGCCTTTGAGAAACTACATGGAAAGGTTCAACAAAGCGTGCTTGGAAATTCAAGACTTGCCCACAGAGGCAGTAATCTTGCACCTAGTAAATGGACTCAGGGAAGGCTCTTTCTCCCAGTCCATATAAAAAAGGCACCCTACCTCCCTAAACGATATACAGGAAAGAGCTGAAAAGTACATTAACATGGAGGAAAACGCTAGACTATGAGAGCCGAATTGGCAGCCGGGACACCCTCACCTGTTGAAAGAAAAAGAGAGAGAATCCAAGAAGAAAGAGGAGATTGGCATGGAAAAGCCAAGGAGATATCTCTCTTACACTCCTCTGAAAGTTTCCTTAGTCAATGTGTATAGGGAAATTTGCCACCCTGAAAGGCTTCTACCCCCTAGGCCCATCAAGAACAAAAAAGGGGGAAGTCGTAGCGACTACTGCGAATACCACAAGATGTACGGACATCCTACAAACAACTGTTATGACCTCAAAAATATGATAGAAAAGCTGGCCAGAGAAGGTCAGCTCGACAGATATCTCGTAGAGAGGTCGGACAATCATGGAAAAAAGAAGCGAGAGGACAGTGATCGAAGATACCAACCACCACAGACCTCAAAGAGACATGTACACATGATCTCAGGAGGGTTCGAAGGAGGAGGGTTCACCATGTCATCTCGTAAGAGACATCTAAAGCGGGTCTATCAAGTCGGGAATGAGACTCCTGATCTCCCAACCATCTTGTTCACCAAAGAGGATGGGCAAGGGATCATGCCTGGGCACGACGACCCGGTGGTGATAACCATGATTTTGGCGAATGCCAATCTCCACAGAACCTTGGTGGACCAAGGGAGTTCGGCTGACATCCTCTTCAAGCCCGCATTCGACAAGTTAGGGTTGGATGAAAGGGAGCTAAAAGCTTACCCGAACACCCTGTATGGACTAGGAGACATGCCAATAAAGCCACTAGGATACATCCCCCTCCACACGACCTTTGGAAAGGGAAAAAATTCCAAAACTCTAAGCATCGACTTTATCGTCATCGATGTCGGGTTAGCGTAAAATGCCTTGATTGGCAGGATTACGCTAAATCAGCTTGGAGCAGTGGTGTCAACCCCTTACCTTTGCATGAAATTTCCAACACCTAAGGGAATAGCGACGGTACTGGAAGACCAGAAATTGGCAAGAAAATGTTACAACGAAAGCTTGAACCTCCGAGGAAAGAGCAAGGAAGTTCACACCGTAAAGCTCGGAGGGGGGGATAAGAGCTAAGGAAGAGCTGCAGCCACAACCGAGGGAAAAAACTAAAGAGGTTTAAATCAGAAAAGAGGAAGAAAAAATACCAACATAGGAGCCAGTCTAGACGGAGATTTAAAACAAAGGCTGATAAAGCTCCTACGAGATAATTCCGACCTCTTCGCTTGGAAAGCTTCCGACATGCCAGGGATAGACCCCCAACTCATGTCCCACAAGCTTTCAGTACACCCCGGATCACGACCAGTACAGCAGCGCAGGTGTAAGCTCGGACCAGAACGAGCTCAAGTGGTAGAGGAGCAAGTACAAGCCCTTTTGGAGGCCGACTTCATCCAAGAGGTCAAGTATCCGGCATGCTAGCAAATGTAGTGCTAGTCAAAAAGCAAAATGTTCAAGTACACCGACCTGAACAAGGCATGCCCCAAAGACCTGTATCCACTTCCCAGTATTGACACCCTAGTAGATGCGAGCTCAGGGTATCAGTACTTGTTGTTCATGGACGATTACTCGGGATACAACTAAATTTTGATGTATAAACCAGATGAGGAAAAAACCTCATTCATCACACCTAAAGCAAACTACTGCTATGTGGTAATGCCTTTTGGATTAAAAAATGTTGGGGCCACATATCAAAGGTTGATGAATAAAGTGTTCGCTCCCCACCTCAGGAACTTAATGGAGGTCTACGTAGATGACATGCTGGTGAAAACCAAGGAGGAGACCGACCTCTTGACAGATCTCTCACATGTTTTCAACACCGTAAGGGTACATGGGATGAGACTAAATCCCACAAAATGTACCTTCGCAGTGGGGGCGGAAAAGTTTCTAGGATTCATGCTAACACAAAGGGGATCGAAGCAAACCCCGACAAGTGCAAAGCTATTCTAGAAATGAAAAGCCCAACTTGTCTAAGGGAGGTCCAATAATTGAATGGCTGACTCGCTGCCCTTTTCAGATTCCTAGCGGGATCGGCACTAAGATCCCTCCCATTATTCTCTCTACTAAGAAAAGGATGCAAATTCGAATGGACTCCAGAATGCGAAGAAGCATTCCAGGAGTTCAAAAGGTTTTTGAGCCAACCTCCAATCCTGACCCGACCAATAGTCAGGGAAGAGCTCGTCCTGTATCTGTCAGTGGTAGATAAAGCTGTAGCATCAGCTCTAATACGGGAAGATGAGGTCGGCCAGCATCCTGTGTATTTCACCAGCAAAGTTTTACAAGGCCTTAAACTAAAGTATCAAAAACTCAAAAAGTTTGCATACTCCTTAGTAGTAGTCTCACGCTGATTACGACCGTATTTCCAAGCACACAAGATAAAAGTGTGAATGAACCAGCTCATGAAGCAGATCCTTCAGAAGACGGACATTGCGGGCAGGATGGTTCAATGGGCAATAGAGCTCTCCGAATTTGACCTGAAATACCTAATCCAGACGAAAATAAAAGCCCAATGCCTTATCAACTTCCTAGCAGAGTACGCCGGAGATCAAGAGAAAAAACCCACTACATGGGAATTATATGTAGATGGGTCCTCCAACAAGGTTGGAAGCAGTGCAAGCATAATACTGGTCAGCGAAGGGGGAAAGCAAATAGAAGTCTTCCTCAAATTTGAGATCCCAGCTTCCAACAATCAGGCAGAATATGAAGCCTTGATTGCAGGGTCAAAGCTGGCAGAAGAAGTTGGTGCAACCAAAGTGATGGTATTCAGCGATTCTCAGGTGGTGACTTCCCAAATAAACGGAGAGTATCAGGCCAAAGATCCCAACATGAAAAGGTACTTGGACAAAACCTTGGAGCATCGTAGGCGCTTTGAGGAGACCGAGGTGAAGCATATAACTCGGGACCTCAACAGCAGGGCAGACGCCCTCTCCAAGCTTGCAAGTACCAAACCAAGAGGGAACAACAGAAGCCTAATCCAAGAAACGCTCCCCGAACCCTCTGTGGTCAAAACGGAGGCTGTTCAAGATGTCCTTGAAGTCGCCAGGTTAGACCTCGGATGGATAAAGCCCTTGGTTGAATTCCTGAGATTCGACATCCTCCCCAAAGAGGAAAAAGAGGCCAAAAAGATCCGGAGGGAAGCACAAAACTACACACTGTTGAAAAATATCCTCTATAAAAGAGGAATATCAACACCGCTACTAAAGTGCGTCCCGACCTCAAGGACAACCGAGGTGCTAGAAGAGGTACACAATGAAATCTGCGGGAACCATCTTGGGGCTAGGTCATTAGCTAGAAAGGTAATCCGAGTAGGATTCTACTGGCCGATCTTACAAAAAGATTCCACAGAATTTGTGAAAAAATGCCAACCATGCCAAATGCATGCAAACTTCCATGTAGCTCCCCCCGAGGAGCTCATTAGTATAACTTTCCCATGACCTTTCGCAAAATGGGGTTAGAGTTGCTAGGACCATTCCCCCAAGCACTGGGGCAAGTAAAGTATCTAATAGTGGGAGTGGATTATTTCACAAAGTGAATAGAAGCAGAACCATTGGTCACCATCACCGCTCAGAGAAGTCGAAAGTTCCTCTACAAGAACATTATCACCAGATATGGAGTACCTCACTCCATCACTACTGATAATGTCACTCAGTTCACCAACTCAACCTTCAAAAACCTGGTTGCCAGCATGAAAATCAAACATCAGTTCACATCGGTAGAACATCCACAAGCAAATGGACAAGCCGAGGTAGCAAACAAAGTCATACTGGTAGGGTTGAAGAAAAGGTTGCAGGACGCAAAGGGAGCCTGGGCCGAGGAGCTCCCACAAGTACTTTAGGCTTTTCGGACCACACCTCAGTCTGCCACAGGGGAAACACCCTTCCGACTTGCTTACGGTGTAGAAGCCATGATACCAGTCGAAATCAATGAGCAAAGTCCAAGGGTAAGCTTCTACGACGAGGTCAAAAATATACAGGGGCACAAAGAAGAACTTGAGCTACTCCCCGAAGTCCGGGAACGAACCCATATTAGGGAAGCAGTATTGAAACAAAGGATGACAAACAGATATAACAAAAAGGTCATTCGAAGAAGTTTTGCCCCGGACGATTTGGTTTTGATTAGAAACGACATAGGAGTCAACAAGTCTGGGGAAGGAAAGCTTACTGCCAATTGGAAAGGACCATACAAAATTAAAGAGGTCTTAGGAAAAGCCTACTATAAAGTGACCGACCTAAATGGCACCGAGCTACCTAGGTCGTGGCATGCTTGTAATATGAAAATGTACTATAGGTAAAAGCGAACTCCACTCCCTGATGTACTCTTTTCCCAACTTCATGGTTTTTTCTCAAAGAAAGGGTTTTTCTTAAAGGGGGTTTTTAACGAGGCATCAAAGTGGGGACTAAGGGGCAACAAAATTGTCTAAACCCTTAGCAACAAAAAAGGTACCTTTACAAATAAAACAAGATCTTTTTTTCAATATCTCTTTGCAAATTCCTTTTAATATTTTCGTTATATCCACGAAACGCACCGACTTAAGCTCGACAAAACGTGAAAAACCCATGAACTGACCTAGATGGTCGTCAGGATAAAACGACGAGGTACAAGTCGGTGCAAAGAGGTTATAAAAGCTGATCATGTAATAACTCAGAGGCCAGCGGACCTATGAGTCGAAAAACCCGAGAAGAAACGAAATGCGTCGCAAGAATAACCTAAGTTACGAAGACTCAATAAAAAAGAATTGAGTACGCAGAATATCAAAAAGAGATAAGAAAATCCATCGAAAAGCCAAAGGCGGAAACTGTCCCTAAGTCTTAAGAAAAACTTAGACAAAGGACAGTCGGCCAAGGTAAAAGTTTTCCAAAAACAAAGGGTTTTTTCAACGAGAAGAAAAAGATCAAAACAAGGCTTTGAAAAACCTAAAGAAAAAGCATGCAGGTCAACATAAATATAGCCTAAAACCCTTATTCAAAAAAGGGTATTTTTAATTTTGTTTACGGCCACAAAGGGCCAGAAAATGTTAGAAAAAAACCACCACAATAAAAATTGTTTAAAAAACGAGGGACCCACAGGCCGGGCCCCCATATAGCCATCACAAATTAATTGGAAGAAGGAAGGTCACCACCATCAAGAGGAAGATCATCGCCAGAGCCAGGAGGAGGAGCAATCGGAGTGCCATCAGGACTAGGGGAGGAAGTCAGAGTAGCACCAGCAGAGGACGGGGCAGAAGGATTGGAACCCTTCTCGGAAGCCTTCGAGGAACAAGCTCGAATAGCTCTGCTCCACTTTCTCCCTCAGACCCTCTGCCATGGCGCACCGGCCCATCAACTTCCTCTCCTCCTTCCGGAGATTATCCCTCTCCTCTTTCAACCCGGCGACCTCCTCCTTCAAACTCTTATCAGCCTCTTGATATAAAAGAATCCTCACCTCTAGCTCCTCAACCCTCAGGGATGAACCCAAAGAGCTGAAGAAAGTCTTCTAAAAAATATCCAAAAGCTTAGTGCACACCCCCACCGTCCTGACACTCCCCTGAACTAGAAGATTAAGGTGGTTTCAAATGGAAGCATCATCCATACTTATATGAGTATGAGGATAGATGTAATTCCGAACAAACTGAGGCACATCAGACTTTGCCTCACCTTCAAAAGAAGAGCTAGACCCTGAAGTCTTGTGCTTCTTCAGCTCTGGCTCAGGGGAAGATCGAGGAGGAGGGGGAAGAGAAGAGGTGGAAGGGGATATAACAAATATAACAATAGGTCAGGAGGGAGTCCCCAGGTTGTGAGGAGGAGGAGGAGGGGGAGGAGGAGGAGGTCCAGCAGCCCTGGCGCCACCAACTCTGGCATGGGACCTTGTCTTGGCCTCCTGGACTCTCTGGTAAGATTCTATGGAATTCTTCTTCGCCATCTCTGCAAAAGTCATTATTTAAAAAAGTCAATAAACAAGTCAGAGAAAACAACTCGGGTGATCATCAAGTCAGAAAACCCAACAAACAAATATGGTACTGCCTAATTGGGCCTGCACAAAGGTCGGAGACCCCTGGAGAAACTTTTTGGTATCCAGATAAGGGGCTCTCCCCCAAACTTCTCGGAGGAACCCAACGATGGCTGCCTCCACCTCATCCAAATCATCCAAACTATATTTCTCACAAGGAGAGGCCTCTAACCAATACAGGGGAAAGCGAGGAGAAGAATTTTGATCCAGGGAAAAGGGGTGGTGACCCTTTACAACTTGCACTTTGAAAAAGAAATTTTTAAAGTCATGAAAGGATTCATCAAAAAGGGTAAAAACTCTCCGGCCTTGTATGGCCTAGAAAGAAACCCATTGCTGTTTGTTATTTTTTCCACTGAAGGGCTTGGTCATGTGAAAAAGAAAAAAGAAAATCCTCAAAGAAGTCGGAAAATCCAGGGCATGGCTGATAAATTGATAAATTTTAAAAAAAACCCAAGAGTTGGGGTGAAGTTGAGTAGGGGCTATCCGGCAATTAGATAAAACGGCTATCTCAAAGTCAGAAAAAGGAAGAAGAATGCCCAAACGGGTGAAAAAACTCTCATACATAAAAATAAAATGAGGGTCTTCCTCAGAAGCTCTTCCAAAACAAACCCGGTCTTCCGGACCCGGGACTATCAGTTCATATCTGGACTCATCCCCATCAAAAGCACAAATCCTATGGCGCGTACGAAGATCGGTAACATAGTTAGTATCCACAAGGGGTTCTTCCCCAAGAACAGTAACATCTACCCATCGAGTGAGGGATTCTACAGAAGACATATTTTTTCTAAAAAAGAAAAGGATCCCGAAACCTATAAAGGGGAAAGAAAAAAGGATAAAAAACAGGGTCTCTAAGGGGCCTGGGGTTAGATCCTTGACTAAACAGAATCACTAAGTCTACGACCAACACTCCTCTCAAATAAAAAACATGCAAATAAAAGCAGTTATAAAAGAGGAGAAAAAAAACTGACCTTTACTTTCGAAGGGTCAGAGGTGCAACAGCAGTTGATCGAAGAAAAAGGAAGCTTTCTTTTCGGAACAGAGTGTGTAAGTGAGAAAGTTTTCAGACACGAAATAAAGAAAGAGAGAGAAAAGTATTTATAAGCACGTTAGGGGTATAAAGGTAAAACGACGCAACCATTTAAAAGTTGCATCGTTACCAATGTAACTGCCCCCGCGTATAAATGCTCAGACCTCTAAGAGACGCGACGTTTGATTAGACGCGACGATTAAAGAAATTTAAATCACGTCGGTTCCCAAAAATCACGTCGGCAAAAGTCTCGATCTGTATACTCGAGTCCAAACTCACGGAAGGACTTGGACTCCAGTAGGGGCACTGTTCATACCCTGACCCAACACTAAGGCCCAGGACCAAATAAGACAAAGAGGCCCAATCCATAGATTAGCCTCCCCACGCAACCGACCTCCATCCAAGAGGTCAGATTCTACAAAAACTCCACTAAAAGAAAGTCGGGAGTCAGATTAACTGGCAGATAACACTTATTCAAATAAGTAACTGCCCCTAAAATCTCTCAACCCACTTCCAGGAGTCAAATCTCAACCTCTCTAAGATAAAGGGACGGTTATCCTCCTTAAAAGGTGGAACCACTCCAACGGTGGTTATGGGTTCACCCCTATATGTATACTAACAACCCTCAGGTATCTCTAAGTTCTCATACTCTCTCAACCTGATTAGTGCAGGTACCACCCCCCCATTCTCTCACACACGCAAGTCGGGCGAAGGCCTCAAACGCGAGACCAAGCCTAAAGACCTTCTTCCCCAGACGATTGGGCCAACCTCGCGAGTCCAGTCCATCAATCTCCGGTTACCCAACGCAACATGAATATTGTCAGATTTTAAAACTACTATATATATATATATATATATATATATATATATATATATATATATATATATATATGTATATCCACCACAACTATAGTTATCATCAAATTTACTTTATATTATAATAGAAATTATAATTTTTTATTTTAAAATACTTTTTATCACATAACATTCATAAAAGATATTTTTTTGCTATTATTATTATTATTAAATAAAAATATGGAGTATTAGGATAAAATATATATCCTTTTACAGGTCAACTAGCTCTCCCTTTTTTACCCTCAAAATTTCCGTTTGGTCTTACTTATTGTTCATTCCACTTAGACAATTATTTAATGAACATAACTCATACTTCTTTTGCTCTTTCATTGACATATCTCATTTAGAAAAAAGCATACACATCATACATACCATATATAGCTGTATCACATGGTGAGTGCAACGATGCATACGTGGGATTGAAGATTATTACGATTCATAAACTTCTTGGAAATGATGAAAATTGATTATGATCACAAAAAAACTAAAACTAGAAGGAGGTTGCTTTTGGATTTTTGTTCGACAATAAATTGATGATGTATGACGTTTATCATAAAATAGAAATTTATTTATTTATTTGACAAATGATAATAAACTTGAGAGAGACACGTGTAGTGTATACGGAATTGTCACTATGCTTGTTTTAAGCGGTAGGTCCATTTTCCTTTTCTTTTAAGTTTTTTTTTTCAATCTCAGAATTGTTTGTTGAAAGTGATCGATTCATTTTTTTGTCTTTCATCTCTTCAATACAAAATGCCAAAATTTAATTAGAATCATACCTGATTATGAGCTATGGTAATTAGAGACTTTGTTTTTAATTCAATATGCATCTTTTTTTTTCTTAATTTAGATAATTTAATATAAAATAATTTTATCATCAAAAGTTGTGTATGAAAGTTACATGGAGAGTATAATAATAATAATAATAATAATAATAATAATAATAATAATAATAATAATAATAATAATAATAATAATAATTGGTTAAACTAATCTAAACCTAATATATTATTTTATATGTCAAATGAATATTAATTTAATTTATGAGATATTTAATTTGATAATTTTTTGTAAAATACAAAGTTTTTACTAAAGATTTGAGTATATAATTACTATTTTATTCATCTTTTTTAATTTTCTGTCTTTCAATTCTCTTTATCATTTTAAATCAATTGGTTCTAATCTTTTCATTTTTGAAAAAACAATTCACATTTATATAAGAGGAATTACATCTAATTTGTTTCCATTGCTGAAAATATGAAATGAATGTTTATCTAAAAAAAATCATGAAAATTTATTTAAAGATGATGCGATTATAGATCATGATAATCAGAATTCTATGAATGAAGCTCATTCTGATGATCGGAGCCAGCAACAACTGACGTAAATGAAGGACAAAAAGGAAAAGAAAAATTAGAAGGCGAAGAATCTGGATCAATAGAAGGCGAAGAATCTAGATTAGCATTCACACATGGTGCTGTTAATTCTGTTAATGATAATTCTATTTTGTAGAATATGATTAATGGGACTAGCAGCTTTCACAAGACGCAAAATCATAATAATATTCTTGAATTAAAAGGAAGAAAATTTGTATGGACCATGGATGGTTGTTAACAGGCAACAACAAAAAAAAAGCAAAAATTAGGGAAAGTAAATCAGACTGAAAAGAAAGAAAATTATTTCACCATATTTGAAGGCTTAAATGTCATAAATTATGAAGAAAAAAAATAATCTCAACCTAAAAAAAATCGCAGTCCAAAGTTAATATTAAGCAAGCCAAGACTTCAAGTGGAAAAAAAAAGAAAAATCTAAGAAAAGATTTTAACAAATTAAAAATAATAATACAAATAACAATCAAATAGTGAAACAGAACAATTTTGCTAGTATTAAAATTTTTAAAGAAAAAGAGATTAACATTACCTACCATTTGAGCTCAAGGAAGGAAGTTTTAAGTCAAAATCTCAAGAAAATAATTTCGTACTAGCTACTAATCAAAGAATCAATGAGTATCAGAGAAAAAATGTATAGTATATTCTATAATAATAATAATAATAATAATAATAATAATAATAATAATAATAATAATAATAATAATAATAATAAGTGGTTGAATAATAGTTTCTCATTTTTATAGTTTTTCAATTTGAACTAATTTGAATCTAATATATCGTTTTATATGTCAAGCGGATGTTAGTTTAATTTATGAGAGATTTATTCAATAATCTTTTGTAGAATATACAATTCTTTCCAGAGATTTAAGTATATAATTATTATCTCATTCATCTTTTCTAATTTTTGTCTTCAATTATCTATATCTTTTTAAATCAATTGGTTCCAACCTTCTCAGTCTTAAAAAAAGAATTCATATTGATATACGAGGGGGTTATATATAAGTTATTTCAATTGCTGAAAATATAGTTATAATACAGTGAATGTTTGTCCAAAGAAAAATCATAAAAACTTATATAAAGAGGATGCGATTATAGGTGTTGGTAATTAGAAACTTATGAATGGAGCTCATTCTGATGATTGGAGCCAACAACAACTGATGTAAATGAAGGCCAAAAAGAAAAACAATAAATAAAATGCGAAGAATTTGGATCAATAGAAGACAAAGAATCTAGATCAGCATTCACACATGGTGCCATTAATTCAATTAATGATAATTCTATTCTATAGAATATGCTTAATGGGACCAACAGCTTTCACAAGACGCAAAATCAGAATAATATCCCTAAATCAAATGAAGAAAATCAGGGGAGGTAAAACAGACCGAAAAGAAAGAAAATTATTCCATCATATTTGAGGTTTTAAATGTCATAAATAATGAGGAAGAAAAACAGTCTCAGCCTAAAGAGAAATCGCAGTCCAAAATTAATATTCAACATGTCAAGACTTCAAGAGCAAAAAAAAAAAAGGAAATCTAAAAAAATATTCTAACAAATTAAAAATAAAAATGCAAATAACAATCAAAAAGTGAAACAGAAAAATTTTACTAACATTAAAAATTTCAAAGGGAAAGAAGTTGACATTACCAAAGTACAATCACCATTTTAGATCAAGGGAAAAAGTTTTAAGTCAAAATTCCTAGAAAAAATGTCATGCTAGCTACTAATCAAAACACCAATGAGTATAAAAAAAATGTGAAAAATACAAAGAATATTGGAGCTAGTTTAGCAGATTAAACCAAGAAATATACAAAAACAACCAGTATGATAGGATGTACATTCCAAGGGATGGCAATTTAGATAACTAAACCAAACTCATCATTGCTAAAATGATGGGAAGGGGTCCTATAACTCATTATATGAGGTCTCTAAAAGATAAATTTTTAGAACCAGAGGAAAAATAACCAAGACGAGTGCACGAAAGACGAGAGCTGCTCTACCCATAAAGAAGAATCCTCAAGTAGGGAAGAGATGCAGATAGATTTGTCTACCAATATTATGGAAGCTTAACTGCTTCAATAGAAGGCGAAGAATCTAGATAAGCATTCACACATGGTGCCGTTAATTCTGTAAATGATAATTCTATTCTGTAGAATATGCTTAATGGGACTAGCAGTTTCACAAGATGCAAAATCAGAATAATATCCATACATTAAAGGAAGAAAATTTGTATGGACCATGGATGGTTGTTAAGAGGCAACAACAAAAAAATAAGCAAAAATCAGGGGAAGTAAAATAGACCGAAAAAAAAAGAAAATTATTTCACCATATTTGAAGTCTTAAATGTCATAAATTATGAAAAAGAAAAATAATCTCAACCTAAAGAAAAATCGCAGTCCAAAGTTAATATTAAGCAGGTCAAGGCTTCAAGAGGAAAAAAGAAGAAAAATCTAAGAAAAGATTTTAACAAATTAAAAATAATAATGCAAATAACAATCAAATAGTGAAACAGAACAATTTTGCTAGTATTAAAATTTTTAAAGAAAAAAAGGTTAACACTACCTACCATTTCAGTTCAACGAAGGAAGGTTTAAGTCAAAATCTCAAGAAAAAAATGTCGTACTAGCTGCTAATCAAAGAATCAATGAGTATCATGGAAAAATGTATAGTATATTCTATAATAATAATAATAATAATAATAATAATAATAATAATAATAATAATAATAATAATAATAATAATAATTGGTTGAATAATAGTTTTTCATTTTTATAGTTTTTTAATTTAAACTAATCTAAACCTAATATATTATTTTATATGTCAAGTTGGTATTAGTTTAATTTATGAGAGATTTAATTTGATAATTTTTTGTAAAATACAAAATTTTTACTAGAGATTTGAGTATATAATTACTATCTTATTCATCTTTTTTTAATTTTCTATCTTTTAATTCTCTTTATCTTTTTAATAAATTGGTTCTAATCTTCTCAGTTTTGGAAAAAAAAATCATATTAATATACAAGGAACTACATCTAATTTGTTTCAATTGCTGAAAACATGAGATGAATGTTTGTCTAAAAAAATCATAAAAATTTATTTAAAGAAGATACGATTATAGATGTGGTAATCAGAATTCTATGACTGAAGCTTATTCTGATGATCGGAGCCAGCAACAACTGACGTAAATGAAGGGCAAAAAGGAAAAGAAAAATTAGAAGGCGAAGAATCTGGATCAATAGAAGGTGAAGAATCTAGATTAGCATTCACACATGGTGTCGTTAATTCTGTTAATGATAATTCTATTCCATAGAATATGTTTAATGGGACTAGCAGCTTTCACAAGACGTAAAATCAGAATAATATCCCTAAATTGTAACACCCTAACTACCAAACCTCACGCTTCCGGCTGCGCAAACTCTGATAGCTCGGACATTACGACGACACTTATATTATTTAATACTAAAATATAAGCCTGTTTAAAACTTTAAACTGCAATACCGCTCCCAAAAAATACTTTTGCTATACAACGTACATCCATACATACCATACAACTTACAGAAACTCATAAAGAGTACATCCATATATATATACATACATATATATAAATAATATTACAAACATTACCCAATACAATTCCTATCCCTCTTACAGAATATATCAAGATAAATGCGAGGGTACAAAATAATAATCTAAAGCAATACAGAGCATCTTAATAACAATTAAATAAACTCTTTCTTGACTTTTGCACCCACATCCTGAAAGGGGAAAAATGAAGGGGGCTGAGAACATCATCCTCGAAAGGGTTCTCAGTAGGGGATTTTTGGGAATTACTGTAATAGGATACATGAAGATAAACCGTACCAGTGATTAATAACCGTCTTATGCCTCTTTTCAAAAACAATGGTTTACAATAAAAGTAAAGTCAGAAATCTTTTCTGAAAGAGGAACCATTCAATTTTCAAAACATCAAAAGCCTTTCAAAAAGGTTTATCTAAACTGAACCAAAATAGACTTTCATATTTTATTCCAAACCAAAAACACAAAACCGAAATCAACCATCAGTTCATCTCATTCCAACCACGGCCCTAGGCCCAAACAATCCAACTATCAACCAATCACCACAATCCAACAGAGTCCCAGATGCAAACACAGATAGGAAGTTCAAGCACAAATAAACAGTTACAGCAAGTAGAACAATTAGCAGTTAATCACAAAGGCAAACCAAGAACAATATGCACACCCAAACAATGTCACATAGACGCATATGATGCATGCCTGTTCTAGTGGCTGATGATATCATCTGTCGGTTATCAAGCCAACCCGACGTGTCTGGTAGCTAACCCGGGCACAGTCTCTCTGTTGCGCATTAATATCATTAGAGGGTATCTGTGCCCTGTCGCCATTAGAGGGTATCTGCGCCCTGTCGCCATTAGAGGGTATCGGTGCCCTGTCACTCTTACAACCAGAGAGAAAACAGAAGCATATTTGCTTATGGCATTCATTTCAGCCATTCGGCTTAAATTCACAATTCATTCAATTGCATACATGCATTTATATTCAACCATGGATTACCATCCATCTCAGCCATCCAGCTCACGGTTCAATCCATAACCAACTAACTTATCAATAAATACAGCCCTTCGGCTTAAATTTATAATTCATAATCAGCCATACAGCCCATAACTCATTCAGCAATCAGCCATAAATCAATATCATACACAGCCATTCTGGCTCACGGTTCAATCTAGAACCAGCCAATATTCATAATCATACACAGCCATTCCGGCCCATAACAAAACAGCACTTCCACCATTCAACATCATCAAATTCATAAAACCGACATTTAAGCCATAACTCACTTTTCTCAAGCCATTTCACTTTGAAATCAAATTTCAACTCTTTTCAACCTTGGCTTTAAAGATCTCATTTCTCAAATCATCTCAGGCTCATAAGCCAAATTTACTCAAAGTGAGTTCTCTTTTTAAAACAAAGCCACTCTCGGCATTCTCTTTCCAAAACTCCCAAAACCATGGCAAGTTAAGGATTTATTTCAAAGTATTCAAAATCACCCATTCAACAATGGGATTTTATAACCAAAAGTTTCCCGACAGAATCCCAAGTCTTTAGGGGAGAATAACATAACTCATTCCGCCAAATTCATTTAAAATCATTAAAACCTTGGCTTTCTGATTTGAGTAATAAAATAGGATTTAAGCCAAATCGAGTCACGTAATCATTTACTTCTTTCAAAGCAGTTTCCTTTACTTAGGCAAAACCAACTTCAACCCCCATGATAAATTCTAGAACGTTTCAACTTTTCAAAATTGTTTTAGTCTTGCAAGAATTCAAAATTCAAAGAGTACTTAAAACATTTCTCAAAACATTTTAAAATGAAACTTGTTAATAGGCATTCAGGTTCTTTCAAAGTCATTGAAACTTCTTTAATTGAAACCCCCAAGTCAAATTTAAAGGCATAAACCCTTTTCACATTCAAACAGCTTTAAAACACAAGTTTCATCTAAATAATCTTCTCCTGAAAGAGACACAAGGCCTTTCTTAGGAAGCAAGACTAAATCACAATTTTCGCTTTAATAACTCATTTCAAAAGCACGAATCATCCTTTTCTTGATAATTCAAATAAAATAGTTGAAGTCTTTAGCTCATCATTTTTCCAGACAATATTTCAATAAAGACTCAGATATTATAGAAATTTCGGTAGCACCTCCCCTAAAACTTGGACTTTTCCACCCGGTTTGGGTCCCAACTAAATCGTTTCTCATCCCTTTTCAATAGCTCAAAACCAGAAATCAATTCAAAAGCAAGCTAAATCTGACAGTCGCCTCAGTGGCATATCTCAATGTAACCATTTCAAAATCAACTCAATATCAACCGATTTAACTCATTTCCAAAGCTTTTAAAGAATCGGTTTGATAGGCAAAATTGTGACTCATACTTTTCACAACTCGAACAATTCCTAGCAATGACTCCAAAACCTTGGTGCACAATACTATGGTTCACACACATTCTTCACAACTTCCCACAACTAACCAGCAAGTGCACTGGGTCATCCAAGTAATAAACCTTATGTGAGTAAGGGTCGATCCCACGGAGATTGTTGGTATGAAGCAAGCTATGGTCATCTTGTAAATCTCAGTCAGGCGGATTCTAATAGTTATAATGGTTTTCGAATATAAAGATAAATAAAGCATAAAATAAAGATAGAGATACTTATGTAATTCATTGGTGGGAATTTCAGATAAGCGCATGAAGATACTGTGTTCCTTCTGAATCTCTGCTTTCTTACTGCTTCATCCAATCATTCTTACTCCTTTCCATGGCAAGCTGTATGTTGGGGGATCACCATTGTCAATGGCTACCGTCCATCCTCTCAGTGAAAATAGTCTAGGTGCACTGTCACCGCACGGTTAATCATCTGTCGATTCTCGATCATGTAGGAATATGATTTACTATCCTTGTGCGTCTGTCACCACGCCATACAGTCGCGAGTTTGAAACTCGTCACAGTCATTCAATCCCTGAATCCTACTTAGAATACCATGGACAAGGTTTAGACTTTCTGGATTCTCAAGAATGCTGCCAATGGATTCTAGCTTATACCACGAAGATTCTGATTAAGGAATCCAAGAGATATTCATTCAAGCTTATTTGCATGTAGAATGAAAGTGGTTGTCAGGCACACGTTCATAAGTGAGAATGGTGATGAGCGTCACATAATCATCACATTCATCAGGTTCTTGGGTGCGAATGGATATCTTAGAATAAGAATAAGCGTGAATTGAATAGAAGAACAATAGTAATTTGCATTAATACTCGAGGAACAGCAGAGCTCTACACCCTTAATCTATGGTGTGTAGAAACTCCACCGTTGAAAATACACAAGTGATAATGATCCAGGCATGGCCGTGAGGCCATCCCCCAAGGTCTAAGAACTAAACATCCCAAGATGAAAATACAATAGTAAAAGGTCCTATTTATACTAGACTAGTTACTAGGGTTTACAAAAATAAGTCTAAGTGCAGAAATCCACTTCCGGAACCCACTTTGGTGTGTGCTTGGGCTGAGCTTGAGCTTTACACGTACAAAGGCTTCTCTTGGGGTTAAACACCAAGTTGTAACATATTTTTGGCGTTTAACTCTGGTTTGTAACGTGTTTCTGGCGTTTTACTCCAGAAAGCAGCATGGAACTGGCATTGAATGCCAGTTTGCATCATCTAAACTCGAATAAAGTATGGACTATTATATATTACTGGAAAGCCCTGAATGTCTACTTTCCAAAGCAATTGAGAGCGCGCCATTTGGAGTTTTGTAGCTCTAGAAAATCTATTTTGAGTGCAGGGAGGTCAGAATCCAACAGCATCTGTAGTCCTTTTTCAGCCTCCTATCAGATTTTTACTCAGGTCCCTCAATTTCAGCTAGAAAATACCTGAAATCATAGAAAAACACAAAATCTCATAGTAAAGTCCAGAAATGTGAATTTTGTGTAAAACTAATAAAAACTTCCCTAAAAGTAGCTAGATCCTACTAAAAACTACCTAAAAACAATGCCAAAAAGCATATAAATTATCCACTCATCACGGTTCAGCAACAAATCATTTGTCCAAACCAAGTCAATTAAAGTAAACTAGGCTGAATTCAAAAGTGCATTCGACTCTTCACATCATCAAAATAATCAACTCAATTCAAATCAACTCAATCCTCAACGGATTAAACTCAGATTTCAAATCTTTAAAGAATCAGCTTTAAAACATTATATTTTACAAAACCACACAACAATTCAGCCAAACCAACATCCATAAACATTCGAGTCAATCAAATAATATATAAGGCAGATAGAATCACCACATACCCAATATCTCACATCAGTATCCATATGTAATAATTCTAATACATAAAACATAGTTTTTGGAAAGCGCCCCTACCTCAAAACGCAATTCCATAACCCAAACGCTTCATAAGTTCTTTTTGTCCTCAACTCGAAATCACCGGCAACCAAAACCTCGGCTCTGCTTGTTACCCTCAAAATCAGAAACAGCTACAAGCGGGATAAGCAAACCGGATTCTAACTCCTGACACATTAATACCGCAAGACCTTAATATACATAACAAGACATTAACGTGGAGGTTTCGAAACGTAAAATACTCACTAAATTAACAAAACAGCCGCAACTCCATATCAACCTGGCAGCGGCTCTGTCAGCCACCTCAAGCGGCAGTGGCAATGAAAGACTCCGACAACTGCGACTGCACAACAACGTCATGACGATAAAGACCCATGAATATAAAGGAATGAAGACCAAATGTAAGGACCCTTACCGGTAGTAGTTTTTCGGCGACTAAGCTGTATTCTCCGGCGGCAGAGACGGCGGAGCAGCTCGAAACGGCCAGTAGCAGTGGCGGCGCTAACCCAGCCCCAACATCCACTACCATTTTTTGGCAACCAGAGGCGCTGCAGGGTTTCATGGCGGCGGAAACGGCGGTGGCTGGCCGCGGTTCTGCCTCCTCTCCTCTGTACGACCTGGCGGCTTCCCTCTCGACAGCACAGCGGTGACATTGCAGCAATTAGTCACCACTGTTGCGCTCTCACACTCTCTCCGTGGGTCCCTTGGCAGCATCATTTCCTAGCAATGGTGGCAGCCTCGCACAGCAGTGAAAGACCCAGCGGCGGCGGCGCTATGGCTCGGTAATGGTGGCGCAAACCGCTCGCCTCCTCCTTGGCGCCACACCACCTATGTCTCTTTCAAACCCAACGTCGTTTTCCCCCTGCTCCTTCGAGCTCGACGGCAAGGGATCGACGGCGGCACAGCGGGTTGCGCTCCTCGCGTCTCTGGCCCATGTCCCCTTCCTTCATTGTCGCGTAGTCTCTCTTTCTCGGCGCCAGCAATGACGATGGCTTCAACCCACGTCTTTCTCACTCACAAGTCATCCCACTTCTTTGACGTTGGTGGCGAATGGCGAGCAGCTCGGCGATGACGACGAGACCCACTGGTGCTGGCTCGCCCCTCCCTCTTCTCTTCCCCTGGCACGACTCAAACTCCCTCTCCCTTTTCTGTTTCTGTTTTCCTTTTCTATCATGGAAAAGAAACGCTGCTGCTGAGTTAGGAAGAAGGGGGTTTCGGCTGCAGCTGGGACATGGGAAAACAATGGGTTACCGAGTCATGGGTTAGGGTTTCATTTTCAAAAATTAGGGTTAAGGGCATGGGCATTTTAGTAATTTCACTAAAAATAGGGGTAATATAATAATTAGAAATAAATTCTAATCCAACAATAATAATGTCTAAAAATACTATTTGATCATCAATTTCACACTTTATTTTCAATAAAATGTCCCAACCAAATAATTTAGAAATAATATACTTAATTTATTTAATTTCTAAAATAGCAGTATTAATATTCAAAATATTACTTATCTAATCTAAATCATATAAAATCTTCATTATTTCACAGCTACCAACTTTATAATCTAAATATAGAAAATAATCCAATAATTATAAAATTGGATAATAATCATAACTCGTCTCAAATATAATAAATTAAAATTTGCCTTAATTATCTTTAATAAAATGATTTCTGAAATTAAAGCTATAAATAAGTATATGATTTGAGACTTACTCAAAATAAGACTTTTCAAAAGTTTTGGGTCTTACATGAATCAAAGGAAGAAAATTTGTATGGACCTTGGATGGTTGTTAAGAGGCAACAACAAAAAATAAGCAAAAATCAGGGGAAGTAAAATAGACTGAAAATAAAGAAAACTAGAATGAGACCCGCGCAATTAATGATAGTATATAATAATATTAAAAATTGTCATATTTTGTAGAAATAAATTAAATATGTGTAAATTGAAGCTAAATTTAAAAGGTGTTTTATTTTAAATAATTTGTAGTACAAAAGATTTGGATGTTGGAGTTGTACAAAGTGACATTTTTATTTGGTGGTTTAATTTTTGCATTTGTTTTAGTTGATGGACTTAGTCATCTTATGTGGCGCTCGTCCTCCTTTTCTTTTGTTGGTTGTTAGAGTTGGTGCTTTCTTCTTTTTGTCGTAGGTTCTTGTGAAGACATGTTCTTTATGAATTGTTAAGTTTGATGCACTTTCTATTGTGTTATTTGGTTCCATCTTTGTATGTATGTTCTTCTTTAGAAGATGTGTCTTGAATTTGTATGGTTTTCTTTCTCCTTAATCTCTTGATGGGATGGTGCTTTAATGTCATTATTTTTCTGAAATGTCATTAGATTTGAAGCAGTTGTGCCCAATAAATTTTTTGCATCACCATCAAATAGTACAAAAGTTGTTGTAACACTTTGATCTAAAACTTTTAATTGAATTCTGAACCTAAAATAAGTATTGGACTAGCAACTAATAATTTGACAGATGAGATTATGAAAAGTATATAGAGTTACCTTATTGTTGGATATTGTAGTGTTTGATTACATGTGCCACAAATGTAGTTGTTTCTTTTTTTTATATGCTTTCTTCTAACCCTTTTTACATTTAACATAGTTCCATCCTAATTTGTCATCAATTTCGTTTATAGTTGCTAAAATTATGAAGATCTTTTCCTATTCCAATATTTAATTTATGTTATCATTAGGTATATGGTATTTAAGTAAGTATGAATGTATGATGCATGTTGTGATTTTTTTGTCATACCTGATCATCAGATTCTCATTATAGTTCAGAAATAATTTTTTTTTGCTAAATTTGATGTTATGTGAAGGAGTAGTGATAAGAGACTTATATATGTAATTTAAATGGTATGAAATTTAAATACTTATAACGTAAAATTTATTATGATTAATAATATTATTATGACATTTGTAATATGGACGTTTATTACCTTTAGTGAGTTATTTATAAAAATTAATAAATTAATTGTTGCGGTTATAAATTTATTGTATTATTCATAACGGTAAGATATAATAAATATAGGAATATGAATTCAATGTATTTGGAGGTTACAAATTTATTGGATTCTATTTTTTAGTTTTTTATTTGTATCTAATATGAAAATGTATGTCTAATATCATATATTTTTTGGTTTCGTTTTGATACTCTTTTAATAAAATTTTTTTTTTTAGTTTTCAAATATTCTTTTCAAAATTTTTATTGGTAAAATAAAATAGAATTTGTTTTTAATAATAAGTAAAAACTACAATAATAGTTCTTTGTACCTAGTGTTACTTCTAAAAATTAAAATGATTACTCTTTTTACTAAAGATACAGAGACTCAAACTCGCGACCAATTTGGGGAGACTATGCCTTTTGAGGTATAACTCATTGGCAAAAATTAAAATGATTATAATAAATATAATTAAAGTAATAAAATATAATTTTCATTTTTTAAACTTTTAATTTATAAATTAATTTTTGCGGTTATAAATTTATTGTATTGTCTATAACGGTAAAATATAATAAATATAGGAATATGAATTCAATATATTTGGAGGTTACAAATTTATTGGATTCTATTTTTTAGTTTTTTATTTATATATTTTATTTTTTTGCTAATTTGAAAATAATAGTTGATTTGGCAAAAATTGAGTGGTTGATTCTAAAATTGTGCCAAGTAAGCAATATTGCTGATATGGCATTAGTAGGAGAAAAGAAATGTCTCAAAAGTAATGTGGTGCATGCTTATGTATCTACTTTTATATATTAAGAATAGATTATTTCACCATATTTGAAGTCTTAAATGTCATAAATTATGAAGAAGAAAAATAATCTCAACCTAAAGAAAAAATCGCAGTCCAAAGTTAATATTAAGCAGGCTAAGACTTCAAGAGGAAAAAAAGAAGAAAAATCTAATAAAAGATTTTAACAAATTAAAAATAATAATACAAATAACAATCAAATAGTGAAACAAAACAATTTTGTTAGTATTAAAATTTAAACAAAAAAGAGGTTAACACTACCTACCATTTCAGTTCAACGAAGGAAGTTTTAAGTCAAAATTACAAGAAAAAATGTCGTACTAGCTGCTAATCAAAGAATTAATAAGTATTAGAGAAAAATGTATAGTATATTCTATAATAATAAAAATTGGTTGAATAATAGTTTTTCATTTATATAGTTTTTTAATTTAAACTAATCTAAATTTAATATATTATTTTATATGTCAAGTGGATGTTAGTTTAATTTATGAGAGATTTAATTTGATAATTTTTTGTAAACTACAAAATGTTTACTAGAGATTTGAGTATATAATTACTATCTTATTCATCTTTTTTAATTTCCTGTCTTTCAATTCTCTTTATCTTTTTAAATAAATTGGTTCTAATCTTCTCAGTTTTGGAAAAAAATTCATATTAATATATGAGGAACTACATTAAATTTGTTTCAATTGCTGAAAATATGAGATGAAAGTTTGTCTAAAAAAATTATAAAAATTTATTTAAAGAGGATGCAATTATAGATGTTGGTAATCAGAATTCTATGAACAAAGCTCATTCTGATGATCGGAACCAGCAACAACTGACGTAAATGAGGACAAAAATGAAAAAGAAAAATTAGAAGGCGAAGAATCTGGATCAATAGAAGGCAAAGAATCTAGATTAGCATTCACATATGGTGCCGTTAATTTTGTTAATGATAATTCTATTCCGTAGAATATGTTTAATGGGACTAGCAGCTTTCACAAGACGCAAAATCAGAATAATATCCCTGAATCAAAGGAAGAAAATTTGTATGGACTTTGGATGGTTGTTAAGAGGCAACAACAAAAAAATAAGCAAAAATCAGGGAAAGTAAAATAGACCAAAAATAAAAAAATTATTTCACCATATTTGAAGTCTTAAATGTCATAAATTATGAAGAAGAAAAATAATCTCAACCTAAAGAAAAATTGCAGTCCAAAGTTAATATTAAGCAGGCCAAGACTTCAGGAGGAAAAAAAGAAGAAAAATCTAAGAAAAGATTTTAACAAATTAAAAATAATAATGCAAATAACAATCAAATAGTGAAACAGAACAATTTTGCTAGTATTAAAATTTTTAAAGAAAAAGAGGTTAACACTACCTACCATTTCAGTTTAAGGAAGGAAGTTTTAAATCAAAATCTTAAGAAAAAAATGTCGTACTAGCTGCTAATCAAAGAATCAATGAGTATCAGAAAAAAATGTATAATATATTCTATAATAATAATAATAATAATAATAATAATAATAATAATAATAATAATAATAATAATAATAATAATAATAATAAGTGGTTGAATAATAGTTTCTCATTTTTATAGTTTTTCAATTTGAACTAACCTGAATCTAATATATTATTTTATATGTCAAGCGGATGTTAGTTTAATTTATGAGAGATTTATACAATAATCTTTTGTAGAATATAAAATTCTTACCAGAGACTTGAGTATATAATTATTATCTCATTCATCTTTCTAATTTTCTGTCTTCAATTATCTTTATCTTTTTAAATCAATTATTTCCAACCTTTTCAGTCTTGAAAAAGGAATTTATATTGGTATACAAGAGGGTTATATCTAATTTGTTTCAATTGCTGAAAATATGGTTATAATACGGTGAATGTTTGTCCAAAGAAAAATCATGAAAACTTATATAAAGAGGATGTGATTATAGGTGTTGGTAATTAGAATCTTATGAATGGAACTCGTTCTGATGATCGGAACCAACAACAACTGACGTAAATGAATGCCAAAAAGAGAAAGAATAAAGAGAATACGAAGAATTTGGATCAATAGAAGACAAAGAATCTAAATCAGCATTCACACATGGTGCCATTAATTCAATAAATGATAATTCTATTCCATAAAATATGCTGAATGGGACCAACAGCTTTCACAAGACGCAAAATCAGAATAATATCCCTGAATCAAAGAAAGAAAATCAGAAGAAATAAAACAGACTAAAATAAAAAAGAAAATTATTCCATCATATTTGAGGTTTTAAATGTCATAAATGATGAGGAAGGAAAACAATCTCAACCTAAAGAGGAATCGCAGTACAAAATTAGTATTCAATAGGTCAAGGCTTCAAGAGCAAAAAAGAAAGAAATCTAAAAAAAATATTTTAACAAATTAAAAATACTAATGCAAATAACAATCAAAAAGTAAAACAGAAAAATTTTACCAGCATTAAAATTTTCAAAGGGAAAGAAGTTGACATTACCAAAGTACAATCACTATTTCAGATCAAGGAAGGAAGTTTTAAGTCAAAATTCCAAGAAGAAAATGTCATGCTAGCTTCTAACCAAAACACCAATGAGTATCAGAAAAAAAATGTGAAGAAAACAAAGAAAATTGGAGTTTGTTTAGCAGATTAAACAAAAAAATATACAAAAATAACCAGCATGATAGGATGTACATTCTAAGGGACGGCAGTTTAGATAACCAAACCAAATTTATCATTGCTAAAATGATGAAAAGGGGTCCTATGGCTCATTATATGAGGTTTCTAAAAGATAAACTTCTAGAACCAGAGAAAGATGAGAGCTGCTCTACCCATAAAGAAGAATCTTCAAGTAGGAAAGAGATGCAGATAGATTTGTCTACCATTATTATGGAAGCTTGACTGCTTCGATTATGGATAGAGAATTTTTATCCTTAGGATTCTCTTTATTTTATCTTTGCTATTACGAATATTTTTATTTGAAATTGTAGAGGGACTTCGTCAAAAGTCTTTCACACTATTATTAAAGATCTCAGTGTTAAATATAATTTTAAGTTTTGTATGTTACTTGAAACTCACATTTTAGGGATTAAAGCCGAGAATATTATTAGAAAATTAGACTTTGACTCTTGAAGTATTAGTGAGGCAGAAGGTTTTTCAGAAGAAATTTGGTGTCTATAGATAAAAGATTCATGGAATATCAACACCATCGTTATGTATAAATAGTTTATTTAAATGGTAATACAGTAAAAAAGTCAAATCCCTTGAAATTTTATTTCACCATATTTGAAGTCTTAAATGTCATATCAAATTCCTTGAAATTTTATTTCACCATATTTGAAGTCTTAAATATCATAAATGATAAAGAAGAAAAATAATCTCAACCTAAAAAGAAATTGCAGTTCAACCTAAAAAGAAATTGCAGTCCAAAATTAATATTAAGCATGCCAAGACTTCAAGAGAAAAAAAGAAGAAAAATCTAAGAAAAGATTTTAACAAATTAAAAGTAATAATCCAAATAACAATCAAATAGTGAAACAGAAAAATTTTGCTAGTATTAAAATTTTCAAAGAAAAAGAGGTTAACACTACCACCATTTCTGATTAAGGAAGGAAGTTCTAAGTCAAAATCTCAAGAAAAAAACGTCGTACTAATTGCTAATCACAGAATCAATGAGTATCAAAGAAAAAATGTATATTATATAATAATAATAATAATAATAATAATAATAATAATAATAATAATAATAATAATAATAATAATAATAAGCGGTTAAATAATAGTTTTTCATTCTTATAAGTTTTTAATTTGAACTATTCTGAACCTAATATATCTCTTTACATGTAAGCGGATGTTAGTTTAATTTATGAGAGATTTATTCAATAATCTTTTGTAGAATACAAAATTTTTACTAGAGATTTGAGTATATAATTATTATCTCATTCATCTTTTCTAATTTTCTGTCTTCAATTATCTTTATCTTTTTAAATCAATTGGTTCCAACCTTCTCAGTCTTGAAAAAAGAATTCATGTTAGTATACGAGGGGGTTATATCTAATTTGTTTCAATTGTTAAAAATATGGTTATAATAAGTGAATGTTTGCCCAAAGAAAAATCATGAAAATTTATATAAAGAGGATGTGATTATAGGTGTTGGTAATTAGAATCCTATGAATGGTGTAAAACCCGGTTAATTAATGGCTAATTAACGCATAAATGAGGATTTATTCTAGAAAGCCTAAAATGTGATTTTTATGGCTAAATGTGATAGAGGAGATTGAGACGAGAATTTCGGTACCAATTTTATAGAATTCGGACCAAGATTGGACCGAACGGGCCAAACCGGGCCAATTGGACCCAAAGTGGGCCCTTGGCCCAACATAACTTAACCAAAACCCTAGTTTTCAGCACTCTCTCTCCTCATTACACACACAAACACGCTGAATTAGAGGGAAGGGGGGAGAAGAACACTCTCTCAAGTTCTTTCTCTCACTTGATCTTCAAATCAACATAACTTTTGATCTAGAGCTCCGATTGCCGCCCTGTTTGCGGCCACGCGTTCACCGCGGATAGCTCTACAAAACCCATATAATCAATCTTGAGGTAATCCACACCTTGCTGTTCGAAATCTCAGCCCCTATTTTCGAGTTTTATGGGTGAAATGTTGAGATTTTGGGTTCTTTGATGTTATAGGACCCAACTCTCTTGAAGGAGAAGGTTAATCTTGTCTCCTTGGACCTTGGGTGAGGTAAGGTTCTTAATCCTAGTGTAATTTTGTGATTTTATGATGTTTGGGTTTTGAGATGTTGTGTATGGGTATGATGGTTGTGGCTTAGGTTGTGTATGTGTGGATATTGGAGCTTGATTGGTGATTTTGAAAAGCTTAGAAAGGGTTTGGTGGTGCAAAATCTGTTCTTGGAAGTGTTGAGGCCTTGAGAGCTTGTGGATAAGTGGTTTAGAAGTGCTCCGGTGGAGCTTGGGAAAATCGGCTAAGGTATGGTTTCGGTTTCCCGTATCTAATATGTAATGTGGTAGGAAATACTTAGGCTAGAGGCCCTAAGATAGGCATTGAATGGTTGATGTTGTTAAATGATTGAGATATATGATGTGGTCATATATGTGATGATGATTATTGATGCCTTAATGGTATGATGTATGAGAAGTATGCATGTTGTGATATATGCTTGATGATTGGTTATGGTTGAATTGTGGGTTGAACCATGTTGATGGTGAATATGATATTGATTATGCATAATGATGGTAAATTGGAATTGGTGTTGTTGGGAATTGGCATGAGGAATAGTATATGATATGTCAATATGTTTGAGTTTGAGCCACTTGGGTGAAGTGGGCTAAAATGATGAGATAGTGATTTTGTATATTGTGGTAATGTGTCAATGTGTGAGTTGAGGAGGCTTGATGTTGAATTTGATACATTTTGAATTGATTTCAAAGAAAAGGGATGAAATTGACATGTTTTGATTGATTTTGGAAAGAGTTGAAAATGGTTTGTTTTGAAAATGGCATATTGTGGTTTTGAATGAAATTATGGTTTTTGGGCATACTTTGACGGGACATAACTTGGACTACGGATCTCCGTTTTGTACCAAATCTGTTTAGAAATAAAATTGGATCCGGGATGTCCATGCCGTTCGAAGAACGGGCAAAAAACGATTTAAAATGAGGAAGTTATGTCCGTTGGAAGATTGGGGTAAAAATCTGTGAATTCTGCAGCTTTTAACTTAGAAAATTTTTAGCAGAATCACCCCTTGCGCGTGGGCGCACCTGGCGCGTACGCGCCGATCTTCCGAAAAACGCCATCCACGCGTGAGCGTGAGGTGCGCGGGCGCGCCGATGGTGCTGCACCCAATGCCCAGCCATTTTCCAGAGAGTTATGCCAGAACTGTGCCGGTGTTGTGCCTGGGGCACGAGAACACCCGCGCGTACGCGTGGTTGACGCGTGCGCGTCGATGGGCAAGTTTGGAATCCACGCGCTAGCGTGCATGACGCTTACGCGTCGATGAGTTTTTGAGGCCATCCACGCGTGAGCGTAGAGTGCGCGTACGCGCGGCCCTGTTTTCATCTCAAAGCTGATTTTTGAGTTTTAAAAGCCAAATCTCATACTTCTAAGCCTCCGATCTCACCATTTATGTCTTAAATCATTATGGCATGCCTAGCTATTAAAAAGGGGCTAGTGAATGTGATAACTTGCGAGTGAAGCAAGGGAAATATGAATGATCAATGAGGATCAAGATGATTATGTGAGATGTGGAGGATGGTTGAGGAAGTGCTTGTTATACCATGGGCCGAAAGGCTATAATTGTTAATGAAATGGCTGGTTATGGATTTAACCATGAGCCGGAATAGCTGTGTATGCTATGAATATTGGCTGGTTCTGGATTGAACCGTGAGCCGGAATGGCTAGTATGGATGTTGATCCATGGATGAGAATTCATGCATGTTGATGCTGAATTATTGATAATTGTGACATTTGCACTTCCACTATCTGAGTACGAGTTTCCTTGGGTAGTAGCAGTGGCTAGCCACCACGTGCTCCAGGTTGAGACTCGAAGCTCTGTTAACCCTATGTTGTAAGTGTGGCTGGGCACTGTGAAAGGCCCGGATGAGCTCGAACCCCCGTAAATATTCACCAGTGAGGGTGATGTATATGGATCATGTTTATGATCAAGTTTATAACGAGTATAACTCGAATTTGGGGATGCACGACAGAGGGACAGTCCAATGGTTAGCGACCAGGACTTGTCGGGTTGGCTATATAACCGACAAGATGATATCATCGGCCACTAGGGACAGGCATTCATCATATGCATACTATGTGAATTGTTTGAGATTGCCTATTTGACTGCATATTACTTGCTAATTGCCTAAATGTCTTAACTGCTCCTACTTGTATATTCTTTGTCTGATATAACTGTGTTTGCTATAATATACTCCTGCTGGTGGTTGGGAGGTCTGAAGGAATTGGAAAGGGAAGTATTAGTTAGACTGAAGTATCTTTAGTCAGATGCCCTTTATGGTTTAGTTTGTTTATAAGCTTTAATATTATTTGGAGGAAGTTCTAGGATTGCCTTTGGCTTTCCTCCATTATTATGTATTATATATGTGGAAGCTGTTACCTGCTGGGAACCTCTGGTTCTCACCCATGCGGATTTTGTGGTTTTCAGATGCAGGACGTGAGGTTTCCCGCTGATGCATGCTGGAGACTTCTAGATTGCGAAGATTCCTTGTTCTTGGGGACTATGTTTTGGTTTATATGTGTTGCTTAGATACTTTTATCTCCATTTAATAATACAAACTGTGATGACTCCTCTTATGGGAGATTTTGGAGAATAGATTTATGTATTTGTGTCCCTTTGGGTTTCCTTTGGGGTTTTCCTTATTATATCATATGTATATATTGTTATGCTCGGATCGGTTATCTTCGCAGCCGGATCTTGAGTCTTGATATTCCTGTTTTTGACACTCCTTTGTATATATATAATCACGCGTTGGTTATCCTTGTTCGTTACGTTATCGATCGGAGTGTTGCGCTTTGAGTTGCGATTGGTTTTTGTTTACCCCTTTTCTACAAAGGCTCCTAGTTATAATCAATCATTCATACTACTATACGTACTAAATGTTTGTTTTAGAGGTCGTAATACCTTGCCATCTCTGAATTATGACTTAAGCATAATTCTCTGTATGGTAGGGTGTTACATTATGGTATCAGAGCAGTTCGTTCCTATAGAGCCTGAGGAATGGACTGACTATGCTTCTGTGCATTCTCTGTGTGTGTGTTATGTGCTGTTAGTATATCTACTTGATATAATTGGCATAAACGTTCATGAGCATGCATTTGGGACTTGAAGCACTAAACTTCCGATATTGAGACTGATCAACTTAATATCGATTGTTTGGTGTGTATAGGAACCAGATGGCGCCTCGTGGACGCGGTAGAGGTTGTGGTAGAGGTCGTGGTAGAGGCCGTGGTAGAGGTCGTACTAATGCTCGTGCGCCGGAAATTAGCCCTAACGACCCGGTGAACTTTACGACTGCATTAGAGAACATGGCTGCTGCTATGCAAGCCACTGCTGAAGCCCTTGGTCAACAGATGAACAACCATGGCAATGACAGAAATAGAGCTCAGGGACCAATGGAGATTAGAACTTTCGTTGTGTTGGTGAACAAGTGTGGGGTGGCTGAAGAGTGTGCGAAGAGGGCAGCCGCTAAGAGGGCAAGTCACAAAGGATCATTTCCACAGAACCGAGGGGAGAGCATTGCACCTAGAGGTCCGCCTTTCAAGAGGAGAGGTTCCTTTAGGAGGCCCAACAACAACAACTCCCAAGGGAAAAGGTGTGGGAAGCAACCTCAGAATGATCAAGTTTGTACTAGGTGTGGAAGTCACCATCCGAGAAAACCATGCAAGGCCGGATGGGGTTTGTGCTACAATTGTGGAAAGGCAGGACATAAGCTCCCATGGTGTCCGGAGCGGCAGAAGCAAGGTGCTGGGAAAGCACAACAAACTGGTCAGGTGTTCACCACCTCAGCTGTGGGTGCAGAGGGATCCGAGACACTCATTCGAGGTAACTGTGAAATGGCTAGTCAAACTTTAAATGCTTTATTTGATTTGGGAGCATCGCATTCATTTATTGCATTTGAGAAAGCCCATGAGTTAGGATTGAAGATTGTAACTTTAGGTTATGATCTAAGAGTGTACAATGCTACCCATGAAGCCACGGTAACTAGGCTAGGATGCCCGGAAGTTTCCTTTAGGTTCAAGCAGCGTGATTTTGTTCATAATTTAATCTGCTTACCGATGATCGGTCTTGATTCTATCTTGGGATTGGATTGGTTATCTAAGAACCATGTCCTACTTGATTGTTCTACAAAGTCGGTGTACTTTATGCCGGAGGATACAGAAGGGCCGGTCGTGGTAAATAATTATTACTTGAAGTCGATGATGGTGAACTGTTCTGGAATCGAATGTCAGGGTATCATGTTGTTAACCGCGGGCGTCTCAGGTGATGATTAAAGGTTGGAGCAGATTCCGGTTGTGTGTGAGTTTCTGGAAGTGTTTCCCGATGATATTGATGAGTTTCCACCTAACCGAGAGGTTGAGTTTGCTATTGAGTTGGTGCCCGGGGCGGGACCAATCTCAAGTGCTCCTTATAGGATGTCACCGTTAGAGATGAACGAGCTAAAGTCTCAGTTAGAGGATTTGTTGGGAAAGAATTTTATACGGCCAAGTGTCTCTCCGTGGGGTGCTCCAGTGTTACTGGTGAAGAAGAAGGATGGGAGTATGCGGCTCTGTGTGGATTACAGGCAACTGAACAAGATTACAATAAAGAATAAGTACCCATTGCCGAGAATTGATGATCTTATGGATCAGTTACAAGGAGCTGGAGTTTTCTCCAAGATCGATTTGCGATCCGGTTATCACCAGATAAGGGTGAGGGGTGAGGATATCCCTAAGACCGCTTTTAGGACTCGTTATGGTCATTACGAGTACACTGTAATGTCTTTTGGGTTGACGAACGCTCCTGCAGTGTTTATGGATTACATGAATAGAGTTTTCCGTCCGTTTCTGGATAAATTCGTTGTTGTCTTCATTGATGACATATTGATTTATTCCAAGACTGAGGAAGAGCATGCGGAACACTTGAGGACCGTGTTGCAGATTCTAAAGGAGAAGAAACTCTATGCAAAACTGTCTAAGTGTGAGTTTTGGAAGAGTGAGGTGAAGTTTTTGGGCCATGTGGTGAGTAAGAAGGGAATAGCCGTAGATCCAACTAAGGTGGAGACGGTGATGGATTGGAAGCAACCAACCACCATAACAGAGATAAGGAGTTTTCTGGGTTTAGCTGGCTATTACCGAAGGTTTATCAAGGGCTTTTCACAGATAGCGTTACCAATGACAAAGTTAACCCGCAGGGACACTCCGTTTGTTTGGACTACTGAGTGCGAGGAGAGCTTTCATACACTGAAGAAAAAGTTGACCACTGCACCTGTGTTAGTGTTACCCGAGCCGAATGAGCCATTTGAGGTGTATTGTGATGCCTCACTGAAGGGTCTAGGATGCGTGCTAATGCAGCATCGTAATGTGGTGGCGTATGCCTCACGACAGTTGAGACCTCATGAAGTTAATTATCCTACACACGATTTGGAACTCGCTGCGGTTGTGTTTGCCTTGAAGGTGTGGAGGCATTATCTCTATGGGGTTAAGTTCCAAGTTTTCTCTGATCATAAAAGCTTGAAGTATCTCTTTGATCAGAAAGAGCTCAATATGAGGCAGAGGAGGTGGATGGAATTGTTGAAGGACTACGACTTTGAGTTGAATTACCATCCGGGAAAGGCGAACGTAGTGGCGGATGCGTTAAGTCGGAAGTCGTTATATGCGGCTTGGATGATGCTTCAAGAGGAGAAGTTGCTCAAGGGATTTGAGAGTCTGAAAATTGGCGCTCGAGAAGTATCCGGAACTTTGTGTTTGAGCCGATTAGAAATCTCAAGTGATTTTAAGTCCGAACTCCTAAAGGCTCATCAAAATGATGAAGCGTTATGGAAGGTGTTACCGGCTATTGAGCAAGGAAAACAATGGAGAGTGTCGGAAGAAAAAGATGGGTTATGGAGACTCAAGGGTAGGATCATTGTGCCGGATGTTGGCACTTTGAGACAAGATATTTTAAAGGAGGCACACAAAAGCGGATTCTCCATTCACCCGGGAAGTACTAAGATGTACCATGATTTAAAGGCAATGTTTTGGTGGCCGGGTATGAAGAATGATGTGGCGGAATATGTTTCAAAGTGCTTAACTTGTCAAAAGGTAAAGATTGAACATCAAAGACCTTCCGGTATGTTGCAACCTTTAGAGATTCCACAATGGAAGTGGGAAAGTATTGCAATGGACTTTGTGTCTGGATTGCCAAGGACTAGGGCTGGTTTTGATGCTATTTGGGTGATTGTGGACCGACTGACGAAGTCAGCTCACTTTTTGCCCATACGGATGACTTACACCCTTGAGGAGCTAGCACGGTTATACATAAAGGAGATCGTGAGACTTCATGGTGTACCTGCTACTATAATCTCTGATAGAGATCCTCGTTTCACTTCAAGGTTTTGGGGTGCATTTCAGAAAGCTTTTGGAACCCGATTAAGCTTGAGCACGGCTTACCATCCTCAAACAGATGGTCAATCTGAAAGGACGATCCAAACACTAGGAGATATGTTGAGAGCTTGTGTTTTGGACCAACCGGTGAGTTGGGATCGGTATATGCCATTGGTGGAGTTTGCATACAATAATAGCTATCATGCGAGCATTGGGATGGCTCCGTATGAGGCCTTATATGGGAGGAAATGTCAATCTCCGTTATGTTGGTATGAAGCTGGAGAGAAAGGCTTGTTGGGGCCGGAATTGATAGCTGAGACTACTGAACAAGTCAAGAAAATCCGTGATAGGATGCTTACGGCGCAGAGTCGTCAAAAGAGTTACGCCGATCAGAGGCGAAAGCCCTTAGAATTTGAGGAAGGAGATCATGTTTTCCTTAAGGTTACTCCGACTACGGGAGTAGGTAGGGCAATTAAGACAAAGAAGTTGAATCCTCGATACATTGGTCCATTTCAAATCCTGGAAAGGATTGGACCAGTGGCGTATCGGATGGCTCTACCACCTCATCTTTCGAACCTGCACGACGTGTTTCACGTGTCGCAGCTTCGGAAGTACACCCCTGATGCTAGTCATGTGTTGGAACCTGAATCGGTTCAGTTAAGGGAAGATTTGACGCTTCCAGTGGCTCCAGTCAGAATTGATGATACTAGTATCAAACGGTTGCGTGGAAAAGAGGTTTCATTGGTCAAAGTGGCATGGAGTCGAGGCGGTGTTGAGGAACACACTTGGGAACTTGAGTCGGAGATGCGAACGGACTATCCGCATTTATTCTCAGGTAATTGCATTTGAATTTTGTGGGCAAAATTCCCAATTAGGTGGGTAGAATGTAAAACCCGGTTAATTAACGGCTAATTAACCCATAAATGAGGATTTATTCTAGAAAGCCTAAAATGTGATTTTTATGGCTAAATGTGATAGAGGAGATTGAGACGAGAATTTCGGTACCAATTTTATAGAATTCGGACCAAGATTGGACCGAACGGGCCAAACCGGGCCAATTGGACCCAAAGTGGGCCCTTGGCCCAACATAACTTAACCAAAACCCTAGTTTTCAGCACCCTCTCTCCTCATTACACACACAAACACGCTGAATTAGAGGGAAGGGGGGAGAAGAACACTCTCTCAAGTTCTTTCTCTCACTTGATCTTCAAATCAACATAACTTTTGATCTAGAGCTCCGATTGCCGCCCTGTTTGCGGCCACGCGTTCACCGCGGATAGCTCTACAAAACCCATATAATCAATCTTGAGGTAATCCACACCTTGCTGTTCGAAATCTCAGCCCCTATTTTCGAGTTTTATGGGTGAAATGTTGAGATTTTGGGTTCTTTGATGTTATAGGACCCAACTCTCTTGAAGGAGAAGGTTAATCTTGTCTCCTTGGACCTTGGGTGAGGTAAGGTTCTTAATCCTAGTGTAATTTTGTGATTTTATGATGTTTGGGTTTTGAGATGTTGTGTATGGGTATGATGGTTGTGGCTTAGGTTGTGTATGTGTGGATATTGGAGCTTGATTGGTGATTTTGAAAAGCTTAGAAAGGGTTTGGTGGTGCAAAATCTGTTCTTGGAAGTGTTGAGGCCTTGAGAGCTTGTGGATAAGTGGTTTAGAAGTGCTCCGGTGGAGCTTGGGAAAATCGGCTAAGGTATGGTTTCGGTTTCCCGTATCTAATATGTAATGTGGTAGGAAATACTTAGGCTAGAGGCCCTAAGATAGGCATTGAATGGTTGATGTTGTTAAATGATTGAGATATATGATGTGGTCATATATGTGATGATGATTATTGATGCCTTAATGGTATGATGTATGAGAAGTATGCATGTTGTGATATATGCTTGATGATTGGTTATGGTTGAATTGTGGGTTGAACCATGTTGATGGTGAATATGATATTGATTATGCATAATGATGGTAAATTGGAATTGGTGTTGTTGGGAATTGGCATGAGGAATAGTATATGATATGTCAATATGTTTGAGTTTGAGCCACTTGGGTGAAGTGGGCTAAAATGATGAGATAGTGATTTTGTATATTGTGGTAATGTGTCAATGTGTGAGTTGAGGAGGCTTGATGTTGAATTTGATACATTTTGAATTGATTTCAAAGAAAAGGGATGAAATTGACATGTTTTGATTGATTTTGGAAAGAGTTGAAAATGGTTTGTTTTGAAAATGGCATATTGTGGTTTTGAATGAAATTATGGTTTTTGGGCATACTTTGACGGGACATAACTTGGACTACGGATCTCCGTTTTGTACCAAATCTGTTTAGAAATAAAATTGGATCCGGGATGTCCATGCCGTTCGAAGAACGGGCAAAAAACGATTTAAAATGAGGAAGTTATGTCCGTTGGAAGATTGGGGTAAAAATCTGTGAATTCTGCAGCTTTTAACTTAGAAAATTTTTAGCAGAATCACCCCTTGCGCGTGGGCGCACCTGGCGCGTACGCGCCGATCTTCCGAAAAACGCCATCCACGCGTGAGCGTGAGGTGCGCGGGCGCGCCGATGGTGCTGCACCCAATGCCCAGCCATTTTCCAGAGAGTTATGCCAGAACTGTGCCGGTGTTGTGCCTGGGGCACGAGAACACCCGCGCGTACGCGTGGTTGACGCGTGCGCGTCGATGGGCAAGTTTGGAATCCACGCGCTAGCGTGCATGACGCTTACGCGTCGATGAGTTTTTGAGGCCATCCACGCGTGAGCGTAGAGTGCGCGTACGCGCGGCCCTGTTTTCATCTCAAAGCTGATTTTTGAGTTTTAAAAGCCAAATCTCATACTTCTAAGCCTCCGATCTCACCATTTATGTCTTAAATCATTATGGCATGCCTAGTTATTAAAAAGGGGCTAGTGAATGTGATAACTTGCGAGTGAAGCAAGGGAAATATGAATGATCAATGAGGATCAAGATGATTATGTGAGATGTGGAGGATGGTTGAGGAAGTGCTTGTTATACCATGGGCCGAAAGGCTATAATTGTTAATGAAATGGCTGGTTATGGATTTAACCATGAGCCGGAATAGCTGTGTATGCTATGAATATTGGCTGGTTCTGGATTGAACCGTGAGCCGGAATGGCTAGTATGGATGTTGATCCATGGATGAGAATTCATGCATGTTGATGCTGAATTATTGATAATTGTGACATTTGCACTTCCACTATCTGAGTACGAGTTTCCTTGGGTAGTAGCAGTGGCTAGCCACCACGTGCTCCAGGTTGAGACTCGAAGCTCTGTTAACCCTATGTTGTAAGTGTGGCTGGGCACTGTGAAAGGCCCGGATGAGCTCGAACCCCCGTAAATATTCACCAGTGAGGGTGATGTATATGGATCATGTTTATGATCAAGTTTATAACGAGTATAACTCGAATTTGGGGATGCACGACAGAGGGACAGTCCAATGGTTAGCGACCAGGACTTGTCGGGTTGGCTATATAACCGACAAGATGATATCATCGGCCACTAGGGACAGGCATTCATCATATGCATACTATGTGAATTGTTTGAGATTGCCTATTTGACTGCATATTACTTGCTAATTGCCTAAATGTCTTAACTGCTCCTACTTGTATATTCTTTGTCTGATATAACTGTGTTTGCTATAATATACTCCTGCTGGTGGTTGGGAGGTCTGAAGGAATTGGAAAGGGAAGTATTAGTTAGACTGAAGTATCTTTAGTCAGATGCCCTTTATGGTTTAGTTTGTTTATAAGCTTTAATATTATTTGGAGGAAGTTCTAGGATTGCCTTTGGCTTTCCTCCATTATTATGTATTATATATGTGGAAGCTGTTACCTGCTGGGAACCTCTGGTTCTCACCCATGCGGATTTTGTGGTTTTCAGATGCAGGACGTGAGGTTTCCCGCTGATGCATGCTGGAGACTTCTAGATTGCGAAGATTCCTTGTTCTTGGGGACTATGTTTTGGTTTATATGTGTTGCTTAGATACTTTTATCTCCATTTAATAATACAAACTGTGATGACTCCTCTTATGGGAGATTTTGGAGAATAGATTTATGTATTTGTGTCCCTTTGGGTTTCCTTTGGGGTTTTCCTTATTATATCATATGTATATATTGTTATGCTCGGATCGGTTATCTTCGCAGCCGGATCTTGAGTCTTGATATTCCTGTTTTTGACACTCCTTTGTATATATATAATCACGCGTTGGTTATCCTTGTTCGTTACGTTATCGATCGGAGTGTTGCGCTTTGAGTTGCGATTGGTTTTTGTTTACCCCTTTTCTACAAAGGCTCCTAGTTATAATCAATCATTCATACTACTATACGTACTAAATGTTTGTTTTAGAGGTCGTAATACCTTGCCATCTCTGAATTATGACTTAAGCATAATTCTCTGTATGGTAGGGTGTTACAAATGGAGCTCATTCTGATGATTGGAGCCAATAACAACAGACGTAAATAAAGGCAAAAAAGAGAAAAAATAAATAAAATGCGAAGAATTTGAATGAATAGAAGACAAGGAATCTAGATCAGCATTCATGCATGGTTTCATTAATTCTATTAATGATAATTCTATTCTATAGAATATGCTTAATGGGACCAGCAGCTTTCACAAGACGCAAAATTAGAATAATATCCCTGAATCAAAGCAAGAAAATCAGGAGAGGTAAAATAGACCGAAAAAAAAGAAAATTATTCCATGATATTTGAGGTTTTAAATGTCATAAATGATAAGGAAGAAAAACAGTCTTGGCCTAAAGAGGAATCGCAGTCCATAGTTAATATTCAACAGGTCAAGACTTCAAGAAGAAAAAAGAAAGAAATCTAAAAAAATATTCTAGCAAATTAAAAATAATAATGCAAATAACAATCAAAAAGTGAAACAAAAAAATTTTACTAGCATTAAAATTTTCAAAAAGAAAGAAGTTGACATTACCAAAGTACAATCACCATTTTAGATCAAGGAATAAATTTTTAAGTCAAAATTTCAAGAAGAAAATGTCATGCTACCTGCTAATAAAAAAAATCAATTAGTATCAGGAAAAAATGTGAAGACTACAAAGAATACTAGAGTTAGTTTAGCAGAATAAACCAAGAAATATACAAAAACAACCAGCATAATGGGATGTACTTTCCAATGGATGGCAGTTTAGATAACCAAACTAAACTGATCATTGCTAAAATGATGGGAAGGGGTCCTAAGGCTCATTATATGAGGTCTCTAAAAGATAAACTTTCAGAGTCGGAGAAAAACAACTAAGACGAGTGCACGAAAGACAAGAGCTGCTCTACCCGTAAAACCCTCAAGTAGGAAAGAAATGCAGATAGATTTGTCTACCAATATTATGGAAGCTTGACTGCTTCGATTTTGGATAGAGAATTTTTATCCTTAGGATTCTCTTTATTTTATCTTTGCTATTATGAAAATTTTCATTTGAAATTGTAGAGGGGCCTCGTCACAAGTCTTTTACACTATTATTAAAGATCTTAGAGTTAAATATAACTTTAAATTTTGTATCTTATTTGAAACTCATATTTTAGGGATTAAAGCGGAGAATATTATTAGAAAATTAGGTTTTGACTCTTGAAGTATTAGCGAAGCGGAAGGTTTTTCAGGAGGAATTTGGTGTCTATGGATAAAAGATTCATGGAATATCAGGATCCTCATTATGTATAAATAGTTTATTGATATGGCAAAACAGTGAAAAAGTCAAATCCCTTGAAATTTTACAGCGATTTACGGCATCCCCAAGTGGGACATAGAAATTTGTTATGGAACAACATTGAAGAGATTTATCTCAACATCAATGGCTCTTGGTGCTTTAGAGGTAATTTTAACTCTGTCCTTTCTCTTAATAATTCGGGGGATTCTCATAATCTCTCTCAAGATACTCATAAGTTTGTTAATTGTTTAAATTGCTAGTAATTAAAATATTGAGACTTTTCAGGTCTTCTTTTTACCTGAAAATGCTATGAAAAAATAGTAAAATGAGACTTGATTATTTTTGAAGTAATTTTGAGTTTGCAAATAGATTCTTAAATGTTAGAATTAGACATCTTCCTAAATTAAAATATGATCATCTTCTTATTTTGCTAGATTTTAGAGCTACTACTAGCTACTAATTAAGTGAAAAGACCTTTTAGATTTTAGCCATTTGGTTCCTTCACAAAGAATTTAACAACTTGGTGAAAAATAGTTGGGATAAAAACAATAACTTCATATAGAACATTGTCAACTTTATCAATAATATTAAAATGTGAAATAAAGAGGTCATCAGGAATATCTTTAAAAAGAAGCAAATCCTGAAAAGATTAGAAGGGATCAATACAGAGCTATCTTTAAGCCAAAATTTCTTTCTTGAAGACCTCCAAAAAGAGCTTTGGAAAGAGAATGAATTTATTGCTATCCAAGAAGAGATGCATTGGTAGCAAATGTCTCAATACAATATCATCAACTTCAAAAATATGAATATGAACTATTTTCATCAAAAAATCAATAGAAAACACGAGAGGAATAGAGTCATGCAAATCAAGTCTGAAGATGGGGCTTGGATGGATGATATAGATATGCTTAAAGATTGGGTAGTCGGTTTTTTTAAAAATCTTTATACTAATGAGGTTATTATATCTATTTTTTTTGTTTAAGAAATATTTTCTAAACTAAGGGAGAATGACTATATTAAAATTGGCAAAGAAGTGCGTGTTTATGACTAAATTGAAAACAACAACCTTTAATATGGGAAGCTAGAAAGCTCCTACGAATGATGGGTTGTCGGCTAAATTTTACCAACAATCTTGGTGTTTCAGGACCCGAATAACATTGATACGGTTAACCAAGCTCTTATTTTTATAATTCCAAAAATACACTCTCCTAAAAATTTTAGTCATTTTAGGTCTATTAGTCTTTGTAATGTTTGTTACAAATCATTTAAAAGATTATTACTGGTCATTTAAAATATTTTATGCCTAGTACCAAATCCAATACTTAATCTAATTTTGTGACTAACAGGATAAGTGCAAATAACATTTTTGTAGCACAAAATGTTATTAACTCTGTGAGGAATAAGAAGGTTGAAAAAGGTTTTATAGCCATCAAAATTGACCCAGAGAAAGCATATGACAAAATTTGTTGAAAGTGACTCATTTTTTTGTCTTTCCTCTCTTCAATATAAAATACTAAAAGTTTAATTAGAATCATATCTAACGATAAGTTATGGTAGCTAGAGAGTTTGTTTTCAATTTAATATACAATTTTCTTCTCTTAATTTAGGTAATTTAATATAAGAATAATTTTACTATGAAAAGTTGTATATGAAAGTTGCATATGAGAGTATAATAATAATAATAATAATAATAATAATAATAATAATAATAATAATAATAATAATAATAATAATTTCTCATTCTTATAATTTTTCAATTTGAACTAATCTGAACCTAATATATCGCTTTACATGTCAAGCGGATATTAGTTTAATTTATGAGATTTATTCGATAATCTTTTGTAGAATACAAAATTCTTACTAGAAATTTGAGTATATATTTACTATCTCATTATTCTTCTCTAATTTTTTGTCTTCAATTTTCTTTATTTTTTTAAATCAATTGATTCCAACCTTCTCAGTCTTGAAAAAATAATTCATGTTAGAATACAAGAGATTACATCTAATTTATTTCAATTAATGAAAATATAGTTAAAATAAGGTGAATATTTGTCAAAAGAAAAATCATGAAAATTTATCTAAAGAGGGTGTGATTATAGGTGTTGGTAATAAGAATTTTATGAACAAAGCTCATTTTGATGATTGAAGCCAGCAACAACTAAAGTAAATAAAGGACAAAAAGAGAAAGAAAAAATAGAAGACGAAGAATCTGGATCCATAGAAGGCGAAGAATCTGGATCAGCATTCACACTTGGTGCTGTTAATTCTATTAATGATAATTCTATTCCGTAGAATATGTTTAATGTGACCAGCAACTTTCACAATACGTAAAATCAGAATAATATCCTTGAATCAAAGGAAGAAATTCTGTATAGACCATGGATAGTTATTAGGCAACAATAAAAAATTAAGCAAAAATCAAGGAATGTAAAATAGACCGAAAAGAAAGGAAATTATTCCATCATATTTGAGGTCTTAAATATCATAAATGATGAGAAAGAAAAATAGTATCAGTCTAAAAAAGAATCGCAATCCAAAGTTAATATTCAGTAGGCCAAGACTTCAAGAGTAAAAAAAAGGGAGAAAATCTACGGAAAGATTTTAGCAAATTAAAAATTGTAATGTAAATAACAATCAAATAGTGAAACGGAAAACTTTTGTTAGCACTAAAATTTTCAAAGAAAAAGAGGTAGATACTACCAAAGTAGAATCACTATTTCAGATCAAAGAAGGAAGTTCTAAGTCAACATTCCACGAAAAAAAATGTCGTGCTAGCTGCTAATCAAAGAACCAATTAGAATTTGGGAAAAGAATGTGAAGAATACAAAGAATATTGGAGTTAATTTAGCAGATTAAACTAAGAAATATACAAAAATAACCAGCATTATGGAATCTACATTCCAATGGATGGTAGTTTAGACAACCAAACTAAACTCATCATTGCTAAAATGATGACAGGGGTCTATAGCTCACAATATAATATCTTTAAAAGACAAACCTCTAGAACTAGAGAAAAACAACCAAGCAAGTGCACGAAGGACAAGAGCTACTCTACTTATAAAGAAAAACTCTCAAGTAGGGAAGAGGTGCAGACAAATTTATCTACCAATACTATAAAAACTTGACTACTTCGATTATGGATAGAAAAGTTTTATTTTTAGGATTCTCTTCATTTTGTCTTTGTTATTATGAATATTTTTATTTGGATTTGTAGAGAAACCTCGTCAAAAGTCTTCCACATCATTATTAAAGATCTCAGAGTTTATTATAACTTTAAATTTTGTATCTTACTTGAAACTCACATTTCAGGGATTAAAGTGGAGAATATTATTAGGAAATTAGGCATTGACTCTTAGAGCATTAGTGAGGCGGAAGTTTTTCAGGAGAAATTTGGTGTCTATGGATGAAAAATTCATGGAATACCAGGACCCTCATTACGCATAAATAGTTTATTCACATGGCAATCCAATAAAAAAATCGAATTCCTTAGAATTTTACAGTGATTTATCACAACCCCCAAATGGAAAATAGAAATTTATTATGAAGCAACTAGCTCTTGGTGCTTGGGAGGCAATTTTAACTCTATTATTTCTCTTAATGATTAGGGAGATCTCATAATCTCTCAAGATACTCCTAATTAGATTTGTTAATTGTTTAAATTGCTTTGAATTAAAAGATTTAGACTTTTCATGTCCTCCTTTTATCTGACAACTCTACAAAAAAATAGTAAAAGGAGACTTGATTATTTTTTAAGTAATTTTGAGTTTACAAATAGATTCTTAGATGTTGGGATTAGACATCTTCCTAAATTAAAATTTGATCATCTTCCTATTTTACTAGATTTTACAGCTATTATTAGCAACTAAGTGAAAAGACATTTTAGATTTTTAGCCCCTTGGTTCCATCACAAAGAATTCAACAACTTGGTAGAGAATAGTTGGGATAAGGACAATAACTACGAGCAGAACATTGACAACTTTATCAATAATATTAAATTGTGAAATAAAGAGGTCTTCGAAAATATTTAAAAAAAACAAATCCTAAAAAGATTAGAAGGGAGTAACACAAAATTATTCTTAAGCAAAAATTTTTTTTAAAGACCTCCAAAAAGAGTTTTGGAAAGAGCATGAGTTTATTGCTATCCAAGAAGTGTGTGTTTATGACTAAATTCGCAAAGAAATGTCTGAAAAGTTGGAAAGCTCCCAGAAATGATGGGTTACCGGCTAAATTTTACCAACAATCTTAGAGTGTATGGTTGACACTTTATTTGAATGGGTTAAATTGGTGTTTCGGGATCCGAATAGCATTGATAGGGTTAACCAAACTCTTATTTCTATAATCTCGAAAATACACTCTTTTGAAAAATTTTAGTCATTTTAGGTCTATTAGTCTTTATAATGTCTGTTACAAAATTATTACTAATATTATTGCTGGTCATTTAAAATATTTTATGCCTAGTATCATATCTAACACTCAATTTAATTTTGTAACTAACAGAATAAGTACAAATAACATCCTAATAGCACAAGAAGTTATTAACTCCGTGAGGAATAAAAAGGTTAAAAAAGATTTTATCAAAATTGATCTGGATAAAGAAAATGACAGAGTTTGTTGAAAGTGACTCATTTTTTTTGTCTTCCCTCTCTTCAATACAAAATGCCAAAAATTTAATTAGAATCATATCTGATGATGAGCTACGGTAGCTAGAAAGTTTGTTTTCAATTCAATATGAAGTTTTCTTCTCTTAGTTTAGGTAATTTAATATAATAATAATTTTACTATGAAAAGTTGTGTATGAAAGTTACATATGAGAGTACAATAATAATAATAATAATAATAATAATAATAATAATAATAATAATAATAATAATAATAATAATAATTGGTTGAATAATAGTTTCTCATTCTTATAATTTTTCAATTTGAAGTAATCTGAACCTAATATATCGTTTTATATGTCAAGCGGATGTTAGTTTAATTAATGATAAATTTATGCAATAATCTTTTGTAGAATATAAAATTCTAATCAGAGGTTTGAGTATATAATTACTATCTCATTTATCTTCTCTAATTTTATGTCTTCAATTCTCTTTATTTTTTTAAATCAATTGGTTCCAACTTTCTCAGTCTTGGAAAAAGAATTCATGTTAGTATACAAGAGACTACATCTAATTTATTTCAATTACTGAAAATAAGGTCAAAATAAAATGAATGTTTGTCTAAAGAAAAATCATAAAAATTTATCTAAAGAGGATACGATTATAGGTGTTGGTACTAAGAATTTTATGAACGAAGCTCATTCTGATGATTGGAGCCAACAATAGCCGACGTAAATAAAGGAAAAAAGAGAAAGAAAAAATAAAAGGTGAAGAATCTGGATCAATAAAAGGCAAAGAATCTGGATCAGCATTCACACATGGTGCTGTTAATTCTGCTAATGATAATTCTATTTCGTAGAATATGCTTAATGGGGCCAACAACTTTCACAAGATGCAAAATTAGAATAATATTCCTGAATAAAAGGAAGAAAATTTGTATGGACCATAGATAGTTGTTAAGGGGGCAACAACAAAAAAATAAGCAAAAAATCAGAAAATGTAAAATAGACCAAAAAGAATGAAAATTATTCCATCATATTTGAGGTCTTAAATGTCATAAATAATGAGAAAGAAAAATAGTATCAGCCTAAAGAAGAATTGCAGTCCAAAGTTAATATTCAGCAGGATAAGACTTCAAGAACAAAAAAAAAAGAGAGGAGAATCTAAGGAAAGATTCTAGCAAACTAAAAATAGTAATAGAAATAACAATCAAACAGTGAAACAGAAAAATTTTGTTAGCATTAAATTTTCAAAGAAAAAGAGGTAGACACTACCAAAGTACAGTCATCATTTCAGATTAAAGAAGGAAGTTCTAACTCAAAATTCCAAGAAAAAAATGTTGCGCTAGCTGCTAATCAAAGATCCAATGAGAATTTGGAAAAAGAATGTGAAGAATACAAATAATATTAGAGTTAGTTTAGCATATTAAACTAAGAAATATATAAAAATAACCAGCATGATGGTAGTTTAGACAACCAAACTAAACTCATCATCGCTAAAATGATGGGAGGGGTCCTATAGCTCATGATATGAGATCTCTAAAAGACAAACCTCTAAAACCAGAGAAAAACAACCAAGGCGAGTGCATGAAGGACGAGAGCTGCTTTACCCATAAAGAAAAACTCTCAAGTAGGGAAGAGATACAGGCAAATTTACCTACTAATATTATAGAAGCTTGACTACTTCGATTATGGATAGAGAAATTTTATCCCTAGGGTTCTCTTTATTTTGTTTTTGTTATTATGAATATTTTTTTTTGGAATTTTAGAGGAACCTCGTCAAAAGATCTTAGAGTTAAATATAACTTTAAGTTTTGTATCTTACTTCAAACTCACATTTCAGGGATTAAAGCACAGAATATTATTAGAAAATTAGGCTTTGACTCTTGGAGCATTAGTGAGGCCGAAGGTTTTTTAGGTGAAAGATTCATGGAATATCAGGACCCTCGTTACACATAAATAGTTTATTCACATGGCAATCCAATGAAAAAGTCAAATTTCTCTAATTCTCTATCTTGAATTCTCTTTATTTTCTTAAACCAATTGGTTATAAGCTTTTCAGTCTTGAAAAAAAATTCATATTAATATACAAGAGACTACAAATAATTTGTTTCAATTGCTAAAAATATTATCATAATAAGGTGAATGTTTGTCTAAAAAAATCATGAAAATTTATCTAAAAAGTGTGTGATTATTGGTGTTGATAATCAGAATTTTATGAACAAAACTCTTTCTAGTGATCGGAGCCAGCAACAGTTGACGTGAATAAAGGCTAAAAAGAGAAAGAAAAAATCGAAGGTGAAAAATTTAGATCAATAAAAGGCAAAGAATCTGGATCAGCATTCACACATAGTGCCGTTAATTTTATTAATGGTAATTCTATTCTATAGAATATGCTTAATGGAACCAGGAGCTTTCACAAGGCGCAAAATCAGAATAATATTCCTGAATCAAAGGAAGAAAATCTGTATGGACCATGGATAGTTAATAAGAGGCAACAATGGAAAAATAAGCAAAACTAGGGGAGGTAAGACAGACCGAAAAGAAAGAAAATTATTCCACCATATTTGAGGTCTTAAATGTCATAAATGATGAGGAAGAAAAATAGTATCAGCCTATAGAAGAATCACAGTTCAAAGTGAATATTCAGCAGGCCCTTTCAAGAGAAAAAAAACAAGAAAATCTACGAAAAAATTCTAGCAAATTAAAAGTAATAATGCAAATAACAATCAAATACAACAGAAAAATTTTGTCAGCATTAAAACTTTTAAAAGGAAAGAGGCAGACACTACCAAAGTACAGTCACCATTTCAGATCAAAGAAGGAAGTTCTAAGTCAAAATCCTAAGAAAAATATGTCGTGCTAGCTGCTAATTAAAGAACCAATGAGAATCTGGAGAAAGAATGTGAATGATACAAAGAATATTGGAGTTAGTTTACTAGATTAAACTAAGAAATATACAAAAAATAACCAGCATGATGAAATGTACATTTTAATAGATGGTAGTTTAGACAACCAAACTAAAGTCCTCATTGCTAAAATGATGGGAGGGTCCTATGGCTCATGATATGAGATCTCTAAAAGACAAATCACTAGAACCAGAGAAAAACAACCAAAGCGAGTGCACGAAGAACGAGAGCTGCTCTAGCCATAAAGAAAAACTCTCAAGTAAGGAATAGATGCGGACAAATTTGTCTACCAATATTATAGAAATTTGACAACTTCAACTATAGATAGAGAATTTTTATCCTTAAGATTCTCTTTATTTTGTCTTTGTTATTATGAATATTTTCATTTGGAATTGTAGAGGAACCTCATCAAAAGTCTTTCACATCATTATTAAAGATCTCAGAATAAAATATAACTTTTAGTTTTGTATCTTACTTGAAACTCACGTTTCAGAAATTAAAGTGGAGAATATTATTAGGAAATTAGGCTTTGACTCTTCGAGCATTAGTGAGGCGGAAGATTTTTTAGGAAAAATTTGGTGTTTATGGAAGAAAGATTCATAGAATATCGGGACTCTCATTACGTATAAATAGTTTATTCACATGGAAATCTAGTGAAAACCGAATCCCTTGGAATTTTATAGCGATTTATGACAGTTCGCAAGTGAGAAATAGAAATTTGTTATGGAGCAACATTGAAGAAATTTATCTTAGCATCAATGGCTCTTAGTGCTTGGGAGGCGATTTTAACTCTATCATTTCTCTTAATGATTAGGGAGATTCTCATAATCTCTCTCAAGATACTCATAATTAAGTTTGTTAATTGTTTAAATTGCTATGAATTAAAAGATTTAGACTTTTTAGGTCCTCCTTTTATTTGACAACGCTACAAAAAAAATAGTAAAAGGAGACTTGATTGTTTTTTAAGTAATGTTGAATTTGCAAATAGATTCTTAGATGTTGGGATTAGAAATCTTTTTAAATTAAAATCTAATCATCTTCCTATTTCTTCTAGATTTTAGAGGTACTATTAGCAACCAAGTGAAAAGACTTTTTAGATTTTTAGTGTCTTGGTTCCTTCACAAAGAATTCAACAACCTGGTGAAGAATAGTTGGGCTAAAGACAATAACTTCCTGCAGAATATTGCCAACTTTATCAATAATATTAAAATGTTGAATAAAAAGACCTTTAGGAATATCTTTAAAAAGAAAAAACATATCACGAAAAGATTAAAAGGGATTAGTACAAAGCTATTCTCAAGCCAAAATTACTTTTTTAAAGACCTCCAAAAAGAGTTTTGGAAAGAACATGAGTTTATTGCTATCCAAGAAGAGATGTATTTGCAGCAGATGTTCCACTGCAATTTTGGAAACAAAAGTACGAAATATTTTCATCAAAAAGTCAATAGAAAACACAAGAGGAACAGAGTTATGGCCATCAAGTCTGAATATGAGGCTTGGGTGGATGATATAGATATGCTTAAAGATTGGAGAATCAGTTTCTTTAAAAATCTCTATATTAATGACGTTATTATATCTATTTTATCTGTTTAAAGAATATTTTCTAGACTAAAGGACAGTGACTATCTTGAAATTGGCAAAGAAATGTGTGTTTATGACTTAATTGAAAATAGCAGTCTTTAATATGGAAAGCTGGAAAGCTCCCAGGAATGATAGGTTACCGGCTAAATTTTACTGACAATCTTGTAGTGTATAGTTGACTTTTTATTTGAATGGGTTAAATTGGTGTTTCGAGACCCGAATAGTATTGATAAGGTTAACTAAACTCTTATTTCTATAATCCCAAAAATACACTCTCCTGAAAATTTTAGTCATTTTAGGACTATTAGTATTTGTAATATCTGTTACAAAATCATTACTAAGATTATTGCTGGTCATTTAAAATATTTTCTGCCTAGTATCATATCCAACACTCAATCTAGTTTTGCGACTAGCAGGATAAGTGCAAAAAATATTTTAGTAGCACAAGAAGTTATTCACTTCGTGAGGAATAAAAAGGTTGCAAAAGATTTTATGGCTATCAAAATTGACTTGGAGAAAGCATATGACAGACTTAGTTGAGATTTTGTTAGAGACATCTTAATGATGTTGGAATACTAGAGAACATAATCAATATCTTTTATCAATGCATCAGTTCACCCACTATGAATCTTTTGTGGAATGACTCTCTTTTAAAGACATACTCTCCATCTAGAAATATTAGATAAGAAGATCCCTTATCCCCTTATCTCGTTCTTTGCATTGAAAGATTTTAATTCAAAAGTTGAATGCTAATAAAAAGTGAGATCCTATTATTCTTTCTAAAAATGGACCTCAGATTTCTCACCTTTGTTTTGCATATGATCTTGTATTGTTTTCTAAGGCTAGTGCAGAACAAGTTCGGATTATTAAGGAAGCTCTTCAGACATTTTGCAGCAGCTCGGGTCAAAAGATCAGCTTCAAAAAGTATAGATGTGGTGACAAGAATATGCCTAAGATCCACTCCAAAATCAACAACTCTCATGCTTAGAGTGACGTTGTCAGCATTTGGGATAAATTCAAGGAGAACCTAATTTGTAGGAGGTGGAGCTACCATTTCTTTTTGGAAGGACCAATGGATCCCAAGGATCCCTAAATTTTTGGATTAGCTACTATGGACTTGGGGACTGACAAGATGGAGGAAAAAGTAGCTAATTACACAACAAAAAAATGGTAATCAGAATTGGAAAAACCTGATTCAATTCTTACCAGAGAAAATTATAGATCAAATTCATATTCTCAAATCCCCTAGCACTAATATAGGTGAAGATACCATTAGTTTGGATTGCTCCCCAAATGGATTATTTTATGTTAAATCAGCCTATCAGACCTATTTTAGTGGTGACAACAATACTTTCAACTCAGCAAGATCCATTTGAAAGATAAAAATACCCCCAAAAATTTAGAACTTTCAATTCACTTTTAAATCATGAAGCATTACTAACCAATCTAAAGAGGAAAAGGATGGGTCTTACCATAAATAATAATTGTCTAAAATTTTCGGAAAAAGAAGAATCTCTGAGCCACACCTTCAAGGATTGCCTTTTTATCTGAGACACTTGGAACAAATTAGTAAATATAAAGGATTAAGAATATTTCTTTACTCTAAACTTTCAAGATTGGTTGAAAATTATGTAACACCCTAACTATCAAAGCTCACGCTTCCGGCTGCGCAACTCTGATAGCTCGGACATTACAACGACTCTTATACTATTTAATACTAAAATATGAGCCTGTCTAAACCTTTAATCCATAATACCGCTCTCAAAATACTATCGTTCGACAACGTACATCCATAGATACCATACAACTTACAAAAACTCACAAAGAGTACATCCATATATATACATAAAAAATATTACAAGCATTAACCAATACAATCCATATCCCTCTTACAGAATATATCAAGATAAAGGCGAGGGTACAATAAATAATAACTAAAGCAATACAGAGCATCTCAACAACAATTAAATAAACTCTTCGTGACATCTGTGTCCATATCCTAAAAGGGAAAAATATAGGAGAGTGAGAACATCATCCTCGAAAGGGTTCTCAGTAGAGGGTTTTTGGGAATTACTGTAATAGGATACGTGAAGATAAACCATACCAGTGATTAATAACCGTCTTATGCCTCTTTTCAGAAACAACAGTTTATAATAAAAGAAAAATCTAAAATCTTTTCTAAAAGAGGAAACAATTCATTTAAAACAAGCTTCAAAAGCCTTTCAAAAGGTTTATCTACGCTAAACCAAATTAGCCTTTCATACTTTTTCAAACCAGAAACACAAAACCGAAACCAACCATCGGTCCATCTCATTTCAACCATGGCCCTAGGCCCAAACAATCCAACAGCAACCAATCTACCACAATCCAATAGAATTTTAGTCACAAACACAAGTAGGAAGGTTCAAGCACAAACAAACAGCTACAGCAAGTAGAATAATTAGCAGTTAATCACAAAGGCAAACCAAGTACAATATGCACACCCAAACAATGTCACATAGATGCATATGATGCATGCTTGTCCTAGTGGCTGATGATATCATCTGTCGGTTATATAGCCAACCCGACAAGTCATGGTAGCTAACAATTGGACTATCCCTCTGTCACGCATCTCCAACTCGAGTTATATTCAACATAATCGTGATCATAATCATGATCCATATCCAACACCCTCACTGGTGTATATTCACGAAGGCGAGCTCATCCGAGGTTTTCACAGTGCCCGGCCATACTTACGACATAGGGTCAGCAGAGTATCAAGTCTTAAATTCATAATTCATAATCATCCATACGGCTCATAACTCATTCGGAAATCAACCATAATTCAATAGCATACACAGCCATTCCGGCTCATAACAAAATAGCACTTCCACCATTCAACATCATCAAATTCATAAAATTGGCATTTAAGCCATAAATCACTTTTCTCAATTCATTTCACTTTGAAATCAAATTTCACCTCTTTTTAGCCTTGGCTTTAAGGATCTCATTTCTTAAATCATCTCAGGCTCATAAGCCACTTTTACTCAAGGTAAATTTCCCTTTGAAAACAATGCCACTCTCGGCATCCTTTTTTCAAAACTTCCATAACCATAGCAAGTTAAAGATTTATTTTGAAATATTCAAAATCATCCATCCAACAATGGAATTTCATAACAAAGGTTTCTCGGTAGAGTCTCAAGTCTTCAGGGGAGAATAACATAACTCATTTCGCCAAATTCATTTAAAATCATTAAAACCTTGGATTTCCGATTTGAGTAATAAAATAGGATCTAAGCCAAACCGAGTCACGTAATTATTTACTTCTTTCAAAGCCATTTTCTTTACTTAGGCAAAACCAGCTTCAACCCCCATGATAAATTCTAAAGCGTTTCAGCTGTTCAAAATTGTTTTAGTTTAGCAAGGATTCAGAATTCAAAGAGTACTTAAAACCTTTCCCAAAACGTTTCAAAATGAAACTTGTGAATAAAAATTCAGGTTCTTTCAAAGTCATTGAAACTCCTCTAATTGAAGCCCTCAAGTCAGATTCAAAGGCATTGCCCTTGTCACATTTAAAACAGCTTTAAAACATAAGTTTCATCTAAATAACTTTCCCCTGAAAGAGATACAATGCCTTTCTTAAGAAGCAAGACTAAGTCACAATTCCCTTTTCAATAATTCATTTCAAAAGCATGAATCATCCTTTTCTTGATAATTCAAATAAAGTAGTAGAAGTCTTTAACTCATCATTTTTCCAAACAACATTTCAATAAAGACTCAGATTTTTATAGAAATTTCGGCAGCATCTCCCCTAAAACTTGGACTTTGCCACCCGGTTCGGGTCCTAACTAAACCGTTCCATAATTCTTTTCAACAGTTCAAAACTAGAAATCAATTTGAAAGCCATCCAAATCCAACAATCATCTCATTTTTATATCTCAAGGAAACTGTTTCAAAATCAAATCATTAACAGCCGAATAAACTCATTTCTAAAGCTTTAAAGAAACGGTTCAGCAACAATTCCCAAATCAATTCCCAACGAATTAAACTCGATCTTAAAGCTTTAAAAGAATCAACTTCAAAAGAATTTTGTTTAACAAAAGTACACAATAATTTAGCCAAACAAATATTCATAATCATTTGAGACAATCAAATACTACATAAGGCCGATATAATCACCAAATACACATTTTCTCACATCAGTATCCATATGTAATAATTCCAATATACAAATGATAGTTTTTCGGAAAGCGCCCTTACCTCAAAACGCAAATCCATAACCCAAATGTCTCACAGAGTCCCTTCTGACTCAACTCGAAATCAAAGGCAGCTTCAATGCACAGCCCCACACATTTTTGCAGCAGCATAAACATATCTAAATTACAACAAGCAACCTCAGTTACTAAACTCTAAGAACATTAATACCGTAAAGGCTTTAATACACGTACAGGACACTAACATAGGGCTTTCGAAACACAATCTCTTACCGGGATAACAACATGAAGTAGCTGCGATTTCAAACCGGCCCCAGCAACAGCTCCGGCGATGGCCAGAAGCTCCGGTGGATCAACTCAGTGTCAAAACTCGCAGAAATCACTGAATAGAGTAGCTCCATCAATAGCGGCTTGTACCACAGCGACCCAGGCAGCGACATCAACTGAACAGCAACCCCGATGATAGCAAAGGCTCCGACAGCTTTAACAAGGCACGGTAGAGGTAGAAATGAGGTAGTACAGCGACCTAAAAAGCTAGCCTCCATCCCTTCTCACTCATCGTGCATGCCTTCTGTTCTTCTTGGTGTCCAACCGGCGATGGCGTGAGCTCCGGCGATAGTGGACTGCGAGGAGGTCAACGGCGACGAGGCAAGGCACAGTGATAATGCAGCTGACGGTGGCTGGAGGCACGAACGTCGGTGGCTTTTTCGGTGGCGCCAGGGAGTGACGGCAATGCACAAAGCTTCTCCAGCGACGGCAACGGCGCAATGGCAGCGCGACAAAGGCTCCTCCTCTTCTGCCCCTCGCACGACGCTTCCTTCTACCCTGAACGGCGCCGATGGCGCCCTCATTTTCCGGCGACAAGGATAGGCGACAAGCTCTCACGCCCCTCTCACTCGCGAGTCACCCCTCTTCTTCGGCGCTGGTGGCAACAGCGGGATGGATCTAACGGTAGGACGCGGTGGCGCGGCGGCGAGGCATGGTAGCGACGCCCTCCCTCCCTCCGGATCTTCCTCTTCTCAAATCCCTTTCTCTCAGGTTCTCGTTCCTTTAAGGTGCGTGTGTGTTGGTTATGCTGAGGGAGGTGAGGTTGTGGCTGTGTGGTGTGGAGGAGGGGGTTTAGGGTTTGTTGGGTTAAAAAAATTAGGGTTGAAGTAAAATTAGGGTTAGGGTAGTTTCGTAATTTCAAATAAAAATAGGGCTAGTATAGTAATTAAAAATAAATTTTAACCCTACAACAATAATGTATAAACAAATACTATTTGCTCATCAATTTCACAATTATTTTCAATAAGATGTCCAAATCAAATAATTAGAAATAATATACTTAATTTCTTCATTTTCCAAAATAGCAATATTAATATTTAAAATATTACTTATTTAATCCAAATCATATAAAATCTTCATTATTTCATAATTGCCAACTGGTGCACGAAATCACAATCACACTTTTGCAATTTCGCACAACTAACTAGCAAGTGCACTGGGTCGTCCAAGTAATACCTTACGTGAGTAAGGGTCGATCCCACGGAGATTGTCGGCTTGAAGCAAGCTATGGTTATCTTCTAACTCTTAGTCAGGATATCAATAATTCTCAGATTTAATTGTAAAAAGTAAAAGAACATGAAATAAATACTTGTTTTGCAGTAATGGAGAACTGGTTGAGGTTTTGGAGATGCTATATCTTTTGAATCTCTACTTTTCTACTGTCTTCTTCTTCATGCACGCAAGGCTCCTTCCATGGCAAGCTCTATGTTGGGTTTCACCGTTGTCAATGGCTACCTCCCATCCTCTCAGTGAAAATGTTCAACGCACGCTGTCACCGCACGGCTAATCATCTGTCGGTTCTCGATCATGTCGGAATAGAATCCAGTGATTCTTTTGCGTCTATCACTAACGCTCAACACTCGCGAGTTTGAAGCTCGTCACAGTCATTCAATCCTCGAATCCTACTCGGAATACCACATACAAGGTTTAGACTTTCCGGATTCTCAAGAATGGCCGCCAATGGGTTCTAGCTTATACCATGAAGATTCTGCTTAAGGAATCCAAGAGATACACACTCAAACGAAGATAGAACGGAGGTGGTTGTCAGACACACGTTCATAGGTGAGAATGGTGATGAGTGTCATGGATCATCACATTCATCAGGTTGAAGAACAAGTGGTATCTTAGAATAAAAGCAAGCGTGATTGAATGAAAAACCAGTAGTAATTGCATTAATCCATCAAGACACAGCAGAGCTCCTCACCCCCAACCATGGGGTTTAGAGACTCATGCCATAGAAGATACAATATGAAACGTGTAATGTGTCATGAGATGAAGATACAATAGCAAAAAGTCCTATTTATAGTGAACTAGTGACCTAGGGTTTACAAGAATGAGTAAATGACGTAAAAATCCACTTCCGGGGTCCACTTGGTGTGTGCTTGGGCTGAGCATTGAAGCTTTTATGTGTAGAGACTTTTCTTGGAGTTAAACGCCAACTTTTGTGCCAGTTTGGGCGTTTAACTCCAACTTTTCTGCCAGTTCCGGCGTTAAACGCTGGGAATTCTGAAGCTAATTTGAAACACCGGTTTGGGCCATTATTTCTTGGGTAAAGTATGGACAATTATATATTACTGAAAAGCCCAGGATGTCTACTTTCCAACTCAATTGAGAGCGCGCCAATTGGATTTTGGTAGCTCCAGAAAATCCACTTCGAGTGCAGGGAGGTCAGAATCCAGCAGCATCTGCAGTCCTTTTTCAGCCTCTGAATCAGATTTTTGCTCAGGTCCCTCAATTTCAGCCAGAAAATACCTGAAATCATAGAAAAACACACAAACTCAAAGTAAAGTTCAGAAAAGTGAATTTTAATTAAAAACTAAAAAAATATAATAAAAACTAACTAAAATGTACTAAAAACATACTAAAAACAATGCCAAAAAGCGTATAAATTATCCGCTCATCACAACACCAAACTTAAATTGTTGCTTGTCCCCAAGCAAATGAAAATCAAATAGGATAAAAAGAAGAGAACATATTATAGATTCCAAAATATCAATGAAACTTAGCTCCAATTAGATGAGCGGGACTAGTAGCTTTTTGCCTCTGAACAGTTTTGGCATCTCACTTTACCCTTTGAAGTTTAGAATGATTGGCATCTATAGGAACTCAGAATTCAGATAGTGTTATTGATTCTCCTAGTTAAGTATGTTGATTCTTGAACACAGCTACTTTATGAGTCTTGGCCGTGGCCCAAAGCACTCTGTTTTCCAGTATTATCACCGGATACATACATGCCACAGACACATAACTGGGTGAACCTTTTCAGATTGTGACTCAGCTTTGCTAGAGTCCCCAATTAGAGGTGTCCAGGGTTCTTAAGCACACTCTTCTTGCTTTGGATCATGACTTTAACCGCTCAGTCTCAAGCTTTTCACTTGACACCTTCACGCCACAAGCACATGGTTAGGGACAGCTTGGTTTAGCCGCTTAGGCCAGGATTTAATTCCTTTAGGCCCTCCTATCCACTGATGCTCAAAGCCTTGGATCCTTTTTAGTATCCTTGCCTTTTGGTCTTAAGGGCTATTGGCTTTTTCTGCTTGCTCTTTTTTTTTGTATTCACTGCTTTTTCTTGCTTCAAGAATCAATTTGATGATTTTTCAGATCCTCAATAACATTTCTCGTTTTTCATCGTTCTTTCAAGAGCCAACAAATTTAACATTCTTAAACAACAAATTCAAAAGACATATGCACTGTTCAAGCATTCATTCAGAAAACAAAAAGTATTGTCACCACATCAAACTAATTCAACTAGTTTCAAAGATGAATTCAAAATCCGGTACTTCTTATTCTTTTGTGATTAAAGCATTTTTTCATTTAAGAGCGGTGATGGATTCATAGGACATGAACTTTAAATTTTATTAATCATGAAATAAGAACAAGACTCAAAAATAAATATAAGATAAGACCAATAGTAATAGAAAACAAAAAATTAAAAACAGAAATTTAAATGACTCTAAAATAGATTCCTAATGATAGAGGTTATCACAGAGTTAGGACTCAACAACCTTGATTTTGAGAAGTGGATGCTCCCTCAACTTGTGGGGTGTTTGACCCTTCAAGGGAGAGCTTCTGGCGCTTCAGCTCCTGTAGCTCACGCCCCTGCTTCTCTTGTTCCTTCAACAATTTGCAGAGCATGCAGTTTTGATTCTGCTGTTCTTCCTTAATTTGTTCCATAGCTTCTTGTAGCTTGGCAACAGATGCTTCTAGGCGGGCCCAGTAGTCAATTTCAGGAAGTTTAGGGAGGAATTCATGTGCCCTCCTTTGGATAGAGTTATCTTGCATTTGTCCTTCCATTGACTTCTTAGTGATTGGATGTTCAATTGGGATAAATTCATCTACTCCCATCCTCACCCCAGCATCTTTACATAGCAAAGAGATTAAGCTTGGGTAAGTCAGTTTGGCTTCAGTGGAGTTCTTGTTTGCAATTGTGTAAATCTCACAAGAAATCAGATGATGAATCTCCACTTCTTTTCCCAGTATAATGCAATGAATCATTACTGCTCTCTTGACAGTGACCTCAGAACGGTTGCTAGTGGGCAATATAGAACGCCCAATGAAGTCTAGCCAACCTCTTGCAACTGGTTTGAGATCTCCCCTCTTGAGTTGGTTTGGGACACCTTTTGAATTGGTTATCCACTTAGTTCCAGGGAGGCATATGTCCTCTAGAACTTGATCCAACCCCTTATATGCTCTCACCATTCTCCTATTAAAGGATTCAGGATCATCTTGTAGTTGAGGCAGTTTGAAGACCTCTCTTATTTTGTCCAGATGGAAGTAAATAGTTCTCCCTCTGACCATAGTTCTGTAGGTATGGAAAGTAGTTCCAGTCATTCTCTGCTTATCTGTCAGCCACAGATTTGAGTAGAATTCCTGAACCATGTTTCTTCCAACCTTTGTCTCAGGATTGGCAAGAATTTCCCATCCTCTATTTTGAATTTGCTCTTGGACCTCCGGATATTCGTCTTCTTTCAGATCGAATTTAACTTCCGGGATCACTGACCTTAGACCCATTATTTTGTGGTAATGGTCTGCATGTTCTTTGGTTAAGAACCTCTCTTGACTCTAAAGATTCTTTGGAGTATTCTCTTTCTTGCCTCTTGAATTGGTTTGTTTTCCCTTGGGAGCCATGGTCTTGATGAGCCTTAGCTTAGTGATCACGAAAAAGCATACCAAACTTAGAGGTTTGCTTGCCCTCAAGAAAAAGAAAGGAAAGGGGAGAGAGAGGAGGAAAAGCAAATTCGAATGGTGAAGAGAGGGGGATGGCCGAATGTGTATTTATAAGGGAGAGGGAGGGATTTCGAAAGTTTTGAAAGAGATTTGAGAAGATATGGAAAGAATTTGAGAAAATACTTGAGTTTTTGAAGAAGATTTGGAAATGATTTGAAAGAGATTTGAGAAATAATTTAGAAAATTGTTGGATTTTTGAAATTTGAGGGTGAATGATGAAAATTTGTAACATGTTTTTTGTAGAAAATTATGGGTCAAAACATGAAAGTGTGAAAAAATTTGAAGTGGAAAGCAAAATCTCCTTCCCCTGCCTTTCTGGCGTTAAACGCCTAGAATGGTATCCATTCTGGCGTTTAACGCCCAATTTTTGGCCATTATGGGCGTTTAACGCCCAGCCAGGCACCCTGGCTGGTGTTAAATGCCAGAAACCCCTTTATCACTGGGTGTTTTGCTGAACGCCCAGGATGCTGCAATTATGGCGTTAAACACCCAGAATGATGCCCATTCTGGCGTTTAACTCCCAAAATGGTGCCTTTACTAGCGTTAAACGCCCAGAATGGTATCCATTCTGGCGTTTAACACCTAGAGTGCCCTTTACTGGCGTTTTCTTGCCAGCAAGCTCTTTTTCTCTGCTTTTTTCACTGAAACCTTCTGTAACTCTATGAATTCCTTCAATTTCGATGATCAACCTTGAAGAATATATATCAAACTTTTATTAAGTAAAAAAAATACCCTGCTAATGACTGGGTTGCCTCCCAGCAAGCACTTCTTTATTGTCTTTAGCTGGACCTTTACTGCGACTCATTCAAGCCTCAATTTTGAGCATTCCTGCTCAAAATTGCTTTCAAGATAATGTTTGATCCTCTGTCCATTAACAATGAACTTTTTGTCATAATCAATATCCTGAAGCTCAACATATCCATATGGTGACACTTCTGTAATCACATACGGGCCCCTCCACTGGGATTTCAGTTTTCCTGGGAATAGTCTGAGCCTAGAGTTGAAGAGCAGAACTTTTTGTCCTGGCTCAAAGACTTTGGATGACAACTTCTTGTCATGCCACTTTTTTGCCTTTTCCTTATAAATTTTTTCATTTTCAAAGGCACCGAGTCTGAATTCCTCTAGCTCATTTAGCTGGAGCAATCTTTTTTCACCAGCTAACTTAGCATCCAGGTTTAGGAATCTGGTTGCCCAGTAGGCTTTTTGTTCCAGTTCCACGGGCAGATGACAGGCCTTGCCATACACAAGTTGGTATGGAGAGGTTCCTATAGGAGTCTTGAATGCTGTTCTATATACCCACAGAGCATCATCCAAGCTCTTTGCCCAATCCTTTCTACGGGCAATTACAGTCCGTTCCAGGATTTTTTCTAGCTCTCTATTAGAGACTTCAGCTTGCCCATTTGTCTGTGGATGATACGGAGTTGCTACTTTGTGGCTAATTCCATATCGGACCATAGCAAAGTACAGCTGTTTATTGCAGAAATGAGTGCCCCCATCACTGATTAGTACTCTGGAAACACCAAACCTGCTGAAGATGTGTTTCTGGAGGAATTTCAGCACAGTCTTAGTATCATTATTGGGTGTGGCAATTGCTTCTACCCATTTAGATACATAGTCTACTGCCACCAGAATATAAGTGTTTGAGTATGATGGTGGGAAGGGACCCATGAAGTCAATACCCCATACATCAAACAATTCAATCTCTAAGATCCCTTGTTGAGGTATGGCGTAACCATGAGGCAAGTTACCAGCTCTTTGGCAACTGTCACAATTACGCACAAACTCTCGGGCATCCCTATGGAGAGTAGGCCAGTAGAAGCCACATTGGAGGACCTTAGTGGCTGTTCGCTCACTTCCGAAATGCCCCCCATACTGTGATCCATGGCAATGCCATAGGATCCTTTGTGCTTTCTCTCTAGGTACACATCTGCCGATCATTCCATCTGCACATCTCTTAAAGAGATATGGCTCATCCCATAGGTAGTACTTGGCATCTGAAATTAATTTTTTTCTTTGCACCCTGCTGTACTCGTGGAGTATGAACCTCACAACTTTATAGTTTGCAATGTCTGCAAACCATGGTGCTTCCTGAATGGCAAAGAGTTGCTCATCTGGAAAGGTCTCAGAGATCTCAGTAGAGGGGAGGGACGCCCCAGCTACTGGTTCTATCCGGGACAAGTGATCAGCTACCTGGTTCTCTGTCCCTTTTCTGTTTTTTATTTCTATATCAAACTCTTGCAGAAGCAACACCCATCTTATGAGCCTGGGTTTTGAATCTTGCTTTGTGAGTAAGTATTTAAGAGTAGCATGGTCAGTGTACACAATCTCTTTTGACCCTACTAAATAGGATCTAAACTTGTCAATGGCATAAACCACTGCAAGTAACTTTTTTTCTGTGGTTGTGTAATTCTTCTGTGCGTCATTTAGAACACAGCTAGCATAATAAATGACGTGCAGAAGCTTGTTGTGCCTCTGTCCCAACACTACACCAATAGCATGGTCACTAGTATCACACATTAGTTCGAATGGTACTGTCCAGTCTGGTGCAGAGATGACTGGTGCTGTGACCAGCTTGGCTTTCAGGGTCTCAAACACCTGTAGACACTCTGTGTCAAACACAAATGGTGTGTCAGTAGCTAGCAGGTTGCTTAGAGGTTTTGCAATTTTTGAAAAATCCTTTATAAACCTTTTGTAGAATCCTGCATGCCCCAGAAAGCTTCTGATTGCCTTAACATTGGCAGGTGGTGGTAATTTTTCAATTACTTCTACCTTTGCTTGATCCACCTCTATTCCCTTGCTTGAAATTTTGTGCCCAAGGACAATTCCTTCAGTCACCATAAAGTGACATTTCTCCCAGTTTAAGACCAGATTAGTCTCTTGGCACCTTTTCAGGACAAGTGCTAGATGATCAAGACAGGAGCTGAATGAGTCTCCAAATACTGAGAAGTCATCCATGAAGACTTCCAGGAACTTCTCTACTATATCAGAGAAGATGGATAACATGCACCTTTGAAAAGTTGTAGGTGTATTGCATAGACCAAAAGGCATTCTTCTGTAAGCAAATACGCCAGAAGGACAGGTGAATGCTGTTTTCTCTTGATCTTGAGGGTCCACTGCCATTTGATTGTAGCCTGAATAGCAATCCAAAAAGCAGTAATAATCATGACCCGCTAGTCTTTCTAGCATCTGGTCTATGAATGGTAAAGGAAAATGATCCTTTCTGGTGGCTGTATTAAGCCTTCTGTAGTCAATACACAGACGCCACCCTGTAACTATTCTTGTAGGAACCAGTTCATTCTTTTCATTATGAACCACTGTCATGCCTCCCTTCTTGGGGACAACTTGAACAAGGCTCACCCAGGGGCTATCAGAAATAGGATAAATAATCCCAGCCTCTAGTAACTTAGTGACCTCTTTCTGCACCACCTCCTTCATGGCTGGATTTAGCCACCTTTGTGGTTGAACCACTGGCTTGGCATTATCTTCCAATAAGATCTTGTGCATGCATCTTGCTGGGCTAATGCCCTTAAGATCACTTATGGATCATCCAAGAGCTGTCTTGTGTGTCCTTAGCACTTGAATTAGTGCTTCCTTTTCCTGGAAAAGTGTCACCTTCTCCCAGAAATGCATACTTCAGGAATGGTGGTAGTGGTTTAAGCTCAGGTTTGGGAGGCTTATCCTCTTCCTGAGGAATTTTCAGAGGTTCTTTTATTTCCTCTGGTTCCTCCTGATCAGGCTGAACATCTTTAAAGATGTCCTCTAGCTCTGATTCAAGACTCTCAGTCATATTGATCTCTTCCACCAAAGAGTCAATAATATCAGCGCTCATGCAGTCATTTGATGTGTCTAGATGCTGCATGGCTTTGACAGCATTCAACTTGAACTCATCCTCATTGACTCTCAGGGTCACTTCCCCTTTTTGTACATCAATAAGAGTGCGTCCAGTTGCTAGGAAAGGTCTTCCTAGGATGAGAGTTGCACTTTGTGCTCCTCCATTTCCAGCACTACAAAGTCAGTGGGAAAGGCAAACGGCCCAACCTTGACAATCATGTCTTCAATTATGCCTGATGGATATTTAATGGAGCCATCAGCAAGTTGGAGACATATCCAGGTCGGTTTGACTTCTTCAGTCAACCCAAGCTTTCTGATAGTGGTTGCAGGTATCAGGTTGATACTTGCTCCAAGGTCACATAGGGCTGTCTTGGTACAAGCACCTTCTAATGTGCATGGTATCATAAAGCTTCCTGGATCTTGAAGCTTCTCTGGTAAGCTTTTCAGAATGACTGCACTGCAATCTTCAGTGAGAAACACCTTTTCAGTTTCTCTCCAATCCTTCTTATGACTTAAGATCTCTTTCATGAACTTAGCATAAGAGGGTATTTGCTCAAGTGCCTCTGCAAACGAAATCTTTATTTCAAGAGTCCTGAGATAGTCTGCAAAGCGGGCAAATTGTTTATCCCATTCCGCTTGGCAGAGTTTCTGAGGATAAGGCATCTTGGCTTTATATTCTTCAACCTTAGTTGCTGCAGGTTTATTCCCTACAGAGGTGATTGGAGAAGCCTTCTTAAAGGGGTTACTATCAGCACTTTCAGGTGTTTGATTCTTCTTTGGCATTTGAACGCCAGGATTGGGTGCAGGATGGGCATTTAACGCCAGCTTTCCACCCTTTTCTGGCGTTTGAACGCCAGAACTGGGCAAGGGATGGGCGTTTAATGCCAACATTTCCCCCTTTTCTGGCATTTGAACGCTAGAAGTATTCCTCTCTGGGCTCTTACTGTGCTCAGAGGGATTTTGGGCAGTGATTTGGTTATCCTCTGTCAGTTGTTCCTTTCTTGGCTTTTTGCTGCTTTGAGTTGATACATTCAATGTCTTCCCTCTCCTTAATTTAACAGCTTGACATTCTTCTGTTATCTGTTTAGATAGCTGTTGTCTTGTCTGATTCAATTGTGCTTCCATATTCTAGTTAGCATTTTTAGTTTCTTGGAGCATCTCTTTAAACTCTGCTAATTATTTTTTCATCAGGAGTAATTGTTGATTAAGTTCAACAATCTGTTCTTGAGGATTAGGATCAGTAGTTACTGCCATAGCTTCTTCTTTTATAGAGGACTCACTGCTTGAGTATAGATGTTAATTTCTAGCAACCGTATCTATGAGCTCTTGAGCCTTTTCAATCGTTTTCCTCATGTGTATAGATCCACCAGCTGAGTGGTCTAAAGACATCTAAGCTTTTTCTGTAAGCCCATAGTAGAAGATGTCCAACTGTACCCACTCTGAAAACATTTTAGAGGGGCATTTCCTTAGCTTACCTCTATACCTCTCCCAGGCATTATAAAGGGATTCATTATCCTCTTGTTTAAAGCCTTGGATGTCCAGCCTTAGCTGTGTCATCCTTTTTGGAGGGTAAAATTGATTCAGGAATTTGTCTGATAACTGTCTCCATGTTTTTATGCTTGTTGTAGGTTGGTTATTCAACTACCTCTTAGCTTGATCTTTTACAGCAAATGGAAATAGTAACAATCTGTAGACATCCTGATCCACTTCTTTATCACGTACTGTGTCAGCAATTTGTAAGAACTGTGCCAGAAACTCAGTAGGTTCTTCCTGTGAAAGACCAAAATACTGACAATTTTGCTACACCATGATAATAAGTTGAGGATTTAGCTCAAAGCTGCTTGCTTTAATGGGAGGTATACAGATGCTACTCCCATATGCAGCTGTAATGGGGTTAGCATATGACCCCAGAGTCCTTCTGGATTGCTCAATTCCACTTAGGTCCATGATAGAGAAAGGGAGATGATGTGGATATTATTTTATTTTATTATTTTTTTATTTTATTTTAATTAAAAGTAACCTAAAATAATAAAATAAAATAAATGGAAAATAAAATAAAAATTCAAAAACCAAAAGAGAATAAAATCAAAGCAAATTGAAAACTAAATTAATTAATTAATTACAAAGATTTTGGAATTAGCAATTAAAAAGATATGATTGAAAATTATTTTTGAAAAAGATTTAAAAAAATCAATTTTTGGAAATTAGAATTTTGACTTGACTAAAAAAAAATATGATTTTGAAAATTAATGCAAAATTTCGAAAATTTAAAGGAAAACACAAAGAAGACACAAAACTTAGAAATTTTTTTAAAAATAAAGAAAGAACTAAGGACATGCAATTTCGAAAATTTTAAAGAAAATAAAAGCATGCAATTGACACCAAACTTAAAATATAAAACTAAACTCAAATAAAAGACTCTAAACCACAAAAATAAAATATTCCTAATCTAAGCAACAAAATAAACCGTCAGTTGTCCAAACTGGAACAATCCCCGGCAACGGCGCCAAAAACTTTGTGCACGAAATCACAATCACACTTTTGCAATTCCGCACAACTAACCAGACAAGTGCACTGGGTCGTCCAAGTAATACCTTACGTGAGTAAGGGTCGATCCCACAGAGATTGTCGGCTTGAAGCAAGCTGTGGTTATCTTGTAACTCTTAGTCAGGATATCAATAATTCTCAGATTTAATTGTAAAAAGTAAAAGAACATGAAATAAATACTTGTTTTGCAGTAATGGAGAACATGTTGAGGTTTTGGAGATGCTATATCTTCTGAATCTCTACTTTCCTACTGTCTTCTTCTTCATGCACGCAAGGCTCCTTCCATGGCAAGCTGTATGTTGGGTTTCACCGTTGTCAATGGCTACCTCCGATCCTCTCAGTGAAAATGTTCAACGCACGCTGTCACCGCACGGCTAATCATCTATCAGTTCTCGATCATGCTGGAATAGAATCCAGTGATTCTTTTGCGTCTGTCACTAACGCCCAACACTCGTGAGTTTGAAGCTCGTCACAGTTATTCAATCCTCGAATCCTACTCGAAATACCACAGACAAGGTTTAGACTTTCCGGATTCTCAAGAATGGCTGCCAATGGGTTCTAGCTTATACCACGAAGATTCTGCTTAAGGAATCCAAGAGATACACACTCAAACGAAGATAGAATGGAGGTGGTTGTCAGACACACGTTCATAGGTGAGAATGGTGATGAGTGTCTGGTGCGCGAAATTGTGAACAATACTTTTTCACAACTCTCATAATCCCCGGTAATGGCTCCAAAAACTTGGTGGCTCAATACCATGGCATTACACAACTTCGCACAACTAACCAGCAAGTGCACTGGGTCGTCCAAGTAATAAACCTTACGTGAGTAAGGGTCGATCCCACGGAGATTGTTAGTATTGAAGCAAGCTATGGTCATCTTGTAAATCTTAGTCAGGCAAACTCAAATGGTAATGATGATGAACGAAAATAACACAAAGGTAAAGATAGAGATACTTATGTAATTCATTGGTAGGAACTTCAGATAAGCGCATGAAGATGCCTTCCCTTCCGTCTCTCTGCTTTCCTACTGCCTTCATCCAATCCTTCCTACTCCTTTCCATGGCAAACTTGTGTAGGGTTTCACTGTTGTCAGCAGCTACCTCCCATCCTCGCAGTGAAAGCTAATGCACACACTCTGTCACAGTGCTGCCAATCACCGGTGTGGTTCCCTCCCCTACCGGAATAGAATCACTCTTTTGCGTCTGTCACTAACGCCCAGTAGGTTACAGGTTTGAAGCACGTCACAGTCATTCAATCATTGAATCCTACTCAGAATACCACAGACAAGGTTAGACCTTCCGGATTCTCTTGAATGCTGCCATCAGTTCTCGCCTATACCACGAAGACTCTGATCTCACGGAATGGTTGGCTCGTTTGTCAGGCGAGCACTCGGTTGTCAGGCGATCAACCATGCATCGTGCCATCAGGAATCCAAGAGATATTCACTAAGCCTCAAATGCTTGTAGAACAAGAGTGGTTGTCAGTCACTTTGTTCATGGGTGAGAATGGTGATGGGCGTCAATCATCACCTTCATCAAGTTGAAGAACAAGTGATATCTTGGATAAAGAACAAGCGGAATTGAATGGAAGAACAATAGTAATTGCATTAATACTCGAGGTACAGCAGAGCTCCACACCTTAATCTATGGTGTGTAGAAGCTCCACCGTTGAAAATACATAAGCATAAGGTCTAGGCATGGTCGAATGGCCAGCCTCCCAATGATCTAAGAACACAATGTCCAAAGATGATCTAGAGATCTAAAGTGATCAAAAGATCCTAATACAATAGTAAAAGGTCCTACTTATAGAAAACTAGTAACCTAAGGTGTACAGAAATGAGTAAATGACATAAAAATCCACTTCCGGGCCCACTTGGTGTGTGCTTGGGCTGAGCAATGAAGCAAATTTCGTGTAGAGACTCTTCTTGGAGTTAAACGCCAGCTTTGGTGCCAGTTTGGGCGTTTAACTCCCATTTGGGTGCCAGTTCCAGCGTTTAACGCTGGAATTTCTTGAGGTGACTTTGAACGCCGGTTTGGGCCATCAAATCTTGGGCAAAGTATGGACTATCATATATTGCTGGAAAGCCCAGGATGTCTACTTTCCAACGCCGTTGAGAGCGCGCCAATTGGGATTCTGTAGCTCCAGAAAATCCACTTCGAGTGCAGGGAGGTCAGAATCCAACAGCATCTGCAATCCTTTTTGGTCTCTGAATCAGATTTTTGCTCAGGTCCCTCAATTTCAGCCAGAAAATACCTGAAATCACAGAAAAACACACAAACTCATAGTAAAGTCCAGAAAAGTGATTTTTAACTAAAAACTAATAAAAATATACTAAAAACTAACTATATCATAACAAAAACATACTAAAAACAATGCCAAAAAGTATACAAATTATCCGCTCATCACAACACCAAACTTAAATTGTTGCTTGTCCTCAAGCAACTGAAAATCAAATAAGATAAAAAGAAGAGAATATGCAATGAATTCCAAAAACATCTGTGAAGATCAGTATTAATTAGATGAGCGGGGTTTTTAACTTTTTGCCTCTGAACAGTTTTGGCATCTCAATCTATCCCTTGAAATTCAGAATGGTTGGCTTCTTTAGGAACTCAGAGTCCAGATAGTGTTAATGATTCTCTTAGTGAAGTATGATGATTCTTGAACATAGCTACTTATTGAGTCTTGGCTGTGGCCCAAAGCACTCTGTCTTCCAGTATTACCACCGGATACATACATGCCACAGACACATAATTGGGTGAACCTTTTCAGATTGTGACTCAGCTTTGCTAAAGTCCCCAATTAGAGGTGTCCAGGGTTCTTAAGCACACTCTTATTGCCTTGGATCACAACTCTTATTTCTCTATATATATATATATATATATATATATATATATATATATTTTTTTTTTTTTTTTTCGTTTTTTTTTTTTTTTGAAAGTGCTTTTTTTTCTTGCTTCAAGAATCATTTTTATGATTTTTCAGATCCTCAGTAACATGTCTCCTTTTTCATCATTCTTTCAAGAGCCAACATTCATGAACCACAAATTCAAGATACATATGCACTGTTTAAGCATACATTCAGAGAACAAAAATATTGCCACCACATCAAAATAATTAAACTGTTATAAAATTCAAAATTCATGCAATTCTTCCTTTTCAATTAAGCACATTTTTATTCAAGAAAGGTGATGGATTCATAGGACATTCATAACTTTAAGGCATAGACACTAAGACACTAATGATCACAAGACACAAACATGGACAAACATAAGCATCAATTTTCGAAAAACAGAAGAACAAATAACAAGGAAATCAAAGAACGGGTCCACCTTAGTGATGGCGGCTCTTTCTTGCTCTTGAAGATCCTATGGAGTGCTTGAGCTCCTCAATATCTCTTCCTTGTCTTTGTTGCTCCTCCCTCATGATTCTTTGATCTTCTCTAATCTCATGAAGGATGATGGAGTGTTCTTGGTGCTCCACCCTTAGTTGTCCCATGTTGGAACTCAACTCTCCTAGGGAGGTGTGTAGTTGCTCCCAATAGTTTTGTGGAGGAAAGTTCATCCCTTGAGGAATTTCAGGGATTTCATGATGAGTGGGATCTCTTGTGTACTCCATCCTTTTCTTGGTGATGGGCTTGTCCTCATCAATGGGGATGTCTCCCTCTATTGGACCGGCTTTCCCCTTGAATCTTGCTTCCATTGTGCGCCCTCTTCACATATAACTGTGAGGACTTGGTCCAACCTTTGATCAAAGTTGACCCTTCTAGTGTAAGGATGCTCATCTCCTTGCATCATAGGCAAGTTGAACGCCACCCTCACACTCTCCGGACTAAAATCCAAGTATTTCCCCCGAACCATAGTAAGATGGTTCTTTGGATTCGGGTTCACACTTTGGTCATGGTTCTTGGTGATCCATGCATTGGCATAGAACTCTTGAACCATCAAGATTCCGACTTGTTGAATGGGGTTGGTAAGAACTTCCCAACCTCTTCTTCGGATCTCATGGCGGATCTCCGGATATTCACCCTTTTTGAGTGAAAAAGGGACCTTGGGGATCACCTTCTTCAAGGCCACAACTTCATAGAAATGGTCTTGATGCACCCTTGAGAGGAATCTATCCATCTCCCATGACTCGGAGGTGGAAGCTTTTGCTTTCCCTTTCCTCTTTTTAGAGGTTTCTCCGGCCTTGGATGCCATAATGGTTATGGAAAAACGAAAAAGCAACGCTTTTACCACACCAAACTTAAAATGTTTGCTCGTCCTCGAGCAAAAGAAGAAAGAAGAGAGTAGAAGAAGAAGAAATGAGGAAGAGGGAGATGGTGGTGTGTTCGGCCAAAGAGCGGGAGAAATGGTGTTTAGGTTGTGTGAAAATGAAGGGTTGAAGAAGGGTATATATAGGAGAGAGGGGGTAATGGTTCGGTCATTATGGGTGGGGTTTGGGAGGGAAAGTGGTTTGAATTTGAAGGGTGAGGTTGGTGGAGATTTATGAAGGGTGGATGTGAGTGGTGAAGAGAAAGATGGGATTTGATAGGTGAAGGGTTTTTGGGGAAGAGGTGTTGAGGTGATTGGTGAATGGGGGAAGAAGAGAGAGAGTGATGGTAGGGTCCTGTGGGGTCCACAGATCCTGTAGTGTCAAGGAAAAGGCATCCTTGCACCAAATGGCATCAAAATCCACGTTTTGAGCCATTTCTGGCGTTAAACGCCGGGCTGGTGCCCATTCCTGGCGTTTAACGCCAGGTTCTTGCCCTTTACTGGCGTTTAACGCCAGTCTGGTGCCCCTTTCTGGCGTTAAACGCCCAGATGGGTGCCAGACTGGGCGTTAAACGCCCAACTGCTAGGCTGACTGGCGTTTAAACGCCAGCAGCATCTTCCTCCAGGGTGTGCTGTTTTTCTTCCTGTTTTTCATTTTGTTTTTGCTTTTTTCATTGTTTTTGTGACTTCTTATGATCATCAACCGACAAAAAAGATAAAATAACAAAAGAAAATAATTAAGTATAAAACATTGGGTTGCCTCCCAACAAGCGCTTCTTTAATGTCATTAGCTTGACAGAGGGCTCTCATGGAGCCTCAGAAATGCTCAGAGCCATGTTGGACCCTCCCAACACCAAACTTAGAGTTTGAATGTGGGGGTTCAACACCAAACTTAGAGTTTGGTTGTGGCCTCCCAACACCAAACTTAGAGTTTGACTGTGGGGGCTCAGTTTTGCTCTGTTTTGAGAGAAGCTCTTCATGCTTCCTCTCCATGATGACAGAGGGATACCCTTGGGCCTTAAACACCAAGGACTCTTCATTCACTTGAATGGTCAGCTCTCCTCTATCAACATCAATCACAGCCTTTGCTGTGGCTAGGAAGGGTCTGCCAAGGATGATGGATTCATCCATGCACTTCCCAGTCTCTAGGACTATGAAATCAGTAGGGATGTAATGGTCTTCAACTTTAACCAGAACATCCTCTACAAGTCCATAGGCTTGTTTTCTTGAGTTGTCTGCCAGCTCTAGTGAGATCCTTGCAGCTTGCACCTCAAAGATCCCTAATTTCTCCATTACAGAGAGGGGCATGAGGTTCACACTTGACCCTAAGTCACACAAGGCCTTCTTGAAGGTCATGGTGCCTATGGTACAAGGTATAGAAAACTTCCCAGGATCCTGCCTCTTTTGAGGCAATTGCTGCCTAGACAAGTTATCCAGTTCTTTGATGAGCAAAGGGGGTTCATCCTCCCAAGTCTCATTTCCAAATAACTTGTCATTTAGCTTCATGATTGCTCCAAGATATTTAGCAACTTGCTCTTCAGTGACATACTCATCCTCTTCAGAGGAAGAATACTCATCAGAGCTCATGAATGGCAGGAGTAAGTCCAATGGAATCTCTATGGTCTCAGTTTGAGCCTCAGATTCCCATGGTTCCTCATTGGGGAACTCATTGGAGGCCAGTGGACGTCCATTGAGGTCCTCCTCAGTGGCGTTCATTGCCTCTTCTTCCTCCCAGAATTCGGCCATGTTGATGGCCTTGCACTCTCCTTTTGGATTTTCTTCAGTATTGCTTGGGAGAGTGCTTGGGGGAAGTTCAGTAATTTTCTTGCTCAGCTGACCCACTTGTCCTTCCAAATTTCTAATGGAGGATCTAGTTTCAGTCATGAAACTTTGAGTGGTTTTGATTAGATCAGAGACCATGGTTGCTAAGTCAGAGGTATTCTGCTTAGAACTCTCTATCTGTTGCTGAGAAGATGATGGAAAGGGCTTGCTATTGCTAAACCTGTTTCTTCCACCATTATTGTTATTGAAACCTTGTTGAGGTCTCTGTTGATCCTTCCATGAAAGATTTGGATGATTCCTCCATGAAGGATTATAGGTGTTTCCATAGGGTTCTCCCATGTAATTCACCTCTTCTATTGAAGGGTTCTCAGGATCATAAGCTTCTTCCTCAGATGAAGCTTCCTTAGTACTGCTTGGTGCATTTTGCATTCCAGACAGACTTTGAGAAATCATATTGACTTGTTGAGTCAATATTTTATTCTGAGCCAAAATGGCATTCAGAGTGTCAATCTCAAGAACTCCTTTCTTCTGACTAGTCCCATTGCTCACAGGATTTCTTTCAGAAGTGTACATGAATTGGTTATTTGCAACCATTTCAATCAGTTCTTGAGCTTCAGTAGGCGTCTTCTTCAGATGAAGAGATCCTCCAGAAGAGCTATCCAAAGACATCTTGGACAGTTCAGAGAGACCATCATAGAAAATACCTATGATGCTCCATTCAGAAAGCATATCAGTGGGACACTTTCTGATCAATTGTTTGTATCTTTCCCAAGCTTCATAGAGGGATTCTCCTTCCTTCTGTCTGAAGGTTTGGACTTCCACTCTAAGCTTACTCAATTTTTGAGGTGGAAAGAACTTTGCCAAGAAGGCATTGACTAGCTTTTCCCAAGAGTCCAGGCTTTCTTTAGGTTGAGAGTCCAACCATGTTCTAGCTCTGTCTCTTACAGCAAAAGGGAATAGCATCAGTCTGTAGACCTCAGGGTCAACCCCATTAGTCTTGACTGTGTCACAGATTTGCAAGAACTCAGCTAAAAACTGATGAGGATCTTCCAATGGAAGTCCATGGAACTTGCAATTCTATTGCATTAGAGAAACTAATTGAGGCTTAAGCTCAAAGTTGTTTGCTCCAATGGCAGGGATAGAGATGCTTCTCCCAGAGAAGTCGGGAGTAGGTGCAGTAAAGTCACCCAGCACCTTCCTTGCATTGTTGGCATTGTTGTTGTTTTCGGCTGCCATTTGTTCTTCTTCCTTGAAGAATTCGTCCAGGTGCTCTAAAGAGAGTTGTGCCTTGGCTTCTCTTAGCTTTCTCTTCAAGGTCCTTTCAGGTTCAGGATCAGCCTCAACAAGAATGCCCTTGTCTTTGCTCCTGCTCATAAGAAAGAGAAGGGAACAAGAAGATGTGGAATCCTCTATGTCACAGTACAGAGATTCCTTTAGGTGTCAGAGGAAAAGAAGAGTAGAGGACAGAAGTGAAAAATTCGAACTTATCAGAGAGAATGGAGTTCGGATTTTGCATTAAAGGATAGTGTTAGTCCATAAATAGAAGGATATGAGAAGGAGGGAAGTGATTTTCGAAAATTAAGTAGAAAATTTGAAAACATTTTTGAAAAACAATACTTGATTTTCGAAAATGAAAATGAAAAAGAAATAAAGTGATTTTTGAAAAAGATTTTGAAATTGGAAATCAAAAAGATTTGATTGAAAACTGTTTTGAAAAAGATGTGATTAAAAAGACATGATTTATTTTAAAATAAATGTGATTGAGAAAATATGATTTGAAAACAATTTTAAAAGATATGTTTTGAAAACAATTTGAAAAGATATGATTTTAAAATTAATGACTTGCCTAACAAGAAAAGATATGATTCAAACATAAAACCTTTCTCAACAGAAAAGGCAGCATACTTGAAATGTTGAATCAAATCATTAATTGATAGTAAGTATCTTTAAAAATGGAAAGAAATTGATTTTGAAAAAGATTTGATTGAAAATTTGATTTGAAAAAGATTTGATCTTGAAAAGATTTTGAAAACTTAGAGAAAATCTGATTTGAAAACAAAATCTTCCTCCTTTGGCCATCCTGGCGTTAAACGCCCAGAATGGTATACATTCTGGCGTTTAACGCCCAAAACCATACCCTTTTGGGCGTTAAACGCCCAACCAGGTACCCTGGCTGGCGTTTAAACGCCAGTCTGTCCTTCTTCACTGGGCGTTTTGAACGCCCAGCTTTTTCTGTGCAATTCCTCTGCTGTATGTTCTGAATCTTCAATTCTTTGTATTATTGACTTGAAAAGACACAAATTAAAAATATTTTTGGATTTTTGATAATAAGGAAAAATCAAAATGCAACTAGAATCAAATAACAATGCATGCAAGACACCAAACTTAGCAGTTTGTAGACTACTGACACTAACAAAATGAAAATGCATATGAGACACACAAAACACTCAAGTCAATAGAATTCAAAGATCAGAGCAAGTAAATCATCAAGAACATCTTGAAGATCACTAAGACATATGAATGCATGCAATTGACACCAAACTTATGATGAGACACTAGACTCAAACAAGAAATATTTTTGGATTTTATAATTTTGTAAATTTTTTTTTTGTGTTTTTCGAAAATGAAATGGAAAAAGGTATCAAAATTCTTAATGAGAATTCCAGGAATCAGTGCAATGCTAGTCTAAGACTCCGGTCCAGGAATTAGACATGGTTTCACAGCCAGCCAAGCTTTCAGAGAAAGCTTCGGTCCAAAACACTAGACATGGCCAGAGGCCAGCCAAGTCTTAGCAAATCACTGCTCCAAAAGCAAGATTGATACGAAATCAACAAGCTCTTGTGGTGATGAGTTGAAACCTCGGTCCAATGAGATTAGACATGGCTTCTCAGCCAGCCAGATTTCAACAAATCATCATGAAACTCTAGAATTCATCTTCAAGAATTTCGAAAAAATAAATACCTAATCTAAGCAACAAGATGAACCGTCAGTTGTCCAGCCTAAACAATCCCGGGCAATAACATCAAAAATTTGATGTTGTTGCCGGATCTTGGCACTGATGTTACCAAAGGCTTGCTCAAAACTAGAACAATCCCCGGCAACGGCGCCAAAAACTTGGTGCGCGAAATTGTGAACAATACTTTTTCACAACTCTCATAATCCCCGGTAATGGCTCCAAAAACTTGGTGGCTCAATACCATGGCATTACACAACTTCGCACAACTAACCAGCAAGTGCACTGGGTCGTCCAAGTAATAAACCTTACGTGAGTAAGGGTCGATCCCACGGAGATTGTTAGTATTGAAGCAAGCTATGGTCATCTTGTAAATCTTAGTCAGGCAAACTCAAATGGTAATGATGATGAACGAAAATAACACAAAGGTAAAGATAGAGATACTTATGTAATTCATTGGTAGGAACTTCAGATAAGCGCATGAAGATGCCTTCCCTTCCGTCTCTCTGCTTTCCTACTGCCTTCATCCAATCCTTCCTACTCCTTTCCATGGCAAACTTGTGTAGGGTTTCACTGTTGTCAGCAGCTACCTCCCATCCTCGCAGTGAAAGCTAATGCACACACTCTGTCACAGTGCTGCCAATCACCGGTGTGGTTCCCTCCCCTACCGGAATAGAATCACTCTTTTGCGTCTGTCACTAACGCCCAGTAGGTTACAGGTTTGAAGCACGTCACAGTCATTCAATCATTGAATCCTACTCAGAATACCACAGACAAGGTTAGACCTTCCGGATTCTCTTGAATGCTGCCGTCAGTTCTCGCCTATACCACGAAGACTCTGATCTCACGGAATGGTTGGCTCGTTTGTCAGGCGAGCACTCGGTTGTCAGGCGATCAACCATGCATCGTGCCATCAGGAATCCAAGAGATATTCACTAAGCCTCAAATGCTTGTAGAACAAGAGTGGTTGTCAGTCACTTTGTTCATGGGTGAGAATGGTGATGGGCGTCAATCATCACCTTCATCAAGTTGAAGAACAAGTGATATCTTGGATAAAGAACAAGCGGAATTGAATGGAAGAACAATAGTAATTGCATTAATACTCGAGGTACAGCAGAGCTCCACACCTTAATCTATGGTGTGTAGAAGCTCCACCGTTGAAAATACATAAGCATAAGGTCTAGGCATGGCCGAATGGCCAGCCTCCCAATGATCTAAGAACACAATGTCCAAAGATGATCTAGAGATCTAAAGTGATCAAAAGATCCTAATACAATAGTAAAAGGTCCTACTTATAGAAAACTAGTAACCTAAGGTGTACAGAAATGAGTAAATGACATAAAAATCCACTTCCGGGCCCACTTGGTGTGTGCTTGGGCTGAGCAATGAAGCAAATTTCGTGTAGAGACTCTTCTTGGAGTTAAACGCCAGCTTTGGTGCCAGTTTGGGCGTTTAACTCCCATTTGGGTGCCAGTTCCAGCGTTTAACGCTGGAATTTCTTGAGGTGACTTTGAACGCCGGTTTGGGCCATCAAATCTTGGGCAAAGTATGGACTATCATATATTGCTGGAAAGCCCAGGATGTCTACTTTCCAACGCCGTTGAGAGCGCGCCAATTGGGATTCTGTAGCTCCAGAAAATCCACTTCGAGTGCAGGGAGGTCAGAATCCAACAGCATCTGCAATCCTTTTTGGTCTCTGAATCAGATTTTTGCTCAGGTCCCTCAATTTCAGCCAGAAAATACCTGAAATCACAGAAAAACACACAAACTCATAGTAAAGTCCAGAAAAGTGATTTTTAACTAAAAACTAATAAAAATATACTAAAAACTAACTATATCATAACAAAAACATACTAAAAACAATGCCAAAAAGTATACAAATTATCCGCTCATCAGTGTCACGGATCATCACATTCATTAGGTTGAAGAACAAGTGGTATCTTAGAATAGAAGCAAGCGTGATTGATGAAAAACGGTAGTAATTGCATTAATCCATCAAGACACAGCAGAGCTCCTCACCCCAACCATGGTGTTTAGAGACTCATGCCATAGAAGATACAATATGAAACGTGTAATGTATCATGAGATGAAGATACAATAGCAAAAAGTCCTATTTATAGTGAACTAGTGACCTAGGGTTTACAAGAATGAGTAAATGACGTAAAAATCCACTTCCGGGGTCCACTTGGTGTGTGCTTGGGCTGAGCATTGAAGCTTTCATGTGTAGAGACTTTTCCTAGAGTTAAACGCCAGCTTTTGTGCCAGTTTCGACGTTTAACTCCAACTTTTGTGCCAGTTCTGGCGTTAAACGCCGGGAATTCTGAAGCTGATTTGGAACGCCGGTTTGGGCCATCAATTCTTGAGCAAAGTATGGACTATTATATATTTCTGAAAAGCCGAGGATGTCTACTTTCCAACGCAATTGAGACCGCGCCAATTGGATTTCGGTAGCTCTAGAAAATCTACTTCGAGTACAGGGAGGTCAGAATCCAACAGCATCTGCAGTCCTTTTTCAGCCTCTGAATCAGATTTTTGCTCAGGTCCCTCAATTTCAGCCAAAAAAATACCTGAAATCACAGAAAAATACACAAGCTCATAGTAAAGTCTAGAAAGGTAAATTTTAATTAAAAACTAAAAAAATATAATAAAAACTAACTAAAATGTACTAAAAACATACTAAAAACAGTGCCAAAAAGCGTATAAATTATCCGCTCATCACCAACTTTATAATTTAAATATAGAAAATAATCTAATAATTGTAAAATTGGATAATAACTATAACTTGTCTCAAATTCAATAAATCAAAACTTGCTCTAATTATCTTTAATAAGAAAATTTCTGAAATTAAAGCTACAGAAATACTGAATTTGAAATTAGCTCATGATGGCCCTTTTTCAAAAGTTTTGGGTCTTACAAATTAACCTGAAGTCTACTACTATTATGTAGAATGGGTCTACTTGGGCCACCGTCTTCATCACCATTTGTAATAAAGCCTAGAGGTACCGTAATAAGCTACTTTTTAACAATGAAGATACCTAAAGTAACACTGTTCTCCCTTTAGCAACTTCTCTTACCAAGAAATATGACCAATTTAGAAAGATGTTGAAGGAGAGTATGAGGAGGCTTCGAACAACCAAAGAGGGAGAGATTAGGTGGACTCCACTAGCCGAGGATTGGATTAAGCTCAACTGCAATGGCTCTATTCTTCAATTAGGGAATTAGGGAGCTTGTGGTGGTTTACTGTATGATTATGTTGGGAGGCATATTGCTTGGTACAGTAAGAAAATTGGTCATTGCTCCATTACCATCGCAGAGCGATGGGATTTTTACATTGGGATTAAGTTGGCCGCAAATTGACAATCTCAAATCTATCTGTTAAGGAAGACTCTTCTTGATCCATTGAACTCATCAATAAAGTAGAAGTGACGTATCATGCTGGCTCTTCCATCTTTTATGCTATCAAAAAAACTCGACAGAAATAGAAAACACATGCGTAACACACATTTATCGGGAGGCGAACTCCTATGCAAATGCTTTTGGCTCGTCCTGCTTAATTTCAAGAAATAGGAAAAATTTCTTTGAAGAACTTCCTTCTTTCCTTTTCTCATATCTTGTTGCAGATGTCCCTGGAACTAGTGTTTCTAGATTAATGACTTGTTAGTTTCTTTTTTGCTGTTGGGCCTTGGACCCTCCTGAACATATAGCATATGTATTTTGTCAAAATGTAGGTGGATAGGCAGCATAAATAATTCAAAATCGATCTTGAATGTGTGCTTGGAATTATTCAAATAGGAAGGTTTAAAATTGTCATTTTTTAAGGGTTTAAGCAAATTCTTAGAGACTTGCATGAGATTAGATGATTACCTAAGACTTAGAAAGGTTAGGTTTTCATGTGCCAAGTGCAAATGCACTAAGCTTAAGACCACTGAAAATGTAAAGTATGATTTGATGATTATGCCAAATTATTGAATTTGGATACAACATGATGAAGGAAATTTAAAATTTGGGAGTAGTTCTTGATTAGAAGAAAATTTGTATGGTCTTGAGGAACTAGATATATAGTTACTTGAATGGATAATGTTGTTAGATATGAATCCATGATAATGAATGCCTTTCAACAACTTAGCTCAATACTAGAAGAGGAGAAGAAAAAAACTAATCCCAATGCACAAAATTTTACCATCTATTGGAATAAATAAAGTGCGTAAGCCTCTTTAGAAAGGGTTTGTTCACTCACAATTGTCAATTGTTACAAGAATAATAGGAATTGAATTTGAAATTAACCATTCACAATAGTCTTTTGAACCAATGGTGATATTAGTTAGAAAAGCCACTAATGATCTAGTGATATTCTCACAAACTACTATGAAGCCAAGAAAATTTCATCTCAATTGAAGTTATGGGTGGTTAAGATAGATTGTTGCATAAACGATTTCATGATTTGTTACAAGGATAAGAAGGGATTGCGTAACTGAAAATTTTTTAACACATAGATTTGACCCGAACAAATGTATCAAGAATGCCCAATATAAGAGAATGCATTATTTACCCCTTATACCAGGGTTCCAAATATTCTAGGCTTCAATGAGTTTTGCACCTCATGTGAGATGTTACATTAACAACTATGAAAATAACGATATCATGATGCACCCTTCTCACAGAGAAGCATGGCTTTATTTTAATAAAAAAATCTTAACTTTGTAGCCGAACCTAGAAATATGAGACTTGGTCTCTGTTCTGATGGTTTTGCAGCCAACATCCACTTTAGTATTTTTTATTTATGCTGGTCTGTCATTATTATCCTTTACAATCTTCCTTCTAAAATGTAAATGAAAGATCCCTACCTCTTTTTAACTTGTGTCATTCATGGTCTAGACAATTCAGAGGCCAAAATATATGTATACATCTACCCTCTTATTAATGAATTGAACCAATTTTAATCTCGTAGTGTTTAAACTTATGATATATCTAAGAAGGTCAATTTCACACTTAAAGTTACCTTGATATGTACAATTAATAATTTTTCTTCTTAAGGAATGTTGTTCAGATAGGGGACCCAAAGAAAGTTATCTTATTCAATTTGTATGGAAGATATGAATCCTTTCTAGTTGAAATATGATGGAAAAAAATATTAGCTCAATTGTCACAGGAGATTTTTGCATGAGAATTATCCTTTATAGACATAATTGAACTGGATTTAGAAAAAATACTGAGGAATATGAGGAGTCTCCTGTCAAAATGATTGGAGAAGAAGTGTAATCTAGGGTTAGTAATTATGCCAAGATAGTCGAGATAGAAGGTCTATTACAATTTTGGGAGTATGAAAATGAACATAATTAGACTAAAAGGAGCATATTATGGGACTTACCTTATTGAAAGGATATTCTTGTCTGTCATTGTCTTAATGTGATGAATAGTGAAAGAACCAAAGATAACCACAAGTGTAAGGATCCAATTTTCGATAAACTGACTTTTCTAGCTATTTTATAATTTATTTGACAAAATCCGTGATCACAGCCTATTAAAGAGTAGTAAGCAAGCCTAATGGTGAAAAAATAAAAGTAAATAAAAAATAGTAATTAATAGGTTAAAATTGACTTTATGAGGGTAATTACTCACTCTAAGTCGAATTTGACTAGTAAAAATATATACTCACTCCTTTTGTGACCATTATTTCTCACTAGTGACTTTTTAAGCTGGAATTTACTTTTAGTGATGATTTTATGCACACCAAAAAAAATTTAATGCCCCACAAATTTCAAGAATAATATTAGTCATTCATTCTTAATTTATTCCTTTAAGAATAAATCTCATCCACTTATTATTTTATCACGTGGTAAAAATTAATTCAAAGCGAACTTTTGACTAATATTCCACAAATACATCCTAGAGACTCCGAATCCTCCTACTTGTTTTTCAAGCAACTTGTCCCTCTCTCTCACTCATACAGCTGAGATTATCTCTGATATTTACCTTTCTTAGCAGTGTTTTTAATCCCGAATAACTAACTGCGATTAACTGTGGATAAACACGTGATTATGAGGCTAACTGTGCTTTCTCGAAATCATGCCTCTTCTCTCTTATTCTCAGTATATTGTCCTTTTATCTTTAACAACCCATTTACCACATTAATTAAGCCAACTTCAGCATTTTATTTAAGAGAATCACTAAACAAAAATTAACAAAAAGTTAGAGAGAGAAAGAGAGAATTGTCATGTTTTTAGAGAGAGGAAGACAAAATTTCTACACTTTTGCTCTTCACTTTTAGCCCATATTCAAGTTGTTCTTCACTTGTTCTTCAAGTGTTTTTCAAAAATCGAGGCTGTTCAAAAATAACTCATTGCTCATTCTTGCTAATTCTTGTACTTTCACTAAAATTTTATTGGGTAAGCCCTTATTTTTCATCCCTTTTTTTATTTTTTCAACTGAATTTAAGGTGAATTATTACTCTCTTCCATGTCTATAAACCCCTCTTAAGGTAAATATTCAGAACGCCTAAGGAGCCAAGAAAATTCAAGCTCAAAATGGTTGAAGTTCATCACTTTTTGTGACACTATTTCGGCCAACAAGCACTAAAAATCTATTAATTATCTTTCTCTATTTTTTTGAGTAATTTCTAAAGTTTAAAATATTTAAGGGCTGAATTAAAAGTTAGGTAAGAGTTCAAATTAGTTAGAATATGTTTATACTTAATTTGGTGTTTGTATGAGCTATTTTGTAATGAATTTATGATTGTTTTGTGATTCTAGAAATTCTATGATGTAACTCTTTTTTTGGCTTGTTATTTAAGTGAAATATGAAGCTGATGAGCGGATAATTTGTACGCTTTTTGGCATTGTTTTTAGTATGTTTTTAGTATGATCTAGTTAGTTTTTAGTATATTTTTATTAGTTTTTAGTTAAAATTCACTTTTCTGGACTTTACTATGAGTTTGTGTGTTTTTCTGTGATTTCAGGTATTTTCTAGCTGAAATTGAGGGACCTGAGCAAAAATCTGATTCAGAGACTAAAAAGGACTGCAGATGCTGTTGGATTCTGACCTTCCTGCACTCGAAGTGGATTTTCTGGAGCTACAGAAGCACAATTGGCGCGCTGTCAACGGCGTTGGAAAGTAGACATCCTGGGCTTTCCAGCAATATATGATAGTCCATACTTTGCCCAAGATTTGATGGCCCAAACTGGCGTTCAAAGTCACCATCAGAATTCCCAGCGTTAAACGCCGGAACTGGCACAAGAATGGGAGTTAAACGCCCAAACTGGCATAAAAGTTGGCGTTTAACTCCAAGAGTAGTCTCTACACGAAAATGCATCAATGCTCAGCCCAAGCACACACCAAGTGGGCCCGGAAGTGGATTTTTATGTCATTTACTCATCTTTGTAAACCCTACGCTACTAGTTCTCTATAAGTAGGACCTTTTACTATTGTATTTTCATCTTTAGATCCTTTGATCATCTTTGGTTCTTTGGAATCTTTTGATCACGTTTTGGGGGCTGGCCTCACGGCCATGCCTAGACCTTGTTCTTATGTATTTTCAACGGTGGAGTTTCTACACACCATAGATTAAGGTGTGGAGCTCTGCTGTACCTCGAGTATTAATGCAATTACTATTGTTCTTCTATTTAATTCCGCTTGTTCTTGTTCTAAGATATCACTTGTTCTTCCACTTGATGAATGTGATGATCCGTGACACTCATCATCATTCTCACCTATGAACGTGTGCCTGACAACCACCTCCGTTCTACCTTAGATTGGGTGGATATCTCTTGGATTCTTTAACCGGAATCTTCGTGGTATAAGCTAGAATTGATGGCGGCATTCAAGAGAATCCGGAAGGTCTAAACCTTGTCTGTGGTATTCTGAGTAGGATTCAATGATCGAATGACTGTGACGAGCTTCAAACTCGCGATTGTGGGGCGTTAGTGACAGACGCAAAAGAATCACTGGATTCTATTCCGACATGATCGAGAACCGACAGCTGGATAGCCGTGCCGTGACAGGGTGCGTTGAATATTTCCACTGAGAGGATGGGAGGTAGCCACTGACAACGGTGAAACCCTTGCATACAACTTGCCATGGAAAGGAGTAAGAAGGATTGGATGAAGACAATAGGAAAGCAGAGAGACGGAAGGGACCAAGCATCTTCATACGCTTATCTGAAATTCACACCAATGAATTGCATAAGTACCTCTATCTTTACCTTTATGTTTTATTCATCATTCATAACCATTTGAATTTGCCTAACTAAGATTTACAAGGTGACCATAGCTTGCTTCATACCAACAATCTATGTGGGATCGACCCTTACTCGCGTAAGGTTTATTACTTGGACGACCCAGTACACTTGCTGGTTAGTTGTGCGAAGTTGTGTTTATGCCATGGTATTGAACACTAGAAGCTTATGTTTCTCTGAATTTTATATGAGACAGAAAAAATATTGGAGCACTTGGGGTTTAAGTTTCAATTCTTTAAAGTCACCGAAAGTGGATAAAATGCAAAACGGTACTTCCGAAAATTTCTTCCGTTACAAACCTGAAAAGTAACATGTAAAAGGTTTGAAAACAGGTTATAAAGAGAGTTTTAATCTTATGAATTGGATGTGGTAAATTAAAAAGGTGTTATGATTATTTTCAGGTAACAAGAGGGCTAAAAATATAATTAAAATAAGTTAACAGTTAAAAATTCCAATATTAGTGATTCTAGGGTTAAAATTATAATTATATAAATTAATTTGTATCAAAATTATAATTAAAATAAAATTTTGGGCTAAAATAAAAGCTTTAGTAAAAGTTAGAAGTAAAAGTGCAAAGTGTGGTAACTAAACAAATAAGAAAACTAATAAAGGGTAAAATAGTCTTTAGGTATCTAGGAGTAAAATTAGCATTAATTAAAGTATTAAGGATAATGTGTAATTTGGTAAAAATTTGACACTAAATAAGACTAAAGTAAAATTTAGAAATGGTTAATTAATTTAGTAGAGGGTGAAAAGATTTTTAGTAAAAATATAAGGATAAGATGGTAAAGTAACAACATTAGGGGTAAAAGCGTTGCAAAAAGCCTAAAGAAAACAAAGAAAAGAGAAATAAGCACAAAAATGGCAAAATTGAAAATATATAAAAATACCAAGTGCAAAATGGTAAAATGTGACAAGTCTTATTTAAAAGAGAAGGGCAAAGAAGTTTCTTATAAATAAATTTTATTGAGATGTGTCGCAGAAAAGAAAACTGTAAATCCTAATGTGCTAAGGGATTATCTGGGGAGGAGTTTTTGCTCCGACGAAACCAGAGTTACTCATTGTGACCACATTATATTTTGGGTCATTCTTGTATTAGTGCTACTGCTGTACATGATTTACCATAAGGCACCGATGCACTTACTGTACACAGTGGAGTAATCATATTCGGACGTAGGGTTAGATAACATCGGATCACGGGTAGCCAACGAATGTATGAGCTCATGGTTTGCATAAGACTAGACATACATCATACTTGGTTGCTCCATTTTTTTGTTTCTAATTTCTTATTTGTATATGTAACTTTTATTATGTTGTATACTTGTACTTGTGCTTGCTTGTGTGGATTACGGCTAAAACCTTGCAAACACTTCAACTTAGGCTGTGGATCCCTTTAGTTTTTTGTGTAGTACGATACTAGAAACCTTAGGTTCTCACCCCCTTATTTTTCATGTCCACAGATGGGAACCAGTGTAATATTCTTTGAATACTCGACATATGGCAGATATGTGGATCCCATTACGAGAGGCGCAGTGTTTTGGGTAGTTCACGTACGCACACTTACTACCTTCCTAAGCATCCTTTCTCTCACCCTCTACTCAGCCAAGCATTTGACCTCTATATGCCCTATGATATGTTGCTATCAAAGTTTCACCCCGGTAGAGGCCAGTATCATTTTCCACCTTATCCTCTATGTAACACCCTAACCACCAAAGCTCACGCTTTCGGCTGCGCGACTCTGATAGCTCAGACATTACGACGACACTTATACTATTTACTACAAAAATATGAGCCTGTTTAAAACTTTTTACCGCAATATCGCTCCCAAGATACTACACTTGATAATGTACATCCATAGATACCATACAACTTACAAAACTCGTCATGAGGACACCCATATATATACATATAATAATAATAATAATAATATTACAAACATTAACTAATACAATCCATATCCCTCTTACAGAATATATCAAGATAAAGGCGAGGGTACAATAAACCATAATTAAAACAATACAAGGCATCTCAACAACAACTAAATAAACACTTCATAACTTCTGTGCCCATATCCTGAAAGGGGAAAATGTAGGGGGTGAGAACATCATCCTCGAAAGGATTCTCAGTAGAGGGTTTTTGGGAATTATTGTAATAGGATACATGAATATAAACCGTACTAGTGATTAATAACCGTCTTATGCCTCTTTTCAAAAATAACGGTTTACAATAAAAGAGAAATCTGAAATCCTTTTTCGAAAGAGGAACCATTCAATTCTCAAAAACTCAAAAGCCTTTCAAAATGGTTTATCTATGCTGAACCAAAATAGCCTTTCATATTTTATTCCAAACGAGAAACACAAAATCGAAATCAACCATCGGCAAACCAAATACAATATGCACACGCAAACAATGTCACATAGATGCATATGATGCATGCCTGTCCCTAGTGGTTGATGATATCATCTGTCAGTTATAGAGCCAACCCGACAAGTCCTGGTAGCTAACCATTGGACTGTCCCTCTGTCACGCATCCCCAACTCGAGTTATACTTATCATAAACTTTATCATAATCATTATCCATATCCATCATCTTCACTGGTGAATATTTATGGGGGCGAGCTCATATGAGACTTTCACAGTATCCGGCAACACTTACGACATAGGGTCAGCAGAGTCTCGAGTCTCCACCTGGAGCACATGGTGGCTAGCCACTGCTTTCTCCCAGGGAACTCGTGCCTCTGATAGTGGAAGTGCAAATCATAATTATCAATAATTCAGCATATACATGCATTCATTCCCATCCATGGATCAACATCTATCTCAGCCATCCGGCTCACGGTTCAGTCCAGAACCAGCCAATATTCATAGCATACACAGCCATTCTGGCTCACGGTTCAATCTAGAACCTGCCAATATTCATAATCATACATTCCGGCCCATAACAAAAGCAGCACTTCCACCATCAAACATCATCAAATTCATAAAATCGGCATTTAAGCCATAATCACTTTTTTTCAAATCGTTTCACTTTGAAATCAAGTTTCAACTCTTTTCAGCCTTGGCTTTAGAAATCTAGTTTCTCAAATCATCTCAGGCTCATAAGCCAAATTTACTCAAAGTGAGTTCCCTTTTTAAAACAAAGCCACTCTCGGCATTCTTTCCAAAACTTCCAAAACCATGGCAAGTTAAGGATTTATTTGAAAGTATTCGAAATCACCCATCCATCAATGGAATTTTATAACAAAAGTTTCTCGGCAGAGTCCCAAGTCTTTAGGGGAGAATAACATAACTCATTTTGCCAAGTTCACTTAAATTCATTAAAACCTTGGCTTCCTGATTTGAGTAATAAAATAGGATCTAAGCCAAACCGAGTCATGTAATCATTCACTTATTTCAAATCCGTTTCCTTTACTTAGGCAAAACCAACTTCAACCCCCATGATAAATTCTAGAATGTTTCAACGGTTCAAAATTGTTTTAGTCTTGCAAGAATTCAGAATTTAAAGAGTACTTAAAACATTTCTCAAAACATTTCAAAATGAAACTTGTCAATAGACATTCAGGTTCTTTCAAAGTCATTGAAACTCCTCTAATTAAGACCCTCAAGTCAAATTCAAAGGCATTGCCATTGTCACATTTAAAACAACTTTAAAACATAAGTTTCATCTAAATAACTTTCTCCTGAAAGAGATACAATGCCTTTCTTAAGAAGCAAGACTAAATCACAAATTCCTCTTTAATAATTCATTTCAAAATCTTGAATCATCCTTTTCTTGATAATTCAAATAAAAGGGTAAAAGTCTTTAACTCATCATCCAAACAACATTTCAATAAAGACTTGGATTTTATAGAAATTTCGGCAGCATCTCCCCTAAAACTTGGACTTTTTCCACCCGGTTCAGGTCCCAACTAAACCGTTCCTCGTTCCTTTTCAACAACTCAAAACCAGAAATCAATTCAAAAACAAGTTAAATCCAACAGTCGCCTCAGTGGCATATCTCAAGGAAACTATTTCAAAATCAACTCAATATCAACCGATTTAACTCATTTCAAAGCTTTAAAGAAACGGCTCAGAAAAAAATCATTTGTCCAAGACCAAGTCAATTAAAGTAAACTAGGATAAATTCAAAAGTATATTCTATTTTCCACATTATCAAGAAAATCAACTCAACTCAGATCAATTCCCAACGGATTAAACTCGATTTCAAAGCTGTAAAAGAACCAACCTCAAAAGCATTTCATTTCACAAAACCGCACAACAGTCCATTCATCGAAACCAAATAATAATGTAACACTCTACCATACAGAGTCTTATGCTTAAGTCATAATTCAGAGATGGCAAGGTATTACGACCTCTAAAAATAAAAATTTAGTACGTATAGTAGTATGAATAATTGATTATAACTAGGAGCCTTTGTAGAAAAAGGGGTAAACAAAAACCATCGCAACTCTAAAGCGCAACACTCCGAGCGACAACGTAACGAATAAGGATAAACCAACGCAAGATTATATATATATATAAAGGAGTGTAAAAAACAGGGATATCAAGACTCAAGATCCGGCTGCGAAGATAACCGGTCCGAGCATAGCAATATATACATATGATAAAATAAAGAAAACCCCAAAAGAAACCCAAAGGGACACAAAAACATAAAACCTATTCTCTAAAATCTCCCATAAGAGGAGTCATCACAGTTTGTATTATTTAATGGAGATAAAAGTATCTAAGCAGAACATATAAACCAAAACATAGCCCCGAGAACAAAGGATCCTCGCAATAATAGAAGTCTCCAGCATGCCTCAGCGGGACACCTCACGTCCTGCATCTGAAAACCACAAAATCCGCATGGGTGAGAACCAGAGGTCCCCAGCATGGTAACAGCTTCCACATATATAATACATAATAATAGAGGAAAGCCGAAGGCAATCCTAAAACTTCCTTCAAATAATATCAAAGCTTATAAACGAACTAAACCATAAAGGGCATCTGACTAAAGATTCTTCAGTCTAACTAATACTTCCCTTTCCAATTCCTTCAGACCTCCCAACCACCAGCAGGAGTATAAAGTAGCAAACACAGTTATATCAAGCAAGAAATATACAATTAGGAACAAGTAAGGCATTTAGACAATTAGCAAGTAATATGCAGTCAAATAGGCAATCTCAAGCAATTCACATAATATGCATATGATGAATGCCTGTCCCTAGTGGCTGATGATATCATCTGTCGGTTATAGAGCCAACCTGACAAGTCCTGGTAGCTAACCATTGGACTGTCCCTCTGTCACGCATCCCCAACTCGAGTTATACTCATCATAAACTTGATCATAATCATGATCTATATCCATCACCCTCACTGGTGAATATTTACGGGGGCGAGCTCATCCGGGTCTTTCACAGTGCCCGGCCACACTTATGACATAGGGTCAACAGAGTATCAAGTCTCAACCTGGAGCAGGTGGTGGCTAGCCACTGCTACTACCCAGGGAAACTCGTATCTCAGATAGTGGAAGTGCAAATCACAATTATCAATAATTCAGCATAAACATGCATGAATTCTCATCCATGGATCAACATCCATATCAGCCATCCGGCTCACGGTTCAGTCCAGAACCAGCCAATATTCATATCATACACAGCCATTTCGGCTCACGGTTAAATCCATAACCAGCCAATATTCATAGCATACACAGCTATTCCGGCTCACGGTTCAATCCAGAACCAGCCAATATATAAACAATTACGGCCCTTCGGCCAATGGCATAACAAGCACTTCCACCACCATCCTCCACATCTCACATAATCATCAATGATCCTCATTGATTATTCATTTTCCCTTGCTTCATTCGCAAGTTACCACATCCACTAGCTCCTTCTCTCATAGCTAGGCATATCATAATGATTTAAGATATAGGTGGTGAGATCGGAGGCTTAGAAGTATGAAATTTGGCTTTTAAAACTCAAAAATCAACTTTGGGATGAAAACAGGGCCACGCGTACGCGCACTCCACGCGCACGCGTGAATGGCCTTAAAACTTCATCGACGCGCAAGCGTCATGCACGCTAACACGTGGATTAAACATTTGTCAATCGACGCGTACGCGTCAACCACGCGTACGCGTGGGTGTTCTCGTGCCCCAGGCACAACACTGGCACACTCCTGGCATAAGTCTCTGGAAAATGGCTGGGCGTTGGGTGCAGCACAATCGGCGCGCCCACGCACATCACGCACACGCGTGGATGGCATTTTCGGGGAGAACGGCGCGTACGCGCCAGGTGCGCCCACGCGCAAGGGGTCATTCTGCTAAAAATTTTCTAAGTTAAAAGGTGCAGAATTTACAGATTTGGACCCCAATCTTCCGACGGACATAACTTCCTCATTTTAAATCATTTTCACCCGTTCTTCGAATGGTACGGACATCCCGGATCCAATTTCATTTCTAAAAAGATTTGGTACAAAACAGAGATCCGTAGTCCACGTTATGTCCCGCCAAAGTATGCCCAAAAACTATGTTTTTCATAAAAACCACAAAGTGCCATTTTCAAAACAAGCAATTTCCAACTCTTTTCAAAATCAATCAAAACATGCCATTTTCATCCCTTTCCTTTGAAATCAATCAAAATACATCAATTTCAACATCAAGCCTCCTCAACTCACACATTGACACTTTACCACAAGATACAAAATCACTATCCCATCATTTTAACCCACTTCACCCAAGTGGCTCAAGCTCAAACATATTGACATATCATGTACTACCCCTCATGCCAATTCGCAACAACACCAATTCCAATAAATCATTATTGTACACAATCAACATCATACTCACCATCAACATGGTTCAACCCACAATTCAACCATAACCAATCATCAAGCATATATCACAACATGCATATTTCTCATACATCATACCACCAAGGCATCAATAATCATTATCACATATATGACCACATCATATATCTCAATCATTCAACAACATCAACCATTCAATGCTTATCTTAGGGCCTCTAGCCTAAGTATTTCCTACCACATTACATATTAGATACGGGAAACCGAAACCATACCTTAGCCGATTTTCCCAAGCTCACCCGGAGCACTTCCAAACCACTTATCCACAAGCTCTCAAGGCCTCAATACCTCCAAGAACAGATTTTTCACCACCAAGCCCTTTCCAAGCTTTTCAAAATCATCAATCAAGCTCCAATATCCACACATACACAACCTAAGCCACAACCATCATACCCATACACAACATCTCAAAACCCAAACATCATAAAACAACAAAATTACACTAGGGTTAGGAACCTTACCACACCCAAGGTCCAAGGAGACAAGATTAACCTTCTCCTTCAAGAGAGTTGGGTCCTATAACATCAAAGAACCCAAAATCTCAACATTTCACCCATGAAACTCGAAAATAAGGGCTGAGATTTCGAACAGCAACACGTGGCTTACCTCAAGATTGGTTGTATAGGTTTTGTAGAGCTCTCCGCGGTGAACGCGTGGCCGCAAACAGAGCGGCAATCGGAGCTCTAGATCAAAAGTTATGGTGGTTTGAAGATCAACCAAGGGAGAGAACTTGAGAGAGTGTTCTTCCTCCCTTTCTCTCTAATTTCAGCTTGTGTGTGTAACAAATGAGGAGAGAGAGTGCTGAAAACTAGGGTTTTGGTTAAGTTATGTTGGGCCAAGGGCCCACTTTGGGTCCAATTGGCCCGGTTTGGCCCGTTCGGTCCAATCTTGGTCCGAATTCTATAAAATTGGTACCAAAATTCTCGTCTCAATCTCCCCTATCACATTTAGCCATAAAAATCACATTTTAGGCTTTCCAGAATAAATTCTCATTTATGGGTTAATTAGCCGTTAATTAACCGGGTTTTACATTCTACCCACCTAATTGGAAATTTTGCCCACAAAATTCAAATGCAATTACCTGGGAATAAATGCGGATAATCCGTTCGCATCTCCGACTCAAGTTCCCAAGTGTGTTCCTCAACACCGCCTCGACTCCATGCCACTTTGACTAATGAAACCTCTTTTCCACGCAACCGTTTGATACTAGTATCATCAATTCTGACTGGAGCCACTGGAAGCGTCAAATCTTCCCTTAACTGAACCGACTCAGGTTCCAACACATGGCTAGCATCAGGAGTGTACTTCCGAAGCTGCGACACGTGAAACACGTCGTGCAGGTTCGAAAGATGAGGTGGTAGAGCCATCCGATACGCCACCGGTCCAATCCTCTCCAGGATTTGAAATGGACCAATGTATCGAGGATTCAACTTCTTTGCCTTAATTACCCTACCTACTCCCGTAGTCGGAGTAACCTTAAGGAAAACATGGTCTCCTTCCTCAAACTCTAAAGGCTTTCGCCTCTGATCGGCATAACTCTTTTGACGACTCTGCGCCGTAAGCATCCTATCACGAATTTTCTTGACTTGTTCAGTAGTCTCAGCTATCATCTCCGGCCCCAACAAGCTTTTCTCTCCAGCTTCATACCAACATAGCGGAGATTGACATTTCCTCCCATACAAGGCCTCATACGGAGCCATTCCAATGCTCGTATGATAGCTATTATTGTATGCAAACTCCACTAATGGCATATACCGATCCCAACTCACCGGTTGGTCCAAAACACAAGCTCTCAACATATCTTCTAGTGTTTGGATCGTCCTCTCAAATTGACCATCTGTTTGAGGATGGTAAGCCGTGCTCAAGCTTAATCGGGTTCCAAAAGCTTTCTGAAATGCACCCCAAAACCTTGAAGTGAAACGAGGATCTCTATCAGAGATTATAGTAGCAGGTACACCATGAAGTCTCACAATCTCCTTTATGTATAACCGTGCTAACTCCTCAAGGGTGTAAGTCATCCGAATGGGCAAAAAGTGAGCTGACTTCGTCAGTCGGTCCACAATCACCCAAATAGCATCAAAACCAGCCCTAGTCCTTGGCAATCCCGACACAAAGTCCATTGCAATACTTTCCCACTTCCATTGCGAAACCTCTAAAGGTTGCAACATCCCGGAAGGTCTTTGATGTTCAATCTTCACCTTTTGACAAGTTAAGCACTTTGAAACATATTCCGCCACATCATTCTTCATACCCGGCCACCAGAACATTGCCTTTAAATCATGGTACATCTTAGTACTTCCCGGGTGAATGGAGAATCCGCTTTTGTGTGCCTCCTTTAAAATATCTTGCCTCAAAGTGCCAACATCCGGCACAATGATCCTACCCTTGAATCTCCATAACCCATCTTTTTCTTCCGACACTCTCCACCGTTTTCCTTGCTCAATAGCCGGTAACACCTTCCATAAAGCTTCATCATTCTGATGAGCCTTTAGGAGTTCAGACTTAAAGTCACTTGAGATTTCTAATCGGGTCAAACATAAAGTTCCGGATACTTCTCGAGCACCAATTTTCAGACTCTCGAATCCCTTGAGCAACTTCTCCTCTTGAAGCATCATCCAAGCCGCATATAACGACTTCCGACTCAACGCATCTGCCACTACATTCGCCTTCCCCGGATGGTAATGCAACTCAAAGTCGTAGTCTTTCAACAATTCCATCCACCTTCTCTACCTCATATTAAGCTCTTTCTGATCAAAGAGATACTTCAAGCTCTTATGATCAGAGAAAACTTGGAACTTAACCCCATAGAGATAATGCCTCCACACCTTCAAGGCAAACACAACTGCAGCGAGTTCCAAATCATGCGTAGGATAACTAACTTCATGAGGTCTCAACTGTCGTGAGGCATACGCCACCACATTATGATGCTGCATCAGCACGCACCCTAGACCCTTCAATGAGGCATCACAATACACCTCAAATGGCTCATTCGGCTCGGGTAACACTAACACAGGTGCAGTGGTCAACTTTTTCTTCAATGTCTGAAAGCTCTCCTCGCACTCAGGAGTCCAAACAAATGGAGTGTCTTTGCGGGTTAACTTTGTCATTGGCAAAGCTATCTGTGAAAAGCCTTTGATAAACCTTCGGTAATAGCCAGCTAAACCCAGAAAACTCCTTATCTCTGTTACGGTGGTTGGTTGCTTCCAATCCATCACAGCCTCCACCTTAGTTGGATCTACGGCTATTCCCTTCTTACTCACCACATGGCCCAAAAACTTCACCTCACTCTTCCAAAACTCACACTTCGATAGTTTTGCATAGAGTTTCTTCTCCTTTAGAATCTGTAATACGGTCCTCAAGTGTTCCGCATGCTCTTCTTCAGTCTTAGAATAAATCAGTATGTCATCAATGAAGACAACAACGAATTTATCCAAAAACGGACGGAAAACTCTATTCATGTAATCCATAAATACCGCAGGAGCGTTCGTCAACCCAAAAGACATCACAGTGTACTCGTAATGACCATAACGAGTCCTGAAAGCGGTCTTAGGGATATCCTCACCCTTCACCCTTATCTGGTGATAACCGGATCGCAAATCGATCTTGGAGAAAACTCCAGCTCCTTGTAACTGATCCATGAGATCATCAATTCTCGGCAATGGGTACTTATTCTTTATTGTAACCTTGTTCAACTGCCTGTAATCCACACAGAGCCGCATACTCCCATCCTTCTTCTTCACCAGTAACACTGGAGCACCCCACGGAGAGACGCTTGGTCGTATAAAATTCTTTCCCAACAAATCCTCTAACTGAGACTTTAGCTCGTTCATCTCTAACGGTGACATCCTATAAGGAGCACTTGAGATTGGTCCCGCCCCAGGCACCAATTCAATAGCAAACTCAACCTCTCGGTTAGGTGGAAACTCATCAATATCATCAGGAAACACTTCCGAAAACTCACACACAACCGGAATCTGTTCCAACCTTTGATCATCACCCGAAACGCCCGCGGTTAACAACAGGATACCCTGACATTCGGTTCCGGAACAGTTCACCATCATCGAATTCAAGTAATAATTATTTAGCACGACCAGCCCTTCTATATCTTCCGGCATAAAGTACACCGACTTTGTAGAACAATCAAGCAGGACATGGTTCCTAGATAACCAATCCAATCCCAAGATAAGATCAAGACCAATCATCGGCAAGCAGATTAAATTATGAACAAAATCACACTGCTTGAACCTAAAGGAAACTTTCGGGCATCCTAGCCTAGTCACCATGGCTTCATGGGTAGCATTGTACACTCTTAGATCATATCCTAAAGTTACAATCTTCAATCCTAACTCATGGGCTTTCTCAAATGCAATGAATGAATGTGATGCTCCCGAATCAAATAAAGCATTTAAAGTTTGACCAGCTATCTCACAGTTACCTCGAATGAGTGTCTCAGATCCCTCAGCTCCTACAGCTGAAGTGGTGAACACCCGACCAGTCTGTTGTGCCTTCCCAGCACCTTGTTTCTGCCTCTCCAGACAACTTGCGGCTTTATGTCCCGCTTTTCCACAAGTGTAGCACAAACCCCATCCGGCCTTGCATGGTATTCCCGGATGGTGACTTCCACACCTAGTACAAGCTTGATCATTCTGAGGCTGCTTCTCATACCTTTTTCCTTGGGAGTTGTTGTTGTTGTTGGGCCTCCTAAAAGAGCTCCCCCTCTTGAAAGACGGACCTCTAGGTGCAAAACTCTTCCCTCGGTTCTGTAGGAATGATCCTTTGTGACTCCCTTCCTCAGCGGTTGCCCTTTTCACACACTCTTCAGCAACCCTACACTTGTTTACCAACTCAGAGAAAGTCCTAATCTCCATTGGTCCCACTGAACTAAAAATATCGCTCCGGAGTCCTCCTTCATACTTAACACACTTCCATTCCTCATATTCCACCAGAGTCCCTTGGCACATATGAGAGAACCTGAATAGCTCCTCAAACTTGTCAGTATACTCTGATATGGACATAGTACCCTGCTTCAGCTGTAACAATTCAAGTTCCTTAGCCGTCCTAGCAGAAGTTGGAAAGTACTTCTTATAGAACTCTTCTTGGAAGACATTCCAGGTGATATAATCATCACCCTGCAGCAGAAGACGTCGGATACCTTGCCACCAATGCGACGCTTCACCGACAAGCATATAGGTAGCAAACTCGACACGCTGCCCTTCAGGTACCACTTGTGCTTGCAGTGCTCGCTCTATAGCCTGAAACCATGTATCAGCCTCAGTCGGACTAGTAGTTCCCTTGAACTTAGGTGGATTAACCTTCAAAAAGTTTGCCAGTGTCATCGGGCCCTGAACTCCACCTCCATCATTACCATGGTTGTTCATCTGTTGACCAAGAGCCTCAGCAGTGGCTTGCATAGCAGCAGCCATGTTCTCCAACGCAGTCATAAAGTTCACCAGGTCATTAGGGTTATTCTCCGGTGCACGAGCATTCGTACGACCTCTCGCACTACCTCTACCGCGTCCACGAGGCGCCATCTGGTTCCTATACATACCAAACAATCGATATTAAGTTGATCAGTCTTAATATCGGAAGTCTAGTACTTCAAAGTCCCAAATGCATGCTCATGAACGTTAATGCCAATTATATCAAGCAGATATACTAATAGCACATAACACACACACAGAGAATGCACAGAAGCATAATCAGTCCATCCCTCAGGCTCTACAGGAACGAACTGCTCTGATACCATAATGTAACACCCTACCATACAGAGTCTTATGCTTAAGTCATAATTCAGAGATGGCAAGGTATTACGACCTCTAAAAATAAAAATTTAGTACGTATAGTAGTATGAATAATTGATTATAACTAGGAGCCTTTGTAGAAAAAGGGGTAAACAAAAACCATCGCAACTCTAAAGCGCAACACTCCGAGCGACAACGTAACGAATAAGGATAAACCAACGCAAGATTATATATATATAAAGGAGTGTCAAAAACAGGGATATCAAGACTCAAGATCCGGCTGCGAAGATAACCGGTCCGAGCATAGCAATATATACATATGATAAAATAAAGAAAACCCCAAAGGAAACCCAAAGGGACACAAAAACATAAAACCTATTCTCCAAAATCTCCTATAAGAGGAGTCATCACAGTTTGTATTATTTAATGGAGATAAAAGTATCTAAGCAGAACATATAAACCAAAACATAGCCCCGAGAACAAAGGATCCTCGCAATAATAGAAGTCTCCAGCATGCCTCAGCGGGACACCTCACGTCCTGCATCTGAAAACCACAAAATCCGCATGGGTGAGAACCAGAGGTCCCCAGCATGGTAACAGCTTCCACATATATAATACATAATAATAGAGGAAAGCCGAAGGCAATCCTAGAACTTCCTTCAAATAATATCAAAGCTTATAAACGAACTAAACCATAAAGGGCATCTGACTAAAGATTCTTCAGTCTAACTAATACTTCCCTTTCCAATTCCTTCAGACCTCCCAACCACCAGCAGGAGTATAAAGTAGCAAACACAGTTATATCAAGCAAGAAATATACAATTAGGAACAAGTAAGGCATTTAGACAATTAGCAAGTAATATGCTGTCAAATAGGCAATCTCAAGCAATTCACATAATATGCATATGATGAATGCCTGTCCCTAGTGGCTGATGATATCATCTGTCGGTTATAGAGCCAACCCGACAAGTCCTGGTAGCTAACCATTGGACTGTCCCTCTGTCACGCATCCCCAACTCGAGTTATACTCATCATAAACTTGATCATAATCATGATCTATATCCATCACCCTCACTGGTGAATATTTACGGGGGCGAGCTCATCCGGGTCTTTCACAGTGCCCGGCCACACTTATGACATAGGGTCAACAGAGTATCAAGTCTCAACCTGGAGCACGTGGTGGCTAGCCACTGCTACTACCCAGGGAAACTCGTATCTCAGATAGTGGAAGTGCAAATCACAATTATCAATAATTCAGCATAAACATGCATGAATTCTCATCCATGGATCAACATCCATATCAGCCATCCGGCTCACGGTTCAGTCCAGAACCAGCCAATATTCATATCATACACAGCCATTTCGGCTCACGGTTAAATCCATAACCAGCCAATATTCATAGCATACACAGCTATTCCGGCTCACGGTTCAATCCAGAACCAACCAATATATAAACAATTACGGCCCTTCGGCCAATGGCATAACAAGCACTTCCACCACCATCCTCCACATCTCACATAATCATCAATGATCCTCATTGATTATTCATTTTCCCTTGCTTCACTCGCAAGTTACCACATCCACTAGCTCCTTCTCTCATAGCTAGGCATATCATAATGATTTAAGATATAGGTGGTGAGATCGGAGGCTTAGAAGTATGAAATTTGGCTTTTAAAACTCAAAAATCAACTTTGGGATGAAAACAGGGACACGCGTACGCGCACTCCACGCGCACGCGTGAATGGCCTCAAAACTTCATCGACGCGCAAGCGTCATGCACGCTAACGCGTGGATTAAACATTTGCCAATCGACGCGTACGCGTCAACCACGCGTACGCGTGGGTGTTCTCGTGCCCCAGGCACAACACAGGCACAGTCCTGGCATAAGTCTCTGGAAAATGGCTGGGCGTTGGGTGCAGCACAATCGGCGCGCCCGCACACATCACGCACACGCATGGATGGCATTTTCGGGGAGAACGGCGCGTACGCGCCAGGTGCGCCCACGCGCAAGGGGTCATTCTGCTAAAAATTTTCTAAGTTAAAAGCTGCAGAATTTACAGATTTGGACCCCAATCTTCCGACGGACATAACTTCCTCATTTTAAATCATTTTTCACCCGTTCTTCGAACGGTACGGACATCCCGGATCTAATTTCATTTCTAAAAAGATTTGGTACAAAACAGAGATCCGTAGTCCACGTTATGTCCCGCCAAAGTATGCCCAAAAACCATGTTTTTCATAAAAACCACAAAGTGCCATTTTCAAAACAAGCAATTTCCAACTCTTTTCAAAATCAATCAAAACATGCCATTTTCATCCCTTTCCTTTGAAATCAATCAAAATACATCAATTTCAACATCAAGCCTCCTCAACTCACACATTGACACTTTACCACAAGATACAAAATCACTATCCCATCATTTTAACCCACTTCACCCAAGTAGCTCAAGCTCAAACATATTGACATATCATGTACTACCCCTCATGCCAATTCGCAACAACACCAATTCCAATAAATCATTATTGTACACAATTAACATCATACTCACCATCAACATGGTTCAACCCACAATTCAACCATAACCAATCATCAAGCATATATCACAACATGAATATTTCTCATACATCATACCACCAAGGCATCAATAATCATTATCACATATATGACCACATCATATATCTCAATCATTCAACAACATCAACCATTCAATGCCTATCTTAGGGCCTCTAGCCTAAGTATTTCCTACCACATTACATATTAGATACGGGAAACCGAAACCATACCTTAGCCGATTTTCCCAAGCTCACCCGGAGCACTTCCAAACCACTTATCCACAAGCTCTCAAGGCCTCAATACCTCCAAGAATAGATTTTTCACCACCAAGCCCTTTCCAAGCTTTTCAAAATCACCAATCAAGCTCCAATATCCACACATACACAACCTAAGCCACAACCATCATACCCATACACAACATCTCAAAACCCAAACATCATAAAACAACAAAATTACACTAGGGTTAGGAACCTTACCACACCCAAGGTCCAAGGAGACAAGATTAACCTTCTCCTTCAAGAGAGTTGGGTCCTATAACATCAAAGAACCCAAAATCTCAACATTTCACCCATGAAACTCGAAAATAAGGGCTGAGATTTCGAACAGCAACACGTGGCTTACCTCAAGATTGGTTGTATGGGTTTTGTAGAGCTCTTCGCGGTGAACGTGTGGCCGTAAACGGAGCGGCAATCGGAGCTCTAGATCAAAAGTTATGGTGGTTTGAAGATCAACCAAGGGAGAGAACTTGAGAGAGTGTTCTTCCTCCCTTTCTCTCTAATTTCAGCTTGTGTGTGTAACAAATGAGGAGAGAGAGTGCTGAAAACTAGGGTTTTGGTTAAGTTATGTTGGGCCAAGGGCCCACTTTGGGTCCAATTGGCCCGGTTTGGCCCGTTCGGTCCAATCTTGGTCCGAATTCTATAAAATTGGCACCAAAATTCTCGTCTCAATCTCCCCTATCACATTTAGCCATAAAATTCACATTTTAGGCTTTCCAGAATAAATTCTCATTTATGGGTTAATTAGCCGTTAATTAACCGGGTTTTACAAATAATCCATTCAAACATATAATTAGATTCATCCAGGATAATCAACATCACATTAGACTTATACAATCACCAAATACATTGTCTCACATCAGTATCCATATGTAATAATTCCAATATATAAAATATAGTTTCTGAAATGCGCCCCTACCTCAAAACGCAATATCATGGCCCAAACGCGTCACAGAGTCCTTTCTGCCTCGACCCGAAATCACCAATCAAAATCCCGGCAACCAAAACCTCGGTTCCAAGCCACTTTCGCAACAGTCTCAACAACTCTAATCGCAACATACAACAACCGAAACTCAATCGTATAGAAACTAATGTCACAAACCTAAGCGTATGATAACAGAACAGTAACTAAAGGGCTTTCAAATCGAAAACGCTTACCGAACCGAAGGAGGAATGGCTGAACCGACACAGCAGTGGTCTCCGAACCGGCTCGACGGCAGCCCGGCAGCCACCTCAAGCGGCAATGGCAACAATTTCCAATCACGACGACTGAAACCCACAGGTAGTTACCATAGTAACCTCGGAATTAAAAAAGGACAGAAACTTCAAATAAAACCCTTACTGGAAGAGTTCTCCGGCGACGACAGCGAGGTTCTCCGGCGACAGAAACGGGCAGAAACTCCGGTGTGGTTCCGACGGCCACAACAGCTTCTTTGGCAGCCATTCACAATGGGCGACAACCACTGTAGCAGCTGGTTGGACAGCGGCAGTTTTTGACGACAATGGGAGCTCCGGCAGCATTGCGGGTGGCTTCCCCCTCTCTTCCGTCGGGTTCATCTCTGGCGACGGCACGGTTATAGTGGCGGCGGCACCAAGCTCCATGACGACTCCCTCTCGTGTTTCCCCTGTGCGCGACCCCAACGGCGGCAGATCGGCGAGGACGCAGTGAGGGCGACGGCTCTGACAAGGACGGAACCCTCGGCGGCGCAGGGTGCGACGGGGCTCGCGGTGGCAGAGCGCGATAACTCCCTTTTCTCCTTGCGTCATCTCTGCTTCTTCCATCTGTGAGCTTGTCAGCAGCGGCCATGGAAGCTCTTCGTGCGGCGGTGGTGAGGGCAACGGTGGCGCGAATTGGGCAGCGACCTCCTTCCCCATTTCTGCTTCTTTCTTTCTTTTAGGGAACAAAAGGAAACCGTGGGGTGCTGCTATTTTTCGTTGAAGAGGGTGAAAGGGGTAATGGTCTGCTGCTATTGAGCGTGGGTGGAGGGAACCGGGTCATGGTAACGGGTTACTGGGTTAGGGTTTCCTTATTTTGAAAATTAGGGTTAGGGGTAAATTGGTAATTTCACTTAAAAATAGGGATAATATAGTAATTAGAAATAAATTCTAATCCAACAACAATAATGTATAAAAATATTATTTGCTCATCAATTTCACACTTTATTTTTAATAAAATGTTCAAATCCAAAAATTAGAAATAATATACTTAATTTCTTCATTTTTCAAAATAATAATATCAATATTCTAAAATATTAATTATTTAGTCCAAAATCATATAAAAATCCTTTTTATTTCACAACTACCAAATATATGATTTAAATATAGAAAATAATCCAATAATTGTAAAATTGGATAATAACCATAAGTTATCTCAAATTCAATAAATCAAAACTTGCCTTAATTATCTTTAATAAAATAATTTCTGAAATTAAGGCTATAAATAACTATATAATTTAAGACTTGATCATAAAAAGACTTTTCAAAGATTCTGGGTCTTACATTCTACCCACCTTATAAAAATTTTTGCCCTCAAAAATTGATACAAAACAAAAGAAAATTCATAACAGTTCACCCTTGAACACATTTGAGGAAGAAGCAAAAATATCTCAAAATATAAATATATATACGGTTTTCAAATACTTGGATGGTCGTATGCATAAAAATACAAAGGTAGGAGTGTGATTGCAAAGCAAATATTACAAGATAGACTCAATGCACAAGGTCATATGATCTCAAGGCTTTACAAAAACTTGAGGTGCCAAAATATGGTGCAAACCAAGATAGGTGTTCACAAAACAAGGTGGTAAAAGGCTGCAAGGCATGTTGGTATTTAAACAGCGGTATAACGTTCGCTGACAAATCTTGTTCCCACTTCAGAACTTCAATCTCCGAACTCCACCAATCATTTTACAACCTCATAGCAAAACATAAGCCTAACACCCGCAAACTCGCTTGCAAGAGACTAAACACCCACAACTCATAACTTGGTACACCTACCGTTTCACCTTCCGCATACACATATCACGGCTTAAAGAACTAACGCATCGCGTTATGTATACATCTACAAATCGCACGTGATATCAAAATAATTCTCGAGTCTACTCAGAATGGCACAAGATCTAGAAAGGAGAGTCGAAAGTCAAGGATAATACTCATAGATCTGAAAGAATGTATGTAACTCCAAGTAACAGAGATGCTTAAGCAATAAAGTTTGCAAGAAACAAGTCAATTGACAACTTCAAAGATAACCCTTGTATCACAGAATTTCAATAAGGGCAATAAGTAGAAGGTCAGCACATTAGTTTGAAATAATTTCAAGCTGAGTCAAAGAAGTATGAGGTTTACAAAAAAGAATATCTCAAACCCAAGGCAAAGCTCACAGAACTCAAGAGCATGATTAAAAATACTTCTAAATACATTGTTCATAAAAGAATAAAAAACTTGCAGGAAAATCACTTCGCAGTTTAAAAGAAAGTTAAGCAACAAATATCCTTCAAGAGAGTATCAAAAGCATAAACGTGGCTTTGCTTTAATTCAACTTCATGTTGAAGTAGATTATGTAGAGTTTTAAAAACAAACTGTACACAGGTTTGGCTAAGAACAAAAATATTTCCTCAACTATTTTAGAAAGATAGTCAGGTGCACAATCTTAACCAAAAGCAATTCATAAAAACTCGGAAGTAATCAAATGCTGGTTCAAAAATCTCCAAAGTCCATATTCAAACAAGCGTGTATAAAAATCTTAGCAAGGTCGAAAGAGGAAGTTAAGCTCTATTTGGAAAAGAAAATCCGAGGTAAAAGTTTGCTTGTAAATTGGTAAAGGAAACAAGTGGTGCGTTACAAACGAACAGGTTTCCACTAAACAAGGAAACTTTTGAAAACCTCATTTAAAATAGCGCATGCCAATTTTAAGAACAATTTTGTCAAAATCGAATAATGGTTTCACTCTTAATCAAGTAACAGGAAAATAGATTCAGTTTAGAATTTCTTCAAAGAGAATTCAAAACTTCTTTAAAAGTTCAAAACAAGACTCCAAAGTGTTCTTGAAATCACCATCTCAGAAGAACATTCAAGAAGTTTAAGATGTACTAAAAAGGAGTCAAGCCTTGCAAGAAAGAATCTTAAACCAAAATAGTTCAAACAAGATCCACTAGGCATGAGACATCAAATAATCTTTCAATCGATCCAAAAGAATACAAAAGTTATAGAAAAAGACAACCCAATCATTAGCAATTTCTCAAGGATAAACCTTTGACTAAAAACTCTTGTAGAGATCATGAGAGAATAAACGATGCACTAATTTGAAACGAATCAAACTGACTCATATAAGAATGAGATTCACCAGAGAAGAAAAACCAAGATCAATGGTAATGTTCACAAAATGTAAAATATTAGTTAAAGACAAGGTCAAGCATGACATTCATGGAGATGGAAGGCTTAAGGAAGACTTTAGTCCGTTCGTAAGAATTAAGCTATGAGTCCAACATTTTCAAAAGAACAACAATGGCATAAACCATATAGCATGCTAAATCAAACTCAATTCAAAATAAGTTAAGTAAAGCTTATCAAACAAAAAATACCCGACAAAAATGGTAAATTCTTTCTTTTCAAAATTTTGAAAAATATCCAAATACATAATTAAATGAAGATGTGCATTGGAACTATAGTAAAATTACTAGAAAGTCAAATTGTAATTTAAAGTAAATGCAGTTCCATAAACCAATAAAAGTATAGGCGAGACATTAGAAATAAATAGTTATTATACTGTATAAGAAATCTTCAAGGTTTCATATATAGATAAGTATGTATCTATTCAACAGCAATTTTCATAAAAATCTTAAAAACTGGCTGTAATCACTGTCAAATACGAGAAAAACCGAATCAACAATTTCTCTAAGAATGGACTCGAACAGGGACTTAAAGGGAACAGCGCATCAAGACAGTTTAAAGGTACATCAAAGAACACATGAATCAAGGAGAAGAATTTAAACGGAGAAAGATGGATACAACAAGGATGTCAAACAAGCATATGCAACTAGATCCCATAAGAATGCATGTGAATGGATAAATAAAGTTGAAATATCAAATTACTTTTCACGAGGAGTAGCAAACAAGAACTTCAAGTTAGGCTATGAAAGAACAGGTCGACTTGAACAAAATCCAAAACACACAACTGAATAGCCTCAAAAAATAGTTTCCAACGTTCCCAAAACTCGCGATTCGCTTTACTCAAAACTCATATATCATCTATGATAACACATTAGTGCTTTCATATACAAAATTCACTAGTATTAAGCTGGCCAAACTTAATACCAAGAATTATGCAATGCAAGACTAACAGCGTTAATCAATAGATTGTCATGTGCCCAAAGCTCTAATTCTCGTCATTCGACAAGACCTAATACATGGCAAACGCTTAGAGTATGCAATTGAAGCATAGTCGGTCCATTCCTCAGGCTCTATAGGAAGGACCGCTCTGATACCATAATGTAACACCCTAACCACAAAAGCTCACGCTTCCGGCAGCACAACTCTGATAGCTCGGACATTACGACAACTCTTATACTATTTACTACTAAAATATGAGCCTGTTTAAAACTTTTTACCGCAATATCGCTCCCAAGATACTACACTCGATAACGTACATCCATAGATACCATACAACTTACAAAACTCGTCACGAGGACACCCATATATATATATATATATATATATATATATATATATATATATATATATATATATATATATATATATATATATATATATATATATATATATAACCAATACAATCCCTATCCCTCTTACAGAATATATCAAGATAAAGGCAAGGGTACAATAAACCATAATTAAAACAATACAAGGCATCTCAATAACAACTAAATAAACTCTTCGTAACTTCTGCGCCCATATCCTAAAAGGGGAAAAATGTAGGGGGTGAGAACATCATCCTCGAAAGGGTTCTCAGTAGAGGGTTTTTGGGAATTACTGTAATAGGATACATGAAGATAAACCATACCAGTGATTAATAACCGTCTTATGCCTCTTTTTAAAAACAACAGTTTACAATAAAAGAGAAATCTAAAATCCTTTTTCAAAAGAGGAACCATTCAATTCTCAAAAACTCAAAAGCCTTTCAAAACGGTTTATCTATGCTGAACCAAAATAGCCTTTCATATTTTATTCCAAACCAGAAACACAAAACCGAAATCAACCATCAGTTCATCTCATTCCATCCACGGCCCTAGGCCCAAACAATCCAACCATCAACCAATCACTACAGTCCAACAGAGTCTTAGTATCAAACACAAATAGAAAGATGCAAGCACGAACAAACAGTTATTGCAAGTAGAACAATTAGCAGTTAATCACATAAGCAAACCAAATACAATATGCACACCCAAACAATGTCACATAGATGCATATGATGCACGCCTGTCCCTAGTGGCTGATGATATCATTTGTCGGTTATAGAGCCAACCCGACTAGTCCTGGTAGCTAACCATTGGACTATCCCTTTGTTGCGCATCCCCAACTTGAGTTATACTCATCTTAAACTTGATCATAATTATGATCCATATCCATCACCTTCACTGGTGAATATTTACGGGGGCGAGCTCATCCGGGACTTTCACAGTGCCCGACCACACTTACGACATAGGGTCAGCAGAGTCTCGAGTCTCCACCTGGAGCACATGGTGGCTAGCCACTGCTTTCTCCTAGGGAACTCGTGCCTCTGATAGTGGAACTGCAAATCACAATTATCAATAATTCAACATATACATGCATTCATTCTCATCCATGGATCAACATCCATTTCAGCCATCCGGCTCACGGTTCAGTCCAGAATCAGCCAATATTCATAGCATACACAACCATTTTGGCTCACGGTTCAATCCAGAACTAGCCAATATTTATAATCATACACAGCCATTCCGGCCCATAACAAAACAGCACTTCCACCATCCAACATCATCAAATTCATAAAATCGGCATTTAAGCCATAATCACTTTTTCTCAAATCGTTTCACTTTGAAATCAAGTTTCAACTCTTTTCAGCCTTGGCTTTAGAAATCTCGTTTCTCAAATCATCTCAGGCTCATAAGTCAAATTTACTCAAAGTGAGTTTCCTTTTTAAAACAAAGCCACTCTCAACATTCTCTTTCCAAAACTTCCAAAATCATGGCAAGTTAAAGATTTATTTCAAAGTATTTAAAATCACCCATCCATCAATGGGATCTCATAACAAAAGTTTCTCAGCAGAGTCCCAAGTCTTTTGGGGAGAATAACATAACTCATTTTGCCAAGTTCACTTAAATTCATTAAAACCTTGGCTTCCTGATTTGAGTAATAAAATAGGATCTAAGCCAAACCAAGTCATGTAATCATTCACTTCTTTCAAATCCGTTTTCTTTACTTAGGCAAAACCAACTTTAACCCCCATGATAAATTCTAGAACGTTTCAACGGTTCAAAATTGTTTTAGTCTTGCAAGAATTCAGAATTTAAAGAGTACTTAAAACATTTCTCAAAACATTTCAAAATGAAACTTGTCAATATACATTCAGGTTCTTTCAAAGTCATTAAAACTCCTCTAATTAAGACCCTCAAGTCAAATTCAAAGGCATTGCCCTTGTCACATTTAAAACAGCTTTAAAACATAAGTTTCATCTAAATAACTTTCTCCTGAAAGAGATACAATGCCTTTCTTAAGAAGCAAGACTAAATCACAATTTCTTCTTTAATAATTCATTTCAAAATCATGAATCATCCTTTTTCTTGATAATTCAAATAAAATAGTAGAAGTCTTTAACTCATCATTTTTCCAAACAACATTTCAATAAAGACTCAAATTTTATAGAAATTTCGGTAGCATCTCCCCTTAAAACCATTCCTCATTCCTTTTCAACAACTCAAAACCAGAAATCAATTCAAAAACAAGTTAAATCCAACAGTCTCCTTAAATCCAACAGTCGCCTTAGTGGCATATCTCAAGGAAACTATTTCAAAATCAACTCAATATCAACCGATTTAACTCATTTCAAAGCTTTAAAGAAACGGCTCAGAAACAAATCATTTGTCCAACACCAAGTCAATTAAAGTAAACCAGGCTGAATTCAAAAGTACATTCTATTTTCCACATTAGCAAGAAAATCAACTTAACTCAGATCAATTCCCAATGGATTAAACTCGATTTCAAAGCTGTAAAAGAACCAACCTCAAAAGCATTTCATTTCACAAAACCGCACAACAGTCCATTCATCGAAACCAAATAATAATCCATTCAAATATATAATTACATTCATCCAGGACAATCAACATCACATCAGACTTATACAATCACCAAATACATTGTGTCGCATCAGTATCCATATGTAATAATTCCAATATATAAAATATAGTTTTGGGAAAGCGCCCCTACCTCAAAACGCAATACTGTGGCCCAAACGCGTCACAGAGTCCTTTCCGCCTCGACCCGAAATCAATAATCAAAATCCCGGCAACCAAAACCTCGGTTCCAAGCCACTTTCGCAACAGTCTCAACAACTCTAATCACAACATACAACAACCAAAACTCAATCGTATAGCAACTAACGCCACAAACCTCAGCGCATGATAACAGAATAGTAACTAAAGGGCTTTCAAATTGAAAACGCTTACCGAACCGAAGAAGGAACAGCTGAACCGACACAGCGGTGGTCTCTGAACCGGCTCGATGGCAGCCCGGCAGCCACCTCAAGCGGCAGCGGCGACGAATTCCAATCATGACAACTGAAACCTATAAGCAGTGACCATAGTAACCTCGAGATTCAAAAAGGACAGAAACCTCAAATAAAACCCTTACCAGAAGAGTTCTCCGGCGACGGCAGCGAGGTTCTCTGCTTACAAAAACGGGCAGAAACTCTGGTGTGGTTCCGACGGCCACAACAGCTTCTCCGGCAGCCATTCACAACGGGCAACAACCACTGCAGTAGCTGGTTGGACGGCGGCAGTTTCTGACGGCAATGGGAGCTCCGGCGGCATCGCGGGTGGCTTTCCCCTCTCTTCCATCGGGTTCATCTCTGGCAACGGCGCAGTTATAGTGGCGGCGGCAGCGGGCTCCACGATGACTCCCTCTCGTGTTTCCCCTGTGCACGACACCAACGGCGGCAGATCGGCGAGGACGCAGTGAGGGCGACGGCTCTAACAAGGACGGAACCCTCGGCGGCGCAGGGTGCGATGGGGCTCGCGGCGGCAGAGCGCGATAACTCCCTTTTCTCCTCGCATCATCTCTGCTTCTTCCACCTGCAAGCTTGTCAGCAGCGGCCATGGAAGCTCTTCGTGCGGCGGTGGTGAGGGCAACAGTGGCGCGGATTGGGCAGTGGCCTCCTTCCCCATTTCTGCTTCTTTCTTTCTTTCAGGGAACAAAAGGAAATCGTGGGGTGCTGCTATTTTTCGTTGAAGAGGGTGAAAGGGGTAATGGTCTGCTGCTGCTGAGCGTGGGTGGAGGGAACCGGGTCATGGTAACGGATTACTGGGTTAGGGTTTCCTTATTTTGAAAATTAGGATTAGGGGTAAATTGGTAATTTCACTTAAAATAGGGATAATATAGTAATTAGAAATAAATTCTAATCCAACAATAATAATGTATAAAAATACTATTTGCTCATCAATTTCACACTTTATTTTCAATAAAATTTTCAAATTTAAAAATTAAAAATAATATACTTAATTTTTTTATTTTCCAAAATAGTAATATCAATATTCTAAAATATTAATTATTTGGTCCAAAATCATATAAAAATCCTTTTTATTTCACAACTACCAACTATATGATTTAAATATAGAAAATAATCCAATTATTATAAAATTGGATAATAACCATAACTTATCTCAAATTCAATAAATCAAAACTTGCCTTAATTATCTTTAATAAAATAATTTCTGAAATTAAGGCAATAAATAACTATATGATTTAACACTTGGTCATAAAAAGACTTTTCAAAGATTCTGAGTCTTACACTCTGAACATGGCAGAGCCCATATCGAAGTCCCTAATAATTGATATATCTGAGTATCCGAGTCTTACCCCGATCAGGAGCCAGTAGTTCTTAATGTACCTATGCCCACCGCTCCAATACCATCCCCTACAGCCAAACTAGTCAACGACCCTTGGGCAGAAATCGACAGGCTAGAGATCCCCAAGTGATTTGGATCCTCGTCATCATCGGAAGATAGCTCCCAGGCGTGGATTGACCAGATGATGGCGGACGTGTACATACACTAGTTCTTTTAAGATAATAAAGGAGGATTTCGCTGGAGATGTGAGCAACAACAAGATTACAAGCATGTCAAAGTGGTTCTCTCCTTGTTTTAGCATTGAGTGATTCTCTCTTTCCAGTAGTAGTAGTGGGTTGTCCTTACCCTCGCATTGTATAGACTTTTTTGAGGACTAGCTCTTTTATAAATATTTAATATGTGTCGGTTAGGATGAATCCCATAGAGTAATTCTTGTGAGTCGGGGCGTGTTAGTATAAATAATAAAGTCCCTACCTCAAACCCATTACCATCTTGAATGGTTTAAATGGTGACCCATTTATCAATATTGACATAGATATTGTGTGGACACACTCATTAATCTACTTTTTTCACCTGAGACTTTTCAGTAATACAATATCTATAAAGCTCCATTTGATTTTATTATAGGTTTTTTGAAACTCCAACTTAATTATAGCCGAGTTCTTCTTTCTCAACTTCAACTAGTCTACAGTTTTACAAGCAATTAATGTCCAACATGTATTTTTATATCCTGCACAAAAATATTCCAAGTCTCCCCTACTAATTCTGACATCACCCTTCTCATCTTCTTAGCTAGCATCGTAGATATTATCTTTTACATATAACCAACCATGCTAATTAGTCAAAAGATTTTAGATCTCCTTTACCTCAACTAATTTTAGAGCCAAAACTACTCATGTAATATTGAAATCTTTTGGTGTGTAATTTCATCATAGTTATAATGAAAATTATTGCAAAAGTTGAGGATGAGTATGCTATTTATTTGATTGAAAATAGAAATTTAAACACACTTTTTTTAATTAACTTAAGTAAAACTATCAAATAAAATCTTAAATATTATGATTTTCATATTCGAATTTCTGTCATAATTATTTTTTGTTTGAATAGAGTGAAACATCAAAAATTATTTTTTTTTCTTTTTTTAGATATTTATTACAATGGAGGTTTTTTTTTATTATTTTTGTCGGTAATAAAAAAAAAACTAAATTTGTCATTTAAAATGAGAAGAGATATGATCATTTTTATTTGCGTTTTTTTATCTAATGTGTCCATTAACTATTAATATCAATAGATAATATTAAATCATTAATAATTTATTTGTTTTTTTGTATTTGTTTTATCAGAGTAATTAATAAATATTAAATAAGATATATTTTAGCTAATGTTTTTTTTTGTTTTTTAATATTATTATTTTTACTTTTGACTTTGTTGGCAGCTTCTTTATGTTGTGTGTCTTGTCTATCTTTCTGCTTTGTTCTTGCAAAAATGTTCTCAACGCATCTAAATCTTCATTTTCATACACAGTTGTTTTTATGTGAAATTGATATTTAAAAATTGTTGGATGATTTGATAAGTTTGACTAAATATTGTCTAACAATTTTCAAATATTAACTTCATATAAAAATAACTGCATGTGAGTCTTTACTTATTATTTTATACTACAAGTATTTATTAAAAAAATAAATTATGATTAATAAAATTTTTTTGTTTATCTTTTTAACTTGTATATGTTTAATAAAATTTATAGTTAAATAAAATATAATTGATTTTAAAATGAGTGACTTTAAAATTAAAATAAATTGAATATAAGTAAAATAAAAGATTGTGATATATATTTGTTTTGAGGGTTTACCTGAAACCAGATGATTGGGCTTTGAAGTGAAGGCGCAAACGTGGAAGGATGGTGGTCTTCGACTTGTTCGCGTCTGGGAGTCGCCGTTCGAGTTGTATGTAAGTGTTAGAATAGGTGGGGGTGGTACCTGCAAGACACTTTGATACTTAAGTCAGCAAGGGGTTAAGCAGGTTTAGAATATTGGAACTTAAAAATACCTGAGGGTGTCAGTGTATTTATACGTGATCTGCCAATAACCACCGTTAGAGTAGTTTCACTTCTGATGGTGGATAACCATCACGTTATCTTAGGGTTGTTGAGATCTCCCTTCTAGAAGTGGGTGAGAGATTTTGGGAGCCAGTTACTCACTCAATTAAGTGTGAGATGCCTATTTTGAGCTATTCCGACCTCTTAGGTGAGGTCGGATATGTGGACGAGGCCATTCTCTTTGATTGGGCCTCTTAACTTTACTGAGTCTGGCTTATATTTTGGGTCAGGGTGTGAACAATATTATAATTAGTATATATATATATATATATATATATATATATATATATATATATATATATATATATATATATATATATATTAGTAGGAAGCATTTCAGCTCAATGGTTTGATCATCTTTCTTATATCCTTGGCGACAAGGGTTCGAATTCCATGTGAAGCATTTTGGAAAATTTTTCAAAAATCATAAGTTTGATACTTGGCAGCGCTGGAACATATGAAGCACGGTAGACTTGCAGAAAGCTATAGCGTCGTAAATTCACCTTCAACCGAGTGGTTCGGACCAATCCAATTCTGACCAAATTTGACCAGTTTGTACCAGTTTTTTATCTTAAACGGTCTTAATCTTAGACCAAACTGGTATTGGGTATGGTTTATCGGTTTTTTTAGTTGAATCGATCGGTTCGGTCCAATTTTAATAACTATGCTAACAACTAAACTATTTCTAATCAATGACGAATAAATGTAGCTAAATCTACATGATGAAGCATACTAGTTTTTTTACCGTATAACCAATAGTTTATACAATTCGAATGGAATTCATGAACACACACTCCAAAAAGTTGAATTAGCTCACTAGTTGATAAAATGTCCATCATCAAACCAAGTTAGATTAGTTTAGTAGTTAGCTCACTGATCCGTTTAAGCAAGTGTCGAGAGTTCAAATCCCACCTTATGCATGCAGTAACCATTGGTCAGCGACAAATCCATAAATGAAGCTCAGTACCGTGATAGATTAGTCTTTAACCTGTTGGATTGGGAGATACCGTGAGAAACAAAAAAAATGTCAATCATCATCCAACCAAAAAATTACTCTCATATTTTTTGTAATCTCAATAGAATTACTCTCGGATAAGCTATCCCTTAAATATATATGTTAAAACTTGTCTAATGTAATAAATAGGGATAAGTATTATTTTGGTCCCTAAAGTTTAAGGTCGAAATCAAAATCGTCCGTAATCTTTTTTCAATTTAGAATGATTCGCAACATTATATTTAAGTATTAAAATCAACTTTTTGACAGATTTACCCTTTATAAAATTTAATAATTCAAAAAAATTCTTACTTGCTCTATTCTTCATCTTCTTCATCCTCCATTATCTCCTTTAACTTCATCTTCCCCCGCTCTGTTCAACATCTTCTTCATTCTCCATTATCTTCCTTCAACTTCATCTTCCTCCATTAACTCCTTCATACCCTCCATCGTTTCCTTTCATATTCCACCATTACTTTCTTCCAACCTTCTTTCTCCATTTTCACCTTTCCAATACTTTAGAAACAAGAATTAAAAATCTTTAAATACTGTCAACAAAATTCAGCTCCAACTACAACCAGAAATTCTTAAATTCATATTCAATTACAAGAACCAAAAATTCAATTACAAGAATAAAAAAATCCCCAAATTTATATCTAATTACAAGAACAAAAAATCCATAAATTCAGTTACCAACAGATGTCAACGCAAAAGGATTACTCCATGGCAACTGCCGATGTTGTGGATGTAGAGGTAAGCAAATCATAACCACCCATATTGACATCTTTCACAAGATTGTCCAACTTCTCATTGAAAAGGAAACCATCGATGGCGAAAAGTTCATGAGCCTCTTCATTGATGGCCAACCTGAGCTTTATGTTGCTTAAGGCCAAAACTTGTTTCCCTACCAATCAGCACAATTCAGTCAATACACTTCATCATCAAAGCAAGAATTCAAAATTTATATAAAATGGTTAAGAAGTAAAGACATTTATTTGTGGGATTTGGAAAAGTTAGTAACTTACTGGTAATAGAGAAGGTGGGCGACGGCAGAGACAGGGATGCTGTTGGCGGAGGCAGAGGTGCCTCTGGACTGCTGGACGTGAGGTGAAGCAACGACGCCAATGGAAGAGGAGAAGCGACACAGGTGGAGGCGGCAACAACGGGGACGCTGTTGGTGGAGGCAGAGGCGCCGCGGGGACTGCTAGAGGCGAGCAGATTGTCGCGGATAGAGGCAGATGTGTGAGTGAGAGGAAAAAGGATATGAGGATGCTCTCTAAGACTGGGAGAAGCGGCACTGGATAGAAGGAGGAAGATGATGTGGTAGGAGAAGAAAGATATTTTTTAATTATTAAATTTTATAAAGGGTAAATTTGTTAAAAAGGATGATTTTAATACTTAAATATTAAGTTGGAGATCATTTTAAATTGAAAAAAAGATTAAGGACGATTTTGATTTCGACCTCAAACTTTAGAGACGAAAATAATACTTATCCCTAATAAATAAGATGCAAGAAACAACAAACATAAAATAACCGAAACCAATGACGATGAATTCGGAAGAAACGGATGTGATATTAATTTATAAAATAACCGAAACAACATAAATTGATGTATTTTTATTTATTATTATTAAAACGAATGTGATATGAAATTTATATAAAAAAAATTCTCTCACACTCAATTTATTTTATTGTAGTTTTTTATTTTTTTCTATTTTTTAATTTTTTATTTATTTTATTTTTTTAAATATCACAAAATTTATTATAATTTATATCAATTAATTATAATTTATTATATCAGTTAATTTAATTCATTAATTTATAATATGGATAATAAAATAGATATACTTATAACGTTAATTCTTCTAAAATTTAAATTTAGATATAATTATATTTTACTTTTTGTTATGATCAAAACATTATTAATAATGAATAATAATTAACCACTCATACCTTTAAATCAATACGGATCATTGTAAGTAATAACGATGTTTAGTTATGGCATAAAAAAAGGAATATAGAGTCTTAAGTTTTGCATATAAAAATTTAGGAACTTGTTATATGTACAAATGTAATTGCATAGTGTTAATTTTTTTTAAATGGTATAGACCAACACCTCTAATTTTATTTCATGGTCAAATTAAAAAAAAAGTTGTTATTTTAAATGTAGTAAAAAAAATAATGAAATTGATATAATTAAAAAAAATAGTTAACTTATATTATTCTATTATATTAATTTATTCAATATATTAAATTATTTTATTTATATTAAGTTTTATTTTGAATATTTTAAAATAAAAATATAATTAATCATAATTTACATATTATATTTTGTTGAGTATATGATATTCTATTATGCTGTTAAAAGTAAAAATGAGATGACAAATATAATTTTATCTCTTAATTCAATATATTTATTTATATTTTATACTTTTTTATGATTAATTTTATACGGTGTTGATATATTAAATAAAAATATCTATTATAATAAGAAAAAATAAAATAAAATAAAATTTTAATCAATAATTTTATATTTTTTACTTTTTTTACTTTTATTTTTTATTTTAATTTATTACTTAAAGGTACTAAAATTTTATTAATACTGAAATAAAGTTACAAAATGATACATAGGATAGAATAAGGAAAATAATGTGATACCCACGTTACAACATCTAAATGAGATAACCTAGGATCTAAAATGCTTATTTTTCTCTTTTGTCCTGTCTATTATATTATCTATTCTATTATATAAAATTAAATTTTTATATTTAATGATAGAGCTGACATAGCATATTTCTAAGAGTGTTTTTAAATTTATTTCTTTCAACACATTAAATATAATTCATTATGATGAATAAATTATATCAACTAATTGATTTGATTAGATATTTAAGTATCACATAATTTAAAATTATGTATATCAATTAATAAATTTAATTTTTATGATATATAAATTTAAAGAATAAATTAAAGTAAAATAATTTATTACTTATTTAAATTGAATATAATAAATACAAACTAATTTAGTTAGAAATTTACTATTTTCTAATCTTTTATACATAAAAATGACAAAACAAAATTGTAAAAATAATTTTTTTAACACTTTAGCTATTTTAACTTTTTTTTCTTTGCTTTTTTTATGTGTATTTTATTTTACGTTAACTTTGTTCATTTAATAACAAAATATACTCATATTAATTCTATCATATAATAATATATTTTTCTCTTATGTTAATTAAAAATTTTTATAGTTATCAACTGCATCTAATGGAATGACTGAGAAGTGAGAACTATCAGAAGTTAAACACAGATTCAAAGTACTAAAATAAAGAAACTTGTACTTTATGCATTGACAATATATACCGTTGTTGTTTGTGTTTTCCGTGACGCTAATTAAAAAACTATCCCATTATCGAATATATTATTAGCGATAAATTATTAAAAAATATATAATACTTAATTAACTATCATAATCACATTTAAGATTATTCAAGTTATTTTTATATAATAAAAGTAATACGCTTCAAAAAATATTTTTATATAATTTATTAACAAATATATGCATGATATTTAACATAATTTTTATTTTCAATAAAAAATATTATGGTGTTAAAGTGATACATTTTAAAGGAGTATACATGTGATTTTTATACATTCTAAAAACAAAATATTATGAATCAACAAGTAATGTTTTAATATTTTTTTATTTTTTTAAAGTTGTCCAAAATTATCAATATTTTATAATATGATTTCACAAGTTATAATATGTGATATTAGTCATTGTTATAAAATGTGACTCATTTAGCGTTTAAACATTTATCTTCAATTGATATTGTTATAACAAAGATACATGTAACTTTATTATGAGAATAATATAGTTTAAACTTTAGTTATCTAAAAATTTATTAAGTGGCTAGAGTAACTCTATGTCACGAACCAACGAATGCTAGCTATTGCGATGATAAAAAAAATCAGCCATATGAATATTCACATGGATTACTCACGATTTGGGACTAAATAGGGACCCCTAAAATCTTTAGGGGTGGTGACCTGCACCTGTCTACGTAAAATGGACGAAGACGGAACACATATGTACCCTCTCATGGGATCCGTTAAATTCACGCAAATATAACATTTCTAATTTGTTTATATATATATATATTCCCACTTGTACAGGTTGGGCTGGTAGGGGTTGAGCTTGTATTAATGGTTGACCCATTTGTTGTAAAGTTATCATATTTTGTCTATGAATATAATGCAATTTACGAACATGATAAACCCTTTTATTCTTAATGTCTTCTTTTAAGCTTTTTACGGATCTTACTACTTTAATATTTCTTAACATATTTCTCATCTTGATTATTTTTTTATCTAATTTTTCTATTTCTTGACTTAATTCAGAAGATTCAGCTATTATTTCTATGTATCTTCTTGCTAAGGCTAATCTTCTCATTTTCATATTTCTTCTAAGAAACTTTAAAGATTTAAGCTTTTTATACAGTAATGACATTATATTTAAAGAAAATAGAATATAATAATAAAGAGATTTAAAGGATGAATAAAGCTTACAGAAATGGACTTGTACTATTATTGCTTGCAAAGTTGATACAATTCTTGAAGATGATTACAAAGATTTAGAGAATGTAAGAAGATATAAGAGTAGAGAGATTTGTAGAATTTTCAAGTTTTTGATGCCCTTAAATGAGTGAGGGCTTTGGTATTTATAGACCCAAATTGGTGACTATTTGGGTACTATTTGCCGACAGTACTGTTTGCTTTTACTGTTTGCCGACATTTACTGTTTGCTTTTACTGTTTCCCGACATTCACTGTTTGCTTTTACTGTTTGCCAATATTTACTTTTTACTTTTTTACTTTTTACTTTTTTACTTTTTACTTCTCTTTTTTTTTTTTCATGATTGGGCTTTTACATTGATTACACATACATTACTTTGTTACATCTCAAATGGGTCTTGTGAGTCTTGATAATAATGAGCTGGGCTGGATTGGACTTCTTCATCTTCTCCAAGAGGCACGGTCTGTATTGCTTGTAAAGAGTTTTGAATATCTTCTTCTGAAGTTGCTGCGGCTAATGCTGCCATAATTTGTCTCTTTTGTGCTAAGAATTGAGTTTCTTTCTTATACGCTATTTGTTCATTGTTGGTGCTTGAGGCTGTTATTGCCGGACGCTTTTGTGATGTTGTTAACCATTGATCAATAGCTCTTTTACTTAGCAGATTTATATCATATTTGTTCCACCACTTAATTTTTATTATTCTTACTAAATATTGTATGCTTGCACATTCCTCATATGCTGCTGAATCATATTCCCAAGTCATAATCCAGCTTATTCCCATAGCTGCTATAAAGGAAATGAATTTGTACTCTTGTAGAAATGATGACTTGCTTTTGAAGTATTCATATGCCATGCTGGCTTCTTTCGGGAAGAAGGCTTCTATCGGTCCGAAATTCTGGAACCATGATTGGAACCATTTGGGAAATTGTAATGATATCCCCTTCCTGAACCATATGAACCAAGAATGGGGACTTGGTGATAGGAATAAAATATGGTTCCATGCTTCTTGGTAATCATAATAGGTATAGCTTTGAGGTTCAAACTTCAAAGAGAAGTTTTTAGAATGATATGGGGGTAATTCCCATTCTTGTAAAGATAATATTTTCATGATTTTTATTTTTGAGTAAATGGGTTGTTTGGTATTGGAGTCTCTATAATGGGTTAATTCAATAGATCCAGTGTCTACTAATATGAACTCATAGAATTTCTGGGTTTTTTGTGGGTTAATAGGGATGTAATGGAAGGTGTTTGGGAAAATAGTCTTGTATAGGGTTTTTCTGTCTTTTTTGAACCACTCTTTTTCAATGGTTAATATTTTAATAGGATTGGGCTTTTCATAGTAAGGAAACTGTTCTTTTAAAGGTTGAGTGTTGTAGAGATCTGATGGCTGTAATAATGTGAATTTATTATTAGTAGTAATTGAAGGGCTCTTAGAAGGTGATGATGATGATGATGATGCTTTTACAACCTGTGACATTGTCATAGGTCTTAATGATAATGATTTTGCTGGTACAGGGATAATAGGTAATTTTGTTTCTTTTACTTGGTCAAAAGGTTGACCATAATCTTCACTGGAGGCTGGTTTTTGCTCCATCCTTTCCCTGCAAAAATTCTCTAGTAAGAAAGTCAGGGAGTGAATTTAGTTCTCCTTTTATATGTTCAATAGTAAAATCGAAGCATGATAAAATAGCTTGCCATCTTGCAAATATTTGTTTTGAAACCAAATTCTTTACATCATTCTCTAAAACATTTGGGGCTGCTTTACAATCAGTTCTTATTAAGAAGGTTTTATTAAATAAATCTTCTTGAAATTTTGAAACACATAATACTATGGCAAGTATCTCTTTTTTAACTGTGGGGTAGTTCTTTTGGGCTTGGTTCCAAATTCCTTAATGGTATTTTACTATTTGTTCTTTTGAGCTTTTAGGAGGTATTTGTTTAAGAATTCCTCCATATCCTAATTCTGATGCATCTGTTTCTACAATTAATTTAGCCGATGGGTCTAGTATACTTATGCAAGGTATTTCTTTTACTGCATTTTTTATTTTTATTATTATAGAAGTCATTTCTTTTGTCCATGGAGGTGGGTTTTTTCTTAACCTCTTATAAAGAGGTTCGCAAGTAACTCTTATACCAGGTAAGAATTCTGCTACATAATTCAAACATCCCAAAAATCTTTGTAATTGTTTTTTGTCAGTTATTTCATTTGGAAACTTATCTGCAAATTCAATAGCTCTTTTAATAGGTACTATGGTTCCTTGATAAATTTCATATCCTAAGAACCTTACTTTAGTTGTAAAAATTTTCATTTTCTTTTCTGATAAAACTAATCCCTGCTCTTTTATAATATCCATAAATTTTCCTAGGTGATATATGTGTTGCTTTATTCCTTTTGAGTATACTAATACGTCATCAAGATATACTATAGTAAATTCTATATGTGGGTAAAATATATTATTCATTATTTCTTGAAACTCACTTGGAGCATTTTTTAATCCTTGAGGCATTACATTCCATTCATAATGTCCAAAAGGTACTATAAAGGCTGTTTCATATCTATCTTCCTCTTTTACTGCAATTTGATAATATCCTGATTTTAAATCAAATTTTGAAAAGATATTTGCTTTATTTAATCTTTTAATTAAATCACTTTTATTTGGTAAAGGATACCTAATCCATTTTAATACCTTGTTTAGAGGTTTATAATTGATAACTAATCTTGGAGCCCCTCTTTCTATTTCAGATGCTTTCATCACATAGAAGCCTGTACAGCTCCAGGGTGATTTTGAAGGCCTTATTAGTCCCTTATCTAGATATTCTTGTATTTCTTTTTTACAATATTCTAGATATTCTTTGTTCATATGTATCGGTTTTGCCTTTGTTGGTATATCTTTTTCATTAAACCCATCTTCATATGGTAAAGATATTTCATGTAATTTTCTATGTTGAAAGGCTGTGGGATTTAAACTACATAATTCTTTTTTAATTTTTTCTTCAATTGCTTTTATTTTACCTTGTATTTCTGGGGTTTGTAATTGTTCTTCTATTCTTTTATGTGTAATTTCTTGGTTTAAGTAGTTAATTTGTCTTGTTTTTCTTTCTATAATATTAACTTGACGCGGTAATTGTTGTAAAGTTTTTTCTAGGCTCAAACAATTAATTTGTTTTACTTCTGTTTCTATTACACTAACCTGTGTAGATAGGTGTTGTAACAGATTGAGTTCATGCTGTTTTGGTCTTGTGAGAAATTCAAAATGGACCGGATGATTAGGGATTCTTGTACAAGTTATTCCGTCGATGTCGACATTAAAGGGATATAATAATAAAGTAAAAGGATTTCCTAATATAACTTGATGAGATATATTTCTTGCTAAAAAGAATGTAGTGGCAAAGCATACCCTATTTTTACAAATTTTTGCTTTAGATAACTTATAGTCTATAGTCATTTTGTCATTTTCTGCCATTAAGACTCTTTCTGTAGTTTTCTCATAATATTTTGTGGGTATTAATCCTTCTTGTATACAATTAACATCAGCTCCTGAATCTACCATAGCTATTAAATCAAATTTTTCTTCTCCTACTATTAAAGTTATCGTAGTGAACCATTTTTGACTTACTAATAATGTTAATATATTTATATAATTTTCTGTACCTAGGTTAATATAATTCTCAGGGATTGTTATATTACTAGTCCCTTCATTATTTTGCAAAGATTGTTCTTGGATTTTTATTATGTTTTCTCCTTCTATTTTTAGTAATCTGTAGTCCATATTAATGTTTTGTTGTTTTAATTCTGAAACTTCTCTTTTTAACTTTTTTATTTCTTCTTTGAGAGAATTAAGGGAAACTTCTTCTTGTGGATTTTTAAAACGATTATAAATTTCTTTTATTTCTATTGGTCTTATTTCTTGCTTATTTTCTTCTTCTTTTTTAACTAATTCAGCTAATTGTCTTATAAACTTATCCCTTAATGGTGTATCTTCTAACTTGTCAATAATTTTGACTAGTGTAGAAGTTTGTTCTTTAGTTAAAACATTTACAGTTTTTTCACAGTTTCTGCAGTTACATAATCCTATTCCTAAACAATTATTATTATCCTGTTCCTCTTTTCCACTATTTCCTTCCGAACTCTCTTTTTCTGACATAAAGTCTAATTGTTGTATAAAATAGTCCTCAGTTTCAGAAGAATCCTCATAACTTGATTCTTCTTCTGATTCTGAATTGATTAGTATGGCTGTTAAAGCATGTTTAATTTCTTTATTTTCTATTTTATTTATTTTTTGTTCTGTTGTACATTTATTAGCATAATGTCCTTGTTTTTTACATTTCCAACATGTTACTGGTTTTTTCTTATTAGAAAATTTAGGTTTTCCTTTAGGGGTTTTATGGAATTTTTTATGATATTTCTGTTCATAATAAAGGGGTTTGTCTATATTATATTTAGGTTTTTTATAAAAAATTTTCTTTTTAACTTTATGCTGTCCAGGTGCTTTTTCAGGAGTTATTCCATATTGATAACAAAAAGTGCCAAGCTCTCTTTTACCCGTGATACTTTCTTGTTTTATTTTCTGTTGTATCTTGGTATCTGTGCATACTTCTATACCTGTTTGTACTATTATATTATGCAATTGTCCAAAAGTTAATGAATTATAGGGAATCTGGGTCCCAAACTGTGTTTGTAGTTTTTGTAATACTTTTTCAGAGAATAATTTTGGTAAGGCTGCTACGAATCTTTCTTTCCAGAAAGGCGCATGTGCATCATCTCTTATCATAACTTTTGACATAAAAACATCTTTATACCATCTATAATCAGACATGGTTGGACATCTTAAATTCATTAATTGAGTATGTATCCTATCTTTAAAAATACTGGGATCTCCTACAAAATTTTTAATAATAGTATATATTAATGTGGATGTAGCGTCTGATGACTGATCTTCTTGTTTAATACTATTAATAATTAATTCTTTTTCTTGGAGGCTGAGAAAATTATCCCACCAACCTTTTAATTGTCCTGTAAAACCTTGGGTTATCATAATTGCTGCCTCTTTATCAGAAGCTTTTCTCATCTTATAGGCAGTGGCAGCCATAGTCATATTACACATTTGATCTAAAATGGCTTGTTCACTTAATCCATCTATATTCCATTCTACTAAGTCTGATCCTGAAAAACTATTTTGTACTAATTGTGTTCGCTCTTCTAGGCCTACATCTACTGGTGATGGTCTAGAATAATAATTTCTGGTTTTAGGATAATCTCTTTTATAGGATATTTTATTTAATTCTAATTCTTCTTCCTTTTGTAATGTATTAATTGTTAATTTTCCTAGACTAATACTTCTAAGTTTTTCTTTTAGTTCTTCAACTTCTGTTTCTACTTTAGATTTTAAGCTAATATTATCTAAACTTTGTAATTTATATATAGGTTTTTCTATGGGTTTTTCTACCCTAACCACATTTTCCATGTTTTCCATTCTTCCTAACTGGTTTTTCATTATATCTAACATGGTATTAGTAAAGTTTAATTGCTGATGTAGTTTTTTAATATCTCTTTTCTCTATATTTCCATCTGTATTGCTATCTTTATAGGGTGTTGCTTCAACTTCTAGGTCCTTTCCAATTGGTATTTTAATAGTTTCTTTAGGAGGATATTCAGATTCTATTACTGATCCTGAGCTAGTTTTCCAAACAACAGTTGGTTTTGTTAAAGGACATAATTTCTTATCGAGTTTGGAGTAATAATTTACGTACCAATCAAAGAAGAATAAGCTAATCCTATTTTCTTTCATAAAATCATAGAATAGTTCCCTTATTCTAATAACCTCTTTTTCTGAATGGTTGGTAAAATACCAATCTCTTAATGATTTATTGTAATCAGCATTAAAATCTTGTCTTATCCATTCTTTATCAATCTCAAATGGTTCTTCCTTTATAATTACGGACATAATTTGTGATTCTCTTGGATCAAATTCTGAAGGTGATTTATATACAGCAGTGGCTATATGTGGCCTTCTGTTGTCAATTCCTACAATATCATCGATATTTCCTATGGACGAATTATCTATAGAATTACTATGGCTAATAGTTTCAACATTATCAGGAACTCTTAATGATTGGGATCTATTCATCCTGATTCTAATATCAGGTCCTTCTCTTATGATTTCTCTTATCCTAGTATTTTGTATTTGTGGTTCTTCAATACCATCAGGTATTATCCATTCTTCAGGCATACGACTCTTTAATTCTTCATGTCTTAATCTTCTAGGTGTTTGTATATTAGATCTTTTTAGGTTTGCATGCATAATTATTATTTCTTCTTTTGATGATTGTCTTAATGCTCTAAAGTCATAATCGACTTTAGTAATTTTATAATATATCCTATAGATTATTTCAAATGGATCATATTTTTCATTTATAATGGTCTCATCAGATGTCACTTGCAATTTTAAAGCTTGCCAGGTGTATTCATTTTTTAGATTCATAGCATAATTTGGGTAACAATTAAAAAACACTGGTCCATCATGACAGTTACTTTCTAATATTCCTATTAATGAATCACTAAAATTTTTTAACCTGGTATCTCTTAAGGTTAATAATATAGGCAGATTAATTCCTATTCTAAAATTAGGCTTTATGGCTACTTGTATTAATCCTATATGGATAAAGTTATATCCTTTTCTGCTATGTTCTTTCAATTTATCTTCTTCTAAGATGGTGATAATTTTATTACTACTCGTTCCTGGTTTACAATATTCTAACATGTGGATTTCATAATTTTTTCCTTCCCAGAAGTTTCTCTTTTTATATATTTTATCTTTATCTACTATAGGTATGCTCCAATTATGAAAACTTTCTTCTAATTTAGCTATTTCTAATTCATTTTTAGTTCCAGAAGTGGAAGCTTCATCATTATCTGTTTTTATCACTAAAGAATTATTTTTCCCTAGATTTAAACTACTCATCGTTCTCAATAAACTAGCCATTTTATGGTTAGAACTTTGTGAGTTACGGGACCACCCTCGTTAATCAACGGATTCACTGCCTTACTAGGACTTACAACCGGGATTACAATCTGGGCTGACCAACGTATTAACAATTCTCACTGCTACTTCAAAGTTGTAACTATAAAATATTTGAGGTTTATCAAGAAGACTTGTAATAAAAATCCAGTTAAAAATAATTTCTTTATAAATGTTATCAGATACCTTAAAGCCTAATTTTAGAATAGGAATTAATCTGCCTATATTATTAACCTTAAGAGATACCAGGTTAAAAAATTTTAGTGATTCATTAATAGGAATATTAGAAAGTAACTGTCATGATGTTAGTAATCATAATTTCTACCTCCAATTCGACCACTTTTTTTTCTTTTAGACTCATCCTTAGTCTCAATTTTGCATCTCTTTTTCTCTTTAACTCACTTTTTCTGCCTCTTAAGTTAGCCACTACGTCACTCAGTCTTGCCCAAAAAATTATGTTATATTATTATGTAAGAAGATGTTTTTATATTTTTTCTTATGAAATTTTATTTTTTGTAATGAATATATTATGAATTATGTTAAATTATATGAAATTGTATGATTATTATATTATGGATTTTTTTGTTAATTTTTTCAAAAAATTTTAAAAAATATCCATAGATAACTGTGAGTATCTACATTTTCTAAGAAAATAATTAAATAGGGATTCGCAACGAAGATAGAGAGGGGACATGGGCATCTTTTTAAAACAGAAGTGATGGATGAAAAAGTGGATACGTCATGTCCACACGAGTATCTATTACCATCTCTAACTAACAATATATAGTTATCAGAACGAGACTGGACTGATCGGTTCGATAAAAAAATCAATGAACCGATGTGCTAACTGGTTCGGTTAGTGAGTTGAACCGAACATGCAATTGAACCAATCAAACCTGTTGAAAACCGGTCAGTTCGAGCTTTAGATCGCACCTAACCTACGCGGGTCCATCATGCACCTGCGCACACCGCTGAACCTCTGTAAGATCTTCCATCTACAATAATTCCAAAAATGCATCCGGGGAAGGTCGAATACAGATTGCCAAGAATACTACTCCTCTCCTTTGCTGTTGTGACATCTTGTTTCTTCATAATATATGTGACAAAAATTAAATATATAATAAACCATGAATGAATTTTTTTTTATTCTTTCAAGCATGGATTGACATTGATACCAAACAAGTAATAATACCTAACATACAAATATATTGATATATTGATATCGATTGTGTTATATTTTGTTTTTTCTGGTTCATTTAAATTGAAAAAGTATTTTGTACTAGTGACTAATTTATTATCTGTTTTTGCACCATAAATTATATCTAAGAATTGATATTTAATTAATCATTAATATATATTTTGAAAACATGCATTTAATTTTTTATTTTATTTTTATTTTTATAATTTTATATTTTTATTTAATTATGACCGGATTAACTATGTAAATCAATGACCCATCGATTGAACCAGTAACCTAGTGATCCAGTCGTATGGTCAATTACCGGTTTGGTTCTGATAACTACGTAATAATAAAAATTTAATTTGAGCCGATTTGAGATGGGACACATAGATTTTGTCTGCATTGGGTGCTAAGATAATGAATCTAATTCAGATTTAGGATCTTAACAATGGACCTATATTGATCTTACTCACTTGAGTTAATATTTTGAATCATTGATGTAATAAATACTATACTATTAAATATTATTACATTTAGTATATATAAAAGTTGGATATATTTACAAGAAATTTTTTAATCAAACTAGAAAACAAACCTAATTATCTTTTTATCGACAACACGTATATAGTCTGTTTTGTCTATTTTTACTTTATTTTAGTTGCTTTCTTTTCCTTATTTTTAATTGTTTATTTAACTTTAACTTCCAACATATTTATTATATTTCACTTCGTCTTAGTCTCAATTTTATGTTATCTTTTAATTGTATAAAATGAACAGTTTCTTTTAAAATATACTTATATATTATCTATTATAAATAATTATTAGGACAAACAAATATAAATTGAATATATAATTTAATTTTAATTTAAATTAAAAAATAAAATGAATTATCAAAAAACATTAACAGTTTTTTTAATTTTTTTATAATTTAATTTAATGATAAAAGTCTCTCTATAGTCATTAACATCGTTGATATGATAAAAACATAAATTTCTATAAAATAAATTAATATATATATATATAATAAATAACATATATGTAATTCCAAAGTTATAATCATAGACTATAAACAAATTTTTGAAAACAAAATCTTATGAATCAACCAATAATTTTTTAATATTTTTTATTTTTTCTTAAAGTTATCCAGAGTTATCCATATTTTATAATATAATTTCACAAGTTATAATATGTAATATTAGTCATTGTTATATATATGAAAAATATGACTCATTTAATATTTAACCATTTATCTTCAATTAATATTGTTATAATAAAGATACATGTAACTTTATGAGAATAATATAGCTGAACTTTAGTTATCAAAATATTTACTAAGTGGTTGGAGTAGCTTCACATCATGAACTAACGAATGCTAACAATTATGATGATAAAAAAGACAAATAAATATTCGCGGACATTACTTACGATTTGGGACTAAATGAGGACCTATAAAACCTGTGCATTCTCTGTGTGTGTGTATGTGCTATTAGTATATCTGCTTGATATAATTGGCATAAACGTTCATGAGCATGCATTTGGGACTTTGAAGCACTCGACTTCCGATATTGAGACTGATCAACTTAATATCGATTGTTTGGTGTGTATAGGAACCAGATGGCGCCTCGTGGACGCGGTAGAGGTAGTGTGAGAGGTCGTACGAATGCTCGTGCGTCGGAGAATAACCCTAATGACCCAGTGAACTTTATGACTGCGTTGGAGAACATGGCTGCTGCTATGCAAGCCACTGCTGAGGCTCTTGGTCAACAGATGAACAACCATGGCAATGATGGAGGTGGAGTTCAGGGCCCGATGACACTGGCAAACTTTTTGAAGGTTAATCCACCTAAGTTCAAGGGAACTGCTAGCCCGACTGAGGCTGATACATGGTTTCAGGCTATAGAGCGAGCGCTGCAAGCGCAAGTGGTGCCTGAAGGATAGCGTGTCGAGTTTGCTACCTATATGCTTGTCGGTGAAGCGTCGCATTGGTGGCAAGGTATCCGACGTCTTCTGCAGCAGGGTGATGATTATATCACCTGGAATGTCTTCCAAGAAGAGTTCTATAAGAAGTACTTTCCGACTTCTGCTAGGACAGCTAAGGAACTTGAGTTACTGCAGCTGAAGCAGGGTACTATGTCCATATCAGAGTATACTGACAAGTTTGAGGAGCTGTTCAGGTTCTCTCGTATGTGCCAAGGGACTCCGGTGGAATATGAAGAATGGAAGTGTGTTAAATATGAAGGAGGACTCCGGAGTGATATTTTCAGTTCAGTGGGACCAATGGAGATTAGGACTTTTTCCGAGTTGGTAAACAAGTGTAGGGTCGCTGAAGAGTGTGTGAAGAGGGCAACCGCTGAGAAAGGGAGTCAAAAGGGATCATTCTTACAGAACCGAGGGAAGAGCTTTGCACCTAGAGGTCCATCTTTCAAGAGGGGAAGCTCTTTTAGGAGGCCCAACAACAACAACAACTCCCAAGGAAAAAGGTATGGGAAGCAACCTCAGAATGATCAAGCTTGTACTAGGTGTGGGAGTCACCATCCGGGAGCACCATGCAAGGCCGGATGGGGTTTGTGCTACACTTGTGGAAAGGCGGGGCATAAAGCCGCAAATTGTCCTGAGAAGCAGAAACAAGGTGTTGGGAAAGCACAACAGACTGGTCGGGTGTTCACCACTTCAGCTGTAGAAGCTGAGGGATCCGAGACACTTATTCGAGGTAACTGTGAAATGGCTGGTCAAACTTTAAATGCTTTATTTGATTCGGGAGCATCACATTCATTCATTGCATTTGAGAAAGCCCATGAATTCGGATTGAAGATTGTAACTTTAGGTTATGACCTAAAGGTGTATAATGCTACCCATGAAGCCATGGTAACTAGGCTAGGATGCCCGGAAGTTTCCTTTAGGTTCAAGCAGCGTGATTTTGTTCATAATTTAGTCTGCTTGCCGATGATCGGTCTCGATCTTATCTTGGATTTGGACTGGTTATCTAAGAACCATGTTCTACTAGATTGTTCTACAAAGTCGGTGTACTTTATGCCGGAAGATACAGAAGGGCCGGTTGTGGTGAATAATTATTACTTGAATTCAATGATGGTGAACTGTTCTGGAACCGAATGTCAGGGTATCATGTTGTTAACCGCGGGCGTTTCGGGTGATGATCAAAGGTTGGAACAGATTCTGGTTGTGTGTGAGTTTCCGGAAGTGTTTCCCGATGATATTGATGAGTTTCCACCTAACCGAGAGGTTGAGTTTGCTATTGAATTGGTGCCCGGGGCGGGACCAATCTCAAGTGCTCCTTATAGGATGTCACCGTTAGAGATGAACGAGTTAAAGTCTCAGTTAGAGGATTTATTGGGAAAGAATTTCATACGACCAAGTGTCTCTCCGTGGGGTGCTCCAGTGTTACTGGTAAAGAAGAAGGACGGGAGTATGCGGCTCTGTGTGGATTACATGCAGCTGAACAAGGTTACCATAAAGAATAAGTACCCATTGCCGAGAATTGATGATCTCATGGATCAGTTACAAGGAGCTGGAGTTTTCTCCAAGATCGATTTGCAATCCGGTTATCACCAGATAAGGGTGAGGGGTGAGGATATCCCTAAGACCGCTTTCAGGACTCGTTATGGTCATTACGAGTACACTGTAATGTCTTTCGGGTTGACGAACGCTCCTGCAGTATTTATGGATTACATGAATAGAGTTTTTCGTCCGTTTCTGGATAAATTCGTTGTTGTCTTTATTGATGCATACTGATTTATTCCAAGACTGAAGAAGAGCATGCGGAACACTTGAGGACCGTGTTGCAGATTCTAAAGGAGAAGAAACTCTATGCAAAGCTGTCTAAGTGTGAGTTTTGGAAGAGTGAGGTGAAGTTTTTGGGCCATGTGGTGAGTAAGAAGGGAATAGCCATAGATCTAACTAAGGTGGAGGCTGTGATGGATTGGAAGCAACCAACCACCATAACAGAGATAAGGAGTTTTCTGTGTTTAGCTGGCTATTACCGAAGGTTTATCAAGGGCTTTTCACAGATAGCTTTTCCAATGACAAAGTTAACCCGCAAAGACACTCCGTTTGTTTGGACTCCTGAGTGCGAGGAGAGCTTTCAGACATTGAAGAAAAAGTTGACCACTGCACCTGTGTTAGTGTTACCCGAGCCGAATGAGCCATTTGAGGTGTATTGCGATGCCTCATTGAAGGGTCTAGGGTGCATGCTGATGCAGCATCATAATGTGGTGGCGTATGCCTCACGACAGTTGAGACCTCATGAAGTTAGTTACCCTACGCACGATTTGGAATTCGCTGCAGTTGTGTTTGCCTTGAAGGTGTGGAGGCATTATCTCTATGGGATTAAATTCCAAGTCTTCTCCGATCACAAGAGTTTGAAATATCTCTTTGATCAGAAAGAGCTTAATATGAGGCAGAGAAGGTGGATGGAATTGTTGAAGGACTACGACTTTGAGTTGCATTACCATCCGGGAAAGGCAAACGTAGTGGCGAATGCGTTAAGCCGAAAGTCATTATATGCGGCTTGGATGATGCTTCAAGAGGAGAAGTTGCTCAAGGGATTTGAGAGTCTGAAAATTGGTGCTCGAGAAGTATCCGGAACTTTGTGTTTGAGCCGATTAGAAATCTCAAGTGACTTTAAGTCCGAACTCCTAAAGGCTCATCAAAATGATGAAGCGTTATGGAAGGTGTTACCGGCTATTGAGCAAGGAAAACAATGGAGAGTGTCGGAAGAAAAAGATGGGTTATGGAGATTCAAGGGTAGGATCATTGTGCCGGATGTTGGCACTTTGAGGCAAGATATTTTAAAGAAGGCACACAAAAGCGGATTCTCCATTCACCTGGGAAGTACTAAGATGTACCATGATTTAAAGGCAATGTTCTGGTGGCCGGGTATGAAGAATGATGTGGTGGAATATGTTTCAAAGTGCTTAACTTGTCAAAAGGTAAAGATTGAACATCAAAGACCTTCCGGGATGTTGCAACCTTTAGAGATTCCACAATGGAAGTGGGAAAGTATTGCAATGGACTTTGTGTCGGGATTGCCAAGGACTAGGGCTGGTTTTGATGCTATTTGGGTGATTGTGGACCGACTGACGAAGTCAGCTCACTTTTTGCCCATTCGGATGACTTACACCCTTGAAGAGCTAGCACGGTTATACATAAAGGAGATCGTGAGACTTCATGGTGTACCTGCTACTATAATCTCTGATAGAGATCCTCGTTTCACTTCAAGGTTTTGGGGTGCATTTCAGAAAGCTTTTGGAACCCGATTAAGCTTGAGCACGGCTTACCATCCTCAAACAGATGGTCAATCTGAAAGGACGATCCAAACACTAGAAGATATGTTGAGAGCTTGTGTTTTGGACCAACCGGCGAGTTGGGATCGGTATATGCCATTAGTGGAGTTTGCATACAATAATAGTTATCATGCGAGCATCAGAATGGCCCCGTATGAGGCCTTGTATGGGAGGAAATGTTAATCTCCGCTATGTTGGTATGAAGCTGGAGAGAAAAGCTTGTTAGGGCCGGAAATGATAGCTGAGACTACTGAACAAGTCAAGAAAATCCGTGATAGGATGCTTACGGCGCAGAGTCGTCAAAAGAGTTACGCCGATCAGAGGCGAAAGCCCTTAGAATTTGAGGAAGGAGATCATGTTTTCCTTAAGGTTACTCCGACTACAGGGGTAGGTAGGGCGATTAAGGCAAAGAAGTTGAATCCTTGATACATTGGTCCATTTCAGATCCTGGAGAGGATTGGACCGGTGACGTATCGGATGGCTCTACCACCTCATCTTTTGAATCTGCACGAAGTGTTTCACGTGTCGCAGCTTCGGAAGTACACTCCTGATGCTAGCCACGTGTTAGAACCTGAGTCGGTTCAGTTAAGGGAAGATTTGACGCTTCTAGTGGCTCCGGTCAGAATTGATGATACTAGTATCAAACGGCTGCGTGGAAAAGAGGTTTCATTAGTCAAAGTGGCATAGAGTCGAGGCGGTGTTGAGGAACACACTTGGGAACTTGAGTCAGAGATGCGAACGGATTATCCGCATTTATTCTCAGGTATTTGCATTTGAATTTTGTGGGCAAAATTCCCAATTAGGTGGGTAGAATGTAAAACTCGGTTAATTAACGGCTAATTAACCCATAAAATGAGAATTCATTCTAGAAAGTCCAAAATGTGATTTTTGTGGCTAAATATGATAGAGGAGGTTGAGACGAGAATTTCGGTACCAATTTTATAGAATTCGGACCAAGATTGGACCGAACGGGCCAAACCGGGCCAACTGGACCCAAAGTGGGCCCTTGGCCCAACATAACTAGACCAAAACCCTAGTTTTCAGCATTCACTCTCCTCACTAAACACACTCACATGCTGAAATGGAGGCCATGGAGGGAAGAACACTCTCTCAAGTTCTTTCTCTCACTTGATCTTCAAACCACCATAACTTTTGATCTAGAGCTCCGATTGCCGCTCCGTTTATGGCCACGCGTTCACCGCGGAGAGCTCTACAAAACCCATACAATCAATCTTGAGGTAAGCCACTTGTTGCTGTTCGAAATTCCAGCCCTTATTTTCGAGTTTCATGGGTGAAATGTTGAGATTTTGGGGTTCTTTGATGTTATAGGACCCAACTCTCTTGAAGGAGAAGGTTAATCTTGTCTCCTTGGACCTTGGGTGTGGTAAGATTCTCAACCCTAGTGTAATTTGTTATTCTATGATGTTTGGGTATTGAGATGTTGTGTATGGGTATGATGATTGTGGCTTAGGTTGTGTATATGTGAATATTGAAGCTTGATTAGTGATTTTGAAAAGCTTGAAAAAGGGATTTGGTGGTGAAAAATCTGTTCTTGGAGGTGTTGAGGCCTTGAGAGCTTGTGGATAAGTGATTTGGAAGTGCTCCGGTTGAGCTTGGGAAATCGGCTAAGGTATGGTTTCGGTTTCCCGTATCTAATATGTAATGTGGTAGGAAATACTTAGGCTAGAGGCCCTAAGATAGGGTTTGAATGGTTGATGTTGTTGAATGATTGAAATATATGATGTGGTCATATATGTGATGATGATTAATGATGCCTTGATGGTATGATGTATGAGAAATATGCATGTTGTGATATATGCTTGATGATTGGTTATGGTTGAATTGTGGGTTGAACCATGTTGATGGTGAGTATGATATTGATTGTGTACAATAATGATTTATTGGGATTGGTGTTGTTGGATTTGGCATGAGGAAGAGTATATGATATGTCAATATGTTTGAGTTTGAGCCACTTGGGTGAAGTGGGTTAAAATGATGAGATAGTGATTTTATAATTTGTGGTAAAGTGTCAATGTGTGAGTTGAGGAGGCTTGATGTTGAAATTGATATATTTTGATTGATTTCAAAGAAAAGGGATGAAAATGGCATGTTTTGATTGATTTTGAAAAGAGTTGGAAATGGCTTGTTTGCAAATGGCACTTTGTGGTTTTTATGAAAAACATGGTTTTTGGGCATACTTTGGTGGGACATAACTTGGACTACAGATCTCTGTTTTGTGCCAAGTCTATTTAGAAATGAAATTGGATCCAGGATGTCCATGCCGTTCGAAGAACGGGTGAAAAATGATTTAAAATGAGAAAGTTATGTCCGTTGGAAGATTGGGGTTTAAATTGGTGAATTCTATAGCTTTTAACTTAGAAAATTTTTAGCAGAATGACCCCTTGCGCGTGGGCGCACTTGGCGCGTGCGCGCCGTTCTTCCCGAAAATGCCATCCACGCGTGCGCGTGATGTGCGCGGGCGCGCCGATTTTGCTGCACCCAATGCCCAGCCATTTTCCAGAGAGTTATGCCAGAACTGTGCCAGTGTTGTGCCTGGGGCACGAGAACACCCACGCGTACGCGTCGATTGGCAAATTTTTAATCCACGCGTTAGCGTGCATGACGCTTGCGCGTCGATGAGTTTTTGAGGCCATCCACGCGTGCGCGTGGAGTGCGCGTACGCATGGACCTGTTTTCATCCCAAAGTTGATTTTTGAGTTTTAAAAGCCAAATTTCATACTTCTAAGCCTCCGATCTCACCACTTATATCTTAAATCATTATGATATGCCTAGCTATGAGAGAAGGAGCTAGTGGATGTGGTAACTTGCGAGTGAAGCAAGGGAAAATGAATAATCAATGAGGATCATTGATGATTATGTGAGATGTGGAGGATGGTGGTGGAAGTGCTTGTTATGCCATTGGCCGAAGGGCCATAATTGTTTATGAATTGGCTGGTTCTGGATTGAACCGTGAGCCGGAATAGCTGTGTATGCTATGAATATTGGCTGGTTATGGATTTAACCGTGAGCCGGATGGCTGATATGGATGTTGATCCATGGATGAGAATTCATGCATGTTTATGCTGAATTATTGATAATTGTGATTTTGCACTTCCACTATCGGAGATACGAGTTTCTCTGGGTAGTACCAGTGGCTAGCCACCACGTGCTCCAGGTTGAGACTCGAAGCTCTTTTGACCCTATGTCATAAGTGTGGCCGGGCACTGCGAAAGACCCGGATGAGCTCGCCCCCGTAAATATTCACCAGTGAAGGTGATGGATATAGATCATGATTATGATCAAGCTTATGATGAGTATAACTCGAGTTGGGGATGCGTGACAGAGGGACAGTCCAATGGTTAGCTACCAGGACTTGTCGGGTTGGCTTTATAACTGACAGATGATATCATCAGCCACTAGGTACAGGCATTCATCATACGCATACTATATGAATTGTTTGTGATTGCCTATTTGACTGCATATTACTTGCTAATTGTCTAAATGCTTTACTTGTTCCTAATTGTATATTTCTTGCTTGATATAACTGTGTTTGCTACTTTATACTCCTGCTGGTGGTTGGGAGGTCTGAAGGAATTGGAAAGGGAAGTATTAGTTAGACTGAAGTATCTTTAGTCAGATGCCCTTTATGGTTTAGCTTGTTTATAAGCTTTGATATTATCTGGAGGAAGTTCTAGGATTGCCTTCGGCTTTCCTCCATTATTATGTATTATATATGTGGAAGCTGTTACCATGTTGGGGACCTCTGGTTCTCACCCATGCGGATTTTGTGGTTTTCAGATGCAGGACGTGAGGTTTCCGCCTGAGGCATGCTGGAGACTTCTAGATTTGCGAAGATCCTTTGTTCTCAGGGCTATGTTTTGGTTTATATGTTTTGCTTAGATCCTTTTATTTCCATTAAATAATACAAACTGTGATGACTCCTCTTATGGGAGGTTTTGGAGAATAGGTTTTATGAATTTGTGTCCTTTTGGGTTTCCTTTGGGGTTTTCCTTATTTTTATCATATGTATATATTGCTATGCTCGGACCGGTTATCTTCGCAGCCGGATCTTGAGTCTTGATATTCCTATTTTTGACACTCCTTTGTATATATATAATCACGCGTTGGTTATCCTTGTTCGTTACGTTATCGATCGGAGTGTTACGCTTTTAAGTTGTGGTTTTTGTTTACCCCTTTTTCTACAAAGGCTCCTAGTTATAATCAATCATTCATACTATTATAAGTACTAAATTTTTATTTTAGAGGTCGTAATACCTTGCCATCTCTGAATTATGACTTAAGCATAAGACTCTGTATGGTAGGGTGTTACATTTCTGCCTTTTAAATTCATCACTATGTTGCTTAGTCCGCCCCAAAAAATTATGTTATGTTATTATGTTGGAATTTTTTATATTTTTTCTTTTGAAATGTTATTTTTTATAATGAATTGTGTTGAATTAAAAAATTTCAAAGAATATCCATAGATAATCATGAGAATCTGCATTCTCTAAGGCTGTGTTTGTTTACAGAGATAAGACACTGAGACAGGGATACAGAGATACAAAATCATGTTTGACAAAGGAGACATGGACAGAGAAAATGTGTCCAGAGACATTGAAGGACACGGGGATATAAAATATTTTCTTTCCATCCAAACAGGAAGGACACGGGGACACTAACAAGAAACACAACTTTTTTTTATTTTTTCTTTCATTATTCTTGTTGATTTTTTGTAATTATATTTTTTTATTATATTTTTCATCTCAAAATTTTTAAATGAAAAAATGAGAATAAATTAGATTTTTATAATTTGTTTTAGTTTATCACAAAACAAATACAAGAACACAAAATTTTGTGTCTCTGTCCTTTATGTCTTGTTCTCAGTGTCTTGTCCTGTCCAACCTAAGGAGACGAAGATGGAAAGGAGTAGGGGGAATTTTTCTAAAACGGGAATGAGAGATGGAAAATGGGGTACACCGCACCCACACAAATATTCATTATCATCTCTAACTAACAACAAAAATTTAATTTGAGCCTATTTGAGATGAGACGCGTGGACTTCATTTATATTGGGTTCTAAGATAATTGACCTAATTTGGATTTAGGATTCTAACAAGAGATTTAGGTTGATCTTACTCAAGTGAGTTAATATTTTGAGTCATTGCTGTAACAAATAGTATATTATTAAATATGATACATTTAATATATATAAAAATTAAAAATACTTACAAAATATTTTTTAATCAAACTAAAAAAATCTAATCATCATCATCATCATCATCATCATCATCATCATCATCATCATCATCATCATCATCATCATCATCATCATCACCACCACCACCACCACTAAAATAAAATATTTTAATATGTACATGACATTACATATATTAAGAATTATTATATATGATAAATTTTTTTTATGAAGATAATTTATGTGTAAATTAATTAATCTTTGTAACATATAATTTATTGTATAATTTTTTTCTCTTAATATAGGTAAATTAATTAATTTAATATACAAAAAATAAGTTATATTATTTGACATATGAATTAAACAACTTAAGTCATTATCTATGACAATAAATATATTTAATATATAAAAAAATTAAAAATACTTACAAAATATTTTTTAATCAAACTAAAAAAATCTAATCATCTTTTTTTCCTCTTTTAGTTTTAAATATTTTTTATTGATATAATAAAAAAATAAACAACAACAACAACAACAACAACAACAACAACAACAACAACAACAACAACAACAATAATAATAATAATAATAATAATAATAATCACTCACATAATTAAAATAGAATATCTTAATATGTACATGACACTACATATATCAAGAATTATTATATATGATAAACTTTTTTTATGAAGATAATTTATGTGTAAATTAACTAATCTTTATTACATATAATTTATTGTATTGTTTTTTTCTCTTAATATAAATAAATTAATTAATTTAATATACAAAAAATAATTTATATTATTTGACATATGAAATAAACAACTTAAGTCATTATTTATAACAATAAATATAATAATACAAAAATCTACTTATTTATTAGTATTGAAGAAATATATAAATAATATAAACATGATCTTTTTAGTAGAAAAATAATAAAAAAGGTTATTAATTAAGTTAATTATATAATAAAAATAAAATCACTATTTTCACATACTACAAAACTTATATCAATCCTCAATAAATCATACATTAGTCCTGTCAAAAAAATAAATAAAATATATATATTAGATATTAAAATTTAAATAATTAAAATTATTAAATGATAAATATTTTGTACTTAACTAATTTTGTTTATTAAAATTTGAAAAAAGTAAATTGTTAATCAATTCTAAATTTAAATTTAAATTTGTGTAAAAAAATATTTTAAATTTATCTCACTAACCAAAATTAATTACAAAATAGATTAATTTATACATCATATTATAAAATAGTATAGTCATTTATTTTTTTAAATTATTGCTAAATAAAATAGTTTAAAAACATAAAAAATATATTTACCAATCTAGGGATAATAATTCATTTGCTAAGTTTTTATGTTTTTTCCACACAAACTAATACTCAACGCAGTATTTTGGTGATATTATCAAGGAATATTAATCAATCTAATAGCTTTTGTGATGACATATGTCTCTAAGTTTGGACACTTGAGAATTATGTCATAAAACGTGAAATTTTAACTAACAACGTTGATTATATTGTTTTGATTTTATGAATGAATATGATACAAACAAATAAAGTTGTCATAGCTAATTTTCAACAAAGACGAATCTCCATAAATATTACTAAATTTTATTCCGTTTGAAAGACTTTTTTATTTCGAACAAATTTAAGACAAATATTGAACAACTTTTAGTGGAGACATTGGAATAATATATTATGTCCTAAATTTGTCTAAATTTTGTTCCAAATTTTGGCGCCAAATTTTTTTTAGATGGTACCAAAATTTTCATACAAATTAGCAACACATTTTAGACAAAAAATATAACTCGTCTGTATTCCATCTAAATATGCATAATAACTTCAGACGGATTTGCGACGCATTTTGAAAAATGTTAATTCTATCCCAAATTTGTCTATAATTAGTCTTAAATGCTTTGTAGTAAATTTGATAGTCATTGTTGAATTTCTTTGTTGAGGTTATATTTTGTTGCTTAGTAGTAAATTGCTTTTGCTTAATAGTTGTGCATACCAAGTACATGTACACTGCTTTCTAAGTTTCTAAATATTTTTGAATTATATGATTTGGTAACCATGTGATTTAAATTCTTTACTATGACTAGGCAATTTTTTATGTTGGATGATGTGCATTTATTTTAATGCATTGTGTTGCTTGATCATATGTATCCATACGTTATGCTTATGCCTTAGTGACATGTTGACCATTAATTGTTTACCTATGTACTCTACACATTTGAAACTATTTATTTTGGCATAATGCTTCAATTGTGAAACTAGATTGTAAGCTCACATAGGAACAATTTTTTGAAATTCTTAAGCTATATGGACCATACTTGCTATATGATTGATTTTAATTTTTATCTCTTTTTTCCTAAGATGCATAGCAACCATGTGTCCTACTTTATGTCAATTAGGTGATCTGGAAAAAAATATTCAAAGTGTGTTATTGATTGATGTGTGAGTTCCATATTTGATTTGGTTAATTAGATTCTCTTGCACATCAGTCTATGTCCATTCATGATCCATTTCACAATTGCTTGATCGTTGCTTGAATACTTTCTTGTTTCTTTATTTCTTGTTTGTTTGTCTTAACCAACAAGTTTCCTTTAGAGTATTTCAAGCATACTAGAATGAGTGAAGTGCATACTTTTTCTTGTGTAATTGTGACATAGCTTTTTATGCTAATGTGTGTGTGTTTTAAACCGCGCACAATCTTAGAACTCACACACTATTTTTTTTAATGTCACAAACTAATTCACTCATTTCATTCTAGTGATCATTACCTCATTCCAACACTTAATGCTTCCTTGTTTTTGCATTTTCTCATCTTACAGTGTTATTTTCTATTTTTCATGGATAATTCATCACAAGCAACGAGAGAAGCAAGAGAGAAAACATGCAGCAGCCGGTTGATCCACCAGTTGAAGGTGGCAATCTGGAAAGTCGTTGTACCACCTTGCTCATCTTTGAATGCACCGAGGTCGGTGCAAACTTTTAAGTGTGGGGAGGTCGTCCGACCGAATCGACCATTTTTGGGTGATAAATGTCTAATCCCAACACTTTCACATGTTATTTTATTTTATTATTTAGGTCTTTTAGAATTTTTAGTTGCATTTTCTTAGTTTGCATATATATAATAAGTTTAGTCAAAATAATGAAATTTTTCAAGAAAACTCCTTTGATATAGGGCATTGACATCCCAATTGATTTGAGTAAAAAAAATTGAAACTTGCTTGATTTATATATTGTTGAACATGTTTTTGAGTTAAGAACACATAAGCATGTGAGTTTTGAGCCTAATTGTGTGGTTACATCATATTAACCACTATTTTTCTTCTTGTGTGTATTATTCCCTTTTTATGATTGTAATCTTTGATTTGTTTGATTCTTTATGTCTATTATTTTGTATATGAATGCATTTATATGATTGAGGCCTTTATTTCATTTAGTTCACTCACCCAAATATCCTACCTTTTATCTTCCATTCTTAGCCAATTTTGAGCCTATTTTAATCCCCTTTTGTTCTTAATTTTAGCACATTACTAGCCTTAAAGCGAAAAATAATAAATATCCTTAATTTGGATCTTTGATTAGTTTAGACTAGTGAGAGTGTTTATCATTCAATTGTGGAAAATTTGGGAACATTAGGTGAGATAAAAGTGTATTTTTGTATTTTTATTGAAAATTTTTGAAATTAAGTACACACTCATGTATTAATTATGTAAGCCATATGTATTAATCTTTTTGTATATATTATGTTATTGAAAAAAATTGAATGAAAAAATATAGAAAAACAAAAAGAGAAAAAAAAGCAGTAAAAAGGGGACAAAATGCCCCAAGGTGAAGTTCAATAATAATCAATACATTTGGGTTATGAATTGAAAGAGAATGCATGAGTGTGTGAAAAAGGGAAGAATAGGTAGTTAGGTTTGCTTTGAATTGTATAGGTTGTATTATATGTTAGGTGAGAGTTTAAGTTAATCAAAAATTTAAATTTTAATCACTTAACCAAATATAATCCTACCTTGACCTTAGCCCCATTACAACTTTTGAAAAGTCCTCATGATATTTGTATGCATGCATTGAATAATTGTTGATTGTTAGATGAAAAACAAATCTTAGAAAGCATGATTAGAAGAGAATTAAGAGAATCAACCCTATACACTTGAGCGACTAGAGCGGATACACATCCGGTGAAGGTTCGATTGCTCAATTACATGTTTTCACCTATGATCATCTCTTTTCTTGTAAGTTTGTAAATTCTTTTCAATAACTCAATTAAATTTTGGGTTTGATTTGATTGCTATTGCCTTAGCTCTTATGTTTATATATGTATTCTTGGAAATTGACTTATTTTGACCAAGTAGTTGCAGACATGTAGATAAGATGCATTTAGATAGTTTATTTGCACTGAATAAATGTTATTACCCCTTTCTTGTCTTTCTTGGTTTAGCATAACGACATGCTTAGTTTAAGTGTAGGGAGGTTTGATAAACCCCAATTTTGTGGTTTATCTTGTATTGAATTTAGAAAATTTTATCAATTTATCTCACTATTCAATCAAATAGCATGTTTTGTGAAATTCTCCTAATTTGTGCTTAAGTGTTAAAAACATATTTTTTGGGCCTTTAATTTTCTAAATTTAATTCAATTTGATTCCACTCGATGCCTTGATATGTTTATTGAGTAATTTCAGGTTTAAGAGGCAAGGATTGGATCAAAGAAGTGAAAAAAAAGCAAGTAATGTGGAGAATTCATGAAGAAATGAAGTTTTGAAAATCTGCCATGCGAGGCGTGTGCGTGACCCACGTGTACACGTGACCAGAGTATCGTCGAGTGACGCGCACGTGACACCCACGTGTACGCGTGACAAGTGTCATGTGACCTCATTAAAGTGAATATTGATAGAAGGGATTTATGTCAGTAAGGAATTTCCACAAAAATAATCACGTTGCAAGTATAATTCCAAACCAACGAACAATCCCCAGTGAATGTTTAATTTATTTGTCATAAGTACAAACCCCAAAAAAATAACCGAAGTATTTAAACTTCGGGTCATCTCTCAAGGAATTGCATGGAAGTGTTCATGTTATTGGTCATGAGGTGTATATTTTTCGGGTCGTCTCTCAAGGAATTGCATGGAAGTGTTCATATTATTGGTCATGAGGTGTATATTTTTGGGGTTTTGAAGAAGGGACAAGAAATATAAATTGCAAGAAAGTAAATGAAATTCAAATGGTAAAAAGGGTCTTGGCAAGGGTGATGGTTAAGGATCTCTATCCTTGTTATTAACCACCACATGATAATTGCAAGGATCACTCCCACTTAGTCATCCCCAAAATTAGAGAAAAGTCAAGTAATCTTAATGGATCCTAGTCCATAAGTCCTAACCACCTTACTAATTGATTTAGTGAATGACTAGAATCAATGGCAACAAACTATCAATCACTTGGACATTAGCAATTCAAGGTTACCTAGGTTATCAACTCAAGCTAAGAGCACAAAAATCTACACTAAAATCCTACCAAGCATTTTATCAAACACTTGGTAGGCATAAAACCAAACATAAGAAATTACAAAGGAAAATAAACTATAACCAAACTATTCACTAAATCAATAATAAACATGCAATCAAGAAAATAGAAATCATAAAAGACCAAATTCATAAACAAAAGATGCAAGAAATCACAATTGCAAATATTAATAAAGGAACTTGAACAAGAGAAAATGTAGCAAGAGTAGTGAAATTAAAGAGGAAATTAAAGAGTACTTACAATAAAGATGAGCAAAATCCAAAATCAAACTTGAAGCTATAAAATGCTACAATGAAAACTATATAAACCTTAAGGGAAAATTTTCTACTCTACGCTACTCCTACTCCTAAATTATCTGTGTAATGTAAGCTAATGTGGCTTCCTAAGCTCATGCCTTGATATGTGATTTTGTCCCCTTCATATAGCATCCAAAATCAGCTTCAGCGCACTCAAAATTGGGCCAAAAAGCCCAAACTTCGCGAGCCACGTGACATTTTAATGAAGTCACACGCTGGCACCTGTGCATACGCACAGATGTGTGCGTACACGCACTTGCTAATTTTTCCTCCTGTGCGTACGCAAAAAGGTTGTGCATAGGCACGATTGCTGATTTTCATTCTGTGCGTATGCACAGAAAGCGTGCGTGGGCACACTCTGAAATACATTTCTCCTTTGTTTTCTTCATGTGTTCTCCCTTTTTGCATGCTTGCTTCCACTTTTACCAATCCATTCTTGCCTCTAGGACCTGAAATCACTCAACAAACATATCACGGCATTGAATGGAATAAAAGAAGAATTAAATTGATCAATTTAGTGACAAAATTGTATGTTTTCACATTTAGGGACAAAACACAAAAGTATGCTAGTTTAGTGATTAAGTGTGAGTTTATGTGATGAAATCCATCCAAATTAAGCCAAAATTTACCATCAAATATAGACTAATCAATTCCTCCACACTTAAACAATAGCATGTCCCCATGCTAAACACAAACAAGGAGAATGATCAAAGGATAAACAACTTATTTAATGCAACTATCTATATGCATGCAAGTATACTATATACTATCTATATCTATTTATATCATAGTTTCCTATTGATTTGGTGAAAACAAGCAATCAAATTCCCAAGAAAGAGTATGAACATATAGGGCTAAACAAAGAAATAAGTCAATGTAATCAAAATCTAAAGAATTGATTTAATCATCAAAATGAAGCAACTTGCAAGAATACATAATAAGAGATGTGGAAACAGAGAATGGAGCAATCGAATCCTCACTAGGTGTGTATACACTCTAAACGCTCATTGTCTTGGGGTTTAATCACTCAATCCTCCTTTAATCATGCTTTCAAGGATTTGCTTTTCATGTAACAATCAACAAATATATGATGCATGAATGCAAGTATCATGAGGTCTTTCTAGGGTTATAATGGGGTTAGGGTTAAGGTGGGATAAATATGGGTAAGTGGACTAAGGAACTGGATCTTTGATTAGCTCAAGTATCTCACTCAACCTATATCAACCAAACCACAAAAATGTGCAACCTAACTTCCCATTCCTCTCTTTTTATACACATTCATGCATCTTTTTCATCCAAATCCACATATGCATTTCTTTATGACGGAGGAAAATCTTCGGTCTAGAATTTCTTAATAAAATCACGTTACAAGTATTGTCTAAACCAACAAATTATCCTTAGTCAATGTTTAATTTATTTGTCACTTAACAAAACCCAATAAAAATAACCGAAGTATTTAAAGCTCAGGTCATCTCTCAAAGTAATTGCAGGGAAGTGTACTTACTATTGGTTATGGGAAAGTATTTTTGGGGTTTTTGAATGATGAACAAGGAATTTAAATAACAAGAAAATAAACTAATGACTAAGAAAATCCTAGCAAGGGTTGAGAATTGGAATTCCTATCCTCATTATCATCGTCAATTGTGATAGTAAATGTAAATTGCCGTCACTTAGTTAACCTCTAAGAATTGAAGGAATGTGATGACTACGCATCATGTACCCTTTTTCCTATCTAAAAGTACCATAAAAAGAACACAATCCTATTGAATCAATGCAATTTCATAGAACAAATGATATATATTGTGGTACATTGCTTTGAAATGGATTGTGTTGAATTTCATGTGAAAAGAGCAACAAAAAGGAAAGAAAATAACATATGAAGCTGGGCGTACCACTTGAAGCTATGGGCGTGGCACGCCAAGCCAACATTCCAGCAAAGAAGTTTGAAGAATTTCACATTGGCATACCACTTGGAGCTCTGGGCGTGGCACGCCAAGTTGTGAAGCCAAGTCTCAAAGAGGACGTGCCACTTGGTGCTATGGGCGTGTCACGCCAAGTTTGTGAAGCCAAGATGTCAAAGAGGGCGTGCCACTTGGTATTTTGGGCATGGCATGCCAGGCTTAAGTTCTAGAGGAGTGATTTTGAGCCCCATTATGGGCGTGGCATGCCAAGAAGTGGGTGTGGCACGCCAAGAAGTGGGCGTGGCACGCTGGGACATATGCCAGCCTGACCTCCTCTTATTCAAATGAAGATATCTTGAGCTACACAACTCCAAATGAGATGATTCCAGTGGAATTAGAAAGTAGACATCCAGGGCTTTCCAACCATATATAACACTTTATCATGAACACTGGAATTGATGAAGATATTGACCCCGAAAACACAAGGAACAAAAGACGTCACTGCAGAGTTACCAGTCTGACCTCTTCTTCTTCAAAGGGACATAACTTGAGTTTTAGAGGTTCAAATGATGTGATCTTGGTGGCGTTGGAAATATGACATCAAGACCTTTCTAACGATATATAACACTCTAGGGTGGACGTTAAAACCGGAGGTGAAACAGGCTATTATTTTAGCATTGCAAAACCTGGGCTTGGTATCGAAGGCGTGGCACGCCAGCTCAAGAATCTCACTATGGCATGCCACTTGAAGCTTTGGGTGTAGCACGCCAGTTCTAATGGCTAGAGAGCATCATTTAAGGCGTGGCACACCAAAGAGTGGGCGTGGCACGCCGGGCTACCTGACAGACTAACCTATCCACCTTCAAATGAGCATAACTTGAGCTACAGAGGTCCAAATGAGTTGATTTCAAAGGCGTTGGAAAGCTAACATCCAGGGCTTTCCAATAATATATAATACTTCATAGTGGACATTCATTTTAAGGCCCAACCAACTCCATACTTTCAACGTTGCAAAGTGAGTCATACTCGAAAGGGCAAAATCAAGTGGGAGTGGCACTTGGAACCACATGCCAACTTCTCCCTGTAGCCTCCAACTTTCAACCAAGCCCACTCCAACTCTCATTCTAGCCACACTTATCAATCAATCAAGGGCACAAGAAGCATCTAGAATAGTTTATTTTCATTTCATTGTAATTTGCTTTTAATTTCATTTAAGTTTGTAATTTAGGAAAGCCTATTTAAAGGCCTTAGTTTCATAGAATTAGGTATGTTAGATTGGGGGAAGTCTTAGGACCCTCTCAATTCACCATCAATTTCTTCTCTTTTCTTTCTTACCTTGTAAATATTTTAGTTATGAATTACTAACTCTTTCCATTGGGAAAGAGAGCTCTATTGTTTTTCAATAGATTGATTGTCTTTATTCTTCTTCTTCTATTCATCTCTCTTTGATTCACTAGAAAGGATTTCGTTCTTAATGCTTAGTGTTCAATTATCTTGGAAAAGAGATTGAATGCAATTGGGTTTCATGGAAACCTTGGGAAAGGAAATATGAAACCATGCTTGAAATCCCTTCTCACACTTGAGTAGAATCTAAGTTTTGGTGATGGGATACATGACATATAATCCCCCCTCTACCTGGACCTATGAGGGTGTGTAGTATAATCAGGGACCAAGCATATCTCTCTTCATGAGCAATTAGACCAAAGAATTGGCTATTGATCAAGATTTGAGAGATTGAGTCACCAAGGAATTGGGACTCAATCAATCATGATTGCCAAGAGGTCAATGAGTTGCATGATTGAAGATGAGATGAAATCAATTAATCCAGAGAATGTAATATCTCTTGATCCTAATGTTTATTTTATCTTTCTTTCTTTTATTTACTTTGTGGTCATTTATATTTTCTGCACTTTACATTTTCAGCACTTTACTTTCTTGTACTTTACTTTCCTTGCCATTTACTTTCTTGCACTTTATTGCTTTCCTTTATTTTTATGTCATTTACATTTTCTTGTTGATTACCACTCCAATATGAATCGTCTAACTAGGATAATTAATCAACTATTGCTTGCTTAATCCAATTAATCTCTGTGGATACGATCCCACTCCATTCGGGGTTATTACTTGACGATAAATTTGGTGCGCTTGCCAAAGAACGGATTCATTATATGTGGGTAGTGAATTCCGGTCATCAGAAAGTCAAGTGAGCAAAATCAACTTAAGTTCACAAGTCCTAATCGAAGAGTAGATTTAGTGAAACTTAAGCCAACTAGCAACTTTCAATCACCAATCAACAGGAGATTTTGACAATTCAAAAGTCTCCAAATTACTCAATCCAAGCCAAGAACACAAAAATCTAATTTAAAATCCAACCAAGCATTTTATCAAACACTTGGAAGGCATAAAATAAAAACATAGAAAATTAACAGGACATAGTGAAATATATGACTAACCAAAGCAAAGAAATAACAATAACAAAGTAATTGAACAATAAGAAACATGAAACATAAATTCCAATAATGAAAATTGAGAGTAAAAAATGAACTCATAAACTAAATTAGCAAAATAAAGAAATCACAAGAGGAGTTGATGAACTAAAGTGCTAGAACAAATAAAAGTAAGAGAAAACTAAATTAAAGGAAGATTGAAATCTGAACCTAAGGAGAAATTAAAAGAAGAAACCCTAAAACCTAGAGAGAGAAGAGAGTCTCTCTCTCTAGAATTCTACATCTAACTAAACCTAAAATGTGTGAATGAATGAATGATTCAAATCATCCTCTGACTCTACTCTGCAGCCTCTTGTCTTCATTTTCGGGCCTCAAACTGGGTCAAAAGCAGCCAAGAAATTGCCCCCAGCGAATTCACTCTACTGAGGCACGTGATGCTCGTCACGCGTACGCGTCAGCCACGCGTACGCGTCACTGAACATTGAACTGACCACGCGTACGCATCAGCCACACGTACACGTCGTTTGTCTACTGCATGATCACGCGTACACGTCATCCATGCGTGCGCGTCGGCACCAGCTTCTCAAATTTTCAATTCCTTGTGTTCCTTCCACTTTAACGTGCTTCCTCTTCATCCTCTTAGCCATTCCTTCTCAATAAACTCTGAAATCACTTAATGCACACATCACAGCATCGAATGATAATAAAAGAGGATTAAAAATTAGCCATTCTAAGGCCTAGGTAGCATGTTTTCAATCATAGCACAAAATTCGGAAAAAAAAAACTTAAAAACATGCAATTTACATGAATAAGTGTGAGAATAGTTTACAAATCCACTCAATTCAATACAAAATAAATCATAAAATTGTGGTTTATCAACCTCCTCACACTTAAATATTAGCATGTCCCCATGCTAAGCTCAAGATAAGCTATAAAGGGGTGAAGGGAAAATGGTAAGACTTATGCAATGCAACTTATCTATATGAATGCAACTAAATGCAAAATGCTTCTACCTACTTAGTTAAAAGTAAATAAATCTTTCAAGAACAAATATGAACTGGATTTTACTAATTTAAATCTCAAAATGAAGTACATATAGACTTGCAAGGAGAAAGCTCGTGAAAGCCAGGAACAAAGAATCGAGCATCGAACCCTCACCGAAAGTGTATACACTGTAATCTCTCTAGTGTTTGAGGGTCGACTCTCTCGGTCCTCTACTAATCCTGCTTTCTAAGGCTTACTCTTCTTCTACCAATCAACAAAAATTTAATTCATGAATACACATATTAAGAGGGCTTTTCAAGGGTTGTAATGAGGTTAGGGCAAAAGTAGGATTGTATTTGGTCAAGTGGACTAAAATTCGAATCCTTGATTAACTCAAACTTTCCACCTAACCTAAGACACTCCATGTAATCAAAATACAAAATCTAACTTCCCATTAAATATGATTAAAGTATTGAATGCATGAACATGCGCTCAACTATCTTTTTCACATTTTAACAAAAAATGTAAAATACCCAATTCCCAAACCAAATGTTTCCAAACCCAATTTCCCCACACTTAATTCATGAACACTCTCACTAGTCTAATTTAACCAAGAATTCAAATTAAAGACATTCATTGTTTTTCCTCTTAGAGTTAGTAATGTGCTAAAATAAAGAATAAATGGGGTAAAATAGACTCAACATTGGTTTGCAAAAGACGATGAAAAGGTAAAGCCATATGGGTATGTGAGATATAGTGAAACAAAGACCTCAACCACATAAGTGCATGCATATATCAAACAATGGAAATATAGAATCAAGCAAGACAAAGATCACAGTCTTAGAGAGAACAACACACACCGAAATAAAATATTGGTTGATAAGATGTAACCAATCAAATAGGCTCAAAATCTCACTAGGCTTGTGTTTTCTAGCTCTAAAACCATGTTCCAAAAATAATTTTCTTCAAGCAAGTTCAACAAGAATTTTAATTCAGATTAGTGAAATGCCCTAAAATAGCTTTCTTGGAAAAGAAATCATCACTTCAACCAAGTAGTACCTAAATGCAAGCAGCTAACTACACATGCAAGTTTAAGAGTTGGTTTAAAAAAAAGTAGTTACCCACAGAAGTCGGTCCTTGACCTCCCCACACTTAAAGATTGCACCGCCCTCGGTGCATGCAAAAAAGAGCACAGTGGGTACGGAAAGTTGGGCTCCTCCAAGGTGGGTTGTCACAACTAATGAGTTCCTTCAAAAGATTGTACAGAGGAACTTATTTAGAAGTTAATTTCTTTCCATTCTAGGTGGCCAACCTGAAAGGGGAGAAAAGAAGGAAGATTAAGCCCAAAAACAAAGATATTAAAGCAAATCAAATATAGGTGGGGCTAATGCCAAATAATAATGAGGTTCTCAACTACATGATAGCTACAACATATAGGTGAGAAAGCAATATAAGTGAATGACATGTCAACTAAATATCAAATATGTCAAGAAGCACCAAAATGATTCAAGAATTTGTCAACAGTTAAGTATGAAAATTCAACACCAAAAGTAAAATAGTAAACTGAAGAAGGAAAATAAGAACGAGTTACAAAAGCAAAGTTAAAATGTAATGAATGAAGGTATGCAAATGCAATAAGTAAAAGAGAATGAAAAAGAATACAACTGAGAAGTTAAAGGAATTAAGAAGAAGAAAGATAGAAAGAAAGAAGAAAGAAATGGGAGAAGAGAAGCGACGCGTAAGCGTTGGTCACGCATACGCGTGAAAAGCAGAAAAAGGATATGACGCGTATGCGTCGTCACGCGCACGCGTGACTACTTTTCGTACTAGACACATGAAACCAGTACAGTTCCATCACAACTCTTTGGTTTTTGTACTAGAGGTAGCATGAAGAGACGACGCATGCGCGTCAACCACGCTCATGCATAGGTTGCGAAAAAACAAAGTGATGTGTACGCATCAGCGAGGTGCACGCGTGAGTTAGGTTGTGCCTCTAACACCCCACCCGCATGGTTTCAGCACAACTCGCTAGTTTTTGTACCAGAGAACAGCAACAGTTAATTTTTTTTTCAAAAGCTTATTGAGAGACTAACAAGTTATCAAAACAATGCCAAATATTATTAAACAAGCTAAATCACAACTTAAACTAAATAAACCTAACTAAGAGTGAAAATTCAACTTATTCCCAATATAAACAAAATAGTGAAAGGATGTTAACATGGTGGGGTGTCTCTGACGTTAAGATTCTTGCCATTAAAGAATTTCATAAAAACAGTTGCGTTGTAGATATAGTCTCTAAACTGACGGAAATTCCTTCGTACAAACGTTTTGGTTGTCACAAGTAACAAACCCCTAAATAAATTGATAACCGAAGTATTTAAACCTCGGGTCGTCTTCTCAAGGAATTGCAGGGAAGTGTCTTCTTATTATTGGTTATGAGTTTGTAAATTGGGGTTTTGGAATTTGGGCAATGGGCACAGGTATATTTTCAAAGCAATAAAAATAAATAAATAACTGTAAAATAAACTCCAGATTTTATAGAATTCTGTTGCTTCTAGTCCGATTATTTCATTTATTAAATCTTAAGCAAAAATAGAATCTTTTTTTTCATTCACTGTATTGACATGAATTAAGAAATGAAATCATGTTTTAAGTCAAATTAGTCACTTTGACTTACCGTCTTTACATAAATTATAAGTAAAAAGGCAGTGGGAACTAGAATGAACAGTGCAGTAGCAATAAATGCCAGAATATTTACTTCCATAATCTCTATGCTTTTTTTCTTTTATTTCCAATAAATATAAAGACTGGAAGTCTTATCCTAGTTATCCTTATCAATTATGAAGAGAATTGAATTCTTCTCCCACTTTGTTAACCTCTAACTATGAAGGTAAGTTAAGTGGATGAATTAATTCGAATCCTCAAGTCCTAGTCTTTCCTTGGGAAAGGCTAGAGTTATTGGAATATGAATTAATGAAATGAAGAAACCCAATTTTCAATCAATAATGAGTTTGATAACTCTAGAGTCACCAATTATTTAACCAAAACCAAAAGGAAAGAAAATTGTATCTACTGGAATAAGAATATCTTCAGATTGAGAACAACAATAACATAAATAAAAGGAAGCAATATTAAACTAAAATATCTTAAATAACATTAATTTAAAAGAGTAATCTGTAACATGGAAGAGTTCATAAATTAAATTGGGATGAATAAAAATAAAGAACCTGGGATTGAGAGTCACTCCTAAAACTAAGAGAAGTCCTAAATCCTAATCCTAAGAGAGAGAGAGAGAGGAGGGAACCTCTCTCAAAACTAAATCTAAATCATGGAAAGTAACAGAAAATTTGGAGTCTCCTTCGATGGATGCATTCCTCCACTTCATAACCTCTGGTCTTTGACTTCTGGACTTGGATTTTGGGCCAAAAAGGCTTCAGAATCCGCTATAAGCGTTTCTGCAATTTCTGGTGCGTGGCCTCTGTCACGCGTCCGCGTGGGTCACGTGGTCGCGTCATTCGGAGTTCTCCTAGTCATGCGGTCGCGTCGTTCACGCGTCCGCGTCATATGCAATTTGCTCAAGTCACGCAGTCGCGTCAGTCATGCGGCCGCGTCGATGCTTCTTCGCTCTTGGCACGCGATCGCATCGTCCATGCGATCGCGTGGATGCTAGTTTCTTCAAAACTCTGTTTTGCGCTTTCCTTCCATTTTTGTAGGTTTCCTTTTCCATCCTTTAAGTCATTCCTGCCTTAGAAGATCTGAAACTACTCAACACACTAATCACGGCATCGAATGGAATTAAAGGTGATTAAAATAATTAATTTAAAAGCATAGGAAACATGTTTTTCACATACATCACATAATAAGGAAGGAGAAGTAAAACCATACAATTAATATGAATAAGTGGGTGAAGGATTTAATAAATCACTCAGATTAAGCATAAAATATATCATAAAATATGGGTTTATCAACCTCCCCACACTTAAGTAATAGCATGTCCTCATGCTATGTCCAAGGTAAAAAGTAAGGTTTTGAAGTAGTTGAATGCCATGCAATGCAATTCTAATCTAAATGCAACTAACTAAATGCATGATGCAATTCTAATTTCATTCACTCATATATAAAGCTTACATGTAGTTAAATCAATTCACATTCTCAAGGAGTCATATATATATATAGCCAACCTTAGATAATGATAAAGCATTTTTACAATTGAGATGGGAGAGAAAAATATTTAATAAACTTGCAAGACAATTAGTAATTTAAGTAGAGATATATATTAATGAGTTAGTGAACCCTCACTGGATTTTGTGTTTACTCTCTAGTCACTCAGTGTTTATTGGGTTAATCACTCTATTCTTCTTTTTATCCTTATTTTCTATAACTTTGTTTTTCATCTAACCAATCAACAATTATAAAATATAGACATACCAAAAATCATGAGGTCTTTAATTAAGGTTGTAATGGGGCCAAGGTAAAGGTAAGGGTATATGTATAAAGGCTAAGTGAGCTAATAAGTGAATCCTTAATTAGTCTAAGATCTCACCTAATACACATAATTTCTAAAGTAAAGCTTCTTTACCCATTTTCCCATAATTCCCACTTTTTATGTCACATGCTCATATTTTGTTCTTATACCATGTGCATTTGCTTTAATTTGCATTTTTGTTTTTTTTAATGCACATGGTAATTAATCATTTTAATTTCACACGAGCATGTTTTCCAAAAATTCTTAATTTCTTTTCAATTTTGTTCTACCCTTGTTTCTGTCATCCATGTTCCCATAAAGTTTCCTCACACTTAATTAATTACACAACTTTCTATCTTAAGCTAATCAAGGATTCAACTTGGAAATTTATTTGTTTTTCTGCTTAAGGCTAGTAGTGTGGCTAAATAGAATAAAAGGGAATTAAAAGGTTCAAAGGGGCTAACAAGGATGGCATAAAAGGTAGTGGGATAGTGAGTTAAAAATCAAACAAGGCCTCAATCACTCTCTTGGCATGTATCTATATTCTATACTGGACATATAGATTAAAACAAAGCAAAGAACATCAGAATAGAAAAGAAGAGCGGAACACACAAGAATAAAATATTATGGTTTAAATGTAACTGTTCCGAGGGTTACCTGAAACGTGTAGCTCGGTCGTCTGGAGAGACCCGAGGTGGGGGTTCAGTGACCCGAGCTTGATATGCAGAATGGTTGGTGGTTGTACCTGCAATGACACTCCGATGCTTAAGTTAGCATGGGTCCAAGCAGATATGTGTAGAATGTGGAATGAATGCCATACCTGGGTACTCCAGTGTATTTATAGTAGTTGGCCGTGATCTTCCCTGGATAAGATATTCTTATCTTATCTTATCTTTGGGAGTTTTATCTCTATCTTTGTGGAACCGCCTTTTCTAGGCCTTTTCGGCCTTTAGGTTTTGGGCTGCGTTCCTTTTGATGGGCCTTCCTTGCTTTATTGTCCGAGGTCCGACCTTTAGGCGTGAGCCTTAGGACGAGGTCGGACCTTTTTATGAATTTGCCGAGTTGGAGGAGCCCGGTCAGGGTATGAACAGTGCCCCTGCCCGAGTTCGTCCTTTTTGGGAGGTCGAGCTCGGGCATAGTAGTTTTTCAAAATTCAAAAATGGCCGTTCCTGCATTTATTGCATTTTACCGTTTTTTCTCGATTTCCGTTCGGGCCCTGTGAAGGCTTTATTTATTTGCTCCCTTCCCTTTTTTCTGCGTTTTGTTTTTCTTTATCCTTTTTCGAGCACTGCTTCTTCTTTCTCTTTGTTCTGCTTCCCCGAATCTTTCCGTGTGTCTTTCCAGGGTTTCCTCTGTGCCGTCATTTCGTTCTTCTTGCTTCGGAGCTCGTCGTCTTCGTTTCTTTCTTCCAGGTTTGTTCCCATGTTTCTCTTTTCTTGTGATCATATGCTTCTGTTCTTTGTGTGGCTCTTGTTTGTTTCTTTTTCTTTATGCCTGGGTTGCCCCAAAAAGAGGCGCCGCCATTGTTGTTGTTTGTATATGGGGGGGTTCTTTTTTGTTCTCTGGTATTTTTGTTCCGGGTTGCCGCATTTTCTTCGTGGGGTTTTTGTTTCTTGTTTTGCTGAATGGGTTCTTGCTGTCTTCTTTATGTGATTTTTGCTTGCTGTTGTATTCTTCTTTGTAGGCAAGAATTTTATGTCTCGAAAGGTTCTTCAAGCGATGTCGACTAAAATTCCATGTGGTCTTGGTTGGGTAGACCCTCTTCCTCTAAGAGTCCCTTCTGTGGTAGATTCTGAGTATTTAGCTAGGTTCCGTAGGCACTGTAGCATATGTGAAAATAGAGAGTCTGAGAGGGATTATGAACTAGTTGCCCCTGACTCCGAGGAGAGAGTGTGCTTCCCGCCCCTAGATAGTTCCGAGAAGCTCTTCTTTTATGCTTATGATTGTTTTTTCTCTAAGCTGAGTGTCCGACTTCCCTTTACCGATCTGGAGTCCGAGGTGTTGTGGTCTTGTAATCTTGCCCCTACGCAGCTCCATCCAAATTCTTGGGCGTTTTTAAAGCTGTTTCAACTTTTGTGTCAGTTTTTGGGCGTCTCTCCCTCTATTTCTCTTTTTTCCTATTTGTTTGTGTTGACGAAGCCGGGGTCGGGTGGAGGGAAGGTATCTTGGGTCTCTTTTAGGGCTAACCAGGGAAGGAAGTTTTGTACCCTGTATGACGAGTCCTTTCATGATTTTAAGAACTTTTATTTCAAGGTCCGGGCTACTGGAGACGTCCGACCTTTCTTTCTAGATGAGAGTGGGGAGCCTTCTTTTCCTCTTTGTTGGCAGGAGAATGTAGTGTCTACTAAGTATACCCTTGAGAGTCTAGATGAGGTGGAGCAGGCTTTTGTGGGTGTGGTAAGCAGTTTATGGGGTCGGGCACCTCACTTGGACACGAAGAAAATGTTGGGAGATCCAAGCCTTCTCCGTTCCGAGTTAGGTAGTTCCCGACCTCTCCGAGATTCATCTTTTTTAGTATTTTGGTTTTGCTTGTTTTGGTGGAATTTCTGTTGTGGTAATCCTTTTTCTTTTATTTCTGCAGAGATGTCTTCTCAGGCGGATTCTATGAAGTACCTTCGTCGGACGAAGAAGTCTGTGGCTGCTCGAAATATCGAGGCTGGGGAGGCTTCTGCCCGATCTTCTCCGAAGAAGACTACTGTGGGTGTTACTACTCGGTCGAAGACTATTCTGACTCCCCAGTTCCGACCTATAAGTCAAGATCCTCCGACCTCTGGGCCTGCTACCTCTTCTCCTCCTTCGTCCTCGGGTCCTCCTCCCAAGAAGCAGAAGACCTCTCAAGAGCTTGCGGGTTTTAACGATAAGGATTTTGATGCTCTTGGTTGGATTGAACAGCATATTCTCCCTCAGACTTTTATTTCTACTGATGATGTGTCTATGGAGCACCATTTTCAGTATATGGCGCGGAGCTGTGTCCGGATGGCTAGTCTTCATGCCGCTATTGCCCGGGAGTTCAAGAAATCCCCCCTTGGGGCGACCAGCTCCCGACTTGAGAAGGCTCAGTCTGAGTTCGAGAGGATTAGTCAACTGAAGGCTGCTAGGATTACTGAGCTGGAGGCATCTTTAGAGAAAGAGAAAGCTAAAGCTACTGCGGCTGTGGCGGCAGCGAATGCATCTGAGGAGATGGCGAAGGCGGCGAGGGAGAATTATACTCGGACATATGCCGAGCTTGTGGAGGCAAAGGAGAGATTGCAATCCGCTCAGGATGACTTTTACGAGCTAGAAGGTCATGTGGCTAAGGGTATGGATGCTATGTTTGAGAACTTGAAGGCTCAGGTCCGGGTTCTTGCTCCTGACCTGGATCTGAGCTTTTTCAGTACGGATAACGTTGTTGTGGAGGGAAAGATTGTTCCTGCTCCCAACGAGGATGAGGTTCCGGTGTCCGACCCCAAAGTTCCGGTGTCCGGGGATGGATCCGGTGTGGAGGTTTTAAATCGAGATGACGGTGCCGTCGATGCTGTCCCGATTTCTATGTTTCCTCCGCAGCCTTCTGTCGATGTGGAGTCTGGAAAGGATCTTGATTCTCTGTAATCCTTTTATCTTTGGTTTTTTGCCCGGCCTGTGGGCTTTTTGTTTTTGGATGGTTTCTGTGAATGCTTTGGACACCTTTTTGCTATTAGCTACTTGTAGTAACTTTTTTAGCTTATTATGCGGTGTTTGTTTCGCGTTTTGACTTTTAGTTTCGCTTTTATGCTTTTTAGTTGTTTTTGGATAACAACTTTTTAGCTAGCGCTTTTTGAAACTTTGTTTTACCCTTTCCTTTGATTTTGTTTTTTCGCTTGTACTTTTTAGTTGTTTTTGTATAGCAACTTTTTAGTAAGCGTTTTCGAAATCTTTGTTTTCGCCGTTTCAAGGCTTCCTTCTTGGGTCCGGGCTTTTTACTCGGACCTCGGGGGGGGGGGGGGGTCGAGTACTTCCCTTTGTCGGGTCCGACCTTGTCGTTGGTCGGCCTTTTAAGTTATTTTTGTAATCTCTTTTTATTTGGCTTTTTGAGCCTTTTCAGAGTTGCTTTATAACTTCTCACATTAATTTGAACCTCGTCGCTTTATCTTTGCCGACCCTGTGTGGTCTCTTGGCAATGATTTTTTGCGTTTTGCCGAGCATAAATTAATGCGCCTTGGCGGGGTACTTTCCCAGATTTGTTTCATCATGAGGAAGAAGAAAAGAAAATAGAAAAATTTGATTAGTATTAAAAAAGAAAGAATATTTACAGAGTGTTTACCCCTGACTAGGTCGGGTGCCTTACTTGACCGGGTGTCTCATTAAAAAACCCTTGTAGGGAAAAAGAGTACACCTCGGGTTAAATTTTTCTAGCTGTAGTATCGTCTTAGATTACAGGCGTGCCAGGCCCTCGGTAGCTCATTGCCTTCTAGGTCGGATACTTTGTAATAGCCTGTTCCTAAGACTTCTGCTACCTTGTAGGGTCCTTTCCAATTTGCAGCCAGCTTTCCTTCTCCCGACTTTTGTGTTCCGATGTCATTTCGGATTAGAATCAGGTCGTGAATGGAGAAGCTTCGCTTTATTACTTTCTGATTGTATCTGAGGGCCGTTCGCCGTTTTAAGGCTTCTTCTCGGATCCGAGCTCTTTCTCGGACCTCGGGGAGGAGGTCGAGTTCTTCCCTTTGTGCCTGCGGGTTACCTTTTTCGTTGTAGAAGATGGTTCTAGGTGACCCTTCCTCTATTTCGATAGGAATCATTGCTTCCATCCCATAAGCTTAGTCGGAATGGCGATTCTCCCGTTGTAGAGTGTGAAGTTGTCCGATATGCCCATAGCACCTGTGGGAGCTCCTCGGCCCATGCCCCTTTGGCCTCTTGGAGTCTCCGTTTTAACCCGGCCAAGATGACTTTATTTGCAGCCTCTGCTTGTCCATTGGCTTGTGGGTGCTCGACTGAGGTGAATTGCTGTTTGATTTTTAGTTCGGCCACCAAGTTCTGAAAACTTGTGTCCGTGAACTGTGTTCCATTGTCTGTTGTGATGGAGTAGGGGACTCCGAACCTTGTGACAATGTTTTTGTATAGGAATTTGCGGCTTTTCTGAGCCGTAATGGTGGCTAAGGGTTCAGCTTCGATCCACTTTGTGAAGTAGTCGACCCCTACTATGAGGTATTTGACTTGCCCCGGTCCTTGGGGGAACGGGCCGAGTAGGTCAAGTCCCCATTTTGCGAAGGGCCATGGTGCGGTGATGCTGATAAGGTCTTCGGGTGGTGCCTTGTGGAAATTGGCGTGTTTTTGGCAGGGGGGGCATATTTTCACAAATTCCGTTGTGTCTCTCTGCAAGGTCGGCCAGTAGAACCCGGCTCGGACTACTTTTTTGGATAATGCCCGAGCTCCGAGATGGTTCCCACATATGCCTCCGTGGACTTCTTCGAGGACGTTCTTTGTTTCTGAGGTCGGGACGCACCTAAGGAGGGGGTTTGAGAATCCTCTTCTGTATAATACGTCGTGAATTAGTGTATAATTCTGGGCGTCTTTTGTGAGTCTTTTAGCTTCCTTTCTTTCGGCGGGGAGAGTTCCCGATTTCAGGTAGTTGAGTATGGGGGTCATCCATCCTTGCTGTTGGTTAGATATGTTTAGCGCTTCTTCCTCTCTTAGTACGGAGGGGGATTGTAAGGTTTCCTGGAGGAGACTTCTGTTGTTGCCTCCGGGCTTGGTGCTGGCAAGCTTCGAGAGGGCGTCTGCCCGGGCGTTTTGTTCCCGAGGTATGTGCTGAATCTGTATTTCTGAAAAGTGGCGTAATTGTGCCTGTGTTTGGTCTAGGTATTTTTTCATAGTTGGGTCTTTGGCCTGGTAGCTTCCATTTACTTGTGATGTGATGACCTGGGAGTCACTGAAGATTGTGATTTTATGGGCTCCGACCTCTTCGGCTAGCTTTAGACCTGCTAGTAGGGCCTCGTATTCGGCTTGGTTGTTCGAAGCCTGGAACTCGAATTTTAGGGATAGTTCTATCCGCGTTCCTTGGTCGCTTTCGAGTATAACCCCGGCTCCGCTTCCAGTTTTGTTTGAGGACCCGTCGACATACAGGTTCCATGAGAGTGGGGTTCCAGGGGTCTCAGTGTATTCTGCGATGAAGTCGGCTAGATACTGAGATTTTACGGCAGTCCGGGTTTCATAGTGGAGGTCGAACTCGGACAGTTCCACCGCCCATTGCAGTATTCGTCCTGCCAGGTCTGTCTTTTGGAGGATGTGTCTCATGGGTTGGTTTGTCCGGACTTTGATGGTGTGGGCTTGAAAGTAGGGACGGAGCCTCCGAGCTGTGAACACTAGGGCGTAGGCGAATTTTTCTATCTTCTGATAGTTTAATTCAGCCCCTTGTAGCGCCTTGCTTACAAAGTATATGGGGTGTTGTCCTCGGTCATTTTCTCGTATTAACGCTGAAGCGACTGCTCGATTTCCAACCGAGAGGTATAGTACGAGTTCTTCTCCCTTTAGAGGTCGGGTTAGGATTGGTGGCTGCCCGAGGAATTCCTTGAATTCTTGAAAGGCTTTTTCGCACTCCGGGGTCCATGAGAAGGGTTTCCCTTTCTTTAGGAGTGAGTAGAGAGGTAGTGACTTGATTGCTGATCCTGCCAAGAATCTTGATAGGGCGGCTAGCCTTCCATTCAGTTGTTGTACTTCTTTGACACACGTCGGGCTCTTCATATTGAGTATCGCTTGGCATTTGTCCGGGTTTGCTTCGATGCCCCTTTGAGTCAGCATGAAGCCTAAGAACTTTCCGGCCTCTGCGGCGAAGGTGCACTTTGTCGGGTTAAGTCTCATGTTGTGTTTTCTGAGGGTACCGAAGATACTGGTGAGGTCGGTCAGCAAGTTTTTGTCTTCTTGTGTCTTTACCAGCATGTCGTCGACATACACCTCCAGCTGTAATCCGATGTGCTCTGAGAACACTTTGTTCATTAGCCTCTGGTAGGTTGCCCCTGCGTTCTTCAGCCCGAAGGGCATTACTACGTAGCAGTAGTTTGCCCTTGGGGTTATGAACGAGGTCTTCTCTTGGTCGGGTCCGTACATCGGGATTTGATTGTATCCCGAGTATGCGTCCATGAAGGAGAGATATCTATAGCCTGAGGCTGCGTCTACTAAGGCGTCGATGTTTGGTAGTGGATATGGGTCTTTGGGGCAGGCTTTGTTGAGATCCGTGTAATCGACGCACATCCTCCATTTTCCATTGGGCTTTTTCACCAGGACCACGTTTGCGAGCCATAGGGGGTATTTTACTTCCCTAATGAACCCTGCATCTAGCAGTGCTTGTACTTGTTCTTCTATTGCTTGCATGCGCTCGGGTCCGAGCTTTCGGCGTCTTTGTTGGACAGGCCAGGATCCCGGGTAAACTGATAGCTTATGGCACATCAGGTCGGGGCTTATGCCTGGCATGTCGGAGGCTTTCCAGGCGAAAAGGTCGGAATTCTCCTTTAAGAGGGTTATGAGTTTCTCTTTTAGGTCTGCTTCGAGGTTTGCTCCTATGTTTGTTATTTTTTCAGGTGTGTTCCCAATCTGGACTCTTTCGGTTTCTCCCTCTGGTTGTGGCCGAAGATCTTCTCGGGATTGAACTCGTCCGAGTTCTATTGTGTTGACCTCTTTCCCTTTTAGGCTCAGGCTCTCGTTGTAACATCGCCGCCTAGTTTTTGGTCGCCTTTTAGGGTAGCGATTCCTTTTGCGGTAGGGAACTTCATACAGAGGTGTGGGGTCGAGACTATAGCTGCCAGTCTGTTTAGGGTTGGTCGCCCAATGAGGGCATTGTATGCTGAAGTGACGTCGACTATAATGTAGTCGATGCTTAATGTTTTAGATTGCTCGCCTCTTCCAAAGGTAGTGTGTAGCGAGATGTATCCTAAGGGATGGATCGGGGTATCCCCTAGCCCAAATAGGTCGGTGGGATAGGCCTTTAGTTCTTTTTCTTCAAGTCCGAGCTTGTCGAAGGCCGTTTTGAACAGGATATCTGCTGAGCTTCCCTGGTCAATCAGGGTTCGATGTAAGTTGGCGTTTGCTAGGATAATGGTGATTACCATTGGATCGTCGTGCCCGGGAATTATTCCTTGAGCATCTTCTCGGGTAAATGAGATAGTAGGTAATTCGGGCAGGGGACTGTCTTCTCGGACGTGATAGACTTCTTTGAGGTGTCTTTTTCGCGAGGATCTGGATGTTCCTCCGCCTGCAAAACCTCCATTTATCATGTGAACGTGTCTTTCAGGGGTTCGCGGGGTTTGTTCGGCCCGATCTTCGTTATCTCCCCGCCTTCTCTTCCTGGTCTCTTCTCCTTTCTCTGCTATGTATCTGTCGAGTTTTCCTTCTCTGGCTAGCTTTTCTATAACATTTTTTAGGTCGTAGCAGTCGTTAGTAGAATGACCGTAGAGCTTGTGATATTCACAGTATTCGGACCGATCTCTCCCCGCTCTCTTGTGTTTTAGCGGTCGGGGCGGTGGGATCTTTTCGGTGTGGCATACTTCTCTGTAGATGTCTACCAGGGAGACTCGGAGGGGGGTGTAGTTTGTGGTACTTCCGTGGCTTGTCCGAGTTGGGTTCTTCTTTCTTCTTCTGTTCCCGATCTCGATCTCGGAGTGGGTAGGTTGATTCCTTCCTAGAAGAGTCTCTTAGCTGGGAGGTTTCCTCCATGTTGATATATTTTTCTGCCCGCTCCTGCACCTCGTATAGGGAGGTCGGGTATCGTTTGGATAGGGATTGGCTAAACGGTCCCTCTTTTAGGCCGTTTGCTAGTCCCATGATGGCTGCTTCAGTGGGCAAGTGTTGTATGTCCAGGCAGGCTTTGTTGAATCGCTCCATGTATTCTCGGAGAGTTTCTTGGTTACCTTGTTTGATCCCGAGTAGACTGGGGGCATGTTTTGTCTTGTCCTTTTGAATAGTGAACCTTGTTAGGAATTTTTTGGTTAGGTCTTCGAAGCTGGTGATTGATCTTGGTGGCAGGTTGTCGAACCACTTCATGGATGACTTGGTGAGAGTGGTGGGGAAGGCTTTGCACCGAATCGCGTCGGAGGCGTCGACTAGGTACATTCTGCTTCTGTAGTTGCTGAGGTGGTGACTTGGATCGGTGGTGCCGTCGTAGAGATCCATATCGGGTGGTTTGAAGTTTCGCGGTACCTTCTCCTTCATGATCTCTTGCGTGAAGGGATCATGGTTGCCTTCGGGGGTGGTGCCGCGTTCCGTCCGGTCTTTCAGGTTGGCCTCTATTTTCCGCAGTTTTTCTTCTAATTCTCTGCGCTTTCGAGTCTCCCTTCTCAGATCTTGTTCAGTTTCTTTCTGCTTCTTTATGTCTTCTTCGAGTTGTTTCAGTCGGTTTTGTTGTGCCCGGACTGCTTCTAGAATTTCCGAGCTCTTCTCTTTTTCGGAATTTTGTGGATCTTTGTTTGGGAGTGATGTCTTTGGGCGATTCTGTTTGTTTCCTCCTGGAGTGCGTGGTGATAGAGGGCTGTCCGGTCGTTCTCCGGTGTCAATTTCGTCCTCTTGTTCAGATGCAGCGCGGTCATTGTTGTGAAGGTCGTCCGCCATGGTAGAGGGATGACTTCCAGGTCCCCGGCAACGGCGCCAATGTTCCGAGGGTTACCTGAAACGTGTAGCTCGGTCGTCTGGAGAGACCCGAGGTGGGGGTTCAGTGACCCGAGCTTGATATGCAGAATGGTTGGTGATTGTACCTGCAATGACACTCCGATGCTTAAGTTAGCATGGGCCCAAGCAGATATGTGTAGAATGTGGAATGAATGCCATACCTGGGTGCTCCAGTGTATTTATAGTAGTTGGCCGTGATCTTCCCTGGATAAGATATTCTTATCTTATCTTATCTTTGGGAGTTTTATCTCTATCTTTGTGGAACCGCCTTTTCTAGGCCTTTTCGGCCTTTAGGTTTTGGGCTGCGTTCCTTTTGATGGGCCTTCCTTGCTTTATTATCCGAGGTCCAACCTTTAGGCGTGAGCCTTAGGACGAGGTCGGACCTTTTTATGAATTTGCCGAGTTGGAGGAGCCCGGTCAGGGTATGAACAGTAACCATACAATTAAGCTCAAAACTCACAGGCTATATGTTCTCAAACTCATAAATCATATATCACTCATGTATGTCATGGAGGTTTAGTTAAAATTTCCCATTATTCTCATAAAAAAATTGTCTTAGGTGGCCTTTAAAGTTTTAATGTTCCTCCTTGATGAAATGTTGTCAACTTAACTATATGATGTAATGCTCTATATACAAGGTTTATGGATTTAAATCTGTTAGGTTCAATTTCCTAGCTTACTTCCTTTTTATATTTTTCAATTTAGATTATGCTATCTTATGCTAAAAAGGGTAAACTATATTAATTAATCCGCTAATAAGTTAGAATTGCAAACTAAACTAAATGACTAAAATAAACTAAATAGCTAAAATATGAACTAAAAATGCAAAATGAAGAAATAGAGTAGAAATACATCAAAGTAGAAATGTATAAGTACTCAGAAAATAACAATAAAAAGAAAAATATAGAAAAATATCCAGAATAAAAGAAAAAAAGATGTAGTGGTTCACCAAAATAAAACGCCAGAGATGGCGACCTCCCCACACTTAAAGTGAAGCATCGTCCCTGATGTTCAGTCAAGCCGGGTGTGAAGGGGTGTCATCACTAGTAGGAATGGTAGCTGGAGTCTCGGTGGTAGTGGGCTGAGGATCTGGCTGCTGTAGAGGAGGTGCTGACTAGATCGGGATCTCAGGATCTGCGGCCTCAATCTGATGTGGGACCTCTGCCTGGGGAGCAACCTGATCTGTGCCTGCCTGCAGATGGGTCTCCTCCTGGTGCTCATCCGCCTCCTCCTCGGATAGCTCAGATGGTGAGTCAGGCTCGGAGGGGATGTCACTGCCCTGTCGGATCATCAGCTTCAGATGCTCATACCGGCGCCGGTTACGACACTCCATCTGATCAAGCTGTCGAAATAAGCGGTGCACGAGGCGGTAGACCGGCTTTGAGGTAGGTGGAGGTACAGTGGTGGCAGCAGGGGCAGCTGTGGAAGAAGAGGGTCCGGCAAACGGTGGGGCTGTTTCATCAGTAGCAGTTAAAGGTGGTGGTCTGTAGCCCAAAGCCAGGAAGTTCCTACTGTGAGGAATGATCTTGCTGCAGTCCGCAGCCGTTGATCTCTCATCGGCATCATCCCCTGGCACGTCAGCTCGACGGCCTAGTGGTGCGCGAAATTGTGAACAATACTTTTCACAACTCTCATAATCCCCGGTCATGAACCCCAAAAACTTGGTAGCTCAGTACCATGGCATTACACAACTTCGCACAACTAACCAGCAAGTGCACTGGGTCGTCCAAGTAATAAACCTTACGCGAGTAAGGGTCGATCCCACGGAGATTGTTAGTATGAAGCAAGCTATGGTCATCTTGTAAATCTTAGTCAGGCAAACTCAAATGGATATGGTGATGAACGCATAAAAACATAAAGATAAAGATAGAGGTACTTATGTAATTCATTGGTAGGAACTTCAGATAAGCGCATGAAGATGCCTTCCCTTCCGTCTCTCTGCTTTCCTACTGTCTTCATCCAATCCTTCTTACTCCTTTCCATGGCAAGCTTATGTAGGGTTTCACCGTTGTCAGTGGCTACCTCCCATCCTCTCAGTGAAATCGTTGCCTATGCTCTGTCACAGCATGGATAATCATCTGTCGATTCTCGGTCAGGCCGGAATAGAATCCATCGATTCTTTTGCGTCTGTCACTAACGCCCCGCCTGCTAGGAGTTTGAATCACGTCACAGTCATTCAATCATTGAATCCTACTCAGAATACCACGGACAAGGTTAGACCTTCCGGATTCTCTTGAATGCCGCCATCAGTTCTAGCCTATACCACGAAGACTCTGATCTCACGGAATGGTTGGCTCGGTTGTCAGGCGATCAACCATGCATCGTGCAATCAGGAATCCAAGAGATATTCACCCAATCGAACGTAGAACGGAGGTGGTTGTCAGTCACACGTTCATAGGTGAGAATGATGATGAGTGTCACGGATCATCACATTCATCAAGTTGAAGAACAAGTGATATCTTAGAACAAGAACAAGCGGAATTGAATGGAAGAACAATAGTAATTGCATTAATACTCGAGGTACAGCAGAGCTCCACACCTTAATCTATGGTGTGTAGAAGCTCCACCGTTGAAAATACATAAGTACAGGGTCTAGGCATGGCCGAATGGCCAGCCTCCCAATGATCTAAGATAGCATGAAAATGAAGATAGCTACCAAAGTCTCTCTATCATGATCTAAGAACTAGATGTCCAAAGATGATCAAAGGATGTAAAATAATCCAAAGATGAAAATACAATAGTAAAAGGTCCTACTTATAGAAAACTAGTAGCCTAAGGTTTACAGAGATGAGTAAATGACATAAAAATCCACTTCCGGGCCCACTTGGTGTGTGCTTGGGCTGAGCAATGAAGCATTTTCGTGTAGAGACTCTTCTTGGAGTTAAACGCCAGCTTTAGTGCCAGTTTGGGCGTTTAACTCCCATTTTGGTGCCAGTTCCGGCGTTTAACGCTGGAATTCCTGAGGGTGACTTTGAACGCCGGTTTGGGCCATCAAATCTTGGGCAAAGTATGGAGTATTATATATTTCTGGAAAGCCCAGGATGTCTACTTTCCAACGCCGTTGAGAGCGCGCCAATTGGGCTTCTATAGCTCCAGAAAATCCACTTCGAGTGCAGGGAGGTCAGAATCCAACAGCATCTACAGTCCTTTTCAGTCTCTGAATCAGATTTTTGCTCAGGTCCCTCAATTTCAGCCAGAAAATACCTGAAATCACAGAAAAACACACAAACTCATAGTAAAGTCCAGAAAAGTGAATTTTAACTAAAAACTAATAAAAATATACTAAAAACTAACTAGATCATACTAAAAACATACTAAAAACAATGCCAAAAAGCGTATAAATTATCCGCTCATCACAACACCAAACTTAAATTGTTGCTTGTCCTCAAGCAACTGAAAATCAAATAAGATAAAAAGAAGAGAATATGCAATGAATTCCAAAAACATCTATGAAGATCAGTATTAATTAGATGAGCGGGGCTTTTAGCTTTTTGCCTCTGAACAGTTTTGGCATCTCACTCTATCCTTTGAAATTCAGAATGATTGGCTTCTTTAGGAACTTAGAATCCAGATAGTGTTATTGATTCTCCTAGTAGAGTATGATGATTCTTGAACATAGCTACTTATTGAGTCTTGGCTGTGGCCCAAAGCACTCTGTCTTCCAGTATTACCACCGGATACATACATGCCACAGACACATAATTGGGTGAACCTTTTCAGATTGTGACTCAGCTTTGCTAGAGTCCCCAACTAGAGGTGTCCAGGGTTCTTAAGCACACTCTTTTTGCCTTGGATCACAACTTTATTTCTTTCTTTTCTCTCTCTTTTTTTTTTCGTTTTCTTTTCTTTTTCTATTTTTTTTTCGAATTTTTTTTTTCATTGCTTTTTCTTGCTTCAAGAATCATTGTAATGATTTTTCAGATCCTCAGTAACATGTCTCCTTTTTCATCATTCTTTCAAGAGCCAACATTCATGGACCACAAATTCAAGATACATATGCACTGTTTAAGCATACATTCAGAAAACAAAAATATTGCCACCACATCAAAATAATTAAACTGTTATAAAATTCAAAATTCATGCAATTCTTCCTTTTTCAATTAAGCACGTTTTTATTTAAGAGAGGTGATGGATTCATAGGACATTCATAACTTTAAGGCATAGACACTAAGACACTAATGATCACAAGACACAAACATAGACAAATATAAGCACTAAAATTCTAAAAACAGGAAAACAAGGAAATTAAGGAACGGGTCCACCTTAGTGATGGCGGCTCTTTCTTCCTCTTGAAGATCCTATGGAGTGCTTGAGCTCCTCAATGTCTCTTCCTTGTCTTTGTTGCTCCTCCCTCATGATTCTTTGATCTTCTCTAATCTCATGGAGGATGATGGAGTGTTCTTGATGCTCCACCCTTAGTTGTCCCATGTTGGAACTCAATTCTCCTAGGGAGGTGTTTAGTTGCTCCCAATAGTTTTGTGGAGGAAAGTGCATCCCTTGAGGAATCTCAGGGATCTCATGATGAGTGGGGTCTCTTGTGTGCTCCATCCTCTTCTTAGTGATGGGCTTGTCCTCATCAATGGGGGTGTCTCCCTCTATGTCAACTCCAACTGAATAACAGAGGTGACAAATGAGATGAGGGAAGGCTAACCTTGCCAAGGTAGAGGACTTGTCCACCACCTTATAGAGTTCTTGGGCTATAACCTCATGAACTTCTATTTCTTCTCCAATCATGATGCTATGGATCATGATAGCCCGGTCTATAGTAACTTCGGACCGGTTGCTAGTGGGAATGATTGAGCGTTGGATGAACTCCAACCATCCTCTAGCTATGGGTTTGAGGTCATGCCTTCTCAATTGAACCGGCTTCCCTCTTGAATCTCTCTTCCATTGGGCGCCCTCTTCACATATGATCGTGAGGACTTGGTCCAACCTGATCAAAGTTGACCCTTCTAGTGTAAGGATGTTCATCTCCTTGCATCATGGGCAAATTGAATGCCAACCTTACACTTTCCGGACTAAAATCCAAGTATTTCCCCCGAACCATAGTAAGATAATTCTTTGGATTCGGGTTCACACTTTGATCATGGTTCTTAGTGATCCATGCATTGGCATAGAACTCTTGAACCATCAAGATTCCGACTTGTTGAATGGGGTTGGTAAGAACTTCCCAACCTCTTCTTCGGATCTCATGTCGGATCTCCGGATATTCACCCTTTTTGAGTGAAAAAGGGACCTCGGGGATCACCTTCTTCAAGGCCACAACTTCATAGAAGTGGTCTTGATGCACCCTTGAGATGAATCTCTCCATCTCCCATGACTCGGAGGTGGAAGCTTTTGCCTTCCCTTTCCTCTTTCTAGAGGTTTCTCCGGCCTTGGATGCCATAAATGGTTATGGAAAAACAAAAAGCAATGCTTTTACCACACCAAACTTAAAATGTTTGCTCGTCCTCGAGCAAAAGAAGAAAGAAGAGAGTAGAAGAAGAAGAAATGAGGGGAAAGGGAATGGCTTTAATTTTCGGCCAAGAAGGGGAGAAGTGGTGTGTATGTTGTGTGAAAATGAAGGAGTGAAGGAGGGTTTATATAGGAGAGGGGGAAGGGAGTGGTTCAGCCATTTGAGGGTGGGTTTGGGTGAGAAAGTGGTTTGAATTTGAATGGTGAGGTAGGTGGGGTTTTATGAAGGATGGATGTGAGTGGTGAAGAGAAAGATGGGATTTGATAGGTGAAGGGTTTTTGGGGAAGAGGTGTTGAGGTGATTGGTGAATGGGTGAAGAAGAGAGAGAGAGTTGTAGGGTAGGTGGGGATCCTGTGGGGTCCACAGATCCTGAGGTGTCAAGGAAAAGTCATCCCTGCACCAAATAGCAAGAAAAAACACGTTTTTAGCCTTTTCTGGCGTTAAACGCCGGGCTGGTGCCCATTTCTGGCGTTTAACGCCAGCTTCTTGCCCATTTCTGGCGTTTAACGCCAGTCTGGTGCCCCTTTCTGGCGTTTAAACGCCAGTGGGTGCGTCCTCCAGGGTGTGCTGTTTTTCTTCCTGTTTTTCATTCTGTTTTTGCTTTTTTCATTGATTTTGTGACTTCTTATGATCATCAACCTACAAAAATATAAAATAACAAAAGAAAATAGTTAATTATAAAACATTGGGTTGCCTCCCAACAAGCGCTTCTTTAATGTCAGTAGCTTGACAGAGGACTCTCATGGAGCCTCACAGATACTCAGAGTCATGTAGGAACCTCCCAACACCAAACTTAGAGTTTGAATGTGGGGGTTCAACACCAAACTTAGAGTTTGGTTGTGGCCTCCCAACACCAAACTTAAAGTTTGACTGTGGGGGCTCTGTTTGGCTCTATTTTGAGAGAAGCTCTTCATGCTTCCTCTCCATGATGACAGAGGGATACCCTTGAGCCTTAAACACCAAGGATTCTTCATTCACTTGAATGATCAACTCTCCTCTATCAACATCAATCACAGCCTTTGCTGTGGCTAGGAAGGGTCTGCCAAGGATGATGGATTCATCCATGCACTTTCCAGTCTCTAGGACTATGAAATCAGTAGGGATGTAATAGTCTTCAACTTTAACCAGAACATCCTCTACAAGTCCATGGGCTTGTTTTCTTGAGTTGTCTGCCATCTCTAGTGAGATTTTTGCAGCTTGCACCTCAGAGATTCCTAACTTCTCCATTACAGAGAGAGGCATGAGGTTTACACTTGATCCTAAGTCACACAAGGCCTTCTTGAAGGTCATGGTGCCTATGGTACAAGGTATTGAAAACTTCCCAGGATTCTGTCTCTTTTGAGGCAGTTTCTGCCTAGACAAGTCATCCAGTTCTTTGGTGAGCAAAGGAGGTTCATCCTCCCAAGTCTCATTTCCAAACAACTTGTCATTCAGCTTCATGATTGCTCCAAGGTATTTAGCAACTTGCTCCTCAGTGACATACTCATCCTCTTCAGAGGAAGAATACTCATCAGAGCTCATGAATGGCAGAATTAAGTCCAATGGAATCTCTATGGTCTCAGTTTGAGCCTCAGATTCCCATGATTCCTCATTGGGGAACTCATTGGAGGTCAGTGGACGTCCAGTGAGGCCTTCCTCAGTGGCGTTCACTGCCTCTTCTTCCTCCCAAAATTCGGCCATGTTGATGGCCTTGCACTCTCCTTTTGGATTTTCTTCTGTATTGCTTGGGAGAGTACTAGGAGGGAGTTCAGTAATTTTCTTGCTCAGCTGACCCACTTGTCCTTCCAAGTTTCTAATGGAAGACCTAGTTTCAGTCATGAAACTTTGAGTGGTTTTGATTAGATCAGAGACCATGGTTGCTAAGTCAGAGTTATTCTGCTTAGAACTCTCTGTCTGTTGCTGAGAAGATGATGGAAAAGGCTTGCTATTGCTAAACCTGTTTCTTCCACCATTATTGTTGTTGAAACCTTGTTGAGGTCTCTGTTGATCCTTCCATGAGAGATTTGGATGATTTCTCCATGAAGGATTATAGGTGTTTCCATAGGGTTCTCCCATGTAATTCACCTTTTCCATTGAAGGGTTCTCAGGATCATAAGCTTCTTCCTCAGATGAAGCTTCCTTAGTACTGCTTGGTGCATTTTGCATTCCAGACAGACTTTGAGAAATCATATTGACTTGTTGGGTCAATATTTTGTTCTGTGCCAATATGGCATTCAGAGTGTCAATCTCAAGAACTCCTTTCTTCTGACTAGTCCCATTGTTCACAGGATTCCTTTCAGAAGTATACATGAATTGGTTATTTGCAACCATTTCAATCAGTTCTTGAGCTTCAGTAGGCGTCTTCTTCAGATGAAGAGATCCTCCAGCAGAGCTATCCAAAGACATTTTGGACAGTTCAGAGAGACCATCATAGAAAATTCCTATGATGCTCCATTCAGAAAGCATGTCAGAGGGACATTTTCTGATTAATTGTTTGTATCTTTCCCAAGCTTCATAGAGGGATTCTCTTTCCTTCTGTCTGAAGGTTTGGACTTCCACTCTAAGCTTACTCAATTTTTGAGGTGGAAAGAACTTTGCCAAGAAGGCATTGACTAGCTTTTCCCAAGAGTCCAGGCTTTCTTTAGGTTGTGAGTCCAACCATGTTCTAGCTCTGTCTCTTACAGCAAAAGGGAATAGCATAAGTCTGTAGACCTCAGGGTCAACCCCATTAGTCTTGACAGTGTCACAGATTTGCAAGAACTCAGCTAAAAACTGATGAGGATCTTCCAGTGGAAGTCCATGGAACTTGCAATTCTGTTGCATTAGAGAAACTAATTGAGGCTTAAGCTCAAAGTTGTTTGCTCCAATGGCAGGGATAGAGATGCTTCTCCCATAGAAATCGGGAGTAGGTGCAGTAAAGTCACCCAGCACCTTCCTTGCATTGTTGGCATTGTTGTTTTCAGCTGCCATGTGTTCTTCTCCTTTGAAGAATTCGGTCAGGTCCTCTAAAGAGAGTTGTGCTTTGGCTTCTCTTAACTTTCTCTTCAAGGTCCTTTCAGGTTCAGGATCAGCCTCAACAAGAATGCCTTTGTCCTTGCTCCTGCTCATATGAGAGAGAAGAGAACAAGAAATGTGGAATCCTCTATGTTACAGTATAGAGATTCCTTGAAGTGTCAGGGGAAAAGAAGAGTAGAAGACAGAAGTAGAAAATTCGAACTTATCAAAGGAGATGGAGTTCGAATTTTGCATTAAGGAATAGTGTTAGTCCATAAATAGAAGGATGTGAGAAGGAGGGAAGTGGTTTTCGAAAATTAAGTAAGAAATTTTGAAAACATTTTGAAAAACACTAATTAATTTTCGAAAACCAAGAGTGGGAGAGAGATCAGGTGATTTTTGAAAAAGATTTTGAAATTAGAAATTAAAAAGATTTGATTGAAAACTATTTTGAAAAAGATGTGGTTAAGAAGATATGATTAGTTTTTTAAAAAGATGTGATTGAGAAGATATGATTTGAAAAACATTTTAAAAAGATTTGATTTTGAAAATTAAAAACTTGGCTAACAAGAAAAGATATGATTCAAACATTAAACCTTTCTCAACAGAAAAGGCAATATACTTGAAATGTTGAATCAAATCATTAATTGATAGCAAGTATTTTTGAAAATAGAAAGAAATTGATTTTGAAAAAGATTTGATTGAAAAATTGATTTGAAAAAGATTTGATTTTGAAAAACCTTGAAAACTTGAAAAAAATCTGATTTGAAAACAAAATCTTCCCCCTTGTGCCATCCTGGCGTTAAACGCCCAGAATGGTGCACATTCTGGCGTTTAACGCCCAAAACTATACCTTTTTGGGCGTTAAACGCCCAACCAGGTACCCTGGCTGGCGTTTAAACGCCAGTCTGTCCTTCTTCACTGGGCGTTTTGAACGCCCAGCTTTTTCTGTGCAATTCCTCTGCTATATGTTCTAAATCTTCAATTCTCTGTATTATTGACTTGAGAAGACACAAATTAACAATATTTTTGGATTTTTAATAATAAGGAAAAATCAAAATACAACTAAAATCAAATAGCAATGCATGCAAGACACCAAACTTAGCAGTTTGTATACTACTGACACTAATGAGAATGCATATGAGACACTCAAAAACACTCAAGTCAAGAGAATTCAAAGATTAGAGTAAGAAATCATCAAGAATTATTTGAAGATCCTTAAGACACATGAATGAATGCATGCAATTGACACCAAACTTAAAATGACACACTAGACTCAAACAAGAAATTTTTGGGTTTTATGATTTTTTTGATTTTGTAAAATTTTTTTGTGATTTTTGAAAATTAAGTGGAGAAAGAAGATAAAGGTATCAAAATTCTTAATGAGAATTCCAGAAATCAGTGCAATGCTAGTCTAAGACTCCGGTTCAGGAATTAGACATGGCTTCACAGCCAGCCAAGCTTTCAAAGAAAGCTTCGGTCCAAAACACTAGACATGGCCAATGGCCAGCCAAGCCTTAGCAGATCACTGCTCCAAAAGCAAGATTGATAAAAATTAACAAGCTCCTGTGATGATAAGTTGAAACCTCGGTCCAATGAGATTAGACATGGCTTCTCAGCCAGCCAGACTTCAACAAATCATCATGAAACTCTAGAATTCATCTTCAAGAATTTCGAAAAAAATAAATACCTAATCTAAGCAACAAGATGAACCGTCAGTTGTCCAAACTGAACAATCCCCGGCAACGGCGCCAAAAACTTGGTGCGCGAAATTGTGAACAATACTTTTCACAACTCTCATAATCCCCGGTCATGAACCCCAAAAACTTGGTAGCTCAGTACCATGGCATTACACAACTTCGCACAACTAACCAGCAAGTGCACTGGGTCGTCCAAGTAATAAACCTTACGCGAGTAAGGGTCGATCCCACGGAGATTGTTAGTATGAAGCAAGCTATAGTCATTTTGTAAATCTTAGTCAGGCAAACTCAAATGGATATGGTGATGAACGCATAAAAACATAAAGATAAAGATAGAGGTACTTATGTAATTCATTGGTAGGAACTTCAGATAAGCGCATGAAGATGCCTTCCCTTCCGTCTCTCTGCTTTCCTACTGTCTTCATCCAATCCTTCTTACTCCTTTCCATGGCAAGCTTATGTAGGGTTTCACCATTGTCAGTGGCTACCTCCCATCCTCTCAGTGAAAACGTTGCCTATGCTCTATCACAGCATGGATAATCATCTGTCGGTTCTCGGTCAGGCCGGAATAGAATCCATCGATTCTTTTGCGTCTGTCACTAACGCCCCGCCTGCTAGGAGTTTGAAGCACGTCACAGTCATTCAATCATTGAATCCTACTCAGAATACCACAGACAAGGTTAGACCTTCCGGATTCTCTTGAATGCTGCCATCAGTTCTAGCCTATACCACGAAGACTCTGATCTCACGGAATGGTTGGCTCGGTTGTCAGGCGAGCACTCGGTTGTCAAGCGATCAACCATGCATCGTGCAATCAGGAATCCAAGAGATATTCACCCAATCGAAGGTAGAACGGAGGTGGTTGTCAGTCACACGTTCATAGGTGAGAATGATGATGAGTGTCACGGATCATCACATTCATCAAGTTGAAGAACAAGTGATATCTTAGAACAAGAACAAGAGAAATTGAATGGAAGAACAATAGTAATTGCATTAATACTCGAGGTACAGCAGAGCTCCACACCTTAATCTATGGTATGTAGAAGCTCCACCGTTGAAAATACATAAGTACAGGGTCTAGGCATGGCCGAATGGCCAGCCTCCCAATGATCTAAGATAGCATGAAAATGAAGATAGCTACCAAAGTCTCTCTATCATGATCTAAGAACTAGATGTCCAAAGATGATCAAAGGATGTAAAATAATCCAAAGATGAAAATACAATAGTAAAAGGTCCTACTTATAGAAAACTAGTAGCCTAAGGTTTACAGAGATGAGTAAATGACATAAAAATCCACTTTCGGGCCCACTTGGTGTGTGCTTGGGCTGAGCAATGAAGCATTTTCGTGTAGAGACTCTTCTTGGAGTTAAACGCCAGCTTTAGTGCCAGTTTGGGCGTTTAACTCCCATTTTGGTGCCAGTTCCGGCGTTTAACGCTGGAATTCCTGAGGGTGACTTTGAACGCCGGTTTGGGCCATCAAATCTTGGGCAAAGTATGGAGTATCATATATTGCTGGAAAGCCCAGGATGTCTACTTTCCAACGCCGTTGAGAGCGCGCCAATTGGGCTTCTGTAGCTCCAGAAAATCCACTTCGAGTGCAGGGAGGTCAGAATCCAACAGCATCTACAGTCCTTTTCAGTCTCTGAATCAGATTTTTGCTCAGGTCCCTCAATTTCAGCCAGAAAATACCTGAAATCACAGAAAAACACACAAACTCATAGTAAAGTCCAGAAAAGTGAATTTTAACTAAAAACTAATAAAAATATACTAAAAACTAACTAGATCATACTAAAAACATACTAAAAATAATGCCAAAAAGCGTATAAATTATCCGCTCATCACCTAGCTGTGTAACCAGATAAGGAAAGGGAAGAGTGCCTCTGACGTGCCGGATAAAGCGTGGAAAGTACAGGTCCTTACCCTCCATCACACACCAGAGGAGGGTGATCATAGCAGCTGGAATCTCTGTCTCATGAGTACTCGACATCACATAATTACTCAAGATCTGATGCGATAACTGAGCCTCATCATTTAGGTACGCCCGCTTGATACCCTTGGGCAGGGTGGTGTCCTGACCCATCTCCCAAGGAACAGTCGGGTCCAGGGTTATCCTTGCCTTGACAGCATCCCAATCAAACCTCAAGAAACACATGTCCTCCTCAGCCTTTTTGTAACCATCAGGCTGAACGGACTTAGGTGGGAGCTGTAGGATGTCCTCTATGGCCTCTTCAGTGACCAGAATCTGCTTGCCTCACAGGTTCACTACATCTAGGGTAGTGTTATAGAAGTTGCAGTAGAATTCCCTAACCCAAGATGCATTGACCTCTGTCAGTGCTCTTTCCAGAAAGAACCAGCCTCTTTGTTTGATTTGCTCAGTGGTGTATTGCTGGAGTGCTTCTGGAATCTTCAAAGTTCTCTCCAGGTATAGGTTTCTGGAGTCTGCAAATGCCGGATACTTCAGCTCACAGTACCGATTTGCAAATTTGATGGAATCATTTTCAGGTAGCAACTGGGCAGCTTTTTCTTGCTGGGTAAAGTTTTTCTCCCATCATGAGGAATCATGCATTAGATCTATGATGGACTGGGAGGGGTCTCCTCTTTTGCGCTTGCCAGTAGCCTTGCCTTTTCCTTTTCTCTGTGAGGTCGACATCCTGAAAAACAGAAAACCAGAAAATAGATTATAAAAAGTTAGTATGGGTAGAAATGGAAAAAGAAGTCAGTAAAATGTAGGTAAAGTAAGTGGCATAAAGAAAGTATTCCATGAAATAAGGATTCACAGGTAGGAATAGAAGTAACTCATAACCAAACAAAGAAAACAATTGGATGCTGATTCAAAGAGATATAAAGAAGAATTGGAATCCGAGCATCACGGATGCAGTTTATAAACCAGGAAATCAAAGAGGATAATAAAGCATGCCCTGGCATTCATGAAATGATTTGGGTAAAGCAGAGTAAAACAGAGTTCAAAATGCCAAACCAAAAATGAATGAAAATATTTTATAGAAATTTGGGCAGCATTCCGGCTAAATATGGAGTATCCCGGAAAATAAACAGCAATCAAAGCAGTGCATATGAATTAAAAATTAAGATGCAGGTACAGATAATGAATATAAACATGAAAATTCAGAGTAATAAGCAGCAAATGCAGGAAATCACAGCATATGAACAAGGGTATAGCAACAGCAGAATTGCAGATATGATAAAACAGAAACATGAATAATGCAAGTAAACAGACCTAAATCCACTAACCAAATCCTAGGCTACCTAACAACCTAAAATCCACTACAACATGCATATCTAACTAGCCTAAACATGAACATAAACAGAAAATTTAAGAAAAACTACGAACGGATAAAAGGGTTTGCGTGTTGCGGAACCTGGTAGGCGAAGGAGGAGAGTGGGGAAGAGAGGTGGCTGGGCGTAGGGGAAAGGGTGTTGAAGGGGGGTTGCGGTGGGGCGGTGGTGCGGAGGTGAGCAGTGGCGGAGGAGGGGGAAAGAGGAAAGAATAAGAAAGAAGGGAAGAAGAGAGAGGGGGTAGATGGCGGCGGCGTCTGGGTGGTCGACGGCGTCCGGGTGGTGTCGGTGGTGGCCGGGTGGTGGTAGAGGGTAGAGGAAGGAGAGAGGGGGAAGAGGGAGGGTGGTAGGCACGCGACTGATAGGGTTCGCGTGGCTGGGGGGTTATATTTCGAAACCCACGCGGCCGCATGGGGCACGTTGTCGCATGGTAGGGGTGAAAAATGGGTGGGCGCGATCGCGTGGAACGCGCGATCGCATAGGAGGGGTAGGAGAGGGGTGGACACGATCGCGTGGGTCTCGCGATCGCGTCGCTGGAATTTGTGCTAGACGCACGATTCCAGCGTCGTTTCAGCACAACTCTCTGTCTCCTTCTAGGGTGTTGTGCAGTCCATGCGACGCGGTCGCATCGCTCACGCGGTCGCGTGAAATTGGTTATGTACATGTGACGCGGTCGCGTCAGGCACGCGATCGCGTGGGTCTTTTGCGCGAAAAGCACAAGGGCAGCACGAGTCCAGCCCAACTTTCTGGATGTTGGGGTTATACGCCGATCTCCAGGGCACGCGACTGCGTGATGGACGCAGACGCGTAGGGGTGTTTTATCGCAATTGACGTGATCGCATGATTGATGCGGTCGCGTCGCACGCCTTTTTTTTGGAATATGTAATTATGCAGTATGCAGAGTGCAAAATGGTATGAATGTTATGAGTAATTTCAGGTTCAATGAAAAATAAAATAAAACTTGAAAACAATTAAAACTAAATAAAAAAATGAAAAAAGGAACGATCATACCATGGTGGGTTGTCTCCCACCTAGCACTTTTGGTTAAAGTCCTTAAGTTGGACGTTGGTTGAGCTTCCTGTTATGGCGGCTTGTGTTTGAATTCATCCAGAAATCTCCACCAACGCTTGGAATGCCAATAGCCTCCGGGGTCCCAAACTAGGCATGTGAAGCTTCTGAGCAGCTTCAAACAAATTTTCAGGCTCCCGGGGTGATGAATATCAGAATATTTTCCGGGATCCCAAACTTTGGTTCCAAATCTGCTTTCGTTTTGATCTATACTTTTCCATTTAGGTGGTTTGGAAATTCGATTCTCACCACGGTGGCCAAACGTTCTCCGTAATCCACTCAATTGAGCATGATACCAATCCTTGCACTTTGAGTTGAAGCGTGGAATCTTATTGAACCTTGTGCACCGGCTTTGAGCATGAGCCATTTCCCTTTTACTCTTAAAGCGACAGAGAGCTCTAAGCTGGCCATCTGTTTCAAGCAAACCATATTCAAGTGGAATATTGAAGATAAAAGACAAGGATTTTACCCACTTGTAGTTTGTGGTGGGCGGTAACGGCCTTGGGATAGGTGTTTCCAGTGGTTCTGTAAGTTCTACTCCCATATAATCTTCTGTGAATTCTTCCACTTCAACCATCTCTTGATCAGAGTCTTTAATTTCTCCCTCATCATCGCTCAAGTCATATATTGGAGGTTGAGAAAGATCTACCTTAGTATCATCTTCATATTCACTCGGGGAAGATTCTTCTGTCTCAAAGAAATCACTTGTGGATGCAAGTTCGCCACTAAGAGAATAGGACTCGTGATCATCATCATCAAAGAAACCTATGTCCTGGGTTATTCTGTTAAGTTCTTCATAAGATATTTGCAGTGGAGGCGGTGCAAAATCTTCCTCAGCGTCAATTGTAATATCCTTGACGGAGTTCTCCACAACAACCGACTCTTCTTCTTCTGCAATGACAGCTTTCTCTACTTGTTCTGGTACAAGGTTATGCTCTATGCTGTTCACTAGAGTTTCTTGTGTTTTCTTCACAACACGTTCTTCATTAGATTCTCCACATAAGGCCATGGGGATCTGTTGAGGGGCTGAACGTCCGGAAGATAATTGCTTTAACTTCTCCACCATTGCTTGCTCCAGTTGATGAAGGAGTGCGGTACATTATTTCATTGATTCTTCAAGGCTAACCTGTGATTCTGACTTTGATGGATATGGGTTATGTGTATGGGGGAGTGGTGGTTCTTGGGAGTAATTGGATTGGTATTGGGGCGGATAAGGATCATATGGTGGCGAATGGCGAAAAGAAGCTTGTGAGTGTGGTGGTTCGAGGTCATGTTGAGAGGATGGTTTATAGGCACGGGGTGGGGCTTGTTGGTAGTTACAAGGTTCTCCACCATATCTTTCAGCTGGGTATGCATTGTAGAATGGCGTTGTCCATGGTATCTTGGAGGGTGTTGTTGCGTAAAGGGTTGATTAGATCCTCTTGGCTCCATCCATCCTTGATTGGTCTGACCTTGATGCATATTCCTGCTGTGGTTTCTGTTCCCTTCAACAAAGTTAGAACCAAACTCAAAGCGAGAGGGGTGAGAATTCATAGTAGTTATCAGAATTAAAAGGGAAAAAAGGAGAAATAAATAAAAAAGTAAAAGAAAAATATTTTTTTTAAGAAAAATATTTACAACAACCAATAATAAGGCACACGTTTGCAATTCTCTGGCAACGGCGCCATTTTGACGTTAAGATTCTTGCCGGTAAAGAAGTTCATAAAAACAGTCGCGTTGTAGATATAGTCTCTAAACCGACGGAAATCCCTTCGTACAAACGTTTTGGTTGTCACAAGTAACAAACCCCTAAATAAATTGATAACCGAAGTATTTAAACCTCGGGTCGTCTTCTCAAGGAATTGCAGGGAAGTGTGTTCTTATTATTGGTTATGAGTTTGTAAATTGGGGTTTTGGAAGTTGGGCAATGGGCACAGGTATATTTTCAAAGCAATAAAAATAAATAAATAACTGTAAAATAAACTATTGGCAAGGTATAAAGACTGGAAGTCTTATCCTAGTTATCCTTATCAATTATGAAGAGAATTGAATTCTTCTCCCACTATGTTAACCTCTAACTATGAAGGTAAGTTAAGTGGATGAATTAATTCGAATCCTCAAGTCCTAGTCTTTCCTTGGGAAAGGCTAGAGTTATTAGAATATGAATTAATGAAATGAAGAAACCCAATTTTCAATCAATAATGAGTTTGATAACCCTAGAGTCACCAATTATTTAACCAAAACCAAAAGGAAAGAAAATTGTATCTACTGGAATAAGAATGTCTTCAGATTGAGAACAACAATAACATAAATAAAAGAAAGCAATATTAAACTGAAATATCTTAAATAACATTAATTTAAAAGAGTAATCTGTAACATGGAACAGTTCATAAATTAAATTGGGATGAATAAAAATAAAGAACCTGGGATTGAGAGTCACTCCTAAAACTAAGAGAAGTCCTAAATCCTAATCCTAAGAGAGAGAGAGGAGGGAACCTCTCTCAAAACTAAATCTAAATCATGGAAAGTAACAGAAAATTCGGAGTCTCCTTCGATGGATGCATTCCTCCACTTCATAACCTCTGGTCTCTGACTTCTGGACTTGGATTTTGGGCCAAAAAGGCTTCAGAATCCGCTATGAGCGTTTCTGCAATTTCTGGTGCGTGGCCTCTATCACGCGTCCGCGTGGGTCACGCGGTCGCGTCATTCGGAGTTCTCCTAGTCACACGGTAGCGTCGTTCACGCGTCCGCATCGTATGCGATTTGCTCAAGTCGCGCGGTCGCGTCAGTCATGCGGCCACGTCGATGCTTCTTCTCTCTTGGCACGCGATCGTATTGTCCATGCGATCGCGTGGATGCTAGTTTCTTCAAAACTCCATTTTGCGCTTTCCTTCCATTTTTGTATGTTTTCTTTTCCATCCTTTAAGTCATTCCTGCCTTAGAAGATCTGAAACTACTCAACACACTAATCACGGCATCGAATGGAATTAAAGGTGATTAAAATAATTAATTTTAAAGCATAGGAAACATGTTTTTCACATACATCACATAATAAGGAAGGAGAAGTAAAACCATACAATTAATATGAATAAGTGGGTGAAGGATTTAATAAATTACTCAGATTAAGCATAAAATATATCATAAAATATGGGTTTATCAGTCTCCCACCTAGCACTTTTAGTTAAAGTCCTTAAGTTGGACATTTGGTGAGCTCCTTGTCATGGTGGCTTGTGCTTGAACTCATCTTGAAATTTCCACCAACGCTTGGACTTCTAATAAGCTCCAACATTTCTAAATAAATTCACCAAGCCTTGATGAAGTTCTTCACAAGCTTTGAGCTCCCAAAGTTGATCCTGTTGTATGCCGGGATCCCAAATCTTGTTTCTACAGCCGTTTTCAAGTTGATCATCATTGTTCCATGTGTGTGGCTAGCAATCCGAATTCTCACTGAGGCATCCAAACAACTACCTAGACCCATTCAATCTAGCTCTACACCAATCTTTGCACTTCAACTTTGGGCATACAACCATATTGAACCTTGCATGACAACTCCAACCAATAACCATCTCCCTTTTGCTCTTAAACCCACAAAAAGCTCTAAGTTGACCATCCGTCTTAAGCAAACCAGATTCAAGTGGGAAGGTAAAGGTTAAGGATAAGAATTTTACCCACTTGAATGTTGTATTGGATGGTAATGGCTTAGGGAGAGGTGTTTCTAATGATCTTGCAAGCTTTACCCCCTTATGCTCTTCCTTGATAACTTCCATATCTTGGCAAGCTTCTTCAACTTCAACCTCTTCCTCTTGGTAGCTTTCTTCCAATTCAATTTCTTCTTTATTGCTTACCAAGGGTATGGGAGTTTGTGTATCTTCTTCTTTGGCCTCTATTTCATGTCCAATGGGGAAGTAGTCAATTGTAGATAGAAATTCATCAATTATTGAATCCATCTCTTGAGCAACCTCCTCAAAGTCTTCAACCATGATATGCTTTGGAGATTGTACACCCACCTCAACATCAAATTCAAACTTCTTAAAAGGGGGCTCTATGACTTGAGGTCCCCATGGAGGTTTCGCATCTCCCAAGTCTTCAACCACTTCTTCCTCTTCAACAATTTTGGTTTCCTCCACTTGCTCTAATACAAAGTCACATTCTTCATTTTCCTCTGGAGTCTTTAATTTCTCCTTCATGCTATGCAACTCATTAGATTCTCCACATGTGGCCATAGGGGTACTTTGAGTGTCGAAGCGTAGAGTTACTAAATTATTTACTACTTTAGTCAAGGTAGCCACGAATTCTAGTGTCTTCCTTTGAGTTTCACGTTGCTCATGAAGCAGTGAAGCAAGAGAATCATCTATTGGGGCTTGAGGTGGATAGAAGTGTTCATTGGTTGGTGGAAAGTGTTTATGATAGGAAGGTGGTTCAACTTGATAAGGATATGGAGATGATGTATATTGAGGTGGTATATGTGAGCATGGTGGTTCTTGGGAGTAATTATGTTGAAATGTGGGTGGTTCCATAGGTTGTCTTTCATAGTCGTCACAAGGATGAGGTAAGGGTGATTGGTTGTATGAGAGGTATGGATCATAAGATAGTATTTGGTAAAATGGGGCTTGTGAGATAGGTTGAGAATTGTTCCGAGGGTTACCTGAAACTGTAGGTCGATCTCGGACAAGATCTTCTGTGCTGGTCGGAGCTGTTGTGTCCGACTTGATGATGGTGGCTGGGACCGCCGTGTCTGACTTGTTAGACTTGGTGGTGGTGCTGATCCTTCATCTCCGGAGGGTGGGGGGTACCTGCAAGGGACTCCGATGCTTAAGTTAGCAAGGGTATTAAGCAGGTATTGAGTAGAATCAGAGTATGAGTTATACCTGGGTGCTCTAGTGTATTTATAATGGCGTAGAGTGACCTTCTTAAATAAGATAAGTTAGTTATCTTATCTTATCTTTATCTTATCTTTAAGTGAGGTCATCTTATCTTCAAGGGAACCGCCCTTCTCTATGTAGGCTTGGGCTGCCTTAAGATTTGGGTCGTGGTCCTCCATTTGGGCCCTTTTTGGGCCTCTGTGGCATTTTGTCTGAGCTCTTTGTGAAGAAGTCGGACATTGGCCGAGCTCTTTGAGAAGAGGTCGGATAGCCTGACCTGAAGAGGTCGGTAAGCTTGTCGCTAAACATCCCGGGTCGGACAGCTTGACCCAGGGTATGAACAGTGCCCCTGCTTGAGTTCGATCTTTTCGTGAGATCGTGCTTTTCAAAGCTTCGATCTCTTTGAAAGTCATGCTCAAGCATCTGTCTGGCTTGTTTCTTCATTGCTTTGCAATCTTTGCAGATTTTCTAGAGGTTTGGTACTTTACAGTCCAACCTCTTTTGAGTGGTAGTGTGGGTTTTCTACCCTTGCCTTCTAGATCACGCCTTGCTTTAAGTTTGTGTTGACAACCCTCTGCTTTGGCGAAGTTATCCTTGCAGCTTGATATCCGGGCTTTTAGTGACTTGTCCAATGACTTTTTAGTGCTCTTTATATAGAACCTTTTTTAGTCTCGGATGACGTTCGTAGCCCTGTTTGAGATTGTGCCTTCTTTGAGTGGAGTTGTATCCCTTTTGGCTAAGCACATTTGAGCCTTAAGTTGTTTCCCAACCTTTTGGCTTGTTCTTTCTTTGAGATCGTACTTGTACCTCTTCTTAGCTGACATTGACCTGTACGACTTTGCCCTTGCTTGAGTTCGGAACTTTCCTCGAGATCATGCTCAAGCATCCTGATTTTGGTCGATCTTTGAGTAGTTTCTCCTTGTGCGAGTCTGGTATTGCCCCTTTTACTTTGTTAAGGGGACTTTTCAGCCTTCTTCCGACTTGTTTGTCTTCGCTGTTCGGGCTTTTTAGTCATAATCCAATAACTTTTTAGGTAGTGTTCCGATGGGGAACCTTTTTACAGTTTGTTTGGATGACTTTTTAGCGCCGTTTTTATTTGTGCCTTTGCCTTTTAAGTAGTGTCTTTTTTCAAGACTTCGTACCTTTTAGCAAAGCATTCCTAGCCTTCCTCTGGCCATTTGCGAGATGTCTTTGCTGCTTTTTGTGGATCTTTGTAGAGTGTCGGTACTTTGTTGTCCGACCTCTTTTGATCACTTCTGATTTTGTTCCCTTTCTGCTTGGTCGAGGTGGTCCTTGAGGCCAACTTGTCCGACGACTTTTTAGTGTAGAACACTTTTTAGTCAGTCTAAAAAATTTTGATAGCCTTGTCGTGGAGCCGTGGCTTTTTGGGCGGAGCTATGTTCGTTTTAGCGCACGCTTTTTGTTGGTCTGACTTCTCTTGTCGATCCTTCTTTAGCTTTTGTTGGTCCGACTTCTCTTGTCGGTCCAAGCTGTAGCTTTCGTTGGTCCGACTTCTTCTTGTCGGTCCAAGCTGTAGCTTTCGCTGGTTCGACTTCTTCTTGTCGTATTTCCTTGAGTTATTTCTAGTAATCCATTTTTATTTGGACCTAGTTGGATCTCTTTTTTATGGATTTACTTTTTATAACTCTGTCGCTTTAATCGGCTTGGGTCGACTTCTTGATGTCGATCCCTTCCCAAGTTATTTCTAGTAATCCATTTTATTTGGACCTTGTCAGGTCTCTTTTTATGGATTACTTTTATAACTTTTTTGTGGGAGTCCGACTTCATCGTGTCGGGCTCTTCTAAGTTATTTTTGTAATCCTTTTCTTGGACCTTATTCAGGTCTCTTTCAGGGATTACTTTTATAACTTGCTTGTGGGAGTCCGACTTCATCGTGTCGGGCTCTTTTAAGTTATAGTAATCCTCTTTTATAGGGCTGGCCAGACCTCTTTCCAGGGCTTTACTTATAACTTCGGTTATTGCGACTGGTCCGACTACTTTATGTCGGCCAGTCTTTAAGTTATTTTATAGCAATCCATTTTATTAGGACCTCCTCAGGTCCTTTCTATAGATCACTTTCTATAACTTCTTGCATTATTCTGTTTTCATCTTTGCCGATTTTGTAGAGATTGGGTTTAACCCTTGTTTGGTCGACCTCTTAATGAATTTGGTTTTCATCTTTGGCCTTTATCGTGATCGTGTAGTGAATTTGATTTTCACTTTCTGTCGATTTGTAGCTTTATAATCGGACGATGAATGTTTCAGATTAATGCGGCTTGATTGAGCAGTGAATTTGATTTTCACTTTGTTGACCTTTGTTGATATCAAATGATGAATTCGATTTTCATCGTGGTCGAGCGGTGAAGTTGGTTTTCACCTTGCCGACCTGTCGCTTTGAAATCGGACGATGAATTTGGTTTTCATCTTGCCGACTTTGTCGTGATCGGGCGGTGAATTTGGTTTTCACCTTGCTGACCTTTATCATGATCGGGCGGTGAATTTGGTTTTCACCTTGCAGACCTGTCATAATCGGACGTCTTGGTAGGAAAATTTTTAGGGAATCTACGAACTTTTAAACAATAAAATGAAGATATGAATAAGAGTGTGTACATGTTAGTGCTTACCCTTCTAGGTCGGGCAATCTTTTAGATCTCGGCCTGGCGCCTTTTGCAGCAACACCATGACCTTGGTAGCTCTCGCCCCTTGAGGTCGGAGACTTTATGGTGACCTTTCCCCAGTACTTCCGTGACTTGGCAGGGTCCTTTCCAATTAGCTGCTAGCTTTCCCTCTCCCGGTCGACGTGTTCCGATATCATTTCGGATTAGGATGAGGTCATTATTGGCGAAGCTTCACTGTACTACCTTTTGATTGTACCTTAAGGCCATGCGATGTTTTAACGCTTCTTCCCTGATCCGAGCTCTTTCTCGAACTTCTGGAAGTAGGTCGAGCTCTTCCCTTTGAAGTTGGGAGTTTGGCTTTTTCGTTGTAAAGGATCGTTTTGGGAGATCCTTCTTCGATTGCCTCCATTCTATAAGCCAATCGGAAAGGTGATTCCTTTGCGTCTTGTAGCCTCCGTTTTAACCCGGCTAGTATGACTTTATTGGCAGCTTCTGCTTGTCCATTAGCCTGTAGGTGTTCTACAGATTTGAATTGGTGCTTTATTTTCAAGTCGGCTACCAACTTTCTAAAGCCTGCGTCTGTGAATTTGAGTGTCATTGTCTGTGGTGATGGAGTAAGGAACCCCACACCTTGTAACAATGTTTTTGTACAAGAATTTCCGACATCTTTGAGCAGTGGCATTAGCTAGGGGCTCTGCGTCAATCTATTTTGTGAAGTAATCCACCCCTACAATGAGGAGCATGACTTGTCCCTATCTTTGGAGAAGGGGTCCGAGGAGGTCGAGTCCCCATTCTGCGAACGGCCAAGGTGATGTTACATTGATGAGCTCCTCTGGTGGGGCAATGTAGAAGTTAGCATGTTTTTGATGTAAAGCTTTGACTTTGTATTTGGGTTTTTGCTCTCTTGTTGCCTCCAAAGGGTGCCCCTGGACTTTCGTGTGAGTCCTGGGGTTTTCCTTTTACTGTTGTATCTGACACTTGATGTTTTGCTGTTATTGCCTGAGTTGTTTCCTTATTTGCCCGAGTTGTTTGGTAATAACCCCATGGTTGACCTATGTCTTCTTGAAAAAATATTGCTGAGATGTCTACTAAGATCCCGGATGGCATGTATGATTGACTAGATTCCAGAGTTTTAATGCGTGTTACTGTGGTTGACCCTAAATACTGTGTGCGACTTAGGAGGTTCCGTAGAATTTGTAAGGATAGGGATGAGGAGAAGAATTATGAGTTGGTGTCGCCAAACCCTGAGGAGTGGGTTTATTTTCCTTCCTTGTTGTGTTCTTGTAATGTAGCCTGGATAAGGCTTCTGTTATTGCCCCATGATTTGGTGTACGCAAACTTTTTGAAAATTCATCAGCTCGGGCATTCTGCTCCTGAGGTATGTGTCGGACTTCATATTCCTCAAATTATCTGAGCTGTTGGTGCTGGCTGATTTTGAAAGTGCATCAGCTCGGGCATTCTGCTCCGAGGTATGTGTCGGACTTCATATTCCCCGAATTGTCCAAGCTATTCTCTGGTTTTGTCCAAGGTCCCCCGAATTGTCCAAGCTATTATCTGGTTTTGTCCAGGGTCCCCCGAATTGTCCGAGCTGTTCTCTGATTTTGTCTAGGGTCCCCAAAATTACCCGAGGTAGTTTTTCATGGTGGGATCCTTAGCTTGGTTGCTCCCTTCTATTTGTGAGGTAACTACTTGTGAATCACTGGACACGGTAAGCTCCTACCTTCTTAGCTAGCCTTAAACCAGCCAGTAGCGCCTTGTATTCAGCTTGGTTATTTAGCTTGATTTGGCTTCCCTGATCGCTTTCTATAATTACACCTGCACCACTCTCGATTTTGTTTGAAGAGTCGTCCATGTAGAGATTCTATTTTGTAGGAGTTCCCGGGGTGTCGGTGTACTTTGTAATAAAGTCGGCCAGATATTGTGGTTTGATGGCTGTCCAAGCTTCATGTCGAAGATCAAATTCGAATAACTCGATTGCCCACTGTAGGATTCTTCCAGCTAAGTCCGTTTTCTGTAGGGTGCCTTTTATGGGCCGGTTGGTCCGAACTCTACTAGTGTGAGCTTGAAAATATGGGCGGAGTTGTCGAGGACAGAGTATGAGGGCATAGGCGAACTTTTCTATCTTTTGATAGTTTAGTTCGGCCCTTTGTAGAGCCTTGATGATGAAGTAGACGGGTTGTTGCCCACTTTTGTATTCTCTAACTAGTGATGAGGCTATTGCCCGACTTCCCACTACGAGGTATAATATGAGCTTTTCTCTTTCCCTTGGTCGGGTAAGAATGGGTGGTTGCCCCAAAAATTTTTGAAATCTCGGAAGGCTTGTTTGCACCCCGTTGTCCTATTCAAACCACTCTCCCTTCCTTAATATACCTCTTTGAGGTGTCCTTTGCGAGATGATTTAGAGATCCCTTCTCCTGCGAATCCTCCATTTATCATATGAACATGTCTCTCAGGGGTGTCAGGTGAAAACTCGTCCGACCTCTTCGGTGTGGGGTGGACGTTTAACTTGTCCGACATCATTGGTGTGAGGTGGACCTTCAACTTGTCCGACATCATTGGTGTGAGGTAGACCTTCAACTCGTCCGACCTCTTTGGTGTAAGGTGGACCTTCAACGCGTCCGACCTCTTTGGTGTGAGGTGGACCTTCAACGCGTCCGACCTCTTTGGTGTGAGGTGGACTTTCAATGCGTCCGACCTCTTCGGTGTGAGGTGGACCTTCAACTCGTCCGACCTCTTTTGTTTTTGATTGGGTAAGGTGGCGGGATCTTCTCAGTGTTGCATATTTCTCGGTAGACATCCACAAGAGAAACCCGAAGGGGTGGGTGTAGTTGTGGTATTTTCTAGGCTTCTTCCCAAGTTGATCTTCTTTTTGCTTGGACTCTTTATCCTTGTCCCTTGGTGGGTTAGGAGAATCCGGTTTTGAGCTGTCTCCCAATCGGGAGTTCTCCTCCATATTGATATATTTTTCCACCCTTTCTTTGAACCTTGATTAGAGATGTTGGGTACTTCTTGAATATTGAGTGGCTGACAGGTCCTTCTCTTAGGCCATTGATGAGTCCCATAATGGCTGCTTCGGTTGGTAGACTTTGTATATCCAGTCATGCTTTGTTGAATCTTTCCATGCAGTTGCGAAGGCTCTCCCGATCTCCTTGCTTGATCCCTAATAGGCTCGGTGCGTGTTTGTCCTTCTGGATGGATAATAACAGATTGCATCTGAGGCTTCCGTGAGCTACATCCTGCTTCTGAAATCGCTAAGATGATGGCTTGGATCCGATGTGCCGTCGTACGGAGTCATGTCGAGAGCTTTGAAGTCCTTTGGGACCTTTAGCTTTTATGATCTCTTTGGTGAATGGATCTTGGTCCTTATGGGAGCTATCCTCATGAGAGGATCGATTAGCTTTGGCCTTGAGATTGGCTTCGAGTTTTAGGAGTTTGTCCTCTAATTCTCGGCGTCGCCTTATCTCCCTTTGTAGGTCTTTTTCAGCCTCTCGTTGATGTAGGGCTTCTTTTTCCAGTTGTTTTAAACGGTCTTGAAGCGCCTCCATGGCTCCCGCATTTGGAGAATTCTTTTCGTTGTTAAGTTGAGGAGTATCCTTTGGTGTAGTGTCCGTGTTTTTATGCAGCGTTCTATCCTCTAGATCTGAATCATGGTCGTTGTCAAAGTCATCCGCCATAATGATGGGATGACTTCCAGGTTCCTTGACAACGGCGCCAATGTTTCGAGGGTTACCTGAAACTGTAGGTTGATCTCGGACGAGATCTTCTGTGCTGGTCGGAGCTGTTGTGTCCGACTTGATGATGGTGGCTGGGGTCGCCGTGTCCGACTTGTTGGACTTGGTGGTGGTACTGATCATTCATCCCCGGAGGGTGGGGGGTACCTGCAATGGACTCTGATACTTAAGTTAGCAAGGGTATTAAGCAGGTATTGAGTAGAATCAGAGTATGAGTTATACTTGGGTGCTCCAGTATATTTATAACGGCGTAGAGTGACCTTCTTAGATAAGATAAGTTAGTTATCTTATCTTATCTTTATCTTATCTTCAAGTGAGGTCATCTTATCTTCAAGGAAATCGCCCTTCTCTCTGTAGGCTTGCGCTGCCTTAAGATTTGGGGCATGGTCCTCCATTTGGGCCCTTTTTGGGCCTCTGTGGCGTTTTGTCCGAGATCTTTGTGAAGAGGTCGGACATTGGCCGAGCTCTTTGAGAAGAGATCGGATAGCCTGACCTGAAGAGGTCGGTCGGCTTGTCGCTAAACATCCCGGGTCGGACAGCTTGACCCAAGGTATGAACAAGAACTATATTGAGGAGGGGGTTCATAGGCATATAGTGGGGGTTGTGGGTAACTACAAGGGGTCCACCATAGCTATTGGATTGATATGCATCTTAGAATGTTTCTTGCTCATAGTTTTGGGGAGGGAGTTGTTGCCATGAGGATTGATCATATACTTGAGGCTCCTCCTACCTTTGATTGTCCCATCCTTGATGCATGTTCTCATTATAGCTTCCATTTCCTACAACATAATTTGAACCAAACTCATAGCCAAAGTGGTGAGAATTCATGGTAACAAGAGAAAATAAAAACAAAAAGTAATAAGAAATAATGAAATTAAACTCCTAAAACTAGCAACAACTAACAAAGAAACAAAAAGCAAACATATTCACAATATTCACAATAACCAATAATAAGGCACACATTTGCAATTCCCCAGCAACGGTGCTAAAAACGTGATGGAGGAAAATCGTCGATCTAGAATTTTTTAATAAAATTACATTGCAAGTATAGTTCTAAACCAACAAATTAACCTCGGTCAACGTTTAATTTGTTTGTCACTTAAGCAAACCCAATAAAAATAACTTAAGTATTTAAACCTCGGGTCATCTCTCAAAGGAATTGTAGGAAAGTGTACTTACTATTTATTATGGGAAAGTATTTTTGGGATGAGGTAGTTGGTGGTGAAGCTTCGCTGGATGACTTTCCGGTTATACCTTGAAGCCATTCAACGTTTTAGCGCCTCCTCTCTAATTCAAACTTTTTCTTAGACTTCTAGAAGTAGGTCGAGATCTTCCCTTTGTGCTTGGGAGTTGGTGCCTTCGTTGTAGAGGATCACCCTAGGGGATCCTTCTTTTAGTTCTACGGGAATCATTGCCTCCATTCCATAAGCAAGTCGGAAGGGTGATTCCCCGGTGATGGAGTGTGGTGTTGTTCGGTATGCCCATAGGACTTGCGGAAGCTCTTCAGCCCAAGCTCCTTTTGCATCATGTAGTCTCCATTTTAACCCGGCCAATATAACTTTGTTGGCGGCTTCTGCCTGCCCGTTGGCTTGTGGGCGTTCTACAGAGGTGAACTGGTGCTTGATTTTCAGATTGGCTACCAAGTTCCTGAAGCCCGTGTCGGTGAACTGAGTGTCATTGTCTGTGGTGATGGAGCACGGGACCTCAAATCTTGTGACAATGTTTCTGTATAGGAACATCCGACTTTTTTGGGCGGTGGCAGCAGCTAACGGCTCTGCCTCAATCCAATTTGTGAAATAATCTATTCCTACAATGAGGAACTTGACTTATCCTGATCCCTGGGAGAACGGTCCGAGGAGGTCGAGCCCCCACTTTGTGAATAACCAGGGTGAAGTGATGCAGATGAGTTCTTCGGGTGGCGCGACGTGAAAGTTGGCGTGCTTCTAGCATTGGGGGCATGTTTTGACCAACTCTGTTGCTTCTTTTTGCAAGGTAGGCCAGTAAAAACCAGTTTGGAGTACCTTTTTGGAAAGAGCTCGTGCCCCGAGGTGGTTACCACACATGCTACTGTGGAATTCTTCTAGGACTTCCCTTGTAGCGGAGGTCGGGATGCATTTTAGGAGGGGTGTTGAGATCCCTCTCCTATAAAAGACGTCGTGCATGATGGTGTAGTATTGTGCTTCTCGTACTAGCCTTTTTGCCTCCTTTTTATCTACGGAAAATGTTTCAAATTTGAGGTAGTTGATTATGTGAGTCATCCACCCTTGGTCCTGGTCTGATATACTTAAGACGGTCTCTTCTTCCAAGGTTAACGGATTTTGTAGTGTTTCTTGGATGAGGCTTCTATTGTTGCCCCCTGGTTTGGTGTTGGCTAATTTCGAGAGCGCATCAGCTCGGGCATTTTGTTCCAGGGGTATATGTCAGATTTCATATCCCGTGAATTTTTTGAGTTGTTCTCTGGTCTTGTCTAGGTATTTCTTCATGGTGGGATCCTTGGCCTGGTAGCTTCCTTCTATTTGTGAGGTGACTACCTGTGAGTCGCTGAAGATGATAAGCTTTTGAGCTCCAACTTCCCTAGCCAGCTTCAAACCCGCCAGTAGGGCTCCGTACTTGGCTTGGTTATTTGAGGAAAGAAAATCAAACCTTAAGGAGAGTTCGAGTTGGGTTCCCTAATTACTTTCTAGGATTACACCGGCTCCACTCCCGGCTTTATTTGATGAGCCGTCAACGTAGATGTTCCAGTTAGTGGGGGTGCATGTGGTATCAGTGTATTCTGCGACGAAGTCGGTCAGGTATTGTGACTTGATGGCTGTCCGAGAGGTTCGTACTTAAGATCAAATTCGGACAACTCAACTGCCCATTGTAGGAATCTTCCAGCTTTGTCGGTTTTCTGTAGGATATCTTTTATGGCTTGGTTGGTCCGTATTCTGATGGTGTGGGCTTGAAAGTACGGTCAGAGTCGTCGGGAAATGAGTATAAGGGCGTAGGTGAACTTCTCTATTTTTTGGTAGTTTAGTTCAGCCTCTTGTAGAGCCTTACTGATAAAGTAGATAGGTTGTTGTCCGTTCTCGTCTTCCCTGACTAGGGCTGAGGCTATCGTCTGGCTTCCCACAGCGAGGTATAGGATCAGTTTCTCTCTTTGCCGGGGTCGGGTTAAGATGGGTGGTTGCCCCAGGAATGTCTTGAAGTCTTCAAAGGCTTGTTCACATTCTGGGGTCCATTCGAACCTCTTTCCTTTCCTTAGTGTTGCGTAGAAAGGGAGAGATCTCAAGGCCGATCCAGCTAGGAATCTAGACAGAGCCGCTAATATTCCGTTGAGCTGTTGTACCTCTTTTACGCAGGTCAGGCTTTTCATGCTGAGTATGGCCTGGCATTTATCTGGGTTTGCTTCAATCCCTCTCTGGGTGAGCATGAAGCCCAAGAATTTTCCAGCTTCTACCGCAAAAGTGCACTTTACGGGATTTAGTCTTATCCCATGCTTTCTTATGGTGTCGAACACTTCGGCGAGGTTAGATAATAGTGCTTCTTCTCTTTGTGTCTTTACCAGCATGTCGTCTACGTAGACCTCCATAAGCTTTCTGTGGTTGGCGAAAACTTTGTTCATCAACCTCTGGTATCTAGCCCCTGCGTTCTTGAGTCCGAATGGCATGGCTATGTAGTAGTAGTTTGCTTTTGGGGTCAGGAACGAGGTTTTCTCTTGGTCGGGTCGATACATCAGGATTTGGTTGTACCCCGAGTAGGCGTCCATGAAGGAAATGTACTTGTATCTTGATGAGGTGTCGACTAGGGTGTCTATATTCAAGAGTGGATAGGGATCTTTTGGGCAGGCTTTGTTGAGGTCGGTGTAATCAGTGCACATCTGCCAGTTTTCATTTGACTTTTTGACCAGTACGACAGTGGCTAGCCATAATGGGTACTTAACCTACCTTATGAACCCTGCCTCTAGTTAGGCTTGTACCTGTTCTTCCACGGCTTGCAATCTTTCTATGCCAAGCTTTTTGCGCCTTTGTTGCACTGGTCGAGATCCGGAGTACACTGCCAGTTTGTGGCACATTAAGCCGGGATCTATGCCGAGCATATCTGCGGCCCTCCATGTGAGCAGGTCAGAATTCTCCTTTAGGAACTATATCAGTAACTCCTTTAAGTCTTCTTTTAGGTTTGCACCTATATTTGATGTTTTATCTTGGGTATCTCTGACTTGGACTTCTTCGGTCTCGCCTTCTGGTTGAGGACGAAGTTCTTCGCGAGCCCGGGTTTCCCCGAGTTCAATAGTGTTGGTTTCTTTTCATCTGGGGTTACCTTTAAGGTTTAGACTTTTGTTGTAACAACGTTGCGTGAGTTTTTGGTCTCCCTTTATGGTTGCGATCAATTCTGAAGTTGGGAACTTCATGCATAGGTGTGGAGTGGAGACTACCGTGGCGAGCTGATTTAGTGTTGTCTGACCTATAAGGGTGTTGTACATGGAGCTCATGACAACTACGATGTAGTCTATGCTTAGCGTTCTAGACTGTGTTCCTTTTCAGAGGGTCGTGTGCAGTGGAATGTACCCGAGTGGCTGGATTGGAGAGTCTCTGAGCCCGAATAGGCTATTCGGATATGCTCTGAGCTCTTTTTCTTGTAGGCCGAGCTTGTCAAAGGAAGATTTGAACAGGATATCTGCAGAGCTTCCTTGGTTGACCAATGTTTGGTGGAGATTGGCATTGGCGAGTATGATAGTAATGACCACGGGGTCATCATACCCAGGAATGATGCCCGCGGCATCTTCTTTAGTGATGGTGATAGCGGGGAGGTCGGGCGACCTATCCCCTTCTCTGACATGGTATACCTCTTTAAGATGTCTTTTGCGGGATGACTTAGAGATCCCTCCTCCTGCGAATCCTCCGTTGATCATGTGAACATGTCTCTCAGGGGTGTGACGGGGACGTTCGGCTCGTCCACCCTCTTCGTCCCTTCTTCTCTTTTTTGGTTCGTCTACTCTGTTGGCTATGAACCGATCTAGTCTCCCTTCTCGGCCCAGTTTTTCTATGACATTCTTCAGGTCGTAGCACTCATTGGTTGGGGGCTCGTAGATTCGGTGTTATTCGCAATACTCTGTCCGACTTCCTCCTCTCTTGTGTTTAATTAGGCGAGGATGTTGGATCCTTTCAGTGTTACATATTTTTCGGTAAACATCTACAAGGGATACCCGAAGAGGGGTATAATTATGGTATTTTCTGGGTTTCTCTGCAGATTGGTCTTCTTTTATCCTGGACTCTTTATCCTTATTCCGAGGTGGATAGGCGAATCTGGTTTTTGAGGTTTCTCCTAATCGGGAGTTCCCCTCCATGTTGATGTACTTTTCTGCCCGTTCTTGTACCTCGTTCAGAGATGTTGGGTGTTTCTTGGATATGGAGTGGCTAAAGGGTCATTTTCGTAGGCCGTTGATGAGTCCCATGATGGCTGCTTTTGTAGGGAGATTTTGTATTTCAAGGAATGCTTTATTAAATCTTTTCATGTATCTGCGGAGGCTTTCCCGATCTCCTTGTTTAATTCCTAGCAGGCTTGGAGCATGGTTGGCTTTATCCCTCTGAATGGAGAACCTAGCGAGAAACTTTTTGGCAACATCGTCGAAGCTTACGATCGATCTTGGAGACAAGTTGTCGAACCACTTTATTGCCGTCTTGGTCAAGGTGGTCGGGAAGGCTTTGCAACGGGTTGCATCTGAGGCATCCGTGAGGTACATTCGGCTCCTAAAGTTGCTGAGATGATGACTTGGGTTGGACGTACCATTGTATGGGGTCATGTCAGGGGCTTTGAAGTCTTTTGGGAGTTTAGCCTTCATGATTTCCTTCGTGAACGGGTCTTGGTCCTTGTGCGGGCTATCTTCGTGGTTGGACCGAGCGATTTTAGTTTTAAGGTCGGCTTCAAGCTTTAAAAGCTTGTCTTCCAGCTCTCGATGCCGTCTTGTTTCTCTCCGGAGATCTCGCTCGGCTTCTCATTGACGTTCGGCTTCTTTTTCAAGCTGTTTAAGGCGATCCTGCTGTTCAAGGATGGCATCTAATATTTCCGTGTTCTGAGGTTGCTTGTCCCCTGGTGCACGAAATTGTGATACATAATGGCACCAACAACTTGTATGCACAATTGTAATATCAACTCTTTTTCACAACTTTGCACAACTAACCAGCATGTGCACTGGGTCGTCCAAGTAATAAACCTTACGTGAGTAAGGGTCGATCCCACAGAGATTGTCGGCTTGAAGCAAGATATGGTCACCTTGTAAATCTCAGTCAGGCGGATTAAAATGGTTATGGAGTTTTGATAATTAAAAGATAAATAAAACGTAAAATAAAGATAGATACTTATGTAAATTATTGGTGGGAATTTCAGATAAGTGTATAGAGATGCGTTGTCCTTCTGAATCTCTGCTTTCCTACTGCCTTCATCCAATCCTTCTTACTCCTTTCTATGGCAAGCTGTATGTTGGGCATCACCGTTGTCAATGGCTACTTTCCGTCCTCTTAGTGAAAAAGGTCCTTTACGGCTTCCTGCATGGCTATTCAGCTGTTGGTTCTCGATCGTGTAGGAATAGGATTTACTATCCTTTTGCGTCTGTCCCCATGCCCTACAGTCGCGAGTTTGAAGCTCGTCACAGTCATCCCATCCCAGATCCTACTCGGAATACTACAGACAAGGTTTAGACTTTCTGGATCTCAAGAATGCTGCCAATAGATTCTAGCTTATACCACGAAGACTCTGATCTCACGGAATGGAAGGCTCTATTGTCAGGAGAGGCAACCATGCGTCATGAACCAGGAATCCAAGAGATACACACTCTAGCTTTCGCAGGTAGAACGGAAGTGTTTGTCAGGCATGCGTTCATAAGTGAGAATGGTGATGAGTGTCACGGATCATCACATTCATCAGGTTGAAGTGTGAATGAATATCTTAGAATAAGAATAAGCATGAATTGAATAGAAAATAGTAGTAATTGCATTAATACTCGAGGAACAGTAGAGCTCCACACCCTTAATCTATGGTGTGTAGAAACTCCACCGTTGAAAATACATAAGTGATGAAGGTCCAAGCATGGTCGTGAGGCCAGCCCCCAATGTCTAAGATCGCATAAACTGATCAAAGATAGATACCAAGATGAAAATACAATAGTAAAAAGTCCTATTTATACTAGACTAGTTACTAGGGGTACATAAATGAGTAAATGACGCAAAAATCCACTTCCAGACCCATTTGGTGTGTGCTTGGGCTGAGCATTGAAGCTTTTACGTGTAGAGGTCTTCCTTGGAATTAAACGCCAGTTTGTAACTTGTTTCTGGCGTTTGACTCTGCTTTGCAACTTGTTTCTGGCATTTAACGCCAGAATAGGGCAAAATGCTGGCGTTAAACGCCAGTTTGCATCGTATAAACTGAGGCAAAGTATGGACTATTATATATTGCTGAAAATCCCTGGATGTCTACCTTCCAACGCAATTGAGAGCGTGCCATTTGGACTTTTGTAGCTCCAAAAATTCCATTTCGAGTGTAGGGAGGTCAGAATCCAACAGCATCAGCAGTCCTTTGTCAGCCACTGAATCAGATTTTTGCTCAGGTCCCTCAATTTTAGCCAGAAAATACCTGAAATCATAAAAAGCATACAAACTCATAGTAAAGTCCAAAAAAAGTGAATTTTGCTTAAAAACTAATAAAAATATACTAAAAAGTAACTAAATCATACTAAAAACTATGTAAAAACAATGCCAAAAAGCGTATAAATTATCCGCTCATCATCCCCCTTAGATTGGTGTGTGTCTTTTGATGCGGCAACCGTGTTCTTTAGCGACATTCCTTCTTCCAATCTGGAGTTATGGTCATTGGCAGGGTTGTTTGCCATGGTGATGGGATGACTTCCAGGCTCCCTGGCAATGGTGCCAATGTTCCAAGAGATACCTGAAACTGAGAGGTCGATCTTGGACGAGATCTTCTGGATTGATTAAGGCTGCCGCATCTGACTTGTTGGAGTGAGAGGCACTGCTGGTCCTCGTTCACCAGAGGGGGGTGGTACCTGGAAGAGACTCCAATGCTTAAGTTAGTACGGGATTTAGGCAGGTTTTTTTTTGTAGAATTGGAGTATGAGTTATACTTGGGTGCTCCAGTATATTTATAGTAGTGCAGGGTGACCTTCCTTGAGATAAGCTTGTTATCTTATCTTATCTTTTGCAGGTAAGGTCATATCTTTTGTTAACCACATCTTAGTAGGCGGTGGTTCTTTGTTCTAGGCCTCTTTGGGCCTTTGTGGCGATCTTCTGAACTCTTTTTGAAGAGGTCGGTAATGAACCAACCTTTCAAGAGGTCGGTCCCGTTATCTTCGGCCGACCCGGACCTTGTAACTCGGACCGATGTCTGAACACTAACGACTAAGAAAAATCCTATCAAGGGTTGAGAATTGGAATTCCTATCCTCATTATTATCGTCAATTGTGATGGTAAATGTAAATTGTCGTCACTTAGTTAACCTCTAACAATTGAAGGTAAGTCAAGTGAGCAAAATCAACTTAAGTTCACAAGTCCTAATCGAAGACTAGATTTAGTGAAACTCAAGCCAACTAGTAACTTTCAATCACCAATCAACAAGAGACTTTGACAATTCAATAGTCTTTAAATTACTCAATCCAAGCCAAGAACACAAAAATTTAATTTTAAATCCGACCAAACATTTTATCAAACACTTGGAAGGCATAAAATAAAAACATAGAAAATTAACAAGACATAGTGAAATCAAAGACTAACCAAAGCAAAGAAATAACAATAACAAAGCAATTGAACAATAAGAAACATGAAACCTAAATTGCATTAACGAAAATTGAGAGTAACAGAATTCAAACTAAATTAGCAAAATAAAGAAATCAGAAAAGGAGTTGATGAACTAAAGTGCTAGAACAAATAAAAGTAAGAGAAAACTAAATTAAAGGAAGATTAAAATCTAAACCTAAGGAGAAATTGAAAGAAGAAACCTTAAAACCTAGAGATAGGAGAGAGCCTCTCTCTCTAGAATTCTACATCTAACTAAACCTAAAATGTGTGGATGAATGAATGATTCGAATCATCCTTTCTAGCTCCACTCTGTAGCCTCTTGTCTTCATTTCCGGGACTGAAACTGGGTCAAAAGCAGCCCAGAAATCGCCCCCAACAAATTCACTTTACTGAGGCACATGACGCTCATCACGCGTACGCGTCAACCACGCGTACGCGTCGATGGACATTGAACAGGCCATGCATAAGTGTCATCCATGCGTGCACGTCGGCACCAGCTTCTCAGATATTCAATTTCTTGTGTTCCTTCCACTTTAACGCGCTTTCTCTTCATCCTCTAAGCCATTCCTACCCTATAAGCTCTGAAATCACTTAATGTACACATCACGGCATCGAATGATAATAAAAGAGGATTTAAAATTAGCCATTTTATGGCCTAGGAAGCATGTTTTCAATCATAGCACAAAATTCGAAAGGAAACTTAAAAACATACAATTTACATGAATAAGTGTGAGAATAGTTGACAAAATCCACTCGATTCAATACAAAATAAACTATAAAATTGTGGTTTATCACTTTACTCCATGTATATATATTTTTTCTTTTTCTTTGGGATAACTTTTTCTCCCATCTTATTACTATTTTTTTTTCAAATTATATATATATTTTTTCTATTTTTTTCTTTTTCTATGACAAATGCATATGGTTAAAGCAAATTGATACATGAATGTGCACCCATTTTCCAAAATTTTCATTGGATATCCAAAATAAAAAATTTTTCTACCAATGCTTCCCAAAAATTCTCCCACACTTAAATGACACATACACCTCAACCTACACTAATCAAATATGCAATTCAAGGTAGTTCATGAATTTTCGCATAAGGTTGGTGATGTGGTAATAATTAGAACAAAAGGGGATTAGAAAGCTCAAAATTGGCTCACATAGGTAGATATACGGGTATGGCCATATGAGTAAGTAAGTTTAATTCAAAAATGGGCTTGATCATGCTAAATGCATTCAAAACATCAAACATCGAAAATAAAGAATCAAGCAAATCTAATATCACAATCATAGAAGGAGCATAACACACAAGAACAAAATAGTGGTTAAAATATGCAACCACACAATGTGGCTCAACAACTCACAAGGTTGTTTGTTCTATCTCTCTTCTATGTTCCACAAAAATCATTCAAGCAAGTTTAAAAATAATTTTCCAAATCAATTCAAGAGAACGCCCTAAAAACAAAATTCTTGGAAGTCTTTGTTGTTTTTCACCAAAATTATTCCTATATATATATGTATGTATGTTGTGATGGATGAAATTTCATAAAAAAATTTTCTAGTTCTATTCCTAATTTTCAATATGCAAAAATTATTATGAACAATTAGGAAAAATTTGAACTAGGCATTATGCTATTCACATCATCCAATCATAACTTCTATCTATAAAATATATATTATTCAAAAGATGCAAAATGCAATAGCTAGAAATAAGCTATGAATAAGCTAAAATATATATATATATACCAAAAAAAATGCAATGCAACAGTCAAAAGCACTCAAATATCTATAAGAAACTCAATAAAGGAAAACAAAAAATAAAGTGCAAAGTGTTCGGAAAAGAAAGTTTACTCCCCAAAATTAGCGAATCTTCCCCACATTTAAGCATTACACGGTCTTCCGTGCATGAACACAATCCGGGGAGAGTCGATCTCTAAGTTCCTCCCCCTTCAGCTGGTGGATGCAGGGGCTCGGGTTGCATGAAAATGGCTAAGTCCAATGCATTCTCGGCATCTCCATCCTCAGTGTCCTCCTCCGTTGTTGGCTCCTTGCCTCGTAGTCATCCTCGTAAAGAATGAATAGAGTATAATTAAGAAATATAAGGCAAGTGGCACAAAAAGGCAAAGGAGGGAGAAAATATATTGTATACTTATAATCCAAAAGAAAACAAACAAACATTTAATTGAGGAGGAGTTCATAGTTGTGTGGCATGAGAAAAATGAAATATGCCGTGTGTGTATTCCAATTATGTGTGCGGTTAGAACACACACAACGGCCGGTTAAAACGGCATCCACACAATCAAAAAGTAAGCATGAGTTCCTCAATTAAACGACCTAAGATGCAAGCAATGGATGAGCATCAATTAAGGACAGGCAAGCTTAGGCAATTACAACAAGAGTGAATTGAATTTAGGATATATTGGATATTAAAATTGTGCAAGTGAAGGCGCAAGATTAATAAAATTAGCACAACACACAATAACCAATTCAATGATGAAAAGAAATCTCTTTATTCATCCTCAAGATTAATGAAATAATCACATGTACAAGGTGCTTTTTGCAAAAAGTGACAAGCTTGATAAGAATCAGATCTGTGCGTACGCACACTGCCCTGTTTCTGAAAATTTTTTAATGCCTCTAAGGCACCAACATGACTTCCAAAACAACTTTTCAAGCCCCAAAACATATAAAAACACCCAAAACACATTATTCCACTAAAATTACCTAGCCAACACCAAAATGCAACTAAACTAAACAAAGCAACATAGCCAATTATTCAAGAAATAAAAGCTAAAAGAGATAGAGGGTTAGAAGGATATTACCATGGTGGAGTGTCTCCTACCTAGCACTTTGGTTTAAAGTCCTTAATTTGGACCATTGATGGGGTGCCTGTAAAGGCGGCTTGTACTTGAATTCTTCCTTGAATCCCCACCAATGCTTGCATATCCAATGTCCACCGGGATCCCAAACTAGGCGCACCAAGCTCCCAACAAATCTCAAATAAGTGACAAGACCCCAAAGTTGTTGATTTTCCAATTGTATTCCGGGGTCGCAAATCTCGTTCTTACACCCATCTTCTAATTGATCATCAAAATTCCGACCAGGTGACAAGATTGTGAATTCTCATATAAGTGACTGGTGCACGTGTACGCAAAAACCCCACACATTTTTGTACAGCAGCAGTACCAGTAAGTGCACTGGGTCGTCCAAGTAATACCTAAGCAAGTCAAGGTCAATCCCACGAGGATTGTGGCTTGAAGCAAGCTATGGTTATCTTGCAGGTCTTAGTCAGGCGGAATCAGAAGGTTGTTGGATTAGAGAAAACTATTCATAATTTGTATTTGTAAAACAAGTGTTTTCAGTAATAGGAATAGAGTTGAGAGTCGGAGTCGCTTTGTCTTCCTGAATTAACTCTGGTACTACTGTCTTCCTTGCTTGTGAATGATTTCTTCAATGGCAGGCTGTATGTGATTGACACTGGTTTGAGCAGCTGCCAATACTCCTCCGGATCTGAACCCCAGGGTTAGTGTAGATCCATCTCTACTTGAAGGTGAAGTTCCTACAGGCTATTCTCCTTAATGATCCTACTCAAAATGCCATAAACAAGGTCGGATCTTCCAGATCAGAGAATGCTGCATCTTTGGGTTCTAGCCTCTACCACAAAGATCCTAATCTCCCCAAAAATTGGCTGAACTGATGTCTCGAGAAGTCCCCAACGAAGTCGTGGATTAGCCATCTAAGAGTTGTATATTCAAGCTGTTGGTCGTCCTTGTCCGGTGAAAGACGCATTCTGACCCAAGTAGACGCAGGTGTTTGTCAGGCACGTTCGTCTTAATGTGATAAACAGAGCTAATTGGTTAGATCATCCTATTCACCACGATGAAATACGAATATACATCTTAGATTTGATCAAACACGGATCGAAGAAGAAATAATAATACTTTTATTAATTCATAGGACTCAGCAGGGCTCCTCCCCTCAACCTAGGAGGTTTAGAAACTCATATTGAAGGTAAAAATACAATGTAAACGAAAACATGGCAGACCACTCTCTCTAGGATTAATGATAAAACGTGTAAAAAAGTCTTTAAATACTAAACAGATGACTAGTAAAGGTAAAATAGTCTATTTAGTGCTAAAATTCACTTCTGGGGCCCACTTGGTGAGTGTTTGGGGTGAGTTTTGATGAAATCCACGTGCTATGAGGCTCCTTGGGCATGGAACACCAGCTAGGGGGTCCTCTCTGGGCCTTTGGACGCTGGACGCAAGGAAAGGGGCAAGTAGCTGGCGTTGGACACCAGTTTTGGGCCTTCTAATCCGGAGCAAAGTATAAACTATTATATATTTCTGGAAAGCTCTGGAAGTCAGCTTTCCATAGCTATTGAGAGCCCTCCAATTGGACTTTTGTAGCTCCAGAAAAGCTCTTCCAAAGGCAGGTAGGTCAGATACGGACAGCATCTGCATTGCTTTCTCTGTCTATGAATCAGACTTCTACTCCAGCTCCTCAATTTCGGCCCAAAATTACCTGAAATTTCCCAAAGACACAAAAACTTATAGTAGAATCCAAAAATGTGAATTTAACACTAAAACCTATAAAAACTTAATAAAAACTAAAGAAAAAATACTAAAAACTATATGAAAGTGATGTCAAAAAGTGTATAAAATATCCGCTCATTAGTGACCAAACATCTTCCTAGACCCATTCAATGTAGCATGACTCCAAATTGACCTCTCAACCATAATGAACCTAGGCTTATTTTTCCAACCACTAACCATCTCTCACTTACTCTTAAAGCCACAAAAAGCTTTAAGTTGCCCATCCGTCTCAAGCAAACTATATTCAAGCGGAAAAGTAAAGCTTAGGGATAATAATTTTACCCACTTGAATGGTGTAAAGGATGATGGTGACTTAGGAAGGGGTGTTCCTAATGATCTTGCAAGTTCTAATCTCTTTTGCCATTCCTTAACTACCTCCGCCTCTTGGCAAGCTTCTTCAATTTCAATTGCTTGCTGACTAACTTCTTCTATGTATTCCTCATTACTCAAGTCATGTGTTAAAGGTCGTGCTCTATCTTCCTCAACATCAATGTCACAACACAATGAGGAGGGTTTAACAATCTCTAATAGCACATTAGTTAGTGCGAAATCATCTTTAATAATAGAAATTATCGCTTGCTCAACTTCTTCCAATCTTTTCTCAACAACAATATGCCTAGGAGGTTACACATTATCCTCCTTAACATTAAATTCATTCTCAAGGGAGGAAGGTTCAACAACTTCCACAAAATCATCAACAACATTACTTGGTGTGGAAGTGTCCTCAAGCTTTGAATCCACCTCTTGTTCAACTTCGCCTAGGTCTTCTTCAACTTCTTTTTCTTCAACCATCTTCATCCCTTCCATTTGTTACAAAACACACTCCATTTCCTTGTTATCAAGTTGAGACTCTAAACTCTCCTTCATGCTCCTCTCTTCAGTTGATTTTCCACATTCATCCGTGGAAATACTTTGCTTGTGGCATGTATCCCATGAGTCTACAGTGGCTTGAAGTTTAGCAATGTTAGCCATGATAGTTTCGTGCGTCCTTTGGACTTTTTCTTGCTCTTTTTGACGGATGATCGTGTGAAGCTGATCCATTACTTCCTTGAGATGATCTATTGGCTCTTGTTCCACTTAGCTAACATAAGTAGGATCATATTGCTCTTGAAACAATGGATATGGACACTCTTCCATGGAGGGTTGTGATGGGATGGAGAGATCATCATGTGGTTAAAAATGAGATGCATTAAAGGTTGGAGGTTCAAAGATGCTTTGGTTGTTGGTAGAAGGTAGAGGTAGACGGGATATAAGCTCTTAAAGGGTGGATGCGAAACTGGTGAGGGTGGAGGTGAGTGTGGTTTAAAGCTCTTATTGCTCTTGAAGAATGATACCAAGTGTATCATCCATAGGAGCTTGGTTGGAGGAAAAAGAAAGGTTGTGAGGGTAATGATGTTAGAGTAGTGGTGGTTCTTTGGGGTGTTGAGGTTAGAATTGTTGTGGTTCTATGTGTGGTGTGTATGGCTCATATGGTTGTTGGTAAGGTGGGTAAAGATTAGGATCATATGGAGGTATTTGGTGATAAGGGGCTTGTGAGTATGGTGGATAACAATGTTGAGGAGGGGGTTCCTAAGCATATGGTGGTTGTGGTTGATTATCACAAGGAGGTCCACCATAGCTATTGGATTGATATGCATCTTGGAATGGTTCTAGCTCATAGTATGTTGGAGGGGGTTGTTGCCAATAGGGTTGATCATAAGCACATGGCTCCTCCCACCTTTGATTATCCCATCCTTGATGCATGTTCTCATTGTAATCTCCACTCCCTACAACATAGTTGTAACCACACTCATAGCCAAAGTTATGAGAATTCATAGTAAAAAGAGAAAATAAAAACAAAAACTAATAAGAAACAAAGAAAACCAAATCCTACAACTAGTAAAAGCTAGTTAACAAACCAAAAATCAAGCTATTCACAATATTCACATATGAACAATAACCAATAACAAGGCACACATTTGCAAGTCCTCGGCAACGGCGCCAAATACTTGACGGAGGAGATTTATGTCGGTGAGGAATTTTCACAAAAAAATCACGTTGCATGTATAGTTCTAAACCAACAAACAATCCTCAGTCAATGTTTAATTCGTTTGTCACAAGTACAAACCCCGATAAAAATAACCGAATTATTTAAACGTCGGGTCGTCTCTCAAGGAATTACAAGGATGTGTTCATGTTATTAGTTATGAGGTGTATATTTTTGGGGTTTTGAATACGTGACAAGAAATATAAATTGCAAGAAAGTAAATGAAATTCAAATGGTAAAAAGGGTATTGGCAAGGGTGATAATTAAGGATCTCTATCCTTGTTTGTAACCACAAACATGATAATTGCAAGGATCACTCCCACTTAGTCATCCCCAAAATTAGAGAAAAGTCAAGTGATCTAAATGGATCCTAGTCCATAAGTCCTAAATACCTTACTAATTGATTTAGTGAGAGATGATGCACCACTATTTCGTGGTACATCTTGTGCTTAATTGAGTGAATTTTATCCACTAGTCTCACACTTATTCATATTATTTGCATGGTTTTACAATTCCTTCCCAGAATTTGTTGTATGATTGAAAACATGTTTCTTTGGCCCTAAATTCTCTATGTTTAATCCCCTCTTACTACCATTCGATGCAGTGATATGTGCATTGAGTGTATTCAGGCTTTATAGGGCAGGAATGACTTAGAGGATGGAAAGGAAGTATGCAAAAGTGGAAGGAATACAAGAAATTGAAAGAATTGCTGAGTTGTCCAACCTAACCCTCTCGCACTAAATCGATCATAACTTGAGCTACAGAGATCCAAATGAGGCGGTTCTAGTTGCGTTGGAAAGCTAATATTTAGGGCTTCGAAATGAAATATAATTCGATATAGTGGTCGTACAGCAAAATGATGCGCACGCGTGAATCACGTGCACGCGTCGTTTTGCAGAAATTCCAGCGACCTGCACGTATTTGAATTCGCCCCCAGCGATTTTTGGGCTGTTTCTGTCCCAGTTTTCGGCCCAGAAATCGCAGATTAGAGACTATAAAGTGGGGAAATCCATTCATTCATGATACAACATTTATAATTCACCATTTTAGGTTTTAGATGTAGTTTTCTAGAGAGAGAGGCTCTCTCCTCTCTCTCTTAGGTTTTAGGATTAGGATTTCTCTTAGCTTTAGGATTGTTTCTTCATTCCAGGTTCAATGTTCCTTTAATTTAGTTTCTCTTCTACTTTTATTTATTCTATTACTTTAATTGCTTATTTTTCCAATTTGGTTTAAGAACTCTCCATGTTAGATTTTATATCTTTATTTAATGCAATTTGAGGTATTTCAGATTTATGATTGCTTTCTTTTATTTATTATATAAATAATTTTGATTTTTCCCCTTTTGGCTTTGGTTGAGTAATTGCTGACACTTGAGTTATCAAACTCCTTTGTGATTGATAATTGGAATTTGCTGATTGGTTTGGATCCCTCTAAAGCTAGTTTTTCCTTAGGAGTTGACTAGGACTTGAGGAATCAAATTGATTAGTCCACTTGACTTTCCTTTATTTAGTAAGGGTTAACTAAGTGAGAGCAGTGAACAATTTTCATTACCAGTGATAAGGATAACTAGAATAGGATTTCCAATTCTCATACCTTGTCAAGAGTTTTTATAATTAGTTTGTTTCCATTGCCATTTACTATTGTTGCTTCTTATCTTAAAAAAACCCAAAAAGATACATTTTCCATAACCAATAATAAATCATACTTCCCTGCAATTCCTTGAGAGATGACCCGAGGTTTGAATACTTTGGTTATAAATTTTATTGGGTTTTGTTACTTGTGACAACCAAACTTTTGTACGAAAGGATTCTTTGCTGGTTTAGAAGCTATACTTGAATGAGAATTTATTTGTGAAATTCTTTACCCTCAATTAATCTGTTCGTCAAAATAGCGCCGTTGTTGGGAAATTGCAAACGTGTGCCTTATTATTGGTTATTGTAAATATTTGCTTTTTTGTTTCTTTGTTAGTGTTTCTAGTTTTAGGAGTTTATTTTGATTAATTTTTGTTTTTATTTTCTTTTGCTACTATGAATTCTCACCCTTCTGGCTTTGACTTTGGTTCCAATGTTGTTGTAAAGAATGGAAACTATAGTGAAAATAGGCATCAAGGTTGGAAGAATCAAAGATGGGAGGAGCCACAAGGATTTGATCAACCCTCTTGGCAACAACCCCCTCCAATGCGCTATAACCAACAACCATTCTATGATGCATACCAAGATGATAGTTATGGTAGACCTTCTCGTGACAACCAACCTCCACCAAATTACTATGGTCAAGAGCCATTCCGAGGTGCGTACCAAGATGATAGATATGGTGGACCCCCTTGTAGTTACCAACAAGCCCCGCCATATGCTTATGAACCACCTCCCCAACATAACTCTGAACCACCATACTCACAAGCCTCTTTCCACCATTCACCTCCATATGACCCTAATCCTTATCCACTACACCAACCACTATATGAACCACACCTAGAACCACCACCTCAATATTCACCATCTCTATATCCTTATGAGCCCTTTCTCCCAACAAATGAATCCTCCTATCCACCCCAACCTCTATTGGATTAAAACACACATATCTCTAATATCATTGGACACACCTCTACACTCCAAAATCTTATATCCCATATGAACCAACCCTCTACCTCCAATATTCAATCCTCAAACTCTAGTGCGCTTCCTTTTCAGCTACATAATGATCTTCCAATCCCATCACCACCCTCCATGGAAGAGCACCTACATCCATCAATCCAAGAGCAAGATGATCCCAGTCATGCTATTGACATGGAACAAGAAAGAAAGGATCATCTTCACGAATTCATACTTCATAAGAAGCTAGAGGAGGCCCTACAGGTGGAGGTAGTGGAGAGCCTTGAAGTCGAAGGAGTGGTTGAAGAATTAGTGAAGGAAGACATCAAGGAGGAGTCTGATTTTGTCTTAGAGAAAGAGGAGGCCCAAAATGTGGAGGTAGGAGAGACCCTTGTAGATGAAGGAGTAGTTGAAGGGAGTTATCATGAAAAGGAAATCATCAAGGAGGAGTACAATTTTATACTAAAACAACTGGACAGCGTAGCAATTATTAAAGAGGAAGAAGCAGTTGCAGACCTCAGAGATGTTGAACCTCCATGGGAATGTCCAGTCATAGAGCCTCCCTCCAAGATGCTTGATGTTGATGTTGAGGAGGGTGTACAACCTCCAAGGTGTATCCTGCTTGAAGACTCTGAAGAGGTTGATCAAGAGATGGAGATCAAAGAAGAAGAAGCACAACCTCCCATGCCCTTGGTAAGTAATGAAGAAGAGATTGAATTGGAAGAAAGCTACCAAGAGGAAGAGGTTGGAATTGAAGAAGCTTGCAAAGAGGTGGAAGTTGTCAAGGAAGAGCTCAAGGGAATAGAGATGGAAATCACCTTGCCAAAGTTGTTGGAAACCTTTCCCCCAAAGCCATCACCATCCATTCCTTCATTCAAGTGGGTAAATCTTTCATCTTTAAGCTTAATTATTCCACTTGAATATGATTTGCTTGAGACAGATGGGCAACTTAGAGCTCTTTGTGGCTATAAGAGCAAGCGGGAGATGGTTAGTAGTAGGAATTGTCATGCAAGGTTCAATATGGTTGCACGCTCTAAGTTGAAGTGCAAGGATTGGTGTAGAGCTCGATCGAATGGGTTTAAGAAGTTGTTTGGATGCCTCAGTGAGAATTCGGATTGCCTGCCACCCGGATGGAATCATGATGATCAATAAGAAGACGGGTGTAAAAGTAAGGTCTGGGACCCCGGAATTCATTCTAGCAATCAACACTCTTGGGGCCTTGTCACTTACTTTAACTTGCTTGAAGACTTTATGCAACAAGTGTGGGATCCTGGAGGCTACTGGAATTACAAACACTGGTGGGGATTCCTAGATGAGTTCAAGCACAAGCCTCCATGACAAGGAGCTCGCCAAATGTCCAACTTAAGGACTTTAACTAAAAGTGCTAGGTGGGAGACAACTCACCATGGTATGATCGTTCTTTTTCAGTCTTAATTTTATTTTGTTTTGTTTTATTCTTAGTTCTATTTTATTCTATTTTTCTTAGTGTTCATTCATAATATCTACATCAGCATCTGCATTTTTTATTCTGTATATTGCAAAAAAATGGCAGAAAGTTACATGGGAGTCATGCAAAAAGTGTGCCAATTGCACAAGCATCACCATGCGCACACGTCCCTCACGCGTGCGCGTCAATTGAAAATTTGGCACTTCACGTGTACGCGTTAATGACGCGCACGCGTGACCTTGGAAAATCGACGTAAAGAGGTGTTAGGCCGAAAGTTGTGATGGCCTGGTGCGGAAACTATGCCCAAGGCACAAAGTCACTCACGCGTACGCGTCCCTGATACGTGCGTGTCATTTTCCAATTCTGCACACTTATGTCAATCACGCGCACGCGTCATATGCTATTTTGGCACACACTTCAATGCAAGCAGAGAGTTGTGCGAGCGCCACGATGCCCTCGCGCGAGTAGCACAAGCTCGGTCACGCGTACGCGTGACCGATGCCGACGCGTTGTCTCCCCATTTGTGCGACCCACGCGTACGCGTGGAATACACGTGCGCGTCACTCACGCAACACCACCAGATCCCTGCGCCACCACTTATCTTATCTTTTCTTTCTAATCCTAATTTCTTCTATCTTTTCTTCTTTCTTCTTTCTTTCTTACTTCATCTCTTTAACTTCTCATCCTTCTTCGCTTTCATCCTATTTTACTTAGTTTATTTGCATACTTTCATTCATTAAATTTTAATTTTGTGCATTTTTTATTTTCTTCTCTGAATTTATTATTTTTCTATTGGTGTTAAATTTTCTTATTCAACTGTTGCATCTTTTCTTGCATTATTCTGGTGCTTCATGACTTGTTTTATTCTGATTGGGTATTATTATTCATAATCAATGCTCATTTTTTTAATACTGGTATTCTTTTTGCATTGATATGCACTTATACTATCTTGCATTATCGACACTCTCTTCCCCATTGTTGCAATTCTTGCACTATTGATATGTCGTATGCTTCTACTGTTTTCTCACTATATGTTGTAGCTACCATGTAACTGAGACCCTTATTATTTGGCATTACCCACTCATATTTTATTTGTTTTCTATCATTATTTTTGGGTTCCTGTTCTTCGTTTTCTCTTCTTTTAGGCTGGCCACCGAAGAAGGAAAAAGAGGAAAAACTTCTTAATGGAGAGATAAACAAGTCCATCTGCACAATCTTTGGAGAAAAGCGTCAGTTGGAGAAACCCGTCCACTTGCACATCTTAGCATGCACCGAGGACGGTGCATCCTTTAAGTGTGGGGAGGTCGATACCGACTTCCGTGGGTTAGTTATTTTCTTCTCAACACCAATGTTTTATTTTATTTGTTAGTTCATTGTTGCATTTGCATGTTTCATTGCATGTTTGCTTGATTTTGTGCATATTCTACCACTACGTGGTTGAAGTGATAAGTTTCTTTTCAAGACCCTATTTTATAGTATTTCACTAATTTAAATTGAAAATTTGTGATAAACTTGTTGGAAGTTGTATTTGGAACATGGTTGATAGCTAAGAACACAAAACCCGTGAGATTTGAGCTTAATTACATGGTTACATTATTTAACCATAATATTTTATTCTTGTGTGTTTCCTTCTCTATAACTGCAATCTTTGTTTTGTTCTATTCTATATGTCTATTATTTAGTGTATTTACATGCTTGCATATGATTGAGGCCATTATTTGTTACTAGCTCACTTATCCAAAATAGCATACCCTTTCAATTACCTTTGTTAGCCACTTTGAGTCTTTTAATTCCCATTTGTTCTATATTTTACCACATCAAAAACCTTAAGCGGAAAAACAAATTAAATACCCCAAATTGAATCTTTGGTTAGCTTAAGTTAAGGATTGTGTATCAATTAAGTGTGGAGAACTGTGGAAACTTGGGTTGATGAAAGTGTACAGTGTTTCATTGACAAAATTTTGGGAATTTGGGTACTTACTCATGTGAGACCAGAAAAATTAAAAAATACATGTGCATTGATATATTATGTTTACTTTTATATTTTTAATAAAATAAATAAATAAATAAATAAAATAAAAGAGAAAAAGAAAAAAAAGAGAAAAAATTATGTATAAATAGGGGATAAAATTACCCCAATGCTAAGTTTAATAAAAGATCAATGCATATGTGATAAAATTAGAAGAAATATTTGGTACATGAGTATGTGATACAAATTAAAAGTGGGAATTATAGGGTAGCTAGGCATTATTTTAGAGTTATATAGAGTATGTGTGTATGTTAGGTGAAAGCTTAGGTTAATTAAAGATTTATATTTCAGCTCACTTAGCCATATATATATATATATATATATATATATATATATATATGTCCTCACCTTTACCTTAGCCCCATTACAACCTTGAAAAGACCTCATGATGTTTGCATTAGTACATTAAATATTTGTTGATTGGTTAGATGAAGAACAAAGTTTTAGAAAGCATGACTAGAGAAGAGTCGAGTGATCAACCCTAGACACTTGAGAGATTATAGTGCATATACACTACCAGTGAGGGTTCAATGCTTGATTCTATGTTCCCTGCTTTCATGAGCTATCTTCTTACAAGTTTACTTGTCTTTACTGTATGATTTGAATTAGTGGAATTTGATTTATGTTTGTCTTGGAAAACTTATTTACTTTTAACCAAGTAGATAGAAACATCTCAGCATATAGTTGCATTTATATACATAGGTTGCATTGCATTTCATAAGTCTTACCATTCCTTTTCACTTTTATAGCTTCTCTTGAGCTTAGCATGAGGACATGCTACTGTTTAAGTGTGGGGAGATTTGATGCACCACTATTTCGTGGTACATCTTGTGCTTAATTGAGTGAATTTTATCCACTAGTCTCACACTTATTCATATTATTTGCATGGTTTTACAATTCCTTCCCATAATTTGTTCTATGCTTGAAAACATGTTTATTTGACCCTAAATTTTCTATATTTAATCCCCTCTTATTACCATTCAATGCCGTGATATGCGCGTTGAGTGTATTCAGGCTTTATAGAGCAGGAATGACTTAGAGGATGGAAAGGAAGCATGCAATAGTGGAAGGAATACAAGAAATTGAAGGAATTGCTGAGCTGTCCAGCCTGACCCTCTCGCACTAAATCGATCATAACTTGAGCTACAGAGGTCCAAATGAGGCGGTTCTAGTTGAATTGGAAAGCTAACATCCGGGGTTTCGAAATGATATATAATTCGATATAGTGAACGTACAGCAAAATAACGCACACGCGTGAATCACGCACACACATCGTTCTGCAGAAATTCCAGCGACCTGCACGTATTTGAATTCGCCCCTAGCGATTTCTGGACTGTTTCTGTCCCAGTTTTCGGCCTAGAAATCACATATTAGAGGCTATAAAGTGGGGGAATCCATTCATTCATGATACAACATTCATAATTCACAATTTTAAGTTTTAGATGTAGTTTTCTAGAGAGAGAGGCTCTCTCCTCTCTCTCTTAGGTTTTAGGATTAAGATTTCTCTTAGCTTTAGGATTGTTTCTTCATTCCAGGTCCAATGTTCCTTTAATTTAGTTTCTCTTCTACTTTTATTTATTCTATTACTTTAATTGTTTATTTTTTTCAATTTGGTTTATGAACTCTTCATGTTAGATTTTATATCTTTATTTAATGCAATTTGAGGTATTTCAGATTTATGATTGCTTTCTTTTATTTATTATATAAATAATTTGGATTTTTTCCCTTTTTACTTTGGTTGAATAATTGGTGACACTTGAGTTATCAAACTCCTTTGTGAATGATAATTGAAAGTTATTGATTAATTTGGATCCCTCTAAAGCTAGTCTTTCCTTAGGAGTTGACTAGGACTTGAGGAATCAAATTGATTAGTCCATTTGACTTTCCTTTAATTAGTAAGGGTTAACTAAGTGGGAGCAGTGAACAATTCTCATCACCAGTGATAAGGATAACTAGGACAGGATTTTCAGTTCTCATACCTTGTCAAGAGTTTTTATAATTAGTTTGTTTCCATTGCCATTTACTATTGTTGCTTCTTATCTTAAAAAACCCAAAAATATACCTTTTCCATAACCAATAATAAATCATACTTCCCTGTAATTCCTTGAGAGACGACCCGAGGTTTGAATACTTCGGTTATAAATTTTGGGTTTTGTTACTTGTGACAACCAAACTTTTATACGAAAGGATTCTTTGCTGGTTTAGAAGCTATACTTGCAACGAGAATTTATTTGTGAAATTCTTTACCATCAATTAATCCGTTCGTCAAGAGACTAGAATCAATGGCAACAAATTATCAATCACTTGGACATTAGCAACTCAAGGTTACCCAAGTTATCAACTCAAGCCAAGAACACAAAAATCTACAATAAAATCCTACCAAGCATTTTATCAAATACTTGGTAAGCATAAAATCAAAATATAAGAAATTACAAAGGAAAATAAACTATAACCAAATTATTCACTAAATCAACAATATACATGCAATCAAGAAAATAGAAATCATAAAAGACCAAATTCATAAACAAAAGATGCAAGAAATCAAAATTGCAAATATTAACAAAGAAACTTGAACAAGAGAAAATGTAGCAAGAGTAGTGAAATTAAAGAGGAAATTAGAGAGTACTTTCAATAAAGATGAGCAAAATCCAAAATCAAACTTGAAACTATAAAATGCTACAATGAAAACTACATAAACCTTAAGGGAAAATTTTCTACTCTACGCTACTCCTACTCCTAAATTATCTATGTAATGTAAGCTAATGTGGCTTCCTAAGCTCATGGCTTGATATGTGATGTTGTCCCCTTCATATAGCATCCAAAATTAGCTTCAGCACACTCAAAGTTGGGCCAAAAAGCCCTAAATTCGCCAGCCACATGACATTTTAATGAAGTCACGCACTGCTACCTAGATTTGTGTGTACTAACAGATTTGTGCGTATGCACACTTGCTGATTTTTTCTCCTGTGCATAAGCACAGAAGTTGTGCATAGGCACAATTGCTGATTTTCATTCTGTGCGTACGCACAGAAAGTGTGCGTAGGCACACTCTGAAAAACGTTTCTCCTTTGTTTTCTTCATGTGTTCTCCCTTTTTGCATGCTTTCTTCCACTTCTACCAATCCATTCTTGCCTCTAGGACCTGAAATCACTCAACAAATATATCACGGCATCGAATGGAATAAAAGCGGAATTAAATTGATCGATTTAGGTGCAAAAATATATGTTTTCACATTTAGGTTCAATTTAGGGACAAAACACAAAAGTATGCTATTTTAGTGATTAAGTGTCAGTTTATGTGATGAAATCCATCCAAATTAAGCCAAAATTTACCATCAAATATGGACTCATCATATACGCTGGGGGCAATTCTGAGCCCTCTAGGCCCAAGTCCAGCTCATTTCTGATGCTATTAGAGGCCAAAATCAAGAAGGAGAAATGGGGGAGCAATTAGTGTAGCTTAGGACCATGTTTTAAGGTAGTTTTCTAGAGAGAGAAGCTCCTTCTTCTCTCTAGAATTAGGGTTCTTAAGTTAATGTTCTCTTTAATTTCAGATTATATTTCTTGTTTTAGTGTAGTTCTCTTTACATTTCATGCTTTAGTAGTTTATTTCTCTTGTTTCCTCTTGTTAATTTCTCATTTGAGTCACTCTTTAGTTTTGAACAGTCTTGTCACTTTTAATTTCTTTGTTGCAATTTGATGTTTCTTTGTTTATTATTGTTTAATTAAGTTGTTATTGTCATTTTCTTGCATTTGGTAGTAGTAGCATTTATATTTCTTACAATTTACCATGCTTTTTTTATGCCTTCCAAGTGTTTGACAAAATGCTTGGTTGGATTTTAGAGTAGATCTTGAGCATTATTGGCTTGGAAAGAGAAATTAGGTGCTACTGAGTCATTAATACCCAATTTAGAATGGTGATCTAGAGTTGTTAGTTAATCTTGTTCCCATTGACATTACTTATGGATTGGTATTAACTAGGCTTATTTGACTTTCTCCTGATGTTGGAGATAACGAAATAGGATTAGCTCTTGATAACTATTGTATTATGATTAATGACTAGGATAGAGAGCCTTGATTTTCAATCCTTACCATGAATGCCTCTTTTTTGTAATTGTTATCCTTAGTTGTTGATCTACTTTATTGTCTACTTTAATTTTCTTGTCATTTAAATTATTACCTTCTTATTTGCAAACCGCCCTTTAAACCTCATAACTAATAACATGCATACATCACTGCAATTCCTTTGAGAGACGACCTGAGATCTAATACTCTCGGTATTTTTATTTATTTGCACTTGTGACAGACAAATTAAACTTTGATTGACGGTTGTTTGTCAGTTTAGAACTATACTTGCAATGAAGTGATTTCTTTTATTGAGAAAAAATTCTAAGCCGACGATAACCCTCCATCAATCACCAACCCAAGTCCTCAAGGACCTCTGACTGATGCAAAGCAAAGTTTACTACTCAAGCCTCCTTTGGTGGGAACCACTACAATTTCCCCTGACATCAACACTGAGGATTTTTCACCTGGAATGAAGGTGGTAATCACTAAGAGTATAATTCTTCCTTATACAGTGAACAGGATCCTATCTCTTGAGCACATTAATTTAATCCATGATAGCACAGGAAAGAAGTTCACAGTGAGGGGTGAAGAGCTAAGCCCTTATGATCACCTTCCTCTCTAGTGGAGCTGATCGTCAAGCTAGTGACGATAAAGAAGCACTTGTTGGAAGGCAACCCAACCATGAGTATCTTTTAGTTTTTCTTTTAGCTTGATTTTCAGTTATTTATGCTTTTTATTTATAGTTTTTCTTCGTCAAATTTTGTTTGTGGTCACGCAAAGTGTCTAGAATAGGAACAGAAGGTTCTGAAGGAGAAACAGAACACCCTGGGGAGCATTGCACTCAAGTGCATTGGCGCTAAATGCCAGTTTGGGTGTTTAGCATTGAGATTGGTAGCAGAAGCTGACATTAAAGGCCAGTTGGGCATTTAACGCCTAAGATGGGCAGGAGAAGCTGGCATTTTAAACGCCAGGTGGGCATTTAACGCCCATAAGGGAGCTTAAAATTCAAGCCAAATCATACCTCATGGGGCGCTACACACCAGCTGGTCGTTTAGCGCCAACACTCGTCCTAGTTTCAAAAAAAAGTTTCAATTCTGGCGCTAAACGCTGAGGGTGGTGTTTAGAGCCAGAAACCCCAATTTCTAATATAGAGGAGGGGCTTAACCGTTACCAACGGTGCCTTCCCTAAACCCTCCCCTTTTGACCATTCAAACCCAGTCTCTCTTCCCCTGCCCATTTTTCTATCCACATTCATGCACCTATTTGCCATACACTTATCAACCTTCCCATCACCTAATCACATCCCATCAAACACTCTTCCCTATATTCACTGACCCTAATCACCATTAACCCCATTTAATCACATTTACCTACCAACCCCACTACCCCCATAACCGAACCCCCTCCTCTATATATACTCCTCTTTTCTTTCATTTTCACCACATCATTACCTACTTCTATATTTCCTTCTTTTTACTTCAATTCCCATATTCTTTATTTTCCTTTTTCTCTCTCCCCTTCATTGAGCCACCATAGCTGTAGCCACTACCCTTCCCTCCTTCCATGCATTTTTTTCATCATTTTATTCTCCCTATCCCTCGCCTCTTTTACTTCTTCTCACCCCTATTTCTATTTTTCTTTGCTCAAGGATGAGCAAAACTTTAAGTTTGATATTGAGGCGCTCCACTTTTTCTTTCTTTTCATTTTCCACATGGAACCCAAAACCGATAAATCCTCTTCAAAAAAGCGAAAAGCAAAAGTTCCCGCATCCGGTCCATTTGACTTCACCCGGTTTTTCTCTAAGACACATGAGGATCACTTTCACGAAGTTGTGAATAAAAATAAAATGATTTTGGAGGTCCGCTTTCATCTGCAGCCGGCGCGAGTACCTGGAAATCCAGGAACAGATTTTAAAGAGGGGTTGGAAAGTTCTGACCAACCCTATGACCAATGTGGGTATGCTTTATAACACCCTAGTTTTTAGCACCACATGATCGTACTAAAGGGTTAGACGTTTCTTACCTCTAACCCTTTTTATTTTGTACTATCTTTATTTAATATCGAGCATTTACGAATACGAACCAAAACTTTAATTAAGAAAACGAAAAGTTTACTCTAATCACTTAATCACAAAGATATATATATATATATATATATATATATATATATATATATTTCACATAACATTATATACATAGACTTATCTTAGGATTCTCAAATACAAGTCATATCCCTCTCTTTCCCTAAATTTTCGAAAATTTGATAAAGTGGTGTTGAGATTTTGGTTTTTTGATATTATAGGGTCTGATTAGCTTGAAGAAAGCATTCATTCTTGCTTATTTGAAACTTTGATAAGGTGAGAATTCTAGAACCTTAGAAAATTCTTTAATTGAGTATATTGGGTATTAAATTTTGGGTATATATATATTATAAAATGTGTTAGGTGTGTATGTGTAACACCCTACCACACAGAGCTTTACACTTAGGATGTAAAACAGAGGTGACGAGGCACTACGACCTCTGATGACAAGTCATCATATACCTATTTTTCTATGCTTTTTCATACAAGAAATTGATGATTTGTGCTTAAATATTGAATGCTTTTGTACTTAAATGATATATTTTCTTGATATTTTAATTTTATAAATCTTGTAGAAAATAAGAAGAAAAAGAAGCAAAGAAGCACAAAAAAGGGAGAAAAAAGAGCTTTTGGGTACACTTTGAAGTTGGGGTACACTTTGGAGCCTTAGGCCACGCTTTTAAAAGCGTGGCCCATGACCAAATCAAAGAAGGAAGCAGCCAGCACGCACACTGCCCTGCTCTTGCCAAGGGCAGGGCAGAATCGTGATGCAAAGTGAGGTTGGAAGCAAGAATTTTCGCTAAGGTAAAATCTGGGCGCTCACAGCATGACCATGCCTCCTTCAAAGGGCTATAACTTGAGCTACAGATGTCCAATTGATGTGCTTCCAGTTGCGTTGGAAAGCTGACATTCAGAGCTTTCCAACGATATATAGCAATTCATATTTGGCATACAATTGAGGCAGGAATGAAAGGCATCTTTAAGGGCCAAAAACAAGCGAAAATTAACCAAAATGCTTCCACCAAGGCTCGAAGAGGGAGACACAAGGAAACCAAGGAAGTCTTCCCTCAAGGAGAGCAGAATGCCCTCTTGGAGGGCAATGTCATGTTTTCTTCATGAAAATTCAAGGAAAAATTGCAACAACTTCCTCCACCAAGTTTCGAACACAAGACCTCTAGGAAGCCAAGCCTTAGGCGTGAATTAGGTGCCAAGAAGAAAAAGCCAAGCAATGCACTCCATGGGATTCGAACTTGGCACTCCCCAAAGGAAACATTGCCCTGCCCTCCGCGAGGGCAGGGCAGCATTTTGTGGTGCACAGCCAGCGCACCAGATTGGCGCACCAAGGGAGCTTCGGCAGCATCAACAGGCACGGGCAGCAGAATCTGGCGCACCAAAAATTTTTGCCCTGCCCTCCACAAGGGCAGGGCAGCCTCCTGGGAGCAAACACTCATGGGCCAAAATCCAACCAAAATTCCATTTAAATTTAATTCTTCTCCAAATTGAATCAAGGCCAACCAAACCCATTTCTCCTCAAATCCAAAGCAAGCAAAGCCCACATCATCACTCAAAGGCACATGGATCAATTAAATTAGGATTTTCATTTTTGTAATTTGTTTTAATTTCATTTTCATTTTTCATTTTGTAAAGCCTATATAAAGGCATCAATAGGAGCTGAATCGAGGAGGCTTGCTCCATTAGGGAGTAGTAGTAGTAGATAGCTCTCTCTCTCTTTTAATTTTCCTTTCTGTTTGAATTTTGGATTGAGATTGAAAGGAATTCTATTTTTATTCTCCATCCGCAACATCTCTGCTTTGTTCGTCTGCATAATTCAAGGAATTTGGATTTGAATCGAAGCTCTCTTTACTGCTTTCATCTTCTTTCCTTCTGTAATTGTTCTTGGTTGGATCAAGGAAGGAATTGAGATCTAGACTTGTTTTCTAGTCTCTTTGATTTCCTGAGATCTTCAGTCTCATTTGGCAATTAAACTGAATTTAATTTTTGTTTGCTTCTTCAAGCAATTCTGCTTTCTGTTTAAGATTTGTTGCAAGTTACTTTTCTGCTTGATTGCTCCTTACATTCTCTTGTGGAATTTTAATTCCCAGCACCCAAGTCCTTTTACTTTTCATGCAATTTAATTATTCTGCAATTATTCTAAGTGCTGCTTATTGCTTTCCTTTAAATTTCCTGCACCCAATCCCCTTTACATTTCATGCAATTTACTTTTCTTGCAATTTAAGTTTCAGCTATTTTACTTTCTTGTTATTTAAGTTTTATGCAATTTTACTTTCTGCAACTTTAAGTTTCCTGTCATTTATAATTCTGTTGGCTACATTTCATCTAATATCCCTTTAATGTTAGCTTGACTAAACTAATCACCCACTAAAGTTGCTTGATCCATCAATCCCTGTGGGATCGACCTCACTCATGTGAGTTATTATTACTTGATGCGACCCGGTACACTTGCCGGTTGGATTTGTGTGTTGGAAATTCGTTTTTCCGCAAAAACACTATCAACCTCTAAAATAAAATATATGTACATATAATAATTGGAAGAATGTAATATATGAGGAGCCTTGAAGAAAAGGTAAAGCAAAATCACAAATATAAAAAAATGCAGCGCTCCAGGATAATGTGACTTGCGTGTGAAGTAAATTAAAGCACACATACATATGTATATAAAAAGAGAGTAGAAGTTCAAGGGTACAACTAAAGCAAGCTCCTAACTCAGCCTGCGAAGCTAAGGCTGGCCGGAGAATATTTACGTACATACATATAGATATCCATAATCCAAAATACATAAAAGTAACCCTAGTTCTCCATAAACCTCTACTAGATGCAAAAGTAAAACATACATATATAAGGAGAGTCTATGCATATAATTATCACAAAATAGAACAGAATATAAAATCCCAAAAGCCCACTTTGCTGCAAAGAACTCCAGACGCCTAGCGAGGTACATCTGAACCTGCATCTGAAAAACAACATCGTATGGGATGAGAACCGGGGGTTCTTGGCATGGTAATGGTGCCGCATACATAAGATATAAGGTCTCGGAAAAGCTAGAGGCAATCCTAGAATGGTGACACTCAAATTATAAAACTTAAAAATTTACAACCGAAAACCATAAATGGGGTAGCTCTCTATGGTTCTAAACTTAACCCAAACTATACTATAACCCTCAAACCCTCTGCCTTTCCTCTAATCCTCCAACTCTAGTGCATAGACAAGCAAAACAGACAAGTCAAGCACATACAGAAAGCATAGATAACAAGTAAGCAATTAGTAATTAACATGAATAAACAATTAAGCAAGCCAAGACAATGCACACTCAAACAAAGCATACAATGCACATGATGCATGCCTTTCCTACTGGCCGTGAGCTCACGTGTCGGTTAACTTCCAGAATCTGACACATCCAGTAGCTAACCCAGATACCGTCTCTCGACTACGCATCTCTAGGAGGCATAAAATCGGGGGATTAATGCCCTACTACCTTATCTTTGAGGCATACACCAGGGGAAATAAATCGGGAGATTAGTGCTCTACTACCTTCCCCTAGTGAGATCGTGCCATACTGATTGAGGGATTAGTGCCCTACCACCTTGCAGACAGAGAGAAAGAATGTGAGGGAATACGTCGAGGAATTAGTACCCTACCACCTTCCTCACATCCTACAAAACACAATCACAAGGAATAAATTGAGAGATTAGCACCCTACTGCCTTTCCCACATCTCACAAAACACAAACACAAGGAATACTAGGGAAAGAGATCTAGGGATTACTGCCCTACCGCCTTCCCCGCATCCAACACATCAATATCATCCTATGTCCATTTATTCTCAAAATTTATCATCATTATTTCTTTACATTCATTCATTATAACTATGGTCTCACACATACATCTCATATCTTTGCATTTTTGTACATATTCATTATTTAAAAAAAATCTTACTTCATTCCCAAGTTACCACCATTTCCTAGATTCATCTCATTACTAGGCCTATTACTAAGATCCAAGGTTAAAAGGGTGAAAATAGAAGTTTAGAGGTTTAAAATTAAACTTTAAAATACAAAATTCATTTTTGCTAACACAGGGGCCATGCATACGCGTAGGCCATGCGTACGTGTGGGAGTGCAATTTGCCCATCACACATACACATGGCCTCATCCATGTACGCATGTACACTGGACAGAATCAACCGTCCGCGTATGAAGCCCCATGCTCGCGTATGCAAAGGTCTCTTTTTGCCCATGATGCGTACGCATACACATGTCCACGTATGCATACATGCCAGACAGACACGACCCTTCGCGTATGGAGGGGTTTGTGTATGCATACAGTGCAGAACAGTAAAAAAATAGTTAACTCTATAGAATTTTAGCTTTACATACCGAACTTCTGACGCTCATAACTTTCTCATTTAAAACATTTTCCATCCATTCTCCGAATGACGTAAATTTCACGGACCCAATTTTCATATGAAATAAGTTTGAAACAATTTTGGGATCCAGAAGCCGAGTTATGGCTCGCCGAAGTTCGGCCAAAAATTAAAATTTTAAAAAGGTTCATAAACCTCTAGTTTCACTAAAATCAAACTCAATACAAATATGCCATTCATACAAATAACACCACAACATACCATTTACAAAACCATATTCTCCACCTCCTTGCACAAACAACCATATCTCAACTATACCAACAAGATCATCAATATATCACCACTGGAAGCCCAAATCCCCACACCTTTGTACTGTTGTACCAATAAGTGCACTGGGTCATCCAAATAAAACCTGAGCGAGTCAGGATCGATCCCACGAGGATTGTGGTTTGAAGCAAGCTATGGTTATCTTACAGGTCTTAGTCAGGCAGATCAGAATGTTGTTGATTTTAAGTCATATATGGAGTTGTAAGAGTAATGAATGAAATGAATAAAGCAAAAGGGGTAGAAAATACTAATAGGAATAGGGTTAAGGATTAGAGTTGCTTTGTCTTTCTGAATTAACTTTGGTACTACTGTCTTCTTTGCTTGTGAATGATCCTCTTCTATGGCAGGCTATATATGATCAACGCCATGGGCCGTGGTCATTGATCTCCTCTACTACAGATTGAACGCCATTGGCTGTGGTCATCCAATCTGATGAAGGGTGAAGCAGTTAGCAGTTCATTCTCTTGGTGATCCTACTCAAAACGCCACAGACAAGGTCAAATCTTTTGGATCATAGGATACTGCTTTTTAAGATTCTAGACCCTAATCTCTTTGGAAATTGGCTGAACTGGTGTCTCGAGAAGTCCCCAATAAAGTCGTGAGTTAACCGTCTGAGAGATGTATAAACATAGTCGATGGCTCGTGCTTTCCAGTCACGTATCACACGAAACCAAGTAGATGCGGGTGTTTGTCAGGCACGTTCATCTTAGTGTGCTGAACAGAGCTGATTGTTCGATCATTCTATTCACTACATTGAAGAGCAGATATACATCTTAGAAATAGATCAAACACGGATCGAAGAAGAATCAGTAATACTTTTATTAATTCATAGGACTCAGTAGGGTTCCTCCCCTCAACCTGGGAGGTTTAGAAACTCATGCTGAAGTAAAATACAATGATGAATTCGAATATGGTGTGTAAAGTGTTCAAAAAATCTCTGAATAACATAAATAAGATCCCTTAAATACTAAACTAATGACTAGTAAGGGTAAAACAATCTTTTTAGTGCTAAAATCCACTTCTACGGCCCACTTGGTGAGTGTTTGGGTAGAACTTTGATGAGATCCACGTGCTATGAGGACTCTTGGGTGTGGAACACCAGTTAGGAGGTCCTCTCTGGGCGTTTGGACGCCGGTCTCTGCTCTTTGGGTGCTGGACGCCTGCAAGGAGGTAGTAAGCTGGTGTTGAATGCCAATTTTGGGCCTTCTAATCCAAAAAAAAAGTATGAACTATTAAACATTTCTGGAAAGCTCGGGAAGTCAGCTTTCTATAGCCATTGAGAACGCTCCATTTGGACTTCTGTAACTCCAGAAAATCTCTTCTGAATGCAAGGAGATCAGATTTGGATAGCATCTACAGTGCTTTCTTTGTTTCTGAATCAGACTTTTGCTCCAGCTCCACAATTTTAGCCAAAAAATATCTGGAATGGTACAAAAATGCACAAACTCAAAGTGGGATCCAAAATATGTGAATTTAATACTAAAACCTATAAAAACTTAATAAAAACTAAATAAAACATATTAAAACTACATGAAAATTATGCCAAAAAGCGTATAAAATATCCGCTCATCACAATACCAAACTTAAGCTATTACTTGTCCCCAAGAAACCAAAAATAAAATAGGATGAAAAGAAGATTATGATACAATAAATCTCTGAGTTTCCAATAAAGCTCAGTTTTAATTAGATGAGCAAGACTTAGTAGCTTCTTACTTTTGAATAGTCTTGGCATCTCACTATCCATTGAAAATCAGAATGGCTGACATCTTTAGGAACTTAGAATCCAGATGATATTATTGATTCTCCTAGTTCAGCTCTTTTTTATTCTTGAACACAACTTTCAGATTCTTGGTCATGACCCTAAGCACCTTGTTATCCAATATTACCACCGGATACAATAATGCCATAGACACTTTAACTGGGTGAACCTTTTCAGATTGTGACTCAGCTTTGCTAGAGTTCCCAAATAGAGGTGTCCAAAGTACTTAAACACACTCTTTTTGCTTTGGACCCCGACTTTAACCGCTAAGTCTCAAGCTTTTCACTTGAGACCTTCACGCCACAAGCACATGGTTAGGGACAGCTTGGTTTAGCCGCTTAGACTAGGATTTTATTCCTTTTGGTCCTCTTACCCTTGCCTTTTGGTCTAAAGGGTTATTGGCTTTTTTAATCTGCCCTCCTTTTCCTGCATTTTTGTGCAGTAATGGATTTTTTTACTATTTTATTTTTTTTCTCTTTTTTTTAAGTTTTTGCAACATGCTTTTTCTTTTTCTTTTTTCTGCTTTTTCTTGCTTCAAGAATCAATTTTTAGATTTTTCAAATTATCAATAATATTTTTCCTTTTTCTTCATTCTTTCAAGAGCTAGCGTCATAAAATTCAACTTTAAATATTCACTGTTTATTCATGCATTCAGAAACTAAAGCAATGCCACCACATCAAAATAATTAACTATTCTTTATTTGAAAACTCAAAAATTTATGCATCTTTATTTCTTCTAAAAAAATCTACTATTTTATTCATGTTTAATGATGATAAGGGGAACAATTTATAGCTAATTAGAAAAATAAAAATTAATTAATTACTACTAATGCTTATGTAATCCTAAAAGTTAATAGACATAAAAATAAAAGTAAAAACTTAAATGCTACTAGTGATCATGTAACCTAAATATGAGACATACGAATTAAAATAACAAAAATATGAAAAACAGGAACTAGGATAGCCACAGAGTTGAAACTCAATAACCTTCAGCTTGGGGGATGCTAGTTTCTTCAGGCTATGGGACACATGGCTCTTCAACTTGAGGGGCGCTGGACTCCTGAAGGAAGAGCTTCTGGCGCTTCAGCTCCTCCAACTCATGCCCTTGCTTCTCCTGCTCCTTTATCAGTTTGCAAATCATGCTAGTCTGATCTTTATGTTCTTCTCTAAGTTGATCCAACGTGCTCTGTAGGTGAATTATAGACGCCTTTAGCTGATCCTAGAACTCCATTGGAGGGATCTCTTGGGAAGGCTCAGGTGCCTTCCTTTTGAGGTTATCGTCTTCTATCTTGGAACTCTCTATCACCTGCTTAGTGATTGGCTTTTCCACTGGAATAAATTTGTCCACTTTTATCAGAACCTTAGCCTCTTGGCATAGGCAAAAGATGAGATTTGGATAAGCCATCATGGCCTTAGTGGACCCTTTGTTTGCTAGCTTGTAAATCTCACGGGAGATTATTTGGTGGACTTCCACTTCATTCCCCATCATGATGCAGTGAATCATCACAGCTCTTGAATATTGACTTCAGAGAAGTTACTTGTGGGGAGTATAGAACGCCCAATGAAGTCTAGCCATTCTCTAGCAACAGGCTTGAGGTTTGCCCTTTTTAGCTGGCATGGCTCCCCTTTTGTATTCTCAATCCATTGAGTTTCGGGCAAGCATATGTCCTCTAGAACTTAATCCAGCTTTTGGTTGGCTACAACCTTTCTGTTGTATGACTCACGGTCATCTTGTTAGAGGTAATTTGAAGACCTCTCTCACCCTATCCAGATGAAAGTACATGATCTTCCCTCTGACCATGATGCGAAAAGTATGGAAGGCTGTTCCATCTTTCTTTTGCTTATATGTCATCCACAGATTTGCATAGAATTCCTGGATCATGTTGTATCCAACATTTAATTCGGGATTACTTAGAATCTCACAGCCTCTCCTTTGAATCTGCTCTTGGATCTCCGGGTATTCTTCTTCTCCAAGGTTGAATCCCACTTCAGGTATTACTGGTCTTTTGCCCATTATCTTGTGATAATATTCTTCATGTTGCTTGGTAAGGAATCGAACAGGTTTGAAAACAACTGTTGAGTTGTCTTCTTTCTTGTTCTTAGGGATGGTCTTTCCACTTCTTGGAGCCATGGGATTTGTAACGACCCAATTTTCAGTATGTCTAGATCATACCGAAAACTGAGCGTTACCAACTTGTCTTCCTAATTATTATCTATTATTTATTATATGAGCCTGATTCGTTGTTAAAAACGTAGTTATTTTGCGAGGTACCTTTTTTTTGAAAATGTTTGGATTAACAAACAGAATCATTCATAATCAATTCACAAGTAATAACAGATAAAATAGTTATAAACAACCATACATAAATACATCTCAAGCAGTTGATAACATTCCGTGATTCAGCCTTTATTAGAGTATAGACTTTTAGTTAAAACACCCCTACATATAGCTAGATAATAACCATATACATATATATACATACAACATCCCAGGCCCTGACCTGTTCAAGAAGTCCCTAAGCTGGCTCCCAGGCTAGCCTAGACTCTATACTCACCTAGTCCCTCTAAACTACCAAACTGAGGGAAAGTACGTTCTAAGTCTTCAAAACTCAAGTCAGGTGGAACATCTCAAAAGGTGGAATATCACCTACTACTCCTCTACACGATCAAACATTGCCATATGATGTATCTCTAGTACTCCATCAAGTAGCCACACAACAGGAGTCTTGTACACAGGATTTAGGCTAAAGTTTGGGTACAAACGGGGTGCAGACATTGGCTGGTCTCACCGTATATACATTTGAACAGAAAACGAGATTCACCCTAGACTCAGAAGACTACCTAGAGCGGAATCCTCTTTATGAACGGTCATCAGCGAACTACAGAAGGGTACCCAAGCTTCCATCTGAAGGGGGAAGGGAGAGAGAAGGGGTAAGAACTGGGGAGTTCTTAGTAGGGTCGGGGTTATTAGTTAAGTTCATTAATTCTATGTTGCTTAGCAGACTAATAGCAGAATACAGAGAAGCAGTAAACAGATAAATAGAGAGAATAGAGTAAACAAAAAATAGAACACAAATAAAAGAATACAAGAAAGTAAAACACAGACACAATGAACAGAATACAAACAAAGAAGGCTTATATTCAAACAACAATCATAACAGAGGAAATGCACAACCAAGTATGATGCATGTCTAGCCCTAGTGCAGGTAATGAGCTCATCTGTCGGTTTCTACCCGCTTCCGACGTAACCCGAAGCAGCTGAAACGGGTATGGCTTTCCAGTTGGCTATACCACTGTGTACATGAAATAACCCCTCTGCCACCACAGGGTCCACTGCATGCAGGAAATAACACATCTTCCACTGCAGGGATGTATGCCGACATACCTTCTGTATACAGAAAATAACCCCTTTGCCACTACAGAAATGGAACAGGTGGTCACGGTACTTCTGTAGCAGGAAATAACCCCTCTGCCTTATAGAATTAAAATATGGATCTGTACCGCAGAAAAGCGTTCTCAGTGGTCGCACCACTATCTATCTGACTGCCTCAATGCAGCAAATGAACAAACAAATAACTCTAGAGTTGCCTTAATGCAACAAATAAATAAACAAGCACCTCTTAGGTTGCTTTAAACAACAAATGACCCTTCAACAGGTCCTCTGCTTTTTATCATACTACTCTTTTCTCTTTTTCTCTTTACTCTGCTCTGATTACTCTTTTCTGTATCTCTTTACTTTTCTCTGATTTCTCTGTTTAACGTATGTATTTAAAGCTTATATAAATTTCAGTATGAATAGTTAGCCTGTCCCAAGTATAGGTTCATTAAGTCTATACTGAAACAGTTTAAATTTTCATATAACACCTAACCCTAGTCGCAACTCAAGGACTAACTATGTTGCCCTAGTTCGTTCACTAATTTCTGTCTGTTTTTCTGTCATTAAGACTTCACAGACTTTTCTTTGGTTTTTATCTTTTCTTTAACTTCTTATATTTCCTTTATCTTTGCCTCACTATCATGTTATTACCACTCCCTAGGTGTTTTATAAAGCTAATTATGAGATTCTGCGCTTAAAGTTGTCTTTCTAAAGCTTTTACAGAAAACTGCCTTTTTCGTATTATTTTTATTAAAATATTATTTTTAATTAAATATTATTATTTATTATTTTATCATTAATTTTCGAAAATTAACTTACCTTTTACTTTTAACCTTTAAAATTCACTTTTTACCACCCGTAACTTTTAATATTTCTACTTTAACCACCCTAACTTTCAGAAATTACTAAATAACCCCTTAAACACCAAAATTTTTACTTCCTTGCCCTTTTAAGGATCTAAAGCCTGTTCTTCATTGTTCTTCATCACACTCAAATTGTTCTTCACGTTCTTCATAAGTTCTTCAGATTCTTTCTCTGTTTTTACCCATTTTTCAGTCTTTTCAGCAACCGATTTTTACCATAATTTCTAATAAATTAGCAGCCACTAAAACTCCATCTTTTCCACATGATATTAACACAAATTAAACCTCAATTTAGGCCTAGGGTTTCGTTTTCCCAGCTTCTCCAAGAACATGAACTTAAAGCTTGAATTTCATCAAATTTCATCAAATTTTCACCAAAATTTCAACAAGAATTACTCATACAAACAATCAATTTCAAGCATAGCCAAACCATATCATTATCACACAACTCAAACACAATCAATCAATATTAAATTCGTCAAATCCAACCTTGATTTGCTGCTCTAAATCCAGTTACTCTTTGAAGTGTTCTTAAAGCACTTTTTCCTGCTAAATCACATCAAGAACAACTTTAAATCCACAAACCCTCAACTGACCAAATCTCTCTCAGCACTTTAGGAAGGGATATCTCACCTTATAATTGCTGGAAATTAACATTTCTTGGCCCTCAAGTCAAGTTAAGCATGATTCCTAAGGAAGAACATCAAGAGAACACATGTTTAAGCATGTTTCCTTGAAAACGGAATTGAAAGGGGAAAGGAACAGCCATCTCACCTTATTTCCAGCCTTGATAAGTTACATGGTTATGTAGAGGAAGAAGAGAGGATCATTTTGGTGAAATCGCAATTTTGATTTGAGTTTTAGTTCAGAAGAAATCAAGCTTTGAAGATTAAATGTTCATGAAAGTTTCTCTCTTTTCTCTCTTGTTATTTTCGGCCAAAAGGGAGTAAATGACCAGCCTTGGAGTGTCTTGGGGGTGTAGGGTGAGTTGTGATTGGTTGGCTTGGAGGTGGATTAAAATAATATTAAAATATCTCAGGTGTATAACTACTAAAACTAGATGTATCGGAACACTTGTAAAAACATCTCTAAAAATTATTTTCTGAGCTACTAGCATAAATGACACTAGTAACATATTTATTGTGAGAATAAAACATGTATAATGAGGCCTTAGCATTGCTAAAGTCATCAGAGAGTGCTGGTGCTAAGCTGCACCAATAAACTGTGAACCTGGTTAAACCGATTTTATGTTTTTAACTAAAACTGACCAGGTAACCTTATAATATTATTCAAGAAGCTTATAATACTAATATAATGGTAATATTACCCTATTATTTCTCTTCTCTCATGAATCGAGTCCGGTTCGTCAAACTGAGACTATTTACGAAAAACTGGATCAAAACTCCTACCCGATACGGTTCAAAAACTATGTTCTTCATGACTGCGTTATCGAGCTTGTCTCGGAAAAGGTTCTAACTTAAAGATGGCATAATGACAATGAGAATTGATATACTTGATGATATATCAGAGCTTCTCCCCTTACTGATCCTCCAGATGTACTTTCAGAAAAGATCTCACGTACTCAAAAACTGGGGTTGTTACATGATTGAATTCTTGATAAGAGAACAAGGCTCCTGCCATACCAAACTTAAAAATTTGCTCGTCCTCGAGCAAAGAGTAAGAAAGGAAGAAGCAGAAAAGAGAATAGAAGAAGAAAAAGAAGCAGGATTTCGAATGAGAGATGGTGAGTGAGGGAGATGGGCATGGACATGCATATAAATAGGGAGGGGGAGGGATTTTTGAAAATAATCATGAAAGAAGGATAAAGATTTTTGAAAAAGATATAAAAAAGATAAGATGTTAAATTTAAAAGATAAGAAAGGATTCTAAAAGGATAGGAAAGGCATTAAAGACAAGATAAGTGGTATGAAAAAGATTTGAAAGCTTAATAAAAGATATGAGCAAGATAAGAACAGATTTTGAAAACAAGTTGTAGAAGATTTAAAATTTTGAAAAGGATTTTAAAAATTAAAAAAATATTTTAATTTTGAAATTAAATTGAAATTGAGGTATTTGAACAAGAATTCATTTAAAAATAAAAAATTTTTGAAATTAAATTGAAAGAAGATGTGTTGAATCAAGAGAAGATTAAAAATTTGAAGTTACTTCCATGCTACCTCACTGGCGTTTAAACGCCCAGAATGCTGGCATTCTAGCGTTTAGCGCCAGAGTAGTGCTCCCTCTTGGATGTTAACTGCACAGCCAGAGCTCTCTGGCTGGCATTTAACGCCAGGTTGATGCTCCTTCTTGGGCGTTAAGCGCCCAACCAGGGCCTCCTGGCTGGCGTTTAATGCCAGATTTGTGCTCCCTTTAGGGCGTTAAATGCCCAGCTAGTGCCTCCTGGCTGGCTTTTAACGCCAGGCTGATGCTCCCTTCATGGCATTAAATGCCCAGCCAGGGCCTCCTGGCTGGTGTTTAACTTCAGGATTTTTGCCTCGATGGGCGTTTGAATGCCTAATTACCTACCCTATTCTGTTTGTTGTTCTGCATCATTCTGTCTCTGTTTAAGCACTATACATGATCACTAATATTAAAATTAACATAAAACATAATAAAAAAACTAATTAAAAAGGAAATTAATTAACACAAAAGTAATTAGAGAATTAATAACATGTGAGGAATCATTAGGTTGCCTCCCTGATGAGCGGATAATTTGTATGCTTTTTGGCATTGTTTTTAGTATGTTTTTAGTGTAATCTAGTTAGTTTTTAGTATATTTTTATTAGTTTTTAGCTAAAATTCACTTTTTTGGACTTTACTATGAGTTTGTGTGTTTTTCTGTGATTTCAGGTATTTTCTGGCTGAAATTGAGGGTCCTGAGCAAAAATCTGATTCAGAGACTGAAAAGGACTGCAAATGCTGTTGGATTCTGACCTCCCTGCACTCGAAGTGGATTTTCTGGAGCTACAGAAGCCCAAATGGCGCGCTCTCAACGGCATTGGAAAGTAGACATCCTGGGCTTTCCAGCAATATATGATAGTCCATACTTTGCCTAAGATTTGATGGCCCAAACTGGCGTGGCAAATCAGCTTCAGAAATTCCAGCGTTAAACGCCGGAACTGGCATAAAACTTGGAGTTAAACGCCCAAACTGGCATGAAAGCTGGCGTTTAACTCCAGAAAAGGTCTCTACACGAAAATGCTTCAATGCTCAGCCCAAGCACACACCAAGTGGACCCAGAAGTGGATTTTTACGTCATTTACTCATTTCTGTACACCCTAGGCTACTAGTTTACTATTAATAGGATCTTTTGACATTGTATCAGTACCTTATGACCTGATGACATTTTTACACATTTCTCATTGTATCTTCCACGGCATGAGTCTCTAAACCCCATGGTTGGGGGTGAGGAGCTCTGCTGTGTCCTGATGGATTAATGCAATTACTACTGTTTCTCATTCAATCATGCTTGCTTCCATTCTAAGATAATACTTGTTCTTAATCCGGATGAATGTGATGATCCGTGACAATCATCATCATTCTCAACTATGAACGCGTGCCTGACAACCACCTCCGTTCTACCATCGATTAAGTAGTTATCTCTTGGGTTCTTTAACCGAAATCTTCGTGGTATAAGCTAGAATTGATGGCGGCATTCAAGAGAATCCGGAAGGTCTAAACCTTGTCTGTGGTATTCTGAGTAGGATTCAATGATTGAATGACTGTGACATGCTTCAAACTCCTGAAGGCGGGGCGTTAGTGACAGACGCAAAAGAATCACTGGATTCTATTCCGGCCTGATTGAGAACCGACAGATGAATTCCGCTATGCTGTGACAGAGCATATGCAATCGCTTTCACTGAGAGGATGGGAGGTAGCCATTGACAACGGTGAAACCCTACATATAGCTTGCCATGGAAGGAGACTTGCGTGTTTGAAGAAGAAGACAGTAGGAAAGCAGAGATTCAGAAGATGGAGCATCTCCAAACCTCAACCTATTCTCCATTACTGCAAAACAAGTAATCATTTCATGTTCTTTTGCTTTTCACAATCAATCCTGATAATTTCTGATATCCTGACTAAGATTTACAAGATAACCATAGCTTGCTTCAAGCCGACAATCTCTGTGGGATCGACCCTTGCTCACGCAAGGTATTACTTGGACGACCCAGTACACTTGCTGGTTAGTTGTGCGGGATTGCAAAAGTGTGATTGCAATTTCGTGCGCCAAGTTTTTGGCGCCGTTGCCGGGGATTGTTGAGTTTGGACAACTGACGGCTTATCTTGTTGCTTAGATTAGGACTGTTTTATTTTTGTTGGTTTAGAGTCTTTTAGTTGAGTCTAGTTTCATATTCTAAGTTTGGTGTCAATTGCATGCTTTTGTTTTTCTTTTAATTTTCGATTTTTGCATGTTCTTAGCCCCTTTTTGATTTATAAAAATTCTAAGTTTGGTGTCCTCTTTGTGTTTTTCCCTTAAAAATTTTCGAAAACTGTGTGTTTGATTTTCTAAAAATTTTAAGTTTGGTGTCTTTTTGTGTTTTTCTCTTTCCTCTTTTCAAAATCAAATCTTTTTCATAAAAATTTTTTCAATCAGATCTTTTTAATTGCTGTTTTCAAAATCTTTTTAATTAACTAATTGATTCAGTTTTCAATTTGCTTTGATCTTATTTTCTTTTTGATTTTCGAATTTTTATTTTAATTTCATTTTGCTTTATTCTATTTTTTTTTCTTTTCGTAAATTCAAAAAAAAAAAACAAACAAAATTTATCTCCTTGCAATCATTATCATTTCCCTTTTGTCCATTATGGACTCAAGTGGGATTAATCAGTCCAAAAGGACTCTGGGGTCATATGCTAACCCCATTACAGCTGCATATGGGAGTAGCATCTGTACACCTCCCATCAAAGCAAGCAGCTTTGAACTAAATCCTCAACTCATTATCATAGTGCAGCAAAATTGCCAGTATTCCGGTCTTCCACAGGAAGAACCTACTGAGTTTCTGGCACAGTTTTTACAAATTGCTGACACAGTACATGATAAAGAGGTAGATCAGGATGTCTACAGACTATTATTGTTTCCATTTGCTGTAAAAGATCAAGCTAAAAGGTGGTTGAATAACCAACCTACAGCAAGCATAAAGACATGGAAACAGTTGTCAGACAAATTCCTGAATCATTTTTACCCTCCTAAGAGGATGACACAGCTAAGGCTGGACATCCAAGGCTTTAAACAAGAGGATAATGAATCCCTTTATAATGCCTGGGAGAGGTATAGAGGTATGCTAAGGAAATGTCCCTCTAAAATGTTTTCAGAGTGGGTACAGTTAGACATTTTCTACTATGGGCTTACAGAAAAAGCTCAGATGTCTTTAGACCACTCAGCTGGTGGATCTATACACATGAGAAAGACAATCGAAGAAGCTCAAGAGCTTATAGACACTGTTGCTAGAAACCAATATTTGTACTCTGGCAATGAGTTCTCTCCAAAAAAGGAAGTCATGGCTGTAGTTACTGACCCTAGTCCTCAAGAACAGATAATTGAGCTTAATCAACAATTGCTCTTGATGACAGAACAGTTAGCAGACTTTAAAGAGATGCTCTATGAAACTAAAGTTGCTAACAAGAGCATAGAACTGCAGTTGAATCAAGTAAAACAGCAAATATCTAAACAGATAACAGAGGAATGTCAAGCAGTTCAATTGAGGAGTGGGAAGACCCTGAATAACACTGCTCAAAAAGTAAAAAGCCAAACAAGGAACAATTGACAGAGGACAACCAAACTACTGTTCAAAATCCCTCTGAGGACAGTAAAAGCCCAGAGAGGAATGTTGTTGGCGTTCAAACGCCAGAAAGGGAAGGAAAGCTGGCGTTAAACGCCCATTCCTTGCTCAGTTCTGGCGTTCAAACGCCAGAAAAGGGAGAAAAGTTGGCGTTAAACGCCCAATTTCCTCCCAATCCTGGAGTTCAGACGCCTAGGGAGAATCAGACACCTGAGAGTGCTGACAGTAATCCCTCTAACAAGGCTTCTTCAACCACTTCTGTAAGGAATAAACCTGCAGCATCTAAGGTTGAAGAATATAAAGCCAAGATGCCTTATCCTCAAAAACTCCGCCAAGCGGAACAGGATAAGCAATTTGCCCGCTTTGCAGACTATCTAAGGACTCTTGAAATAAAGATTCCGTTTGCAGAGGCACTTGAGCAAATACCTTCTTATGCTAAGTTCATGAAAGAAATCTTAAGTCATAAGAAGGATTGGAGAGAAACTAAAAAAGTGTTTCTCACTGAAGAATGCAGTGCAGTCATATTAAAGAGCTTACCAGAAAAGCTTCAAGATCCAGGGAGCTTTATGATACCATGCACATTAGAAGGTGCTTGCACCAAGACAGCTCTATGTGATCTTGGAGCAAGCATCAATCTAATACCTGCATCCACTATCGGAAAGCTTGGGTTGACTGGAGAAGTCAAACCAACCCGGATATGCCTCCAACTTGCTGATGGTTCCATTAAATACCCATCAGGCATAATTGAGGACATGATTGTCAAGGTTGGGCCATTTGCCTTCCCAACTGACTTTGTGGTGCTGGAAATGGAGGAGCACAAGAGTGCAACTCTCATTCTAGGAAGACCCTTCCTAGCAACTGGACGAACTCTCATTGATGTACAAAAGGGGAAGTAACCTTGAGAGTCAATGAGGATGAGTTCAAGTTGAATGCTGTAAAAGCCATGCAGCATCCAGACACACCAAATGACTGCATGGGCGCTGACATTATTGACTCTCTGGTAGAAGAGATCAATATGGCTGAGAGCCTAGAATCAGAGCTTGAGGACATCTTCAAAGATGCTCAACCTGATCAAGAAGAACTAGAGGAGGCAAAGGAATTTTCGAAAATTCCTCAGGAGGAGGATAAGCCTCCCAAGCCTGAACTCAAACCACTACCACCATCCCTGAAATATGCATTTTTGGGAGAGGGTGACACTTTTCCAGTGATTATAAGCTCTGCTCTAAATTCACAGGAAGAGGAAGCACTGATTCAAGTGCTAAGGACACACAAGACAGCTCTTGGGTGGTCCATAAGTGATATTAAGGGTATTAGCCCAGCTAGATGCATGCACAAGATCCTATTGGAGGATAATGCCAAACCAGTGGTCCAACCACAGAGGAGGCTAAATCCTGCCATGAAGGAGGTGGTGCAGAAAGAGGTCACTAAATTACTAGAGGCTGGGATTATTTATCCTATTTCTGATAGCCCCTCGGTGAGCCCTGTCCAAGTTGTTCCCAAAAAGGGGGGCATGACAGTGGTTCATAATGAAAAAAATGAACTGGTTCCTACAAGGACAGTCACAGGGTGGCGCATGTGTATTGACTACAGAAGGCTCAATACAGCCACCAGAAAGGATCATTTTCCTTTACCATTCATAGACCAAATGCTAGAAAGACTAGCTGGTCATGACTATTACTGCTTTTTGGATGGCTATTCAGGCTACAACCAAATTGCAGTAGATCCTCAGGACCAAGAGAAAACAGCATTCACCTGCCCTTCTGGCGTGTTTGCCTACAGGAGAATGCCTTTTGGTCTGTGCAATGCACCTGCAACCTTTCAGAGGTGCATGCTCTCTATCTTTTCAGATATGGTAGAGAAATTTCTGGAAGTCTTCATGGATGACTTTTCAGTATATGGAGACTCATTTAGCTCTTGTCTTAATCACCTAGCACTTGTTCTGAAAAGGTGCCAAGAGACTAACCTGGTTTTAAACTGGGAGAAATGTCACTTTATGGTGACTGAAGGAATTGTCCTTGGACACAAAATTTCAAGCAAGGGAATAGAGGTGGATAAGGCAAAGGTAGAGGTAATTGAAAAATTACCACCACCTGCCAATGTTAAGGCAATCAGAAGCTTTCTGGGGCATGCAGGATTCTACAGAAGGTTTATAAAGGATTTTTCGAAAATTGCAAAACCTCTGAGTAACCTGTTAGCTGCTGACACACCATTTGTGTTTGACACACAGTGTCTGCAGGCATTTGAGACCCTGAAAGCTAAGCTGGTCACAGCACTAGTCATCTCTGCACCAGATTGGACATTGCCATTTGAACTAATGTGTGATGCCAGTGACCATGTCATTGGTGCAGTGTTGGGACAGAGGCATAACAAGCTTCTGCACGTCATTTACTATGCCAGCCGTGTTCTAAATGACGCACAGAAGAACTACACAACCACAGAAAAAGAGTTACTTGCAGTGGTCTATGCCATTGACAAGTTTAGATCCTATCTAGTGGGATCCAAAGTGGTTGTGTACACTGACCATGCTGCTCTTAAATATCTACTCACAAAGCAGGATTCAAAACCCAGGCTCATCAGATGAGTGTTGCTTCTGCAAGAGTTTGATATAGAAATAAGAGACAGAAAAGGGACAGAGAACCAAGTAGCTGATCATCTGTCCCGAATAGAACCAGTAGCTGGGGCGTCCCTCCCTTCTACTGAGATTTCTGAGACTTTCCCAGATGAGCAACTATTTGCCATTCAGGAAGCTCCATGGTTTGCAGATATTGCAAATTTTAAAGCTGTGAGGTTCATACCCAAGGAGTACAGTAGCGTGCAGAGAAAGAAATTAATTTCAGATGCCAAGTACTACCTCTGGGATGAACCATATCTCTTTAAGAGATGTGCTGACGGAGTGATCCGCAGGTGTGTACCCAGAGAAGAAGCACAAAGGATCCTATGGCACTGCCATGGATCACAGTATGGAGGACATTTTGGAAGTGAGCGAACAGCCACTAAAGTCCTCCAATGTGGCTTCTACTGGCCTACTCTCTATAAAGATTCCCGAGAGTTTGTGCGTAACTGTGACAGTTGCCAAAGAGCTGGTAACCTGCCTCATGGATATGCCATGCCTCAACAAGGGATATTAGAGATAGAATTGTTTGATGTATGGGGAATTGACTTCATGGGGCCATTCCCACCATCATACTCAAACACTTACATTCTGGTGGCAGTGGACTATGTATCTAAGTGGGTAGAAGCAATTGCTACACCCACTAATGATACCAAGACCGTACTGAAATTCCTCCAGAAAAACATTTTCAGCAGGTTTGGCGTTCCCAGAGTGCTAATCAGTGACGGGGGCACTCATTTCTGCAATAAACAGCTACACCTTGCTATGGTTAGATATGGAATTAGCCACAAAGTGGCAACTCCGTATCATCCACAGACAAATGGGCAAGCTGAAGTCTCTAACAGAGAACTAAAGAGAATCCTGGAAAGGACTGTGATAGCCCGAAGAAAGGATTGGGCAAGGAGCTTGGATGATGCTCTGTGGGCATACAAAACAGCATTCAAGACTCCTATAGGAACCTCTCCATACCAACTGGTGTATGGGAAGGCCTGTCATTTGCCTGTGGAACTGGAACATAAAGCCTACTGGGCAACCAGATTCCTAAACATGGATGCACAGTTAGCTGGTGAAAAAAGATTGCTCCAGTTAAATGAGCTAGAGGAGTTCAGACTCAATGCCTTTGAAAATGCAAAAATTTATAAGGAAAAGGCAAAGAAATGGCATGACAAGAAGTTGTCAACCAGAGTCTTTGAGCCAGGACAAAAAGTTCTGCTCTTCAACTCTAGGCTCAGACTGTTTCCAGGAAAACTCAAATCCCGTTGGAGGGGTCCGTATGTGATTACAGGAGTGTCACCATATGGATATGTTGAGCTTCAGGATATTGATTCTGACAAAAAGTTCATTGTTAATGGACAGAGAATCAAACATTATCTTGAAGGGAATTTTGAGCAGGAATGCTCAAAACTGAGACTTGAGTGATTCTCAGTGAAGGTCCAGCTAAAGACAGTAAAGAAGCGCTTGCTGGGAGGCAACCCAGTCATTAGGAAGTTGTATGAATTGTTCTTACAGAGGCAAGTATCAAAAATGAAGGAATTCACAGAGTTACAGAAGGATTCAGCTCAAAAAGCAGAGAAAAAGGGCTTACTGGCGAAAAAACGCCAGTAAGGGGCATTTTGGGCGTTAAACGCCAGAATGGGTACCATTCTGGGCGTTTAACGCCAGGAATGGTGCCATTTTGGGCGTTAAACGCCAGAATGGGCACCATTCTGGGCGTTTAACGCCAGGTGTGCAGCATCGTGGGCGTTCAGAAAAACGCCCAGTGCTAAAGGATTTCTGGCATTTAACGCCAGCCAGGGCACCTGGCTGGGCGTTAAACGCCCAAAAGGGGTGCCAATTGGGCGTTAAACGCCAGAATGGGTACCATTCTGGGCGTTTAACGCCAGAAAGGTGGGGGGACCACAATTTTGTTTTCAAATTAGATTTTTTCAAACTTTCCTTTTCTCACCCATATTTTTCTACAAAAATACATTTCAATCTCTCATTATTCACTTTCAAATTTTCAAAAATTTAAAATCATTCTTCAAATCATTCCCAAATTTTGTTCAAAAACTCACCCTTCTTTCAATTTCTTTCCATATCTCCTCAAATCCCCTTTCAAATTTTTCTTTTTTTTCGAAAATCTCTCCCCCACTCTATAAATAAACGTTTGCCACCCCTCATTCCCACACCATTCGAATTTCCTCTTCCTCTCTCTCTCTCTTCTCTTCTTTCTTTTCTTTTTGCTTGAGGACAAGCAAACCTCTAAGTTTGGTGTGCTTTTCCGTGATCACTAAGCCAAGATTCATCAAGATCATGGCTCCCAAGGGAAAACAAACCAATTTAAGAGGAAAGAAAGAGACTAATCCAAAGAATCTTTGGAATCAAGAGAAGTTCTTAACCAAAGAACATGAAGACCATTATCACAAAATAATGGGTCTGAGGTCAGTGATCCCGGAAGTTAAATTTGATCTGAAAGAAGATGAATATCCGGGGATCCAAGAGCAAATTCGAAACAGAGGATGGGAAGTTCTGACCAATCCTGAAATAAAGGTTGGAAGGAACATGGTTCAGGAATTCTACTCTAATCTGTGGCTAACAGATAAGCAAAGAATGACTGGAACTGCTTACCATACCTACAGAACCATGGTCAGAGGGAAAGTTATGTACTTCCATCTGGACAAAATAAGAGAAATCTTCAAACTACCTCAACTGCAAGACGATCCTGATTCCTTCAATAGGAGGATGGTGAGAGTAGATAAAGGGTTGGATCAAGTTCTAGAGGACATATGCCTCCCTGGGACTAAGTGGATAACCAATTCAAAAGGTGTCCCAAACCAACTCAAGAGGGGAGACCTCAAACCAATTGCAAGAGGTTGGCTAGACTTTGTTGGGCGTTCCATATTGCCCACTAGCAACCGTTCTGAGGTCACCATCAAGAGAGCAGTGATGATTCATTGCATTATGCTTGGAAAAGAAGTGGAGGTCCATCATGTGATTGCTTGTGAGATCTACACAATTGCAAATAAGAATTCCACTGAAGCCAAATTGGCTTACCCAAGCCTGATCTCCTTGCTCTGTAAAGAGGCTGGGGTGAAGATGGGAGTAGATGAGTTCATACCCATTGAACACCCAATCACCAAGAAGTCAATGGAAGGCCAAATGCAAGACAACTCTATCAAGAGGAGGGCGCAGGAATTCCTCCCTGAATTCCCAAGAATTGACTACTGGACCAGCCTAGAAGCATCTATCACCAAGTTGCAAGAGACTATGGAGCAACTGAAGGAAGAACAGCAGAATCAGAACTGCATGCTCTGCAAATTGCTGAAGGAACAAGAGAAGCAGGGGCGTGAACTCCAAGAGTTGAAACGCCAAAAGCTCTCCTCTCAAGCTGAGGGAGCATCCACTTCTCAAAATCAAGGTTGTTGAGTCCTAACTCTGTGAAAACCTCTATCATTAGGAGCCTATGTTTTTGCGTTTTCTTTTTCTTTTGTTTTGTTTTCTATTTTTATTTTTTTTAGTCTTATATCTATCTTTGAGTCTTTTTCTTAATTCATAGTTAATAAAATTGAAATTTTATGCCTTAAAGCTATGAATGTCCTATGAATCCATCACCTCTCTTAAATGAAAAATGCTTTAATCACAAAAGAACAAGAAGTACAGGATTTCGAAATTTATCATTGAAACTAGTTGAATTAGTTTGATGTGGTGACAATACTTTTTGCTCTCTGAATGAATGCTTGAACAGTGCATATGTCTCTTGAATTTGTTGTTTTGAGAATGTTAAAAAAATTTGTTGGCTCTTGAAAGAAGGAAGAAAAAGAGAACTGTTATTGAGGATCTAAAAATCATTAGATTGATTCTTGAAGCAAGAAAAAGCAGTGAAAAAAAAATTTTCGAAAAAAAAAAAGAAAAGAGAAGAAGAAAAGAAAAAAAAAAGAGAAAGAAAGAAATAAAAGTTGTGATCCAAGGCAACAAGAGTGTGCTTAAGAACCCTGGACACCTCTAATTGGGGACTTTAGCAAAGCTGAGTCACAATCTGAAAAGGTTCACCCAATTATGTGTCTGTGGCATGTATGTATCCGGTGGTAATACTGGAAGACAGAGTGCTTTGGGCCACAGCCAAGACTCATACACTAGCTATGTTCAAGAATCATTATGCTCAACTAAGAGAATCAATAACACTATCTGAGTTCTGAGTTCTTATAGATGCCAATCATTCTGAACTTCAAGGGATAGAGTGAGATGCCAAAACTGTTCGGAGGCAAAAAGCTAATAGTCCCGCTCATCTAATTGGGGCTATGTTTCCTTGGTATTTTGGAGTCTATAGTATGTTCTCTTCTTTTTATCCTATTTTGATTTTCAGTTGCTTGGGGACAAGCAACAATTTAAGTTTGGTGTTGTGATGAGCGGATAATTTGTATGCTTTTTGGCATTGTTTTTAGTATGTTTTTAGTGTAATCTAGTTAGTTTTTAGTATATTTTTATTAGTTTTTAGCTAAAATTCACTTTTCTGGACTTTACTATGAGTTTGTGTGTTTTTCTGTGATTTCAGGTATTTTCTGGCTGAAATTGAGGGTCCTGAGCAAAAATCTGATTCAGAGACTGAAAAGGACTGCAAATGCTGTTGGATTCTGACCTCCCTGCACTCGAAGTGGATTTTCTGGAGCTACAGAAGCTCAAATGGCGCGCTCTCAACGGCATTGGAAAGTAGACATCCTGGGCTTTCCAGCAATATATGATAGTTCATACGTTGCCCAAGATTTGATGGCCCAAACCGGCGTGGCAAATCAGCTTCACAAATTCCAGCGTTAAACGCCGGAACTGGCATAAAACTTGGAGTTAAACGCCCAAACTGGCATGAAAGCTGGCGTTTAACTCCAGAAAAGGTCTCTACACGAAAATGCTTCAATGCTCAGCCCAAGCACACACCAAGTGGACCCAGAAGTGGATTTTTACGTCATTTACTCATTTCTGTACACCCTAGGCTACTAGTTTACTATTAATAGGATCTTTTGACATTGTATCAGTACCTTATGACCTGATGACATTTTTACACGTTTCTCATTGTATCTTCCACGGCATGAGTCTCTAAACCCCATGGTTGGGGGTGAGGAGCTCTGCTGTGTCCTGATGGATTAATGCAATTACTACTGTTTCTCATTCAATCATGCTTGCTTCCATTCTAAGATAATACTTGTTCTTAATCCGGATGAATGTGATGATCCGTGACAATCATCATCATTCTCAACTATGAACGTGTGCCTGACAACCACCTCCGTTCTACCTTCGATTAAGTAGTTATCTCTTGGGTTCTTTAACCGGAATCTTCGTGGTATAAGCTAGAATTGATGGCGGCATTCAAGAGAATCCGGAAGGTCTAAACCTTGTCTGTGGTATTCTGAGTAGGATTCAATGATTGAATGACTGTGACATGCTTCAAACTCCTGAAGGCGGGGCGTTAGTGACAGACGCAAAAGAATCACTGGATTCTATTCCGGCCTGATTGAGAACCGACAGATGAATTCCGCTATGCTGTGACAGAGCATATGCAATCGCTTTCACTGAGAGGATGGGAGGTAGCCATTGACAACGGTGAAACCCTACATATAGTTTGCCATGGAAGGAGACTTGCGTGTTTGAAGAAGAAGACAGTAGGAAAGCAGAGATTCAGAAGATGGAGCATCTCCAAACCTCAACCTATTCTCCATTACTGCAAAACAAGTAATCATTTCATGTTCTTTTGCTTTTCACAATCAATCCTGATAATTTCTGATATCCTGACTAAGATTTACAAGATAACCATAGCTTGCTTCAAGCCGACAATCTCTGTGGGATCGACCCTTGCTCACGCAAGGTATTACTTGGACGACCCAGTACACTTGCTGGTTAGTTGTGCGGGATTGCAAAAGTGTGATTGCAATTTCGTGCACCACTCCCAACAAGCGCTTTTTTAATGTCTTTAGCTAGACTTCACTGTACTTAACTTAGTAACAGTGTTGAGCCTTCTAGCTCTATATCTCCTTCAAGGTAATGTTTGACCCTCTATCCGTTGATAGTGAACCTTTTTTCTTTTCCTTGAAGCTCTATGTGCCCGTAAGGTGATACACTAGTAATCACAAACGGTTCTGTCCAATGGGATTTGAGTTTTCCAGGGAACAGTTTGAGTCTTGAGTTGAAGAGCAGGACTTTCTGTCTTTGTTCAAAGACTCTAGAAGCTAACTTCCTGTCATGCCACCTTTTTGCTTTTTCATTATAGATTTTTGCATTTTCAAATGCATTTAAACGGAATTCGTCCAACTCATTCAGTTGGAGAAGCTGTTTCTCTCCTGCTGCCTTAGCATCAAGGTTGAGGAGTGATGAGCGGATAATTTGTATACTTTTTGGCATTGTTTTTAGTATGTTTTTGATATGATCTAGTTAGTTTTTAGTATATTTTTATTAGTTTTTAGTTAAAATTCACTTTTCTGGACTTTACTATGAGTTTGTGTGTTTTTCTGTGATTTCAGGTATTTTCTGGCTGAAATTGAGGGACCTGAGCAAAAATCTGATTCAGAGACTGAAAAGGACTGCAGATGCTGTTGGATTCTGACCTCCCTGCACTCGAAGTGGATTTTCTGGAGCTACAGAAGCCCAATTGGCGCGCTCTTAACGGCGTTGGAAAGTAGACATCTTGGGCTTTCCATCAATATATGATAGTCCATACTTTGCCCAAGATTTGATGGCCCAAACCGGCGTTCAAAGTCACCTCAAGAAATCCCAGCGTTAAACGCTGGAACTGGCACCCAAATGGGAGTTAAACGCCCAAACTGGCATGAAAGCTAGCGTTTAACTCCAAGAAGAGTCTCTGCACGAAAAATGCTTCAATGCTCAGCCCAAGCACACACCAAGTGGGCCCGGAAGTGGATTTTTATGTCATTTACTCATTTCTGTACACCTTAGGCTACTAGTTCTTATAAGTAGGACCTTTTGCTATTGTATTAGAGGACTTTGGTAGCTATCTTCATTTTTATGCTATCTTAGATCATTGGGAGGCTGGCCATTCGGCCATGCCTAGACCTTATGCTTATGTATTTTCAACGGTGGAGCTCTGCTGTACCTCGAGTATTAATGCAATAACTATTGTTCTTCCATTCAATTCCGCTTGTTCTTGTTCTAAGATATCACTTGTTCTTCAACTTGATGAATGTGATGATCTGTGACACTCATCATCATTCTCACCCATGAACAAAGTGACTGACAACCACTCTTGTTCTACAAGCAACTAAGGCCATAGTGAATGTCTCTTGGATTCCTGATTGCACGATGCATGGTTGATCGCCTGACAACCGAGTGCTCGCCTGACAAACGAGCCAACCATTCCGTGAGATCAGAGTCTTCGTGGTATAGGCGAGAACTGATGGCAGCATTCAAGAGAATCCGGAAGGTCTAACCTTGTCTGTGGTATTCTGAGTAGGATTCAATGACTGAATGACTGTGACGTGCTTCAAACTCCTGAGGGCGGGGCGTTAGTGACAGACGCAAAAGAATCACTGGATTCTATTCCGGCCTGATTGAGAACCGACAGATGAATTCCGCTATGCTGTGACAGAGCATATGCAATCGCTTTCACTGAGAGGATGGGAGGTAGCCACTGACAACGGTGAAACCCTTGCTTAAGCTTGCCATGGAAAGGAGTAAGAAGGATTGGATGAAGGCAGTAGGAAAGCAGAGAGACGGAAGGGAAGGCATCTTCATACGCTTATCTGAAGTTCCTACCAATGAATTACATAAGTATCACTATCTTTATCTTTTATGTTATTTTCGTTCATCACCATATACATTTGAGTTTGCCTGACTAAGATTTACAAGATGACCATAGCTTGCTTCAATACTAACAATCTCCGTGGGATCGACCCTTACTCACGTAAGGTTTATTACTTGGACGACCCAGTGCACTTGCTGGTTAGTTGTGCGAAGTTGTGTAATGCCATGGTATTGAGCTACTACGTTTTTGGAGCCATTACCGGGGATTATGAGAGTTGTGAAAAAGTATTGTTCACAATTTCGCGCACCAAGGAGTCTAGTAGCCCAATAGGCTTTGTGTTCTAGTTCCACTGGCAAATGACAGGACTTTCCATATACTAAGTGATAAGGTGAAGTTCCAATGGTGGTTTTGAAAGCTGTTCTATATGCCCACAGAGCATCATCAAGCTTTCTAGCACAATTCTTTCTAAAGGAACTTACTGTCCTCTCTAGTATTCACTTTAGTTATCTGTTTGAGACTTCAGCTTACCCATTCATTTGCGGATGATACGGTGTTGCTACTTTATGGCAAATTCCGTATTAGCTTAAGACAAAATCCAGCTGTTTGTTGCAAAAATGTGTTCCTCCATCACTAATTAGTGTCCTAGGGACACCAAATCTGCTGAAGATGTTCTTTTGGAGGAACTTCATTACTACACTGGTGTCATTATTGGGTGTTGCTATTGCTTCAACCCATTTAGATATATAATCTACTGCCACAAGGATGCAAATGTTTGAGTATGAATGCGAGAATGGTTCCTTGAAATCTATGCCCCAAACGTCAGTGCCAAGATCCGGCAACAACACCAAGTTTTTGGCGTTATTGCCAGGGATTGTTCAGGCTGGACAACTGACGGTTCATCTTGTTGCTTAGATTAGGTATTTATTTTTTTCGAAATTCTTGAAGATGAATTCTAGAGTTTCATGATGATTTGTTGAAATCTGGCTGGCTGAGAAGCCATGTCTAATTTCATTGGACCGAGGTTTCAACTTATCATCACAAGAGCTTGTTGATTTCTTATCAATCTTGCTTTTGGAGTAGTGATCTGCTAAGGCTTGGCTGGCCTTTGGCCATGTCTAGTGTTTTGGACCGAAGCTTCCTCTGAAAGCTTGGCTGGCTGTGAAGCCATGTCTAATTCCTGGACCGGAGTCTTAGACTAACATTGCACTGATTCCTGGAATTCTCATTAAGAATTTTGATATCTTTTTCCATTTAATTTTCGAAAAAACACAAAAAAATTTTACAAAATCATAAAAACCAAAAATATTGTTGTTTCTTATTGAGACACTAGTCTCATCATAAGTTTGGTGTCAATTGCATGCATTCATATGTCTTAGTGATCTTCAAGATGTTCTTGATGATTTACTTGCTCTGATCTTTAAATTCTATTGACTTGAGTGTTTTGAGTGTCTCATATGCATTTTCATTTTGTTAGTGTCAGTAGTATACAAACTGCTAAGTTTGGTGTCTTGCATGCATTGTTATTTGATTCTTGTTGCATTTTGGTTTGTCCTTATTATTAAAAATCCAAAAATATTTTTAATTTGTGTCTTTTCAAGTCAATAATACAGAGAATTGAAGGTTCAGAACATACAGCAGAGGAATTGCACAGAAAAAGCTGGGCGTTCAAAACGCCCAGTGAAGAAGGACAGACTGGCGTTTAAATTCCAGCCAAGGTACCTGGTTGGGCGTTTAACGCCTAAAAGGGTAGCATTTTGGGCGTTAAACGCCAGAATGTGCACCATTCTGGGCGTTTAACGCCAGGATGGCTAAAGGGGGAAGATTTTGTTTTCAAATCAATTTTTTTTTAAGTTTTCAACATCTTTTCAAAATCAAATCTTTTTCAAATCAATTTTTCAATCAAATCTTTTTCAAAATTAACTTCTTCCCTTTTTCAAGGATACTTACTATCAATTAATGATCTGATTCAACATTTCAAGTATGTTGCCTTTTCTGTTGAGAAAGGTTTAATGATTGAATCATATCTTTTCTTGTTAGTCAAGTTTTTAATTTTCAAATCAAATCTTTTTAAAATGTTTTCAAATCATATCTTTTAAAATTGTTTTCAAATCATATCTTCTTAACCACATCTTCTTCAAAATAGTTTTCAATCAAATCTTTCTAATTTCTAATTTCAAAATCTTTTTCAAAAATCATTTGATTTCTTTTCCCTTTTCATTTTCGAAAATTAATTAGTGTTTTTCAAAATGTTTTCAAAATTTTTCACTTAATTTTCGAAAATGACTTCCCTCCTTCTCACATCCTTCTATTTATGGACTAACACTATCCCTTAATGCAAAATTCGAACTCCATTCTCTCTGATAAGTTCGAATTTTCCACTTCTGTCTTCTACTCTTCTTTTCCTCTGAAACCTAAAGGAATCTCTATACTGTGACATAGAGGATTCCACATTTTCTTGTTCTCTTCTCTTTCTTATGAGCAGGAGCAAAGACAAAGGCATTCTTGTTGAGGCTGATCCTGAACCTGAAAGGACCTTGAAGAGAAAGCTCAGAGAAGCCAAAGCACAACTCTCTTTAGAGCACCTAACCGAATTCTTCAAAGAAGAAGAACACATGGCAGCCGAAAACAACAACAATGCCAACAATGCAAGGAAGGTGCTGGGTGACTTTACTGCACCTACTCCCGACTTCTATGGGAGAAGCATCTCTATCCCTGCCATTGGAGCAAACAACTTTGAGCTTAAGCCTCAATTAGTTTCTCTAATGCAACAGAATTGCAAGTTCCATGGACTTCCATTGGAAGATCCTCATCAGTTCTTAACTGAGTTCTTGCAAATCTGTGACACTGTCAAGACTAATGGGGTTGACCCTGAGGTCTACAGACTTATGCTATTCCCTTTTGCTGTAAGAGACAGAGCTAGGACATGGTTGGACTCTCAACCTAAAGAAAGCCTGGACTCTTGGGAAAAGCTAGTCAATGCCTTCTTGGCAAAGTTCTTTCCACCTCAAAAATTGAGTAAGCCTAGAGTGGAAGTCCAAACCTTCAGACAGAAGGAAGGAGAATCCCTCTATGAAGCTTGGGAAAGATACAAACAATTGATCAGAAAATGTCCCACTGACATGCTTTCTGAATAGAGCATCATAGGTATTTTCTATGATGGTCTCTCTGAACTGTCCAAGATGTCCTTGGATAGCTCTTCTGGAGGATCTCTTCATTTGAAGAAGACGCCTACTGAGGCTCAAGAGCTGATTGAAATGGTTGCAAATAACCAATTCATGTATACTTCTGAAAGAAATCCTGTGAGCAATGGGACTAGTCAGAAGAAAGGAGTTCTTGAGATTGACACTCTGAATGCCATTTTGGCTTAGAACAAAATATTGACTCAACAAGTCAATATGATTTCTCAAAGTCTGTCTGGAATGCAGAATGCACCAAGCAGTACTAAGGAAGCTTCATCTGAGGAAGAAGCTTATGATCCTGAGAACCCTTCAATAGAAGAGGTGAATTACATGGGAGAACCCTATGGAAACACCTACAATCCTTCATGGAGGAATCATCCAAATCTTTCATGAAAGGATCAACAGAGACCTCAACAAGGTTTCAATAATAATAATGGTGGAAGAAACAGGTTTAGCAATAGCAAGCCTTTTCCATCATCATCTCAGCAACAGACAGAGAGTCCTAAGCAGAATACCTCTGACTTAGCAACTATGGTCTCTGATCTGATCAAAACCACTCAAAGTTTCATGACTGAAACAAGGTCCTCCATCAGAAATTTGGAAGGACAAGTGGGTCAGCTGAGCAAGAAAATTCTTGAACTCCCTCCAAGTACTCTCCCAAGCAATACTGAGGAAAATCCAAAAGGAGAGTGCAAGGCCATCAACATGGCCAAATTCTGGGAGGAAGAAGAGGCAGTGAACGCCACTGAGGAAGACCTCACTGGACGTCCACTAGCCTCCAATGAGTTCCCCAATGAGGAACCATGGAAATCTGAGGCTCAAAATGAGACCATAGAGATTCCACTAGACTTACTTCTGCCATTCATGAGCTCTGATGAGTATTCTTCCTCTGAAGAGGATGAGTATGTCACTGAAGAGCAAGTTGCTAAATACCTTGGAGCAATCATGAAGTTAAATGACAAGTTATTTGGAAATGAGACTTTGGAGGATGAATCCACTTTGCTCACCAAAGAACTGGATGACTTGTCTAGGCAGAAACTGCCTCAAAAGAGACAGGATCCTGGGAAGTTTTCAATACCTTGTACCATAGGCACCATGACCTTCAAGAAGGCCTTGTGTGACTTAGGGTCAAGTGTAAACCTCATGCCCCTCTCTGTAATGGAGAAGTTAGGGATCTTTGAGGTGCAAGCTGCAAAAATCTCACTAGAGATGGCAGACAACTCAAGAAAACAAGCCTATGGACTTGTAGAGGACGTTCTGGTAAAGGTTGAAAACCATTACATCCCTACTGATTTCATAGTCCTAGAGACTGGGAAGTGCATGGATGAATCCATCATCCTTGGCAGACCCTTCCTAGCCACAGCAAGGGCTGTGATTGATGTTGATAGAGGAGAGTTGATCATTCAAGTGAATGAAGAATCCTTGGTGTTTAAGGCCCAAGGATATCCCTCTGTCATCATGGAGAGGAAGCATGAAGAGCTTCTCTCAAAACAGAGCCAAACTGAGCCCCCACAGTCAAACTCTAAGTTTGGTGTTGGGAGGCCACAACCAAACTCTAAGTTTGGTGTTGAACCCCCACATTCAAACTCTAAGTTTGGTGTTGGGAGGTTCCAACACGGTTCTGAGTATTTCTGAGGCTCCATGAGAAGCCCTCTGTCAAGCTAATGACATTAAAGAAGCGCTTGTTGGGAGGCAACCCAATGTTTTATACTTAATTATTTTCTTTTGTTATTTTATCTTTTTTGTAGGTTGATGATCATAAGAAGTCACAAAAACAATGAAAAAAGCAAAAACAGAATGAAAAACAGGAAGAAAAATAGCACACCCTGGAGGAAGATGCTGCTGGCGTTCAAACGCCAGTAAGCCTAGCAGTTGGGCGTTTAACGCCCAGTCTGGCACCATTCTGGGCGTTTAACGCCAGAAAGGGGCACCAGACTGGCGTTAAACGCCAGAAAAGAGCAAGAACCTGGCGTTAAACGCCAGGAATGGGCACCAGCCCGGCGTTTAACGCCAGAAATGGCTCAAAACGTGAATTTTGATGCCATTTGGTGCAGGGATGACTTTTCCTTGACACCACAGGATCTGTGGACCCCACAGGATCCCCACCTACCCTACCATCACTCTCTCTCTTCTTCCCCCATTCACCAATCACCTCAACACCTCTTCCCCAAAACCCCTTCACCTATCAAATCCCATCTTTCTCTTCACCACTCACATCCATCCTTCATAAATCCCCACCAACCTCACCCTTCAAATTCAAACCACTTTCCCTCCCAAACCCACCCATAATGGCCGAACCTTTACCCCCCTCTCTCCTATATATACCCTTCTTCAACCCTTCATTTTCACACAACCTAAACACCACCATCTCCCTCTTCCTCATTTCTTCTTCTTCTACTCTCTTCTTTCTTCTTTTGCTCGAGGACAAGCAAACATTTTAAGTTTGGTGTGGTAAAAGCGTTGCTTTTTTCGTTTTTCCATAACCATTATGGCATCCAAGGCCGGAGAAACCTCTAGAAAGAGGAAAGGGAAGGCAAAAGCTTCCACCTCCGAGTCATGGGAGATGGATAGATTCCTCTCAAGGGTGCATCAAGACCACTTCTATGAAGTTGTGGCCTTGAAGAAGGTGATCCCCGAGGTCCCCTTTTCACTCAAAAAGGGGTGAATATCCGGAGATCCGACATGAGATCCGAAGAAGAGGTTGGGAAGTTCTTACCAACCCCATTCAACAAGTCGGAATCTTGATGGTTCAAGAGTTCTATGCCAATGCATGGATCACCAAGAACCATGACCAAAGTGTGAACCCGAATCCAAAGAACTATCTCACTATGGTTCGGGGGAAATACTTGGATTTTAGTCCGGAGAGTGTGAGGGTGGCGTTCAACTTGCCTATGATGCAAGGAGATGAGCATCCTTACACTAGAAGGGTCAACTTTGATCAAAGGTTGGACCAAGTCCTCACAGTCATATGTGAAGAGGGCGCACAATGGAAGCAAGATTCAAGGGGAAAGCCGGTCCAATTGAGAAGGCATGACCTCAAGCCCGTGGCTAGAGGATGGTTAGAGTTCATACAACGCTCAATCATTCCCACTAGCAACCGGTCCGAAGTTACCATAGATCGGGCTATCATGATCCATAGCATCATGATTGGAGAAGAAATAGAGGTTCATGAGGTTATAGCCCAAGAACTCTATAAGGTGGCGGACAAGACCTCCACCTTGGCAAGGTTAGCCTTTCCTCATCTCATTTGTCACCTCTGTTATTCAGTTGGAGTTGACATAGATGGAGACATTCCCATTGAGGACAAACCCATCACCAAGAAAAGGATGGAGTACACAAGAGACCCCACTCATCATGAGATCCCTGAGATTCCTCAAGGGATGCACTTTCCTCCACAAGACTATTGGGAGCAACTAAATACCTCCCTAGGAGAGTTGAGTTCCAACATGGGACAACTAAGGGTGGAGCATCAAGAACACTCCATCATCCTTCATGAAATTAGAGAAGATCAAAGAATCATGAGGGAGGAGCGACAAAGACAAGGAAGAGACATTGAGGAGCTCAAGCACTCCATAGGATCTTCAAGAGCAAGAAAGAGCCGCCATCACTAAGGTGGACCTGTTCTTTGATTTCCTTGTTATTTGTTCTTCTGATTTTCGAATTTTTAGTGCTTATGTTTATCCATGTTTGTGTCTTGTGATCATTAGTGTCTTAGTGTCTATGCCTTAAAGTTATGAATGTCCTATGAATCCATCACCTTTCTTAAATAAAAATGTGCTTAATTTATAAAAGAAAGAATTGCATGAATTTTGAATTTTATAACAGTTTAATTATTTTGATGTGGTGGTAATATTTTTGTTCTCTGAATGTATGCTTAAACAGTGCATATGTATCTTGAATTTGTGGTTTATGAATGTTGGCTCTTGAAAGAATGATGAAAAAGGAGACATGTTACTGAGGATATGAAAAATCATTAAAATGATTCTTGAAGCAAGAAAAAGCATTTCTATTCAAAAAAAAACCGAAAAAAAAAGAGAGAAAAATCGAAAAAAAAAAGAGAGAAATAAGAGTTGTGATCCAAGGCAAATAAGAGTGTGCTTATGAACTCTGGACACCTCTAATTGGGGACTTTAGCAAAGCTGAGTCACAATCTGAAAAGGTTCACCCAATTATGTGTCTGTGGCATGTATGTATCCGGTGGTAATACTGGAAGACAGAGTGCTTTGGGCCACAGCCAAGACTCAATAAGTAGCTTTGTTCAAAGAATCATCATACTTTACTAGGAGAATCATTAACACTATCTGGACTCTGAGTTCCTAAAGAAGCCAACCATTCTGAATTTCAAAGGATAGAGTGAGATGCCAAAACTATTCAGAGGCAAAAAGTAAAAGCCCCGCTCATCTAATTAATACTGATCCTCACAGATGTTTTTGGAATTCATTGCATATTCTCTTCTTTTTATCTTGTTTGATTTTCAGTTGCTTGGGGACAAGCAACAATTTAAGTTTGGTGTTGTGATGAGCGGATAATTTGTATACTTTTTGGCATTGTTTTTAGTATGTTTTTGATATGATCTAGTTAGTTTTTAGTATATTTTTATTAGTTTTTAGTTAAAATTCACTTTTCTGGACTTTACTATGAATTTGTGTGTTTTTCTGTGATTTCAGGTATTTTCTGGCTGAAATTGAGGGACCTGAGCAAAAATCTGATTCAGAGACTGAAAAGGACTGCAGATGCTGTTGGATTCTGACCTCCCTGCACTCGAAGTGGATTTTCTGGAGCTACAGAAGCCCAATTGGCGCGCTCTTAACGGCGTTGGAAAGTAGACATCTTGGGCTTTCCATCAATATATGATAGTCCATACTTTGCCCAAGATTTGATGGCCCAAACCGGCGTTCAAAGTCACCTCAAGAAATCCCAGCGTTAAACGCTGGAACTGGCACCCAAATGGGAGTTAAACGCCCAAACTGGCATGAAAGCTAGCGTTTAACTCCAAGAAGAGTCTCTGCACGAAAAATGCTTCAATGCTCAGCCCAAGCACACACCAAGTGGGCCCGGAAGTGGATTTTTATGTCATTTACTCATTTCTGTACACCTTAGGCTACTAGTTCTTATAAGTAGGACCTTTTGCTATTGTATTAGAGGACTTTGGTAGCTATCTTCATTTTTATGCTATCTTAGATCATTGGGAGGGTGGCCATTCGGCCATGCCTAGACCTTATGCTTATGTATTTTCAACGGTGGAGCTCTGCTGTACCTCGAGTATTAATGCAATAACTATTGTTCTTCCATTCAATTCCGCTTGTTCTTGTTCTAAGATATCACTTGTTCTTCAACTTGATGAATGTGATGATCTGTGACACTCATCATCATTCTCACCCATGAACAAAGTGACTGACAACCACTCTTGTTCTACAAGCAACTAAGGCCATAGTGAATGTCTCTTGGATTCCTGATTGCACGATGCATGGTTGATCGCCTGACAACCGAGTGCTCGCCTGACAAACGAGCCAACCATTCCGTGAGATCAGAGTCTTCGTGGTATAGGCGAGAACTGATGGCAGCATTCAAGAGAATCCGGAAGGTCTAACCTTGTCTGTGGTATTCTGAGTAGGATTCATTGACTGAATGACTGTGACATGCTTCAAACTCCTGAGGGCGGGGCGTTAGTGACAGATGCAAAAGAATCACTGGATTCTATTCCGGCCTGATTGAGAACCGACAGATGAATTCCGCTATGCTGTGACAGAGCATATGCAATCGCTTTCACTGAGAGGATGGGAGGTAGCCACTGACAACGGTGAAACCCTTGCTTAAGCTTGCCATGGAAAGGAGTAAGAAGGATTGGATGAAGGTAGTAGGAAAGCAGAGAGACGGAAGGGAAGGCATCTTCATACGCTTATCTGAAGTTCCTACCAATGAATTACATAAGTATCACTATCTTTATCTTTTATGTTATTTTCGTTCATCACCATATACATTTGAGTTTGCCTGACTAAGATTTACAAGATGACCATAGCTTGCTTCAATACTAACAATCTCCGTGGGATCGACCCTTACTCACGTAAGGTTTATTACTTGGACGACCCAGTGCACTTGCTGGTTAGTTGTGCGAAGTTGTGTAATGCCATGGTATTGAGCTACTACGTTTTTGGAGCCATTACCGGGGATTATGAGAGTTGTGAAAAAGTATTGTTCACAATTTCGCGCACCAAGGAGTCTAGTAGCCCAATAGGCTTTGTGTTCTAGTTCCACTGGCAAATGACAGGACTTTCCATATACTAAGTGATAAGGTGAAGTTCCAATGGTGGTTTTGAAAGCTGTTCTATATGCCCACAGAGCATCATCAAGCTTTCTAGCACAATTCTTTCTAAAGGAACTTACTGTCCTCTCTAGTATTCACTTTAGTTATCTGTTTGAGACTTCAGCTTACCCATTCATTTGCGGATGATACGGTGTTGCTACTTTATGGCAAATTCCGTATTAGCTTAAGACAAAATCCAGCTGTTTGTTGCAAAAATGTGTTCCTCCATCACTAATTAGTGTCCTAGGGACACCAAATCTGCTGAAGATGTTCTTTTGGAGGAACTTCATTACTACACTGGTGTCATTATTGGGTGTTGCTATTGCTTCAACCCATTTAGATATATAATCTACTGCCACAAGGATGCAAATGTTTGAGTATGAATGCGAGAATGGTTCCTTGAAATCTATGCCCCAAACGTCAAACAACTCAATCTCTAGGATTCCTTCCTGAGGAATGCTGTGACCATGAGGAAGATTGCCAACTCTTTTGCAACTATCACAGTTATGGACGAACTTTCTACAATCCTTAAATAGAGTAGGCCAGTAAAAGCCACTTTGGAGTACCTTAGTGGCTGTCCGCTGGTGTGCGTGTACACAAAACTCCCACACCTTTTCGTACAACAGGAGTACCAGTAAGTGCACTGGGTCATCCAAGTAACACCTGAGCAAGTCAGGCTCGATCCCACAAGGATTGTGGGTTGAAGCAAGCTATGGTTGTCTTGCAGGTCTTAGTCAGGCGGAATCAGAAGGAGTTGGAATATTATGTAAACCTTGGATGATTATATGTCATAAATGCTTGGATAAAAACAATTCGATTAAATAATAGGAATTATATGATGGGAAAACTTTCTGAAAGTTCTCTTTCGGAGTGTTGTGCTTTAGCTTGTTGTAAACGCCTCCTCAGAGTCTTTTTAGGTTCAGGATTAGGAGTCAAAAGGAGTTCTTTTCTCGTGTTTCTGGTCAAAAACAAGAGGAAATGAAAGAAAGAATAAGAGACCACGCCAATAGGCAAGAAGCTCCTTAAAGTCAGAAGTAAAGGAAGAAGAAGAAGAAGATAAAAATAAAAATAGAAATAATTAAAAGAAGTAGAAGAAGATTACCTTGAAAAGAAAAGATAGAAGTAAATAAAGAAATGAAATCACATGAAAGCTTTCTGTGCCAATTGGCAAGAAGCACCAAGTGAGATGTTAAGAAGAAAGGAAAGAAGACAAAGAATTGTAGGTAAAGAGTCGAAGGAAGTATAGTTGAATGAACAGAGATGAGAAGAGAAGAAGTATAAATAGAAAAAGTAAATAAAAATTAAAATATTTTTATTTTTATTTTATTTATTATTTAGTTTTCAAAAATTAAATTAATTAATAATTTGAATTTTAATTATTAAATTTTTGAAAATATAAGAGGGAAGAGAAGAAGAAGTTTTTGAAAATTAAGAGAAAAGAAAGTTAGTTAGATGGTTTTGAAAAAGAAGAGATAGAAGAAGAGAGATGATTTTCGTAAATTAAGAAGAGAAGAGAGTTAGTTAGGTGGTTTTAAAAAAGAAGAGAGAGAGGAGAAGATATTATTTTTGAAAATTAAGGAAGAGAAAAGTTAGTTATGAAGTTTTGAAAAATAAGAGAGAGAAGATGGAGAGATATTTTCAAAAATTTGAGAGGGAAAAATTAGTTAGGAGGTTTTGAAAAATAAGAGAAAGAAGATAAGATATTAATTAAGAAATATTTTTAATTTAAAAAAATAAAATAGAAGATAAGGTAAGAAAAGATTTGAAATTGAAATTTGAAATTAGAAAAAGATATGATAATATTTTAAAAAGTTTTGAAAAAGATATGATTTAAAAATTAGAAGTTAGAAAAGATAAGATAAGAAACAAAAAAGATAAGATTAGAAAATTGATTTTAAAAATATTTAATTTTAAAAATTTAAAATTTGTAAAAGATAAGATAAGATTTTTGAATTTTGAAAAAGATAGGATATTTGAAAAAGATATGATTTTTATTTTTGAAAAATTTTAATTTTTGAAAACTTGACAACTAAGACATGATAAGATAAAAATTTAAAATTGAAAATCTGAATTTTATTTAAAAAAAATTCGAAAATTATGCAAAAGTAAAGTCAAAAAAGATATTTTTTTTTAATTTATGATGAAAGAGAAGAGCACAAGAACAAAATTTAAAGACTCAAAGAACTCAAGAACATAAAAAAAAGAACACCAAATTTAAAAAATTTTAGAAAACCAAAAGTAAATTTTCGAAAAACTCCAAGAAAAATAACAAGAAAACACTAAACTTAGAAATTGAAACAATATTTAAACAAAGAAAATTTATTTTTGAAAAGTTTTTTGGAAAAAGGACTTAAAGACAATTCTGAAGATGCCAAAAATAAACTATACGAAAAAGGTTTTTGAAAAGTTTTAAAATTTTTGTAATTGAAGAGCATGAACATGCAAGACTCAAACCAGGAACATGAATTAAACAAAGAAACTATTTTTCAAAATTTTAGAAAATAGGACTCAAGAAAAACATGTAACTCAACAGGAACAAACATAAAAAACTCAAACCAACAACAAAAATTAAACAAAGAAAAGAAAAATATTTTTGAAAAAGCCTTTGAAATTTTCGAAAGTTTGAGGAAGAAGAAAATAAAAATAAAACACTTTAATCAAAGTTATACTCTTGAAAAAATCAAAGACCCAACAAGAACATGAGTTGAACAAAGAAAAGAAAAATATTTTTGAAAAGGTTTTTGTTTTTTTCGAAAAAAATAAGAAGAAAAAACGAAAAAATTAAAGGACTCAAACAAAAAATAAAATTACCTGATCTAGGGAGCAAGACAATCCGGCAGTTTGTCCAAACTCAACAATCTCCGGCAACGGCGCCAAAAACTTAGTGCGCTTGTACGCAAAACCCCCACACCTTTTCGTACAGCAGCAGTACCAGCAAGTGCACTGGGTAGTCCAAGTAATACCTGAGCGAGTCAGGGTCGATCCCACGAGGATTGTGGCTTGAAGCAAGCTATGGTTGTCTTACAGGTCTTAGTCAGGCAGAATCAGAAGGAGTTGGAATATTATGTAAACCTTGAATAATTATATGTCATAAATGCTTGGATAAAAACAATTGGATTAAATAATAGGAATTATATGATGGGAATAGAGTTGAGAGTCAGAGTTGCTTTGTCTTTCTGAATTAACTCTGGTACTACTGTCTTCCTTGCTTGTGAGTGATTTTTTCAATGGCAGACTGTATGTGATTGACACTGATTTGAACAGCTGCCAATACTCCTCCGGATTTGAACCCCAGGGTTAGTGTGGATCCATTTCTACTTGAGGGTGAAGTTCCTGCAGGCTATTCTCCTTAATGATCCTACTCAAAACGCCATAGACAAGGTCAGATCTTCCGGATCAGAGAATGCTGCATCTTTGGGTTCTAGCCTCTACCACAGAGACCCTAATCTTGTCGGAAATTTGCTGGACTGATGTCTCGAGAAGTCCCCAATGAAGTTGTGGATTAGCTGTTTGAGAGATGTATATTCAAACTGTTGGTCGTCCTTGTCCGGTGAAAGACGCATTCTGACCTAAATAGATGCGGGTGTTTGTCAGGAACGTTCGTCTGAATGTGATGAACAGAGCTAATTGGTTAGATCATCCTATTCACCACGATGAAAAACGAATATACATCTTAGAATTGATCAAACATGAATCGAAGAAGAAACAATAGTAATTTTATTAATTCATGGGACTCAGCAGGGCTCCTCCCATCAACCTAGGAGGTTTAGAAACCCATACTAAAAGTAAAAACACAATGTAAATGAAAATATGGCATATCTCTCTCTCCAGGATTCCGGTAAAATGTGTAAAAAGTCTGTAAATACTAAACAGATGACTAGTAAGGGTAAAATAGTCTATTTAGTGCTAAAATTAACTTCTGGGGCCAACTTGGTGAGTGTGGGCTGAGCTTTGATGAGATACATGTGCTATGAGACTCCTTGGGCATGGAACGCCAGCTAGGGGGTCCTCTCTGGGCCTTTCGACGCTGGGCTCTGCTCTTTGGGCACTGGACGCCTAGAAGGGGGCAAGAAGCTGGCGTTGGACGCCAGTTATGGGCCTTTTAATCTAAAGCAAAGTATGGACTATTATATATTTCTGGAAAGCTCTAGACATCGGCTTTCCGTAGCAGTTGAGAGCGCTCCATTTGGACTTCTGTAGCTCAAGAAAAGCTCTTCCGAATGCAGGCAGGTTAGATCCGGATAGCATTTGCAGTGCTTTCTCTATCTCTAAATCAGACTTCTGCTTCAACTCCTCAATTTCAGCCAGAAAATATCTGAAATTGTAAAAAAACACAAAAACTCATAGTAGAATCCAAAAATGTGATTTTAACACTAAAACCTATAAAAAATCAATAAAACTAAATAAAAATTACTAAAAACTATATGAAAGTGATGTCAAAAAGCGTATAAAATATCCACTCATCATCCGCTCACCTCCAAAGTGTCCTCCATAGTCAGAGCTATGGCAATGCCATAGAATTCTCTATTCATCTTCTTCAGACACACAGCGTCGGATTATTCTATCTGAGCATCTCTTAAAGAGATATGGCTCATCCCATAGGTAATATTTTGCATCATGCATGTGTTTTCGGGCTTGCTGCCTTGTAAACTCCTTGGGAATGAACCTTATAGCCTTGTAATTTGGAATGTCTTCAAACCAAGGTACTGCCCGGATGGCATAGAGTTGCTCATCTGGAAAAGATTCGGATATGTCAGTGGAGGGAGAAGAAGTCCCTGCTTCTGGCTCAATCTGGGACAAGTGATCAGCCACCTGATTTTCTGTCCCTTTTTTGTCTCTAATTTCTATATCAAACTCTTGTAGTGTAATACCCATCTTATAAGTCTGGGTTCGAAATCCTGCTTAGTGAGTACATACTTTAGAGCATCATGGTCAGTATAAATAATGACCTTAGATCCTACTAGGTAGAATCTGAACTTGTCAATGGCATAAACCATTGCAAGTAGCTCCTTTTCTGTAGTAGTGTAGTTTTTCTACACATCATTTAATACATGACTAGCGTAATAAATGACATACAGAAGCTTGTCATGTCTCTGTCCTAGGACTGCGCCAATTGCATGATCACTTCCATCACACATAAGCTCAAATGGTAAGTCCCGGTTGGGTGCAAAGATGATAGGAGCAGTGACAAGCTTGGCTTTCAGGATTTCAAAGGCATGCATGCATTCTTGGTCAAAGAGGAATGGAACGTCAATGGCCAAGAGATTGCACAGGGGATTTTGCGATTTTAGAAAAATCTTTTATGAACCGCTTGTAAAATTCTGCATGTCCTAGGAAACTTCTGATTTCCTTGACTTTAGTAGGAGGGGGCAAGCGTTCGATCACTTCCACCTTGGCTTGATCCACTTCTATCCCCTTATTTGAGATCCGATGTCCAAGAACAATGCCTTTAGTTACCATGAAGTGGCATTTCTCCTAGTTTAGAACTAGGTTTGTCTCTTGGCATCTTTTCAGGACCAGGGTCAGATGATCAAAACAAGAGTCAAATTAGTCTCGATAAACAGAGATGTCATCCATGAATACTTCAAGGAACTTCTCTGCCATATCAGAGAAGATGGATAATATGCATCTCTAAAAGGTGGCAGGCACATTGCACAGGCCAAATGGCATTCGTCTATAGGCGAACACGCTACATGGACATGTGAATGCTGTCTTCTCTTTATGGTTGTACCTGGAATATCCATCTAGGAAATAATAAAAAGCATGACATGCTAGTCTTTCTAGCATTTGGTCAATGATAGGTAAAGGAAAGTGATCTTTCCTAGTGGCGTCATTGAGTCTTCTGTAGTCAATACACATACGCCACCCTGTAACTATCCTTTTAGGGATCATCTCATTCTTTTCATTGTGAACCAATGTCATGCCTCCCTTCTTAGGAACTACTTGGACAGGGCTCACCCAAAAGCTATCAGAAATGGGATAAATGATCCCATCCTCATAGAGTTTAGTGACTTCTGATGAGCAGATATTTTATACGCTTTTTGGGGGTAATTTCATGTAGTTTTTAGTATGTTTTAGTTAGTTTTTAGTATATTTTTATTAGTTTTTAGGCAAAATTCATATTTCTGGACTTTACTATGACTTTGTATATTTTTCTATGATTTCAGGTATTTTCTGGCTGAAATTGAGGGAGCTGAGCAAAAATCTTATTCAGGCTGAAAAAGAACTGCTGATGTTATTGGATTCTGACCTCCCTGCACTCGGAATGGATTTTTTGGAGCTACAAGAGTCCAATTGGCGCGCTCTTAATTGGGTTGGAAAGTAGACATCCAGGGCTTTCCTGCAATATATAATAGTCCATTCTGGCGTTAAACACCAGAAACAGGTTGCAAATTGGAGTTAAACGCCCAAAACAGGTTACAACCTGACGTTTAACTCCAGAAACAGCCCAGGAAAACGTGAAAAGCTCAAGTCTCAGCCCCAGCACACACCAAGTGGGCCCCAGAAGTGGATTTCTGCACTATCTATCTTAGTTTACTCATTTTCTGTAAACCTAGGTTACTAGTTTAGTATTTAAATAAATTTTAGAGATTTATTCTGTATCTCTTGACATTTTAGATCTAAACTTTGTACTTTTTGACGGCATGAGTCTCTAAACTCCATTGTTGGGGGTGAGGAGCTCTGCAGCGTCTCGATGAATTAATGCAATTATTTCTGTTTTCTATTCAAACATGCTTGTTTCTATCTAAGATGTTCATTCTCACTTCAATATGATGAATGTGATGATCCATGACACTCATCACCATTCTCAATCTATGAATGCGTGCGTGACAACCACCTCCGTTCTACCTTCAATTGAATGAGTATCTCTTGGATTCCTTAATCAGAATCTTCGTGGTATAAGCTAGAATCCATTGGCAGCATTCTTGAGAATCCGGAAGGTCTAAACCTTGTCTGTGGTATTCCGAGTAGGATTTAAGGATTGAATGACTGTGACAAGCTTCAAACTCACAAAGGTTGGGCGTAATGACAGACGCAAAAGGATCAATGGATCCTATTCCAGCATGAGTGAGAACCAACAAATGATTAGTCATGCGGTGACAGCGCACCTGGACCATTTTCACTGAGAGGATGGATGGTAGCCATTGACAACGGTGATCCACCAACCCACAGCTTGCCATAGGAGGAACCTTGCGTGCGTGAAGAAGAAGACAGGGGGAAAGCAGAGATTCAGAAGACAAAGCGTCTCCAAAATTCCAACATATTCTCCATTACTGCATAACAAGTATTATTTAATCCATGCTCTCTTGTTCATTTGCAAGTCAATTGATAATTATTATTGATATCCTGACTAAGAATTACAAGATAACCATAGCTTGCTTCAAGCCAACAATCTCTGTGGGATCGACCCTCACTCACGTAAGGTATTACTTGGACGACCCAGTGCACTTGCTGGTTAGTGGTACGAATTGTGAAAAGTGTGATTTACAATTTCGTGCACTAACTTCCTTCTGTAGTAATTCCTTCATAGCTGGATTTAATCGCCTCTGTGGTTGTACCACTGGTTTGGCATTATCCTCCAACAGGATTTTATGCATGCATTGGGCTGGGCTAATGCCCTTAAGGTCACCTATAGTCCACCCATGGGCAGTCCTATGTGTTTTAAGCACTTGAATTAGTGCTTCTTCTTCCTGTGGCTCTAAGGCAGAGCTTATGATCACAGGATAAGTATCTCCCTCTCTCAGAAACGCATATTTCAGAGAGGAAGGTAATGGCTTAAACTCAAGCTTTGGAGGGTTCTCCTTTTCCTCAGAGGTTTCTAGAGGTTCCTTTTTATCGGGCTGAGTATCATCAAGGATATCATCTAGTCCTTCCTTGAGGCTTTTGGCCATGTTGATCTCTTCCACCAGGGAATCAATGAGGTCAATGCTCATGCATTCCTTAGGACTATCTGGATGTTCCATAGCCTTGACAGCATTCAGTACGAACTTTGGCTCCTTGACTCTCAGGGTTACTTTCCCTTTTTCAACATCAATGAGGGTTCATCCAGTAACTAGGAAGGGTCTCCCTAGAATAAGGGATGCACTCTTGTGCCCTTCCATGTCCAACACCACAAAGTCAATGGAAAAGGCAAAGGATCCCACCCTGACAATCATGTCTTCGATTACTCCTGATGGTATCTTAATAGACCCATCAGCAAGTTGAAGGCATATGCAGGTTGGTTTGACTTTATCAGTCAAACAGAGCCTCTTTATTAAAGAACTAGGTATTATGTTCTCTGGTAAGCTGTTTTGAATGATTGCACTGCACTCTTCAGTGAAAAGGACTGTTTGTGTCTCTCTCCAATCCTTCTTATAACTTAGAATGTCCTTCATGAACTTTGCATAAGAGGGTATCTGTTCAAGGGCCTCTGCAAAAAGGATCTTTATCTCTAATGTTCTAAGATACTCCGCAAATCGAGCAAACAATTTATCCATTTCCTATTGACAGAGTTTCTGAAAAAATGGCATCTTAGTCTTATAATCATCAACCTTGGTTGATGGAGGCCGAATGCCATGTATGCTGGGATGGGGGTTACTAGCTTGCTTAGGAGGATTGTTATCAGTGAGTGGCTGACCTCCCTTGCTTGGGCGTTCAACGCCCATGCTGCTGCCCCCTTGGGCGTTTGAACGCCCAATCTCTGCCCTTTCCTGGTGTTCAACGCCAAGAAGGGTACCTTTCCTGGCATTCAACACCAAGAGGGGTACCTTTCTGGGCGTTTGAACGCCCAATCTCTGCCCTTTCCTAGTGTTCAACGCCAGGCGTGATACCTTTCTGGGCGTTTGAATGCCCAGTCTCTGCCCTTTCCTGGCGTTCAATGCCAAGAGTGATACCTCTCTGGGCATTTGAATGCCCAGAATTATATTGTGCAGAGACCTGGTTATCCTCTATGGGCTTTTCGTTCTTATTGTACTGATGTTGGGTGCTTAAGGTTTTCCCACTCCTCAGTTGAATAGCCTGACATTCATCTGTTATCTGCTTAGATAACTGCTGCCTTGTTTGACTCAACTGGGCTTCTACATTTTTGTTAGAGGCCTGAGTTTCTCGCAAAGCCTCTTGTAATTCCAGTATTTGCTGAGCAAGGGTGTATAGTTGCTGAGTCAGTGGACTATCTTGCTTTGGAGGGTTAGCTTCAGTAGATACTGCCTTAACCTCTCCTTCTATGGAGGTCTCAATGGCTGAGTACAGATTTTGATTAGTGGCAACTATCTCTATAAGCTCTTGAGCCTCTCCAATGGTCTTTCTCATGTGTATAGAACAACCAGCAAAGTGGTTCGAAGACATTTTAGCCATGTCTGAAAGTCCATACTAGAAGATGTCGAATTGTACCCATTCTGAAAATATTTCAGTGGGATATTTCTTTAGCATCCTCTTATACCTTCCCCAAGCATCATAAAGAGATTCACTATCTCTTTGTTTGAAGCCTTGGATGTCTAGTCTCAACTGGGTCATCTTCCTTAGGGGAAAATAATGATTTAAAAACTTGTCTAATAACTGTGTCCATATTTTCAAACTAGATCTGAGCTGGTTATCCAACCACCTCTTTGCTTGATCCTTTACAGCAAAAGAAAAGAACAATAATCTATAGACATCTTGGTCTATTCCCTCATGGTGTATAGTGTCAGCAATTTTTAAGAAATCTGCTAAGAATTCTGTAGGCTCTTCCTGTAGAAGTCCAGAAAACTAACAGTTTTGCTGTACTATGGTAATGATTTGAGGTTTAATTCAAAGCTACTTGCTCTAATTTGAGGCATGCTAATACTTCTTCCATAGAAGTCAGCATGGGATTTGTATAGGATCCCAGAGTTCATCTGAACTCTTCACTCCTACTTAGGTTCATAATGAGGAAAGGTAGAAGAAAAGGAAGAAGAGATAGGGATAGGAGAGATGAATAAGAATTAAAATATTTTTATTTTTATTTTATTAATTAATTAATTTTTGAAAATTAAGCTAATTAATTTAAAAAGATTTTAATTTTAATTATTATTTTTCGAAAAAGAGGGAAGAGAGATAAAAGGGAATTTTCGAAAATTGAGAGAGAAAAAAGTTAGTTAGGTAGTTTTGAAGAAGAGAGAGAAGAAGGAGAGAGTTTTTGAAAATTAAGAAAGAGAAGAGTTAGTTAGGAAGATTTGAAAAAGAAGGGAGAGAAGATAGTCAATTAATTAAGAAAATATTTGAATAAGATAAAAGATAAGATAAGAAAAGATTTAAAATTAGAAAAGAGAAAAGAAAAGATAAAATAAGAAATTAAAAAGATTTGATTTTAAAAATTGAAATTTAAAAAGATAAGATTTTTAGTTTTGAAATTTGAAATTTGAATTCTTAAATTTTGAAAATTGAAAAAGATAATATAAGATTTTTGAAAAAATAAGATTTTTTAAAAAGATATGATTTTTATTTTTGAAAAGATTTGATTTTTAAAAACTTGACAACTAAGATATGATAAGATAAAAATTTAAAATTGAAATCTGAATTTTTATTTAAAAATTTCGAAAATATATTGAAAATGAAAATAGAAAAGATAATTTTTTTATTTTTGAATTTTATGATGAAAGAGGAAAACAAGTAAAAGACACAAGACTTAAAATTTTTAGATCTAGCACCCTTGATTTTCGAAAATTTTTGGAGGAAAACACAAAGGGACACCAAACTTAAAAATTTTAAGATCAAACATAAGAAAGACTCAAGAACACTTTGAAGACTAACAAGAACACAAAGAACAAAACTCAAAGAACACAAGAACATAAAGAGAACACCAAACTAAAAATTTTTAGAAAACCAAAAAGGAATATTCGAAAACTTAAAGAAAAACAACAAGAAAATGCCAAATTTAAAAATTGAAACAAGCTTCAAACAAAAAGACACTAAATTTAAAAATTAAAAAAAGACTCAGAATTTTCAAAAATTTTAACCAAGAACATAAACACAAGACTCTAACCAAGAATAAAGATTGAACAAAAAAAAGAAAAATATTTTTGAAAAAGATTTTTGATTTTTTTGAAAATTGAAGAAGAAGAAAACAAAATTAAAAGACTCAAATAAAATAAAATAAAATAAATTACCTGATCTATGGAGCAAGATAATCCGTCAGTTTGTCCAAACTCAACAATCTCCAGCAACGGCGCTAAAAACCTGGTAGCACGAATCCCCACACCTTCGTACTGTTGTACCAGCAAGTGCACTGGGTTGTCCAAGTAATACCTGAGCGAGTCAGGGTCGATCCCACGAGGATTGTGGTTTGAAGCAAGCTATGGTTATCTTGCAGGTCTTAGTCAGGCAGATCAGAAGGTTGTTGATTTTAAGTCATATATGGAGTTGTAAGAGTAATGTATGAAAGGAATAAAGCAAATGGGGTAGAAAATACTAATAGGAATAGGGTTAATGATTGGAGTTGCTTTGTCTTTCTGAATTAACTCTGGTACTACTGTCTTCTTTGCTTGTGAATGATTTTCTTCTATGGAAGGCTGTATGTGATCAACGCCATGGTATGTGGTCATTGATCTCCTCTGCTACAGATTGAACACCTTTGGCCGTGGTCATCTAATCTGACAAAGGGTGAAGCGCTTAGCAGTTCATTCTCTTGGCGATCCTACTTAAAATGACACAGACAAGGTCGAATCTTCCGGATCATAGGATGCTACTTTTTAGGATTATAGCCTATACCACGGAGACCCTAATCTCCCCAAAAATTGGCTGAACTGGTGTCTCGAGAAGTCTCCAACGAAGTCGTGGATTGACCGTCTGAGAGATGTATAAGCATAGCTATTGGCTCATGCTTTCCAGTCACGTATTCACATGAACCCAAGTAGACACGGGTGTTTGTATGACACGTTCGTCATAGTGTGCTGAATAGAGCTGATTGTTCGAGCATCCTATTCACCACGTTGAAGAGTGGATATACATCTTAGAAATAGATCAAACACGGATCGAAGAAGAATCAGTAATGCTTATATTAATTCAGAGGACTCAGCAAGGCTCCTTCCCCCAACCTAGGAGGTTTAGAAACTCATGCTGAAGTAAAATATAATGATGAATTTGAATATGGTGTGTAAAGTGTTAAAAAAATCTCTGAATAACATAAATAAGATCCTTAAATACTAAACTAATGACTAGTAAAGGTAAAATAGTCTTTTAGTGCTAAAATCCACTTCTGGGGCCCACTTAGTGAGTGTTTGGGCTGAACTTTGATGAGATCCACGTACTATGAGGTCTCTTGGGCATGGAATGCCAGCTAGGGGGTCTTCTCTGGGCGTTTGGATGCCGGTCTCTACTCTTTGGGCGCTGGACGCCTGGAAAGGGGCAGGATGCTGGTGTTGGACACCAGTTTTGGGCCATTTAATCCGAAGCAAAGTATGAGCTATTATATATTAATAGAAAGCTCTAGAAGTCCGCTTTCTATAGCCATTGGGAATGCTCCATTTGGACTTCTGTAGCTCCAGAAAATCTCTTCCAAGTGCAAGGAGGTCAGTTCTGGACAGCATTTGCAGTGCTTTCTCTGTCTCTGAATTAGACTTTTACTCCAGCTCCTTAATTTCAGCCAGAAAATACCTGGAATGTTACAAAAATGTGCACACTCAAAGTAGAATCCAAAAACTGTGAATTTAATACTAAAACCTATAAAAACTTAATAAAAACTAAATAAAACATATTAAAACTACATGAAAACTATGCCAAAAAGCGTATAAAACATCTGCTCATCAACCACCTACTCATACTCGTTCATATCACCTTGTCAGTCATCATTAACTCATCACTTAGAATCCTATTTTCATCATAAACAATAATCACCAAACAAATAATCAATGCACATCAACAATTATCATCAAAGCTGTTACTCATTAACCTTCTTACCATATTAACTATATTCATACCACCAAAAAGAATAAATTTATCATGCCTCATCAAATCACACACATACATGGTCAACTAACTATCAATCAAATTCATGAACACTCCATCACCTATACATATTCATTATTATCATTTTGACAATTAAACCGTTATTTAGCATTCAATTTCCATTGCCAACACAAATCACCAAGCCAATACTCAACATATTTCAACAATTATCAATTATCATCTAGGGTACTAAGCACCTAACATCTTCATGCATTCACACCAAACCTATGGTCATCTAGCCTAAGCTTTCATAAGACATTATATGTTAAATATAAGAAACCAAAACCATACCTTGGTTGATTTCCTCGTATAACCCAAAGAAAACTCAATAAGGCAAGGTCCAAGTCTCCACCACCTAAAGGCACAAAACTCAATAAGGCGAGTGTCCCTGGCTAAAGTACCATGGCTTGCCACCACATGTTCCAGGTTAAGACTTGATACTCTGTTGACCCTACGTCATAAGGGTGACCAGGTACGTATAAATTCCCGGGAAGGATACCCCCAAAGAGCAAATTTTAAATGAGAAAAAACTATACATAGACTCTTCGGGATGCGCAATTGGGGGACAGTCCAGGGTTTAGCAGCCGGACTTGTCGAGTTGGCTTGATAACCGACAGTTGAGACTCATTAATCATAGGACAGGTGATAGGCAAAATTGTGATTTACACTTTTTATAACTCGAATAATCCTTAGTAATGGCTCTAGAGACTTGGTGCACACTACTATGGTTCACTCACATTCCTCACAACTTCGCACAACTAACCAACAAGTGCACTAGGTCGTCCAAGTAATAAACCTTACGTGAATAAGGGTCGATCCCACGGAGATTGTTGGTATGAAGCAAGCTATGGTCATCTTATAAATCTCAGTTAGGCTGATTCAAATGATTATAATGGTTTCGAAAATAATAATAAATAAAGCATAAAATAAAGATAGAGATACTTATGTAAATCATAGGTGGGAATTTCAGATAAGTGTATGGAGATGCTTTGTTCCTGTTGAATCTCTGCTTTCCTACTGCTTTTATCCAATCCTTCTTATTCCTTTCCTTGGCAAGCTGTATGTAGGGCATCACCGTTGTCAATGGCTACTTTCCATTCTCTCAGTGAAAATGGTCCAAATGCTCTTGTCACAGCACGGCTAATCATCTGTCGGTTCTCGATCATGTCGGAATAGAATCCATTGATTCTTTTGCGTCTGTCACTACGCCCAACAATCGCAAGTTTGAAGCTCGTCACAGTCATTCAATCCTTGAATCCTACTCGGAATACCACAGACAAGGTTTAGACTTTCCGGATTCTCAAGAATGGCTGTCAGTAATTCTAGCTTATACCACGAAGACTCTGATTAAGGAATCCAAGAGATACTCGCTCGTTCTAAGGTAGAACGGAAGTGGTTGTCAGTGACGCGTTCATAGCTGAGAATAATGATGAGTGTCAGGATCATCACATTCATCATGTTGAAGTGTAACGAATATCTTAGAACAAGAATAAGCTGAATTTAATAGAAAATAGTAGTAATTGCATTAAAACTCGAGGTACGGCAGAGCTCCACACCTTTAATCTATGGTGTGTAGAAACTCCACCGTTGAAAATACATAAGTGATGGTGGTCCGAGCATGGCCGAATGGGCAGCCCTCCTGGTCTAAGAACTAAACATCTAGAGATATCCAAATACAATAGTAAAAAGTCCTATTTATATTAGACTAGCTACTAGGGTTTACAGAAATAAGTAATTGATGCAGAAATCCACTTCCGGGGCCCACTTTGGTGTGTTCTTGGGCTGAGCTTGAGCTTGACACATGCAGAGGCTTTCTTTAGAGTTAAACGCCAAGTTGTAACGTGTTTTTGGCGTTTAACTCTGGTTTGTGACGTGTTTCTGGCGTTTTACTCCAGAATGCAGCATGGAACTGGCATTGAACGCCAGTTTGCGTCATCTAATCTCGAACAAAGTATGAACTATTATATATTGATGGAAAGCTCTGGATGTCTACTTTCCAACGCCATTAAGAGCGCGCCATTTGGAGTTCTGTAGCTCCAGAAAGTCTATTTCGAGTACAGGGAGGTCAGAATCCAACAGCATCAGCAGTCCTTTTTCAGCCAGAAAATACCTAAAATCACAGAAAAACACACAAACTCATAGTAAAGTCCAGAAATGTGAATTTTGCATAAAACTAATGAAAACATCCCTAAAAGTAGCTAGATCTTACTAAAAACTACCTAAAAACAATGCCAAAAAGCGTATAAATTATCCGGTCATCACAACACCAAACTTAAATTGTTGCTTGTCCCCAAGCAACTGAAAATCAAATAAGATAAAAAGAAGAGAATATACTATAAATCTCAAAATATCAATGAATATTAGTTCTAACTAGATGAGCGGGACTTGTAACTTTTTACTTCTGAACAGTTTTGGCATCTCGCTTTATCCTTTGAAGTTTAGAATGATTGGCATCTATAGGAACTCAGAGTTCAGATAGTGTTATTGATTCTCCTAGTTAAGTATGTTGTTTCTTGAACACAACAACTTTTATGAGTCTTGGCTGTGGCCCTAAGCACTTTGTTTTCCAATATTACCACCGGATACATAAATGCCACAGACACATGACTGGGTGAACCTTTTCAGATTATGACTCAGCTTTGCTAAAGTCCCCAGTTAGAGGTGTCCAGAGCTTTTAAGCACACTCTTTTTACTTTGGATCACGACTTTAACCCCTCAGTCTCAAGCTTTTCACTTGGATCTGCATGCCACAAGCACATGGTTAGGGACATCTTGATTTAGCCGCTTAGGCCTGGATTTATTTCCTTGGGCCCTCCTATCCACTGATGCTCAAAGCCTTGGATCCTTTTTACCCTTGTCTTTTGGTTTTAAGGGCTATTGGCTTTTTCTGCTTGCTTTTTCTTTTTCTTTTATATTTTTTTCGCCACTTTTTTTTCGCAAGCTTTTTCTTTTTCACCGCTTTTTCTTGTTTCAAGAATCAATTTTATGATTTTTCAGATCATCAACAACATTTCTCTTTTTCATAATTCTTTCAAGAGCCAACAATTTTAACATTCATAAACAACAAGATAAAAAATATGCACTGTTCAAACATTCATTCAGAAAACAAAAAGTATTGTCACCACATCAATATAATTAAACTAATTTCAAGGATGAATTCGAAACTCATGTACTTCTTGTTCTTTTATATTAAAAACATTTTTTCATTTAAGAAAGGTGAAGGATTCATGGAATTATTCATAGCCTTAAGACATAGTTACAAAATACTAATGATCATGTAGTATAGACACAAACATAGGCAAACATGAAGCTCAAAATCGAAAAACAGAGAGATAAGAACAAGGAAGTTAAGGAATGAGTGCACCTTAGTGATGGTGGCGTCTTCTTCTTGAAGGACCAATGATGTCCTTGAGCTCCTCTATGTCTCTTCCTTGCCTTTGTTGCTCCTCCCTCATAGCTCTTTGATCTTCTCTAATCTCATTGAGAATGATGGAGTGCTCTTGGTGTTCTACCCTTAATTGATTCATATCATGACTCAATCCTTCTAGAGAAGTGTTGAGTTGTTCCCAATAGTTGTTTAGAGGAAAATACATCCCTTGAGGCATATCAGGGATCTCTTGATGATGAGCTTCCTCATGCGTCTCTTGAGATCCATAGATGGCTTCTCTTGTTTGCTCCATCCTCTTCTTAGTGATGGGCTTGTCCTCTTCAATGAGGATGTCTCCTTTTGTGACAACTCCAGCTGAGTAGCATAGATGGCAAATGAGATGAGGAAAAGCTAGCCTTGCCAAAGTGGAGGGCTTTTCGACTACTTTGTAGAGTTCTAGAGAGATGACTTCATGAACTTCTACTTCCTCTCCAATCATGATGCTATGGATCATGATGGTCTGATCCACAGTAACTTCGAATCGATTGCTAGTGGGGATGATGGACCATTGGATGAACTCCAACCATCCTCTAGCCACAGGCTTAAGGTCCAGTCTTCTTAATTGAACCGGCTTGCCTTTAGAGTCTCTTTTCCATTGAGCTCCTTCCATACATATGTCCATGAGGACTTGGTCTAACCTTTGATCAAAGTTGACCCTTCTAGTGTAGGGGTGTGCGTCTTCTTGCATCATAGGCAAGTTGAATGCCAACCTTACATGAACATGTACCCAATTCTCAATGTTTTCAATAACAGTACAAAACTAACCTTTTATTCCCCCAATGTCCCAAGGTTCCCACACTTGAATGATACACACACTTTAGCCTAAGCTAATCAAAGATCCAAATAAGGACTTTTATTATTTTTCTCTTTAAGGCTTGTAATGTGCTAAAATAAGAATAAAGTGGGTTAATCGTAGGCTCAAATTTGGTTAACAAAGGAAGATAAAAGGTAAGGCCTTTTGGGTAAGTGAGCTAATGAAATGATGGCTTCAATCATATAAATGCATTAATACACAAAATAATGGACATAAAGAATCAAACAAATCAAAGATTACAATCATAGAAAGAGAATAATGCACACAAGAAGGAAAATAAGTGGTTATAAGATGTAACCACACCATTAGGCTCAAATCTCACTTGCCTGTGTTCTTAGCTCAAAAACATGATCCATAATATATATAATTCAAGCAAGTTCTATGAAAAGTTTTTTTTACTCAAATCAATTGAGATGCCCTATAGATAGAAATCCTTGAAAAATTTCATTATTTTGACTAAGCTTAGTGTGTATACATATGCAAAAATAAGAAAAAATGCAACAAAAATCCTAAAAACCTAAAACGAAATGCAAAAGTGTTGGAATTAGAAATTTGTCACCCAAAATTGACGACCGGTCAGACGACCTCCCCACACTTAAAAGTCTGCACCGTCCTCGGTGCATTCAAAGATGAGCAAGGGGATACGGCGAATCTCCGGATTGCTACCTTCAGCTAGTAGATCAACCAGTGCTGCGTGTTTCTTAGTCTTGCTTCCGTTATTGCTTGTGGTGCATCATATAATGAAAAATAGAAAATAACACCGTAAGATGAGAATATATAAAAGCAAGGAAGCATACATTATTGGAATGAGGTAAATCACTAGAATTGAGTGAGTGAATTGGTGTGACAGTTATGAAAATGGGGATGTGAGTTCTAAATTAGGCGCCTTTTAGAACACACATTAGCATAAAAGGCAATGTCACAAAAGAAGCATACACTTCACTTATTCTAGTGTGCTTGAGATGCTTTAAGTGAACTTGTAAGGTAAAACAAGCATTGAAGAAGCATGAAAGCATTCAAGTCAAACACATATGGATGCATATGAACAAGAAATACAATGCAATAAGGTAAATGCCCAACATCATCCATCAAGAGGTTGCCTAATCACAGAATATGGCTCAAATCACATGGTGGCCAAATCATGTAATTCATGAAGAGTTACAAGTTCGAAGGCAATTCTTATCACTTGGTATTTTTCAAAAGGTAAGCATGAAAATCTCAAAACCAAGTAGCAAAATATAACCTCAATAATAGAATCCAACAAAGATTATCTAAAAACATTCATGCTAAAATAGCATTTAGGCAATAAAGGGACAGCAATGCATAGTAAACAAAGTCAACAATCCAACACTCATAATGAAAAAGAGAGAAAATAAAATGAAAACTAAACTAAAACTAATGAATTAAATGGTTATAAGTGGTGTTTGGAAGTGTTAGATGAAGGGCAGAAGAAGGGAAGAAGAAAGGAGAAGTGAAGAAACGGAAAGAGGAGAAGAAAAGAAATGTAGTGGAGGAAGGACATCAACGCGTACGTGCACACGGCGCGCGCACGCGGATGGTGGTGCAATGGATGCGACGCGTACGCGTACAGAGTGCGTCCGCGTCGATGGATTATTCCGAGAGTGGTGCGTACGCGGCAGGTGTGCGTACGCGTGAATTGGTTTGTGCCTTAGGCCCGATTTCCGCACAGTGCAGGCCTAACTCTCGGGTTTTTGGATGGAAGGTGGAACTTCTCAATCCACGCGCGCGCGTCATGTGTGCGGCCGCGTGGGTAGGCAAAAATGCTTGATGCACACGTACGCGTATAGTGCGCATACACGTGAATGGTGCTCTATTTTTCAAAATTTGTCTATGTTTTTGCACCAATCCAAGCATTCCAAACCTCCAAACAGCTACCAAAACACCCTAAAACCTTATTTAACATGCTATACTACTAATTAAACTAAACAAATTAATCAAAATAGGAGTTTAAACTAATTACCAATATGTACAAAAAGAGAAAATGAAAAGAAGTTACCATGGTGGGGTGTCTCCCACCTAGCACTTTTGTTTATTGTCCTTAAGTTGGACTTATGGGGAGCTCCTCTCAAGGTGGCTTGTGCTTGTATTCATCTTGAAACACCCACCAATGCTTGGTTCTCCATTGTGCCCCAAGATTCCCTATGGATTGAGCCAAGTGTTGATGGAGTTCTTCATAAGCTTGGGGCTCCCAAAGTTAATCCTCTTCTTGTAATCTGGGATCCCACACTTTATTTTCACACCCGACTTGAAGTTGATCATTATTATTAGTCCATCCGGGTGGTAGGCATGATGAATTCTCAATATGATACCAAACTCTCCTTTTAGACCCATTCAATTGAGCACTTGCCCAACCCTTGCATCTAAGCCTTGAAGTATCAACCAAAATGAGCCTTGATTTACAACGCCATCCATTAAACATTATTCTCTTACGCTTTATCCCACAAATCATCCTAAGTTGACCATCTGTTTCAAGCAAACCATACTCAAGTGGGACAATGAAGCTAATAGAAATGAGTTTTACCCACTCAAGTGAAGGAATAGATGACAACCTAGGCAAAGAAGCTTCCAGAGATCTTGACAAAGCGCACTCAACTTCCGTTCTTCTTTTAATAAGGACTTCCACCTCTTCACAAGATTTTTCAAATCCAATCCTTTGTTTGTCAATTTCATCTAACTCTTCTCCATCATTTAAATCATAAATGGGAGGTTGGGAGAAATCTACCTCCACATCGCTCTCTTCTTCATCGGGAAAAGGTTCTTCAAGTTCAAAGGATTCACCACCACTAAGATTTGATGCTTGATCTTCATCACCAAGGGAACTCAATTCTCGCTCCATTCCTTCCAAGTCTTCATATGGAATATACCTTGGAGGTTGTGCACATCCCTCCTCAACATCAACTTCAATCTTCTTGGAGGGGTTTTCTATAACTCTAGGTTCCCATGGAGGTTCCGCATCTCCTAAGTCTTCAACCACTTCCTCCTTTTCTTCAATAGTCATAGGTTCCTCCAATTGTTCTAATAGAAAGTGGCATTCCTTCTTTTCCACCGGAGTTTCTAATCTCTCATTCATGCTATGTTCTTCTTTTGATTCTCCACATGCAGCCATGGGAGTTCCTTGAGTGTCCAAAAGTTAGGATGCTAGCCGGTTTACCACTTCGTCCAAGGCAGTCATGAATTGTTGCACATCCCTTGTCATCTCCTCTTGTCCTTGCATAAGGACATCAAGGATGTCATCCATTGGAGGTTGGGATGGATGGGAGGGTTCATTATTTTGGAGGAGGAGTTCATAGTAAGAGGGTGGTTCATCATAATTAGGGTGTGGTGGTTCAACATTCTCCACTTTTTCTATTTGTTGCATAATATGCTCCATGGTTGCTTGAAATTGATCCAATGCTTCCTTGAGACGATCCCTTGACTCTTGTTCTGCTTGGATATCATAATTAGGATTATATGGCTCTTAGATCGATGGACATGAATATTCTTCCATGTGAGGTTGTGGTAGAAGGTAGAATTCATCTTATGGTTGAAAATTTTCATACATTGGAGGTGGTTCATCTTGGTCATGGTATAGAGTTGGCTCTTGAAAGTGGTGATGTTGGGATGGTTCCATGTATGGTTCATATGGCTTAAAAGGTGGTTGGTATGAAGGATATGGATTAGGGTCATATGGAGGTGGTTGGTAAGAAGGGGCTTGTGAGTATGGTTGAGGGTTATGTTGAGGATATAGCTCATAGGCAAATGGTGGTGGTTCTTGAAAATCACAAGGAGATTCACCATAGCCATTGGATTGATATGCATCAAAAAATGGCTCTTCTTCATAGTGCATTGGTGGAGGTTGTTGCCATGAAGATTGATCATATGCATATGGCTCCTCCTACCTTTGATTGTCCCATTCTTGATACACATTCTCATTAAAGTTCCCATTACCTACAACATAATTGTAACTACACTCATAGCCAAAGTGAGAATTCATGATAGCAAGAGAAGGCAAAAACAAAAAAATAGAACAAATAAAGAGGACAAAATAAAAACTAACAAAGAAGCAAAAAGCAAACATATTCACAATATTCACATATATACAATAACCAATAACACAACACCATTGCAATTCCCCGGCAACAGCACCATTTTGATGATTGGATTTTTGATAGTTTAGAATTTCACAAATGAATTCTCGTTGCAAGTATAGTTCCTAAACCAAACAATAATCCTTTCATACAAAAAGTTGCTTGTCACAAGTAACAAACCCCTAAATTTATAAACTTAAGTATTGGAACCTCGGGTCGTTCTCCCTAGGAATTACAATAAAGTATCTTGTTATTGGTTATGAGTTATTTTTGGTGTTTTGATAAGAAACATGAAAGATAAATGGCAAAAAGTAAACTAACAACTAACAAAGCTCTTGGCGAGATATGAGAACTAGAAGTCCTATCCTAGTTATCCTCCTCAATTATGACAACAAATTGTCTATTGCTACCACTTAGTTAACCTCTAACCATGGAGGAAAGTCAAGTGGATGAATCAATTTGATTCCTCAAGTCCTAATCAACTCCTAAAGGAAAGACTAGCTTTAAAGGCATTCAAATCAATTAGCAACTTCTAATTATCAATCAACAAAGGAATTAGATAACTCAAGAGTCACTAATTACTCTACCAAAGCCAAGAGGAACAAAACCTACACTAAAACCCAACCAAGCATTTCATCAAACACTTGGAAGGTACAAAAAAATCAAAGCAAATTGACAACAAGAATAGAATCTAACAACAATTATTGAAAGGAATTAACAACAACAATCAAAAGAAACACAACTATTATGAATTACCTTGAATTGAATTGAAAGAAAATGGAAGGACAAAAGTAGATCTACAACAAAGTACAAGAACAACATAAAGAAAATTACAACAAAAGAATAGAAGAAGAATGATTGTAACAAAAAGGAATTGAAAGATAGAAGTAGAAGAAGATGAATGAAAACCTAGATCTAAGAACTAAACCTAAACCTAATCCTAATTCTAGAGTGAAGAGAGAGCTTCTCTCTCTAAAACTAACTCTAAACTAATCCTAATGAGTGTGAATGATGGAATCCCCATTTGCTCTTCAATCCTTGGCTTTAAATAGCATCTTTGGCGCCAAAGTTTGGTTGGGTTTGGGCCCCACAACCCTTCTGAATTTGCTGGCCATGTTTTCATTAAAAAATTATATTCCAGCACCAACGCGTAAGCACACAGCACGCGTACGCTTCCATGGGGTAATTCGCAAGGTGCGCGTAAGTGTCTGGTGCGCGCGTGCATCCATGGGCGAGTTCAATTCTTTGGCTTTTCATGATCTTCTCCACTTTGCATGCTTTCCTCTCCACTCCTTTGATCCATTCCTAGCCTTTTCAATCTGAAATCACTAACAACCACATCAAGGCATCTAGTGGAATCAAAGGGAGATTAAAATCATCAAGTTAAAGGCCTAAAAAGCATGTTTTCATACTTAAGCACAAATTAAGGAAGAGTAACAAAACCATGCTAATTCATTGAATAAATGTGGGTAAAAGGTCATAAAATCTCTTAAAATCAATACAAGATAAACCCCACTTGTGGGGTTTATCACAGCTGCAAAACCAAAGCCAAAGATACCAACCACCTCACCAAAGGCAAGCTCAAGCTCCTCAACTCAACCAACCACAAGCCCCCCAATTTATATACCCTTCTTCTTCCTCCAATGATGAGATGCTTCGCTCTCTTATGCAAGGACAAAAAGAGCTTCAAGCCACAGTTGCCTCTAGCATCACCGGTCTTACCTCTACCATCCAAGCGCTTCTATCCCATATGGACCCACCCTCTACCTCCAGTACTCAACCTTCAAGCTCTAGTGCACTTTTCTCTACACCTTTACCTAACCTGAAGGGTGAAATCAATACCATCCATCACTTTGAGGTCTAGTACTACATTGCAAGAGAGAAGTCCTAAGGAGCCAAGCTCAAGAGAAGACATTCAAGATGAAGAAGTTGTTGAGGTAGAAGATATTGAAGACGAGGATGAGGTACAAGAGGCGGTTGAAGAAGAAGTTGCTCAACCAAGGGATGGAGTATCTAAGGAAGACAATGTTTTGAAATGAGCCATTCCCATTCCTTTTCCACACCTTACTAGGAGGACTAAAAAGCAAGTGGATTTAGATCCCAAGATGGTGAATATCTTTAAAAAGGTTGAGGTAACTATTCCCCTTTTTTATGCTATTCGTCAAGTTCCTAAGTATGCTAAGTTTCTAAAGGATTTGTGCATAATTAAGGAAAAGATCTATGATTTAGAAACTATTCCTTTAGGTAGCTCGATTTCTGCTTTGATGGGTGCTATACCAGAGAAATGTGGTGATCCCAGTCCTTGTATGGTTACTTACACTACAGGGGGTGTATAATTTATTGATTGCATGTGTGACTTAGGTGCCTGTTTTAGTATTATGCCATTATCTGTGTATGATGCTTTGAAGCTTCCACCATTGAGAAGGTCGGCAGCCCATTTTATTTTGGCAGATAAGAGCATAATCTCAATAGTTGACATTGCAGAAGACGTCTTGGTGAGCATTAAGGGTTTAATTTTTCTTATTGATTTCTACATTCTAGAGATGCTCCCTAATGACTCAAGAAGACTATCATCCATCTTACTTGGAATGCCGTTTTTGAAGACCTCTCGGTTTAAATTGGATGCCTTCTCGGGTACATATTCCTTTGAGATAGATGGAAAAGCAGTGAGTTTCAACCTTGATGAAGGTATGAAGCATCCACCGGAAGACCAATCTATCTTCCAGTGTGATATTATTGATGAAACTGTGGCTGAAGTTCACCAAGAGATAGTTGATGAGAAGAACATGGTTCAAGGTTCAAGTGTTGGGAAGCTCTTTGAGTATACTGAAGATACCTTGCCACCTCCAGTAATCCCAGATGATCAAGTGACAAGCCATGAGTTGAACAAGGAGTTGAAGCCCCTTCCACCTCACCTAAAGTATGCTTATCTTGAAGATAATCAAAAGCTCCCAGTTATCATTGCAAAGGAACTTACTCCCCAACAAGAGGAGCGACTGCTTAATATACTGAGAAGAAACAAGAAAGCTATTGGGTGGAGTTTGGCAGACATAGTAGGTATAAGCCCTCAAGTTTGTGAGCACCGTATTTTTCTAGAGGAGTGAGCCAAGCCTATCCATTAACCTCAGAGGTGGTTGAACCCTACAATTCTAAAAGTTGTGAAGAAGGAAGTGACCCGACTGCTTGAAGCCGATATTATCTATCCAATCTCGGATAGTGAGTGGGTTAGTCTAGTACAAGTAGTTCCAAAGAAGTCCGGTGTCACAATAGTGAAGAATGAGAATGGGGAACTCATGGCTACAAGAGTACAGAATTCTTGGAGAGTGTGCATTGACTACATGTGCTTGAATTTGGCCACTCGCAAGGATCACTATCCACTACCTTTCATCAACCAAATGCTTGATCGCCTGTCAGGTAAATCACACTATTGTTTTTTAGATGGTTATACTGGTTATTTCAGATCCATATTTCTCTAGAAGATCAGGAGAAAATAACTTTTACATGCCCTTTTGGAACGTATGGATATAAAAGAATGGCTTTTGGTTTATGTAATGCACCGGCTACGTTTCAAAGGTGCATGATGAGTATCTTCTCAGATCTTCTTGAGCATTGTATGGAAGTCTTTATGGATAATTTTAGTGTCTATGGTGATTCCTTTGACCTTTGTTTGGATAATCTTGCTACAGTAATAAAAAGATGTGTTAGTTCAAACTTTGTGCTTAATTTTGAAAAATGTCATTTTATGGTAAAGCAAGGGATTGGTCTAGGCCATGTTGTTTCTAATACAGGTATATCTGTTGATCCTGCAAAGGTTGATGTTATTTCTGGTTTACCTTACCCCTCCTCTGTGAGCAAAGTCCATTCTTTTCTTGGTCATGCAGGTTTTTACCAGTGTTTTATCAAGGACATCAATAAGGTTGCACTACTCCTGTCCCGTCTGCTGCAGAAAGTCATAGAGTTTGACTTGAGTGAGGACTGCATGGAAGAATTTGACAAGCTGAAGATTACCTTGACCCAAGCTCCTATCGAGAGAGGGCCTGACTGGAGTAGGCCATTCGAGATCATGTGCGATGCATCTAACTATGCGGTAGGCGCGGCGCTAACTCAGCACGAAGGTAAGGATCCCTATATTATATGCTTCTAAAACTTTAGATGGCACCCAGTCCAGTTATACTACCACTGAAAAGGAACTTTTAGCCATTATTTTTACTTTGGATAAATTTCGGGCTTATTTACTTGGAACAAAAGTGGTAGTATATTCAGACCATGCGGCTTTGAAATATTTGCTAGCTAAGAAAGAGTCTAAACCAAGGTTAATCCGTTGGATATTGTTATTGCAAGAGTTTGATTTAGAGATCAAAGATCGGAGTGGTTTCAAAAATTTGGTGGCGGACAACTAGAGTCACCTAGAACATATTGAAAGTGACTCCACTCCTATCAATAATGCATTTCCACTTGATAGCTTGCAAGCAATATCTGAGGTGGTTCCTTGGTAAGCACCCATAGCTAATTATTTGGTTAGTCGTACATTTCCTCTAAACTTTTCTAAGCATCAAAAGGACATGTTTAAGAGCGAGTCCAAGTATTACATATGGGATGACCCATATTTGTGGAGATGTGGTGCTGACCAAAAAATTAGAAGGTGTGTTCCACAATCCAAAATCCAGTCTATTTCAGAGGCATGCCACTCTTCTGAGAGTGGTGGACACTTTGGTCCTCAAAGAACTGCAAAAAAATTTTTAGACTGCGGATTTTGGTGGCCTACACTTTTTAAGGATGCTAATATTTTCTGTGACTCTTGCCACCAATGCCAAAGGTTTGGAAACATATCAAAGAGGGATGAGATGCCCCAACAACTCATGTTGTTTTGTGAAATTTTTTTTGTTTAGGGTATTGACTTCATGGGTCTATTTCCAAACTCGAATGGTTTCTTATATATTCTGTTAGCTATTGATTATGTTTTTAAGTGGGTGGAAGCAATCCCTACCAATACTGATGATGCTAACGTGGTTGTTTCTTTTGTTAAGAGTAATATTATTTGTCGCTTTGGATCATCATGAGCAATCGTGAGTGATCAGGGCTCTCACTTTTGTAACAGAAGAATGACATGTATGATGAAGAAACATGGCATCATTCACAAGGTGGCGATGGCTTACCATCCCTAAACGAATGGCCAAGCCGAGGTGTCTAATAGAGAGATCAAGCACATATTGAAAAAGATTGTTAAACCTCATAGAAAGGACTGGAGCGCTAGGCTTGGAGATGCGCTATGGGCTTATCGCACTGCTTACAAGACACCCATCTGCATGAGTCCGTTCCGCCAAGTCTACGGAAGGGCTTGTTACCTTCTGGTAGAGGTGGAACACAAAGCTTACTACGCTGTGAAGGAATGCGACTCAAGAATGGGAGGAGCCGAAATTGAAAGAAAGTTACAACTGGAGGAATTGGAGTGCCTTCGGCTAGAAGCGTATGAGAACTCAAGGTTCTACAAAGAAAAGGTGAAGGCGGTACATGACAAGAACATCAAGAAAAGAGAGTTTAGATCTGGGGATCAATTCCTTCTCTACAACTCAAGATTGAGGTTAATTCTGAGCAAACTGAGGTCAAGATGGGATGAACCCTACGTGGTGGAGAAGGTGAAACCATATGGAGTTGTCCACCTAAGTCACCCTCAAGCCCTACCTTCTTCAAAGTCCATGGCCACCGTTTGAAGCTGTATCATGGTGCAAAGGTGAAGAACAACAAAGAGCTGGAGATCTTCCTCTTGAAGGATCCAACAAAGGAAGAGGACTGAGCCTATTGACCGTCCAACTTAAGGACATTAAAGAAAAGTGCAAGGTGGGAGAACCCCCACCATGGTATGATCTTCCCTTTTTCTAGTTCTATTTTATTTATTTTCGTATATTTATTCCATTATCTGTCCTTGTTAATTTTCACATAAGCATGTTTTTCTCTTATTCTGAGTTAAAAAAAAGAGTGCATCCCACACGTAAGCGTCATCGACGCGCATGCGTCGTAGGGCTACTGGCACTCCTTGGTACATTTTCCTGAGAGTTGTGCTGGAACTGTGCGGGCGGGGTGCCTGGCGCATAACCCACCCCATGAGTACGCGTGATCCACGCGTACGCGTCACCAGCAATTTCGTCACCTCACGCGTGTACGTGAACGACGCGTACATGTCGTATGGCATTTCGGTGCACTCTCGTACAAAAACCCGAGAGTTGTGCCGGTACTGTGCTGGAATCGTGCGTCAGGCACGACGAGTAGTCACACATATGTGTGACCGACACTAACACGTCACTGAGATTTCTTCTTACCCACGCGTACGCGTGGGCGACGCGCACGCGTCACAGCGCGAATCCCATTAAACCAGCGCGCCGCCCATAGCCCCTTCTTCTTTAATCCCTCTTTTCTTTTTCTAATCCTAATTCTTTTATTTTCTTTCTTTTTTTTTACTTCTTCCTTATTTCTTTCCCCCCTCCACCACCACCGTTGGATCGCCAACTCCGACAACCATAATTTCCTTTCCTTTTCATTTTCTCTTCCTACCCCTCTTATCTCATTCCTTCTCCCATTTATCCCCCTCTCTTCATCTTCTTTTCAAGTTTTTTTTCTTACTTTCTTCTACTCTTTAATTTTTTTGTTTTTTAAATTCAAATATTTTAATTATTTTTAATTGCATCTTAATTTTGTTCTTTGTAATTCCTTTTTAATTCTTTTTTTTCTTTTTACATTTTTATTTTGGTGTTAGAATTTTATTTGGTAGATTGTTTTGATATTTCTTAACATGTTTGTGTTATGAGGTGTCGTTTGACAATTGGCATTCTATTTTGGGTCTACTATACACTTGGATTGATTACCTTACTTCTTGTTTTTAATATTGATGCTTGAGCTATTCTTCTCATGCTTGTTACTTGCATGCTTTTATCCCTCTTGCATCTAGTTATTATGATATGCCTTCATGATTTTAATTGATGTCTTACTTGCATGTTGTAGCTACCATATATTTAAGACACTTTCTTTTTCTCTGGCATTCATTATCACTTGCACTTTTTTACTTCCGGTGTTTATTTTTCTAAGTTTAATAGTCCTTCTTTTTCTTCTTTTTTCAGGATGGCCATCAAGAGAGAAAAACAGAAGGCTTCTAATAAGACACGGGCAAAGAAAAGAACTAAAAGAGCACCGGCTAAGGCGCAACCACCCTCAAGGGTCAAGCCACCTACTAAGCAAGTGAAGAGGACCATTTGAGTTGAGGAAGTGGAAAAGGAATTTCTCGTATGGGACACCGCACGATTCACTAACCACTATTGTAAGCGGATGCCCCGTCATAGCAGAGAGAAACTACCACAACGAACACCTCCTCATTCTTCCAGCGCACTTTGTTGAATTTGTGGTGCCTCGCCTTGAAAGGAGACAATGGGAATTCTTAAGGAGGCATCCGCGAGAAGCTAATCTTTCTTGGGTAGTTTAATTCTACGCCAACTTTCACTCGCTTACCCTTCAGTCAGTCTTTGTGCGTCAAAAGCATGTCCCTATCTCAAAAGGTGCCATTCAGAAAGTACTTGATTTTTACCTAGTCTGGAGGGGATGGATGCCTATCAAGAGGCACAGCTTAAGTGCCAGACATTCTAGTTTAACTGGAACCTCGTCCACAGAGTCATCGCCCAACCAAGAAGTGAGTGGAATTATGGACAATACCGGACTAGACCCAAGAGCATCTCCGCCCAGGACCTCACTTTGGAGGCTCGAGTGGGGGCACAGATCATGTCCCACTACATATTTCTGAGAACTCATGAGTCTACTTTTACTGCTGACATGGCCGTTCTCGTCTAATGCATTCTTACAGAGAAGCCTCTCAACTTGCCACGACTCATCCGACAAGCTATAGGCCGAGTGCAAATAGCAGGCTACCTACTTTTTCCCGCATTGGTCACGAACTTGGTGTCTGCGGTGAGAGTTTCATCTCGGGTTAAGGATGTGAATACCATGATTCCTAGGCTGACGAATTTGTCTCGAATGGGAAATATATCAGGCCTCCAGCGCCACCTATAAGCCGGAATGAAGACTCGTCCTTTGACGTCCCTTCATCCTCTGCTCCACCATCGTCCACACCACATGCACTACCACCCACCCATCAGTTGCTACTTGAGATCCTTGGAAAGTTAGACCGGCAAGGCCGGCAGATTGAGCAAATTAAGCACCGTAATAAGCACCGATACAACTACTTGAAGGGGCTCGTTAGTTGTACTCACCCACCTCCGAAAGTTCCCGATACTCCGGAATCCACTTCTAATAACAGCATGAAGAGCCATGACAAATCGGACAGTGGGAGTGATGATTCTAACCCCACTTTGCTCATCACTGATGGCACGGAAGACCGTGCCAAATATTAAGTGTGGGGAGGTCGGTAACTAACTTTCGAAGGTAACAACTCTCTCTCTCAACACCAATATTTTTAATTTTCTTTTGTTAGATAAGGTAACTTCCATGAGTATTTAGTTGCTTGCATTTAGGTACTACTTGGTTGAAGTGATAATTTCTTTTTCAAGACACTGCTTTAAAGCATTTCACTAATTTGAATTAAAACCTTTTGAACTTGCTTGAAGAATTTTATTTTAGAACATGATTTTAGAGCTCGAACATACAAAAAAACCAGTGAGATTTTGAACCTATTTGATTGGTTGCATCTTATCAACCAATGTTTTATTTTAGTGTGTGTTATTCTCTTTAAAATTGTGATCTTTGTCTTGCTTGATTCTATATTTTCATTGTTTGATGTATGCATGCACTTACGTGATTGAGGCCTTGTTTCACTATAGCTCACATACCCATATGGCCTTACCCTTTCATTTTCCTTTGCAACCCAATATTGAGCCTATTTTACCCCATTTATTCTTTATAAAAGCACATCATTAACTCAAAGCGGAAAATAATAAATGTCCCTAATTTGAATCCTTGGTTAGCTTAGACTAGTAAGATGTACGTGAATTAAGTGTGTGAAAATTGGGTTTGGGGAATACTTGGTTAGGGAATTGAGTATTTTACATTCTTATATGAAAATGTGAAAACAGTTTAGGCACTTGTTCATGCATCCAGCACATTAGTCATATGCATTAACTCACTGAAAAAAAAAACAAAAAAACAAATAAAAAAAGAGAAAAATATATATGAATAATAAGCAAAGGAAAACTAATAAGTGAAAGCAATAAAAAAGGGCACAGATTGCCCCCAAGGCTAATAAGTGAACTAGTGCATATGATTTATACTCAAAAGATATCAAGGTGCATGGATTTGTGAAAAAATAGTTAATGGGTGGCTAGGCTTTGCATTCTGATAACATGGAATGTCCTAAGTTAGGTGGAAAGTTTGGGTTAATCAAGGATTTGAATTTTAGTCCAGTTAACCAAATACATTCCTACCTTGACCCTAACCCCATTACAACCCCTGCAAAGACCCATTGATATGTGTATTTATGCATCAAAATTTTGTTGATTGGCAGAAGAAGAGCAAACCTTAGAAAGCAAGATTAGTAGAAAACCCAGAGAATTGGCCCTTAAATACTAGAGTGATTAGAGTCTATACACTTCCAGTGAGTGTTCGATGCTCGATTCTTTGTTCCCAGTTTTCATGAGCTTTCTTCTTGCAAGTTTACTTGTACTTTATTGTGTGATTTGAATTAGTGAAATCCAGCTATGTTTGTCTTGGAGAATTTGTTTACTTTTAACCAAGTAGGTAAAAGCATTTAGCATGTTGTTGCATTCTTATAGATAAATTGCATTGCATAAGTCTCACCATTTTCCCTCCACTCCTTTGCCTCACCTGAGCTTAGCATGAAGACATGCTAATGTTTAAGTGTGGGAAGATTTGATATACTACTATTTTATGATATATTTTGAACTGAATTGAGTGGGTTTTGTCAACTATTCTCACACTTATTCATGTAAATTGCATGTTTTTAAGTTCCCTTCCTAATTTTGTGCTATGACTGAAAACTTGCTTCCTAGGCCTTAAAATTGTTAATTTTTAATTCTCTTTTATTACCATTCGATGTCGTGATGTGTTTGTTAAGTGTTTTTAGGTTTATAGGGCATGAATGGCTTAAAGGATGAAGATGAAGCATGTTAAAATAAAAGGAACACAAGAAACTAAAGAGTTGAGAAGCAAGGAGCGACGCGCATGCATGGTTGACGTGTGCGCGTGACTAGGAGTGTCGTTCAGTGAGGCGTACGCATGGCCGACGCGTACGCATGACAGAGCGTCACGTGCTACACTTAACAGAACTCGCTGGGGGCAATTTCTAGGCTGATTTGGACCCAGATTCAAGCCCGAAAATACAGACTAGATGCAAGGATGGAGCTGAGACTAAACACACTTCACTTTTCATTTTAGTTTTAGATTAGTTTTGAATTCTAGAGAGAAAAACACCTACTTTTCTCTAGGATTTTTGATGTTCTTAGTTTTGTTTGGATTTGGATCTTGAGAGAGTTGCTGATATCTTCAATCGGAGTCATTTTTCTTATAACTTTCCTCTTTAATTTCATTCCCTTAATACTCTTTTCCATTTGGTTATTCAATTTATGTTTGGATATTGTTACTCCTGAATTTCATTAATGCATTGAACTGTTTTTATGTTTATTTTTATTTCCTGTCTAGTTATTGTTAATCATTGTTAGTGGTAATTTTGATTTAATTACTTCTTTATAATTATCATGTCTGTTATTTACACCCACCATGTCTTAATGAAAATGGCATGCATGTTAATGGAGTAGATCTTCCAACTTGGCAGCTCACTATAGTTGTAGGAGCGGGCCAACGAAGCTCTGTCTCAAAGAAAGGAAGTAGCGCAGAAAGCTCAAATAAAGGAGGGGAAAGCTTTCTATCGCTTTACATCTATCATAGATAGGAGATCCATGGATCTATGTAAAGCTCAGTACTGAGTTCAAGGGATGATAGAATTTTGTGACCTATGTTAGGTCCATAAAATACCACCGCTTTTGGTGTTCTATGATTCACCTCCGAATAATGAGTAGGTAGTTCAATCCTTTTTATTCTTCTCTTCATAGTAAACTTATGGGGGGGTGCGGACCAATAGGTCGAATTACTATATAAAGAAGAGTTTTTTTTGGGGGGGGGGGGGGGAGGAGCCCGTCTGAATACAGGGTCCCCCACTGACTTGGCCCAGGCCTAAGTGAAAGTGAAGTGGTGGGCCTACCCATCCCAACCAGGGGTATGCTGGGATTCGCGAAGAGCAGCACCTTACGATGTTCATGTGGGTTGATTAATTGGGATCCCTTGAGTTATGATACTCAAGTATTGATCTGTAATTGGAAATCGCTGGCTAACTCAACTCTCACTCACTCTAGTCCTTCCTGATGAAATGATTAGGACTTGCGGGATAGAGTTAGTGATACCCACTTGACTTTCCTTCAATTGCTAGAGGATAACTAAGTAGAAGCAATGAACATTTATTGTTATCCTTGGGAAAGACAACAAGGATAGAAACCCCAATTCTCTCCCCTGACTGAGGCCTTTTATTTTAAATACATATCACCTTTTATTATTATTCATTGCTTTAATTCCTAGCCATTTATTTTTCTGTTATCAATTTCAAAAATACTCAAAAAATTCTAACCAATAATTCGCATCTTGTGTCAACTCTTAGGGAAACGACCCGGGATTCTACTCCCAGTTATTTATTATTAATTGTGACACAATTTAAATTGATAGTTGAAATTTTTTCGGTCAACGCTGTTTTGGAAAATATTTTTCAGGAATTCTTAACCGGCATTTTTCCACCCATCAACGTGTTTCACGTGTCACATCTTCGAAAGTATATTCCTGAAGCAAGTCATGTTTTGAAACTAGAATCAGTTCAAGTAAGAGAAGATCTGACGCTTCCAGTAGTCTCGATTAGGGTTGACGACACTAGTATCAAACGTTTATGCGGGAAGGAAGTATCATTGGTGAAAGTAGCTTGGAGTCAGGCTGGTATCGAAGAACATACTAGGGAGCTCGAATCGGATATGCAGAAGGACTACACATACCTCTTTTCAAGTAACTAAATCTGAATTTTGAGGACAAAATTCTTAATTAGGTGGGTAGGATGTAAATCCCGTAAAATTAGCGAATAATTAATCAATAAATTAAGTTTTAATAAAAGAAATTATAAATGTAAATTTTATAGTAAAATAAGATAGAGCTAATTAAAATAAAAATTTTGACACTAATTTCAAAGAATTTGGCCCAAGATTGGGCTAAACGGGTCGAACCAAGCAAACCGGGCCCGTATTGGGGCCAAACCCAACCCAACTCCACTTAATCAAATGAGCATAGCCCATTCTCTCTCCCCATACATGTAAGGAATGCTGAAACATTTCAGCAAGGGGAGGAGGAACATCTTCCATTGCAAAACCCTCACTCAATCTTTGATTCCATACAACTTCCTCGCTTTGAGCTCCGATCGTCGCACCGTTTGCGGCCACGCTTCCGTGGCATCGAGCTCTTCAAAGCCTAGTGCACAATTCAGTAAGAAACTTCCATTTTCATTCTCAGTCTCTCTTTCTCCAAATTTTCAAAAATTTGATAGAGTGGTGTTGAGATTTTGGTGGTTTTGATGTTATAGAGTCCGATTAGCTTGAGAAAAACATTCACTATCTTTCTTATTTGGCACTTGGGTAAGGTGAGAATTTTAGAACCCTAGAAAATTCCTTAATTGAGTATGTTAGGTATTGAATTTTGGGTATATATATGTTATGAAATGTGTTGGGTGTGTATGTATATGTGATATGAAGTAATTGAAAATGATGGGAGATTAATTGGTAGCTTGGAGTTGGTGCTAGTTGCGAAATTGTGGTATTGAAGGCTTGCAAACTAGCCTAAGTGGGTTGTCTTGGGATATACGAGGAAATTGGCCCAAGGTATGGTTTAGGTTTCTCGTATTTATTATATAATGTCTTGTGAAAACTTAGGCTAGAGGACCTTAGGATATGTTGGAATGATTAAGTTTGTTGAATGTTTAGTACTTGTGATAATGATTAATTATATGAGTTCAGCATGTGTTGGTGATCATGGTTATAGTGGAAATAGAATGCTATATGGTGATTGAATAATGATTGATAAGTTGATTGATTATGCATATATGATGGATTGTGGATAATCTTGTTGATTAAAATGAGAAATTTAGGTGCGAAATTGTATAATATTGAGGTAGGATTGATTGTCGCATGATGTGGAGATTTTAGTACTATGTTAGTATGCTATGGTATGTTGCTGTGCTGAATATATGTATAGGAGGTTGGATTTGAGTTTATTTTGAATGAAAATAGAGGTTGAAGGTTTTTGTGTAAATTTGATTTTTGACCGAATTTTGGTGAGCCATAACTCAGCTTTTAAACCCCTAAATTATTTCAAACTTGTTTCATAGGAAAATTGGGTTCGTAAAGTTTATGCCATTTGAAGAACGGATGAAAAATGTTTCAAAACGAAAAAAGTTATGGCCGTCGAAAGTTCGGAGTGCAAAACTGAAAATTCTACAACATTCAGCATTTTTGCCATTCTGCAAAGCTTGCGTACGCGACCACTGCACGTGACACGACCAACCTATTTGGGTTAGGCATCTTGCGTACGCAAGCAGGGTGCTTGCATATGCGAGCAGTGGTTTTTGAGGGGTTGCGTACGTGACCACCTGCACGCAATGTGAGCAACCTATTCGGGTTGGGTATCTTGCGTATGCAAGCATGGTGCTTGCGTACGCGAGCATGGCAAAACGCACGCCCATGCGTACGCATGGCCCACACGTACGCCTGGCCCCTATTTTAGCAAACATGAATTTTGTGTTTTAAAGCTCAATTTTGAATCTCTAAACCTCTATTTTCGTTCTTTTAGCCCTAGATCTTAATAGTATGTCTAGTAATGAGATGAAGCTAGGAAAATGTGATATCTTGGGGGTGAAGTAAGATTGAAAAATGGTGAATTATGTATGAAAAACGCAGAGAACTAAAGTATATGTGATGCTATGGCTATGAAGAATGATTATGCGATGATTATAAATGACTATGAATGTTTGTTGGCTTATGCACTAAATTATCTGAGATACGAGTGTCCCTAGATAAATTATTGTGGTTTGCAACCACGTGTTCCAAGTTGAGACTTGATACTCTACTGACCCTACATCGTAAAGGTGATTGGGTACGTATAAATTCCCGAGAAGGATACCCCCAAAGAGAAAATTTTATATGAGTAAAAGCTATGCATAGACTCTTGGGGATGCAGAACGGGGGACAATACAGGGTTTAACAGCCTGACTTGATACTTTACTTTTGATCTTTTGTTATATATGTATAGACTCTCCTCATATATAAACTTGTTTTACTTTTGTACCTCTTAGAGGTGTATAGAGAACTAGGAATTTATGTATGTATTTTGGATTGTGGGTTATGTATATATGTATGTAAATATTCTCCAGCCAGCGTTAGCTTTGCAGGCTGAGTTAGGAGCTTGTTATTTTGTACTCTTGACCCTCTACTCTTACTTTATATATATATATATATATATATATATATATATATATATATATATATATATATATATATATATATATATATTTTATGAACTCTAGCTTTCTTCGTACGCAAGATATGTTATTTCTGAGCGTTGCACTTTTGATTTTTCACATTTTTGTTTTACCTATTCTTCAAGGCTCCTAGTATATTACTTCCTTTCAGTTATTATACGGATATATATTTTATTATAGAGGTCGTAATACCATACCACCTATGTTTTATTACTTAAGTGTAAAGCTCTGTGTGGTAGGATGTTACACTGGTGACTTAGGCTTTGGAAGGTTTGTGGACGAGATTAGTGAATGTGGTGTGGTGAGGTATTTTCTTTGACGGGACTTTGAGATTTGGAATGATTATGTCGTAGTTGAGGAACTTGAGGATTGGTGATGGTGATGATGAGATTGAAACTTGAGAACTTGGAAAAGGATGATGAATTGGTTTAAAAATTAGAATGTGCAGGGCACTATATCCCTAGCGTAGCAGATTCTCTTCTGCAAGAGTGAGTCGGGTACTATATCCCTGGGGTGCAGTTATAATTAACAATCTTTCTGTCGCATAAGTGAGCAGGGCACTATATCCTTGGCGTAGCAGATCTTCTGCTGCAGGAGTGAGCCGGGCACTATATCCCTGGGGTGCAATTATAATTGACAACTTTTCTACCACATGAGTGAGCAGGGCACTATATCCCTGGCATACAGATCTTTTGCTACAAGAGTGAACCGGGCACTATATCTCTGGGATGCGCATTATATGATAGTGTGTAGGGCACTATATCCCTGGTGTGGCAAGAAAGGCGACATCTTCGGAGGTGTGTCGGGTTGGCATTTTGAACCGACAAGTGATATCACGAGCCAAATAGGATAGACATTCATCATATGCATCTTTTACATGCTTCTTTGCTTTGATTACTTGAGTTATGCCTATTTGTATAACATGCCTAAATGCTAGTTGATTTACCTACTATATATGTATACTACTTGTGTTTTACTTGCTTGTACTATCTGTGATTGTCTGGTGCTGAGAAGGTTAGGTGGGTGATGGCGATGAAAATCGCATAGAGGGTAGGTTGGTGAAGGCTATGAGATATAGCGGTGTGACTAGTTTTAGTTAGAAATCCCTTAAGTTTAGATGACCCTATTTATGGATTATGGATTAAGTTATTTATTTTTGTTAAGCTTTAATATTTGTTTCAATGTGAAGTTCTAGGATTGCCTTTGGCGTCCTGGAACCTTATATCTTATATATTGGGCATTGTTACCATACTGAGAACTTGCGGTTTTCATACCATATGTTGTTTTTGTTTTTCAGATGCAGGTCGTAACCTACCACGGTGAGTTTACGGATATAGTGATAGAGCGGAGGATGATTTTTCTTATGTTTTATTTCAGTTTACTTTTGTTGTAATTATTCTCTCACCCTTTTGTATTCTATATTTTATGGCCTTAGAGGCTTGATTGTAGAGATAAGTTATATAAGCTGTTTTAAACTTCCAAAACTCTTTTGTTTTTAAGTTTGACAAGCTAGCCTAAACTCCACAGGCTGTGACTAGTCCTCTTTTTAGTATATATATATATCTTGTTAATTTAATTATTACCTTGTGTATTTTGGAACTATCTACAAGGTTTTATATGTATTATGTCTTGTTCTATTCGTATTTATGCATTTAGTTACCGTGTGAAAACGCTTCGCATTTGGTAATTCCGCTTTATGCGACTTTGAGCTTTCATTCCTTCATCGAGCTTCTAGTTATATAAATTCTTGGATATATATTATATATTATAACCTTTAGAACTGTCGTGGTACTTTGTTATTCTTTACTTTATGGTTAGAGGTAAAGTTTAAGGTAATACATCAGTAGTTGAGGCTTCAATTGGTGAATTTGTTTTAGAGGTTGAATCTACTTTAGCTGCAGCTTGAGGTTTTCTTATTGGTTTAAATTAAGTAGGAGCATTTGTCTAGTCAAGATCGATGAGTTTGCATAGAGAGACTCTGGATGATAAGCCAGACATGATGCTTCCTGTGTTGAAGTTTGAATCTTCCAGCTTCTCAGCAATAGAAAGTAAAGGTTGTTTAGTAGAAGATGAAGTTGAAAGAATGAAGGCTATGATCAAGATCTTGATTCTTTGACTCTAGATACCATAACACGTTTTGAGTAAACTAAGAAAAATAAAGAATTGAATATCAATTATTGCATTAGATACAAAAAATCAATAATGTGTTTACAAAGGCTAAATACTTCTGCATTATTATATAAATGCAAAATCATGTACGATAATAATGTGTACTTAAATTAACGACCTTAACAAATATTTTTTTATCTTAGTTTTCTAAGTACTGTTATCCTACTTCACTTATGTTATCACTTACACTCTTCGCTAGGGGTGAACAGATCCGATCCAGCTCGAAGGCCCGACCCAATCCCGAACACTTTAAGAACTAATTTGGAGTGATTTAATCGGGTTTAGGGTCGGGTACGGGTCTTAAAAATAGATCCGGTCATTATTTCGGGTCGGGTCCGGGCCATAGCTCGGGTCACCCGAAGTCGGCCCGGTGGCCCGGTCATCATACACAATTAATATTTTGTGTTATTAGTGATGGATCATGACTATTCTTACGTGGAATTTAAGTATTGTAAACTTTAATATTTTGTGTTATTAGTCATTATAAGACTATAAGTTAATGTTTTATGTTTAGAATGCATAAGATTTTAGACTAATACATAAGATTGTGTTATTTGTATTGATTTAAATATTTGGTATTATTAGACAATATTAGTATTGATTGTGGTTATGCTTTAATATTGATTGTGGTTATGCTTTAATTTTGAAGAATGGTTGGTTCTTGTTATATTTTTCTAAGTGAATTTTACCATGTTAACTATTGGTTGGAGCCTTGGAAATTTGGATATTTTTACATGCTAGTTTACAAGAAGGTATCAACGTAATGTAATGTTAACGGCCCGGTTTTCACCCGGTATAATTGTGGCCCGAAAGTATATTGGTTTCATCGGGTCTAGGGCCGGGTTCGAATCTAATAAATAGACCCGGTGTATATTTCGAGTCGAATCTGGATCACATCAAACCCGGCTTTACCCGGCCCATGTGCATCCCTACTCATCGCATATGGCACGAGTGTTAGTCTAATTAGCTTAATGTCTAGAATAGATAAAACCAAAAGTGAAATGACCAAGTCCTATTTTACCTCTAAACTGGAGAAATTATTTTTATGCTTGTGTAATGTTATAACCTAAGATTTCAAGTTATTTTTCTATTCAACATGACATCGCGATTATAAATTTATGTATTTAATTTTTTAATAAATTCTACTAGAGAAATAAACTTAATGCTGAGGACTATTAGAGTTAAAATATAAAATTATTAACAGCATTAATGTTTTCAAATATAATTAAAATCAATTATGTTACTTATATATATATATAGATATATATATATATATATCCTCTAAAGTTTGAATTTTATTTTAGAAAATAAAGTGTAATCTCTCACCATTAATTTCATAGGTAGGATCAAAAATAAATATAAAAGAGAAACTATTCAAGAATAGAAAATCACACTTTATTCTCTAAAGTGAAATTCAAACTTTAGAGAATCCAAATTTTATATATATATACCAAAAATCAGTCACTCTGTAAAAAAAATATATATTTAACATTTTATAAAATATTTTTTATTATATTACTGTAAATAAATTTGATTATTGTGCTACTATAAATTTAATTGTTCTGGTACTAATCATTTAATTTAAAAGATATGTAAACTAATATGTATAATTAATATACAAATATATAATTATAATTTATTGACTATTATGCAATATTATAAAAAAATAAAACAAATTAAATAAGACGAGGGATCTTAAAATCATACGCGTGCACGCATATAAATAGTAGCAAACCTAGTAGGCGATTGCATAACAACCTGTGAGCTGTCGGCAAGAATAATGGACGTGGGTGTTGGTGGTACTTCTAAAACTGAAAAAGACCAAAATGACCGAAAGAGATATGGGGATGATACTGATGAGGGTCGAAGAAGTAAAATGCAAAGGAATGAACCACCTAATTCCCCATTGAGGTACAACAAGTTGAGAACAACAACCTCTCCTGCAAAACCCCCTTCTACTCCTCCTCCTCTTCCTCCTCCTCCTTCCGTTAATGTTACTACCAATTCTGTTATCGTTCCCTACGCTGGACCAACAACGCAAAACCGCAACATGCCACAAAAACACCACGAGGACTGGTTAAGTGATTTGTTTGCCACCACCAGTAGGGCGATCAAAGTAGACTACGGGATGAAGGACGGAGTGTACAATCTCAGCATCAGAAACGTCTCGGCTTCCGATGAAGCCGAGAGGGAGAAGCTCTTGACTCAGAGTGGAGCCATGCTGCTTCTTCAAGGTGAGGCGCTTAGCAGTTTGGGACAACAACTCAGCTCTCTCTTCCAGAAATCGCTTCAATCCACACTTGCAAACTTTCCATTAGTTCCTATTGAAAAACCACAAGATAATATTGTTTCTCATCAAGATTTAAAATAAAATTGACGATAATAATAATAGTAGTAATAAATTTGTTCTCTAAATCATGTAATTCAACAAAGTACTGTGTATGAGATTATGTCACACAATATATAATAACTTAGAATTATTTCCCATTATTAACAATATGACGCAAATATTATCATTATTGTTGTTGTTGCATAGTAAACTAAGCACTTTGAGTTAGATCTTCTTTCGGGAAGGAATAGATCGAATATCCAACAAGTAGTTATATATCATCATTCGCATTCCAGTTCAAAATTAGATTGTCAATATTTTCATCAAGCCTCTCTCAATCACTCTTTTTCAGATTTGGAAGCAAACTCAGAGTGATCACAGTTCCTATGCTGATCAGTTTAAGGGGACATGTAAAGACAAGACCAACATACATTTACACACCAATAGAAATCTCAAATTCAGTTAGTTACTAGTTCTTATTATTCTTACAATAGCAGCCCAAGAGGGTACCAAACCATACCGGACCACAATCACTACAAAATAAAATCACCAATTTTGCTACCCTTAAAAAATGTGGTTATATTAAAAATGAAAAAAAATGATACATTTACCAAAAGTTATGCGTATTTGACTATGGAGATCATCTTAGTTCAATATAAATTTTCAAATGTTTGGCTCATTTCATACCAACAAAAGAAAAAAAGTATTGGCGAAAAAAATCTTTATGTTTATGCACAGCGACGCCAATTTTATTTCACCATGAATTATTCTTTACAATAGAAAAATATATATAGTTGATGCAAAAACCATATTCATGAATAGTATCATATAGACAAACAGTACCGTATATGTATACTAGTATAATAACCATAATCAATAAGGTCTTAGCCAACAATAAATCAACAAATATTTTTTAAATTGTATTTTATTTTTTTAATTATTATTAATTAATAATTATTTAAATTTTATATTTTAAAAAATATAAAATTAATAATTATTAATTATAATTATTTAAACTTAACTGATTAAAAATTATTTACTTATATTTTTCCTGACCCCAATTCTCGTATATATACGTCAACAGTGGCATACTGTCCATTAACTATTACTTATTGCTTCCGAGAGCTATGGATTGTCTTTGTTTGTTGAAGTCAATTATATATTCTTAACAATTTCCTCCGAGTATCATGCTCATATATATTAAAAATAAAAATAAATTAGAGTTAAGTATAATTTTAGTTTTTAATATAGAGGTTAAAAATTTATTTTGTTTTTGGTTTTTTTTATTATAAAATAGTCTCAAAAGTTTTAATTTGTTTAAAAATCGTCATACGAATAAAAATATTCTTCTCCCATCTTCTCCAAAATGCAAAAACAAAAGCAAATGCAGAAGTAGCATGCAGAAGCAGAAAACAAAAACAATAAAACAACATCAACAATAAAACAATAACAACTAGAAGAACAATACCAACAACAAAAATGATAATGAAATCAAAACAACAACAAAAGTAAAACTAGAAACAGAAGCAAAAATAAAAAAAATTAGAAAAAAGGGCAGCGACGGTGGTGAAGGAGAAAGGGTTGCGACGGTGAACTGCGAATCGCGAGGGGAGGAGAGATGCGGTGGTGGTAGTGGATCGCATGAAAAGAGCTGCGGCAGTAGTAGCGACGCCGCGAATTACGACGAAAACGACGAGAAAGCAGCAATAAGGAAACAGTGGCGGCGGCGGCGTAGAAATTTTTCACTCTCCATCACAAGTAACAGCACGGGCGCTACCTCGCCCCCCGACTCTCTTTCTTCCCCCGACTCTTTTTCTCCTACTACTCTTTTTCTTTTTTTTTTTTATTTTGTAGCGAAAAAATATCAGAGACAAAATAAATTTTTGCCCTCTACATTAGGAACCAAAATCGTACTTAACCCAATAAATTACATATTTTATATAATTTAAAATTTTGTCATCATAAATTAGTTAAAACTTAAAACAGAAAAGTACTCGATGTTCTTTAATTAATTATTAGGACTTTGAAAAAATTAAAATGGTTTTCTCACGCAAAAATTGAATACCTATTTGTGCTGACGTTTTGACAGCAATACAAACATAATAAATCTATTGGGTGTGTACCGAGATAATTCAATTACTGTTCACTAAATAATATTATCATTTTTCGTAAGAGCTTTATTTGTTTAAGTTTGGATTGAAGTATGAGTTTTTTGTATGTATAAGCGTTTTTTTTTGTTTTATTTTATACTGGAACTTTTATTTGTTTTAAGTATAATAATAATAATTTAATTCTAGATCTTTTAGTTATAAAAACTTTGGTGTCATATTGTATATTATTTATCCAAAAAAATTTAAGATAATAAAAAATATAAAAATAATTATCTTTATCATAAATTATAAATATTTATTTATAAAATTAGATTGAGCAATATTAATGTTTTTTGACTAATAATTCTATTAAATAAAGGTAGTACAATATAATTCGGTAAGAAAAAGTTGAAGGAGTCAGCAATTTTTGTATTTTGTGACTAACATTTAATCATAAAAAGAAAAGTGAATAATTTCTAACTATTGGATATAATTTTACCATTAAAAATATTATTGATGACCAATAATAATTACAATACACAAAAGTTGTTGGCCCCTAATACTCTTTATTCTGTAAAATAAAAGGAGATCAGAAAGCCTAAACAAGAATAAAAAGAAAGAATAATATTTTACAGAATATAATATTCTAAAATGTTCCTAAATACTTTTACAACGGAGATTATGGATTTCAGTATATATTTTATTGGAGTAAATTAATTTGAATAAAAAATTATGAGTTGAGTATTATACGTCCAGGGATAGTTGGTTGTTTTAAAAAGAGGAATTTTATCACACAGTTGTTTCGCATGGTAAGAATTTAATCTTCATTGCGTACAGGATCTACAAGAGTGCGACGAAATTCATGATTTATCTTTCAGACTCGTGTGATCCAACCTGATCTTATAGACCAGATCAGACTCGTATGACTTTGACTCATTCTGAGCTCTCCTTATTGCAAATTAAATATAAATTCATTTAAGACATGTTAACTTAACGCCAAGTAGCAGTTTTGTTAGGTTGATTTGGATTTAAGCATCTTTAAAATTAAGTAAGACATATTAAAAATGTTTTTTTATGACTGAAATAAACTAAACAAAGAAAAAATAAACAAAATAAAGATCTGTTTAAATAGAGAGACAGTCTTGTTTAACACTACTCTTAAACTCCTTTCAAAGTGAAAGAAGTTTCACATACGAAAGTTGTAACTTCATCGTTATCTTTGTCATAGTATCTGCCACAGTGTTTGCATCTCTCATAATCAAACGAAAGTTAACATGCCAATTTCAATGCATGATATCTCTTATTTTGAGCACCAATGGATCAATAAACCCAAAACCATCTTGAGTAACAAGATTAAATACTTCCACACAATCCGTCTCACAAATAACATCTCGTTAACCCACATCCCAAACTAAGAGATATTCTCTCCAAATAGCAAACAATTCTCCTTAAAGAATACTATTACTCTCAATTATTCCCAAACACCCCTTTTGCCAACTCCCATTACAATCTCTAATAACACAAGCAAAACCAACACTATCACCCGAACCAAAATAACTAGCATCACAATTAATCTTAAAAGTACCAATAGATGGGGGATTCCAAAAACCATTTAGAGTAGAGGAAAGGGACATATGTTATAATTCAAAAATATTCCTAAACTCCTTTTCTGAAGTTAATGCCAGACAAATCACTTTTTTCAGAGGCCAAGTTTCATGAGGATTAAAGATGTCATTATTCCTTACTCGCCATATCCACCAAAGTCCTGAAAAGAACTTGAACGGATGCTCTCTGCTATGATACAAGAACCAGTTCTTCAAATTCAAAGGATGACAAGAAATATCCAACTTATGCCAGACAAGCTGAGCTTTTGGACAATCTCAAATACAATGTAAAACCGATTCCTGGCTAAAAAGACATTTTGAACACCTATCCGATGACGACATCCCTCTTCTAAAGCAAAAACTTGCAGTAGGAAGAGCCTCCTTAAGACACAACCAAGCCAAAAACTCATGCTTTTCTGAAACAAGATGACGCCAAAGCCAAAGCCAATTCTCCCGCTCTTCTCAACCAAACAGCTGCTTACACAACCACAAGTAACTATTGTGTGAGTCATAAACTTTGGCAGCAGACCTACACCAATACCAACCCACTTCCGGACCAACTTGTTCATCAACCGACCAAAAAGGTTATTAAAAAGGTTATTTAACGCTTTTAGTATTACTTTACTTTTTGAGTTCTGCTAGGGAACCAAGAGGGGGTTCAGCCAACTCTTGCCAACTTTTTAATGGGTTGGATCTCGAAACTCATCTTAATAAAAATAAGTTAATATATATGGATGTTTCTTTTACTAAGTATCAGAATGTTTCTTTTTTATACTAAATGGATGTTCTTTTGTATTGCAAATGTGAATGTCTCTATTTCTTTAAGAATTTCATAATTTTTTAATTTTATAAGTATTTAATTATTTTTGCTAAAATATAATTGGATATTTTTTTTGTTAAGTATTAGGATATTTTTTTCATATTAAATGAATGTTTTTTTTTTATATTTCTGTAATTGTTTAAGGACAATTCGTGCTCCACCACTCCTTTTGGTTAAGATCAAATGTATAGTTTGCAGTCTCATAAATGGCGAAAGAACTTGAGAACAAAGTCAAAGAGGCATTATTGGATGACAATTTTGCCCTCGCTGTCGATTACTACTCTCCGCCAATTTTTCCCATACTCTTGTCTCTGGCTCTCTTTATTCTCATATTATCTCTTCTTTACATCTTAAAGTGCTTGCTTTTCTTTAAGATGATAAAGTTCGAGTTCTTGCACCATGTAGGGGTTAACTATCTCTTCGCACTATGGATCTCGTGGCTCTTGCTTCTTGAATCGTCACCCTTCATGGCACTCAAATCGTCCCTTACCTGGCGCTGTGGTGGTTGTTCGTGGTCCCTGTGGTGATGCTTGACGTGAAGATCTACGGACAGTGGTTCACGAAAGGAAAGAGGTTTTTGCTAACGGTGACGAATCCGACGAGCCAGATATCCGTGATAGAAGAGGAGTGGGTCGTAGTGGGAAGGCGAAGAGGACCTGAAGGTGAGAAAGAGAGGTCTGTGCGTGTGATTGTTGGAAGTTGATAGGTTAATGTGAGAGAGAAGATGAAAATTTTTATAGGTTTTAATTATGTTTACTTAATCAATTTTAAATTTTTTAAATTTTAAATTTAAAAAATTTAAAATTAATTATTAATATAATTATAATTAATTAAGTTGTTTCATTCTTGACTGATTAGGAATTGTTCCATATACTTTTCCTTATTTTTTTTATTTACGCGTTGGATTACCTCATGTTGTTATATCGCTTAATATATAGCCTAAAGAACATTAATAAAGTTATGGCAATCCACAAAAAATAATAATAATAATAATAATAATAAAATAAAAAGCTTATTAAAGATTATTAACACGTGATTCACGGTCCGTTATAATATGCTACCGTGGTGATGACTTACCAAAAGAACGTATATTTTGAAATGTCAAGAATAAGGATAATAACTAAACTAATTTATGTGCATACACTAGTAAAATTAATTAGCATTTGCTCTTAATATATAGTCAATCAAGCAAGTACATATTTAAAGACTTGGAAGCTCACTAATTCATAAACAAAGACTTTATATAATTGTCCAAGTCATTTGTGTAAAATTGACTAAGTAAACAATGCAAATGTTTAACGAAAATGAAAGAAGAAAAAGATATTAAGATAAAAAGTTCCTAAGCTTATATTGTACATTATAATTAGATACTTAATTGAAATAGAAAATATAAATTTAAGGACTTTGAGAATATTTTATATTTTCAAACAAATACTAGCCAGCTACTTGCGTAATAGTGACATAACACTACAAGAAAAAAAGTCTATGACTGATAAACCACTATTTTATGGTTTACAATGTGTTTAATTATGTGGTTTTATCATGGTCTTTACCCACTTATTCATATAATTAACATGCATTTATATTTCCTTCCAAAAATTATTACATGATTGAAAACATGCTTCTTTGGTCTTAATTTAGCTAATCTTAATCCTCTCTTATTACCATTCCATGCATTGATTTGTGTGTTAAGTGTTTCAGGCTTTATAGGGCATGAATGAGTGAGAGATTGGGAAGGAAGCTTGCAAAAATGGAAGGAACACAAGAAATTGAGAAGATGAGCAGCGAGAAGTGACGCGTACGCGTCAGCGACACGACCGCGCGGAAGAAAGGAATTCACAGTGACGCGGCCGCATGGCTCACGTGACCACGCGGATTGGAAAAGCACAAGTGACGCGGAAGCGTGGACGACGCGAACGCGTGGCAGGGAAAAACGCGAATGACGCGTCTGCATGGATGACGCGATCGCGTGACGTGCGCGATCTGCAGAATTACAAAAGTCGCTAGCAGAGATTCTGGGCCGCATTTCAACCCAGTTTTTGGCCCAGAAATACAGATTAAAGTCAGGGAACTTACAGAAATTCATTATGCTCTGATAATTCACAATCTTTAGTTTAGATGTAGTTTTAGAGAGAGAGGCTATCTCCTCTCTCTCAAGATTTAGGATTAGGATTTTTAGGAATTAGGAATTTGTCTCATATTCACATCAGGTTCAATATTTCTTTATTTTGACTACTCTTCTACTTTGAGATACTTAATGCTTTCATTTGTATTTGATTTATGTTGCCCAATTGAATTTTTCCATGTTAGATTTTATTGCTTTGAATGTATTGTCATTTTAGGTATTCCAGATATTGGTGATTTTAATTTAGCTTTCTACATCTTTGGTTTTGGTTAAGAAATCAGTAACTCAGAAGTTACCTTAATTCAATATAATGATAATTGTTATCTTTGCTAATTGAATTGAACTTCAATAATCCCAACCTTTTCTTAGGAAATAAATAGGATTCGAAGATCAAACTAATTAATCGCTTGACTTTCCTTTGCTTTAGTAAAGGTCAACTAAGTGGAATTAAGATTCAACTTTCATTATTATTGATAAGGATAACTAAGTCTGGACTTCCAATTTCTTATACCTTGCCAAAAGTTTATTTTATAGTTATTTATTTATTTTAATTGTCATTTGAATTACTTGTCATACTTCTTCCTTATTTCCAAAACCACCAATTTTACCTTTTTCATAGCCAATAATAAGAACATACTTCCCTGCAATTCCTTGAGAAGACGACCCAAGGTTTAAATACTTCGGTTATCAATTTATTTAGGGGTTTGTTACTTGTGACAACCAAAACGTTTGTACAAAGGGATTTCTATTGGTTTAGAATCTATATCTACAACGCGACTATTTTTATAAAATTCTTCACTAGCAAAAATCCCAACGTCAAAATGGCGCCGTTGCCGGGGAATTGCAAACGTGTGTCTTATTATTGGTTATTGTAAATATTTTTCAAAAAAAATATTTTTCTTTTACTTGTTTATTTGTTTCTCCTTTTTCCCCCTTATTTCTGATAACTACTATGAATTCTCACCCCTCTCGCTTTGAGTTTGGTTCTAACTTTGTTGAAGGAAATAGAAACCACAACATGAATATGCATCAAGGTCAGACCATTCAAGGATGCATGGAGCCAAGAGGATCTAATCAACCCTTTAGGCAACAACACCCTTCAAGATATCATGGACAACGACCATTCTACAATGCATACCCAGCTGAAAGATATGGTGGACAACCTTGTAACTACCAACAAGCCCCACCCTGTGCCTATAGGCCATCCTCACAACATAACTTTGAACCACCACACTCACAAGCCCCTTTCCACCATTCACCTCCATATGACCCCAATCCTTATTCACCACACCAACCACCATATGAACCATACCCAGAACCACCACCTCAATATATACCATCTCCTTATCATTATCTAGATGAACCACATTCCTACCATGAACCCCTTCTCCCAACAAATGAACCCTCCTATACACCCCAAACCTCCATGGAGAAAGAATTTACCGATCTAAACTCTACTATAGAAGCTCTCGTCACCCAAATCGAACCACTGAATGCCTTCAACAATCAACCCTCAAGCTCTAGTGCACTTCCTTTTCAACCATATAATAATCCACCCATCCCATCACCACCATCCATGGAAGAGCACCCACATCTATCAATCCAAGAGCAAGATGATCCCAATTATGCTATTGATATGGAACAAGAGAGAGAGGATTGTCTTCGCAAATCCATACGTCATAAGGAGCTAGAGGAGGCACTAAAGGTGAAGGTAGAAGAGACCCTTGGAGGTGAAGGAGTAATTGAAGGGAGTTGTCATGGAAAGGTAATCATCAAGGAGGAGCAAGAGTCAAGGGATCATTTCAAGGAAACAGTAGATCAATTTCATGCAACCCTTCATCAATTGGAGCAAGCAATAAGTCAATTACCTTCCGGACGTTCGGATACTCAAGGGACCCCCATGGCTTCATGTGGAGAATCTAATGAAGAACGTAACATGAAGGAGACACTAGAGACTCCAGTGGACAATAAGGAGCATGACTTTGTACTGGAACAAGTGGAAAAATCCATAATATTTGCAGAGAAAGAAGTGGTTGAAGACTTAGGAGATGTAGAACCTCCAGGAGAAATTCAAGTCATAAAGCCTCCTTTCAAGGTATTTGAAATTGATGTTGAGGAGGGTGTACAACCTCCAAGGCATGTCATAATAGAAGACTTGGAAGAGGTTAATCAAGATATGGAGATTCAAGAAGAAGAGGCACAACCTCCCATGCCTTTGGTGTGCAATAAAGAAGAGATTAAATTGGAAGCAAGCTACCAAGAGGAAGATGTTGAAATTGAAGAAGCTTGCAAAGAGGTGGAAGATGTCAAAGAAGAGCACAAGGGAGTAGAGCTTGCACGTTCATTAAAATCACCTCCCCCTAAGTTGCCATCATCCTTCACAACATTCAAGTGGGTGAAATTCATATCCCATAGCTTTCTAATTCCACTTGAATATGGGCTACTGGAGACGGATGGTCAACTTAGAGCTCTTTGTAACATTAAGAGTAAAAGGAAGATGGCCAGGGGTAAGAATTGTCCTGCAAGGTTCAACATGATTGTGTGCTCAACATTTAAACGCAAAGGTTGGTGTAGAGTTCAACTGAATGGGTCTAGGAAGTTGTCTGGCTGCTTCAGTGAGAATTTAGACTATTTGCCACCTGGCTGGAACAATATTGCTCAACAAGAAGACGGGTGCAAAAGCAAGATTTGGGACCCCAGAATTCACTCTAGAAATCAACACTCTTGGGACCTTGTCACTTGCTTTAACTTGCTTGAAGGCTTTCTGCGCCTTGTTTGGGACCCCGGAGGCTACTGGAACTCCAAACATTGGTGGAGATTTTTGGATGAGTTCAAGCACGAGCCGCCATAACAGGAAGCTCCTCAAATGTCCAACTTAAGGACTTTAAAGCAAAGTGCTAGGTGGGAGATAACCCACCATGGTATGATCGTTTCTTTTTTATTTTTATTTAGTTTTATTTGTTTTCGAGTTTTATTTTATTTTATTGTATTGAACCTGGAATTTTTCATAACATTCATATTAGCATTGCATTCTGCATACTGCATTATTAAAAAAAAAGCATGCACGCGACGCGGCAGCGTCGCTGACGCGTCCGCGTCACATGTGCGTTGTGAAAAAAAGAAATCGAATAGAGAGTCATGCGAGAGCGTGGCTGGAGGCGTGCCCGTGGCATAAATCGTCCCACACGACTGCGTCGCTGACGCGTCCGCGTCGAGTAGGAACACTGGCCTCCCACGCGACCGCGTCACTCACGCGGCCGCGTGCCTTGGAATTCGACGTAGAAAAGGTGCGCGACCAAAAGTTGTGCTAGAGTGGTGTTGGATTGGTGCTAAACGCACAATTCTTCCCACGCGACCGTGTGACCGACACGACCGCGTCATATCCTCATAATGGCCACTCATGCGACCGCGTGCCCCACGCGATCGCGTCACCCAATTTTTGGCAATTAATGATTTTGAACAGAGAGTTGTGCAAGCGCGAGGCTACCCTCGCGCCAGTGGCATAAAACGGGTCACGCGACCGCGTGACGACCACGTCAATCTGTATAAGCGCAAGTCACGCGACCGCGTGCCCCACGCGTCTGCGTCGCTTGCGCCGCATAGCTTATCCTAATTTGCCAAATATCTTATCTTTTCTTCACCAATCCTAATTTTTCCTCCCTCCTTTCTTACTCACTTCTTTCCCTTCTCATTCTTCTTATCTTTCATTTTCTTTTACTTAATTGCATACTTTCATTCATTGCATTATTTTCATTGGTGTTGGAATTTTATTTGGGTCATTATTTTTTCTATATTTTTGTGGATTATTTGACAATTATATATTACTTTTTAAAGGGTTGCTTGCATGTTCAATTTAATACTTTCAAACAGCTTATTTACCATGCATGCTATGTGCTTGTGAAAACGCCCGTATGGGATTGTGCACTATTTTTAAGATTTCTTTTAATCTTCTACTATAAATGCTTGCTTTTCACAAAACCCTTTTTATATTTTATTAATTAAATATAATTGTCAATACAAATGTTATTGTTAGTTTCTTACGACTAACAATACATTAAAGCTTTTGATGCTTGATCTATGCTACTCATGCCCTTGCCGGCATGCTAATAGACATCTTGCATCCAATACTCCCCATGCCTTGCTATATTTCCATTGATGAACTGATCACATGGAATCGCGACAATGTCTTCCATTCACTATTTTTCTTACTTGGCATGATATTCACTCGTACCGCCCTCCTCTTTGCTCTACACCTTTGACTTCATATCCCTTTCTCTTCTCCCTTTTTCAGGCTGGCCACCAGAACGGGTAAGGAGAAAGCTTCTACAACGAGCAACAGTTGAGGAACCACAACACCCGCCCACCTGTACTTCTCAGCATGCACCGAGGACGGTGCAATATTTAAGTGTGGGGAGGTTGATACCGATCTCCATGGGTTAGTTAGCCCCTTCTCAACACCATTTTTTATTTTTCATTATTGCATTTGCATGTTTGATTGCATGTTTATTTTTTGTGCATATTTTACCACTTGGTTAAAAGCAATATTTTCTTTTTCAAGAAATTTTTATAGTATTTCATTAATTTGAATAAAACTTTTTGAAAAACTTGTTTGAAGAAATATTATTTTGGAACATAGTTTAGAGCTCGAACACACAAAACCAGTGAGATTTTGAGCATATTTGATTGGTTATATTTTATCAACCAATATTTTATTTTTGGTGTGTGTTTCTCTCTCTAAAATTGTGATCTTTGTCTTGCTTAATTCTATATTTCCATTATTTGATGTATGCATGCACTTATATGATTGAGGCCTTGTTTCACTGAGCTTACATACCCTTATGGCCTTACCTTTTATTATCCTTTGCAAACCCATGTTGAGCCTATTTTACCCCTTGTTCTTTACTTTAGCTCATCACTAACTCTAATCGAAAAACAATAATGTCCCTAATTTGAACCCTTGATTAGCTTAGACTAGTGAGAATGCTCATGAATTAAGTGTGGGGAAAAGTGGGTTTGGAAACATTTGGTTTGGGAATTGAGTATGTTAGACTTTGTGTGAAAATATGAAAAATGTTAAGAACATGTTTATGCATTCAAAACCTTAATCATATGCATTAAAAAAAAAGCAAGTAATAAAAGGGGACAAAATGCCCCAAAGTAAGTGTTGATATCAATGCATATGTACTAAACTCAAATTTAGGATGCATGAACATGTAATAAACACAATTAATGGGATGTTAGATTTTGTATTTTAATTAAATGAATTGTCTTAAGTTAGGTGGAAAGTTTATGTTAATTAAGGATTCAGATTTTAGTCCACTTGGCCAAATAGAATCCTACCTTGACCCTAACCCCATTACAACCCTTAAAAGACCTCTTGATTTGTGTATTGGTGCATTAAATTTTTGTTGATTGTTAGATGAAGAGCAAGCTATATAAAGCAAGATTAGTAGAGAATTGAGAGAATTGACCCTAGACACTTGAGAGTTAGAATGATATACACTACTAGTAAGGGTTCAGTGCTTAATTCTATGTTCCCTACTTTTATGAGCTATCTTCTTCTTGAAAGTTATTTATATTGTATTTTGTGATTTGAATTAGTGAAATCCAGTTCATATTTATTCTTGAAAGATTTATTTACTTTTTCACCAAGTAGGTAGAACCATTTTAGCATGTAGTTGCATTCACATTTCATAGGTTGTATTGCATGAGTCTTGCCTTTCCCTACTAATTTATTTGGTCTCCTTGAGTTTAGCATGAGGACATGCTAATGTTTAAGTGTGGGGAGGTTGATAAACCGCTATTTTATGGTTTACAATGTGTTTAATTGTGTGGTTTTATCATGGTCTTTACCCACTTATTCATATAATTAGCATGCATTTATATTTCCTTCCTAAAATTATTACATGATTGAAAACATGCTTCTTTGGTCTTAATTTAGCTAATCTTAATCCTCTCTTATTACCATTCGATGCCTTGATCTGTGTGTTAAGTGTTTCAGGCTTTATAGGGCATGAATGAGTGAGAGATTGGGAAGGAAGCTTGCAAAAATGGAAGGAACCCAAGAAATTGAGGAGATGACCAGCGAGAAGTGACGCGTACACGTCAGCGATGCGACCGCGCGGAAGAAAGGAATTTGCAGTGACGCGGTCGCATGGCTCACGCGACCGCGCGGATTGGAAAAGCACAAGTGACACGGAAGCGTGGACGACGCGAACGCGTGGCAGGGAAAAACGCGAATGACGCGTCCGCATGGATGACTTGATCGCGTGACGTGCGCGATCTGCAGAATTACAAAAGTCGCTGGTAGAGATTCTGTGCCGCATTTCAACCCAGTTTTTGGCCCAGAAACACAGATTAAAGTCAGGGAACTTGCAGAAACTCATTATGCTTTGATAATTCACAATCTTTAGTTTAGATGTAGTTTTAGAGGGAGATGCTCTCTCCTCTCTCTCAGGATTTAGGATTAGGATTTTTAGGAATTAGGAATTTGTCTCATATTCACATCAGGTTCAATATTTCTTTATTTTGACTACTCTTCTACTTTGAGATACTTAAATGCTTTCATTTGTATTTGATTTATGTTGCCCAATTGGCTTATGAATTTTTCCATGTTAGATTTTATTGCTTTGAATGTATTGTTATTTGAGGTATTCCAGATATTGATGATTTTAATTTAGCTTTCTACATTTTTGGTTTTGGTTAAGAAATCAGTAACTCAGGAGTTACCTCAACTCAATACAATTGATAATTGTTATCTTTGCTAATTGAATTGAACTTCAATAATCCCAACCTTTTCTTAGGAAATAAATAGGATTCGAAGATCAAACTAATTAATCGCTTGACTTTCCTTTGCTTTAGTAAAGGTCAACTAAGTGGAATTAAGATTCAACTTTCATTATTATTGATAAGGATAACTAAGTCTAGACTTCCAATTTCTTATACCTTGCCAAAAGTTTATTTTATAGTTATTTATTTATTTTAATTGTCATTTGAATTACTTGTCATACTTCTTCCTTATTTCCAAAACCCCCAATTTTACTTTTTTCATAGCCAATAATAAGAAGATACCTCCCTACAATTCTTTGAGAAGACGACCCAAGGTTTAAATACTTCGGTTATCAATTTATTTAGGGTTTGTTACTTGTGGCAACCAAAACGTTTGTACGAAGGGATTTCTGTTGGTTTAGAATCTATATCTACAACGTGACTATTTTTATAAAATTCTTCACTAGCAAAAATTCCAACGTCAATGACCACGCTTTTTTCTTGCTATGTTTTAAAAGCGTGACAAAAAGTAGTCAATGGCCACGCTTTTATGAGGGTAGCGATTGAATAGAGATTTGGCTGTTTTTTTTCTTACTATTCTTTAAAAGCGTGGCAAAAATGGTCAATGGCCACACTTTTATAAGAGTGGCAATTGATTCGAGATTTGGCCACGCTTTTTTTGCTACGCTCAAAAAGCATAACCATAGAGAAAAATAGGCACGCTTTTAAAGTGTGGCGACAAAATCTTGTTATAGGGTCATTTTAAAAGCATGGCAGTTTCTTCCAACTCTTTTGGCACGCTTAAAAAACGTTGCCAAAAGGTTCCTCAAAGAAAAAAAATTACAGAGAACTCCCTTCGAAATTACTAAGTTACAATTGCAATGCAACATCTACTTTTCCAAACTTTAGCTTTCCCCTTCTTTGAATTGCTCTAGCTCATTCAGATCAAAGAACTCAAAGCCCTCTACGCACGAAGTGACGATTGCTCCTAACCCTAACCTTGTCTTTATTGTGCCTCAACCCAACCCACACTTCATTGTGCCTCAGGAAGAACCCCCTAATCGCGATGAAGAACATCATATCGAAGAACCCTAACCTCTCTTCATTGTGCACTCCGCGAAGAACGTCACTGGTGCGCGTGATGCTTCTATCGTCAATCCCTCTTCTGGCACCCGTAACCCTCCTTTGAATTTCTTCTCTCTTCTCTCGACACTCTTTCCCTCAAGCTCACTGTGGCTCACCTCTCTCATGGCTGGTCTCACCGTCGACCTCTCTCTCTCTCTCTCTCTCTCTCTCTCCGGTTTCACGCTTCTCTCGCGGCTGTCTCGGATTCTAGTTCGTCACAAGCTCTATCACCACTGTCGCAAGCTCTCTCGCGCTCTGTCACCATCGCAAGCTCGTCTTTTTGCTTAGGCTGTCAACGCTTCCTTCGTCGTGAGTTGGTCCTTGGGTAGGGGAGTTTCACCTTCCTTCGGCCCTGTTATTTCTTTTTCAGTTTCATTGTTGTAAGTCATCAGTATATCTTGAATTTGTTGTCGAAAGTTGAGATTGTTGCTGAAATAATGATTCAGCTAATTTTGTTTTGCTGTAAATCATATTCCGAGAATTTGAATTTAAGTTTTTGTTACTGAAAGTTATTCTACTTAAATTTGTTGTTAAAAATGATCAATGAGCTGAATTTGTTGCTGCTAAGTTGAATTGTTGCTGAACATATTACTGAGCAATTTTTTTGTTGTTGGATAACATAACTGTTCTTTTAAGTAGCAAGTAGGTTTAAACTCTGTAATGAAACCAATGGGATTTATTTTAAAAATTATGGTTTTTAATATATGAATGTTTTAAAAGTGCATGAGTTGGTTATGGCTGTGTTGTGTTGAATGTGTTTGTGAAATTGATTTTTATTGTTAAAAAATGAACTAGGTTGCTGTCTTCTTGTTAAGGTTGGTAAATCAAGAACTGGGAGGATCAAATTGAGTTAGATGGAGAAGTGATTGAATTGAATTACCGCGGCTTGTAGGGGTTCTATTCCCTGGTGGCAATCGCTGAGAGGAAGCGTAGAGAGAAGCTCAGCAAGCGCTTAATTGCTTTATCTGCCCTTGTTTTTGGTATAATGTTTCATTTCAATTAAATAAGCATGACTAATAATTTTATTATTTTCAAAGATTTTTTTTAGTTTATATGTTTTTTGTTAGATTAGAATTTCCAATATTTATCTTTTTTCTTTTGTAATCTCCATCTGATTACTTGTGTCATTTATTTCTGGACCTTAGTTTCTTACTCGTATTATGTAGTGTTAATTGCTACTGTTCTCTCTTCCATTATATTCAACTTGAATTTTTCAATTTAGATATCTGAATTATGTACTATTTTTTTAAATATTTTATACTATGTGAATCATTGTTTATTATTTTGTTGTGTTCAATTTCTTTTACTATTCACTGCAACCTGTGAAAGTTTCAAAAGAAAGCAGTTATAGTTCAGATGACAGTTATAGGGAAGAAGAATAACCTTCTAAAACTCCTAAGAAAAGTGTAAGCATCTCGCTTTGTATTTTAATATCGTTGTTTGAAGGCTTGTTTTGCTTTGTCTTGTGATTGTGCACTAAATGTATTTTCCTCTTGTGAAACAGGCTAAGGATGTCGAGATGGTTGATGCTGACTCAGCAAAGAAAGTTGTTTGTTACTGGTCTCACTTTTTATTCTTTTTAAATGTTCTAATATCTTTGATGGTAATATATCTGTGCTTTGCAGTCTAAAACCCCTTCTACACCTAGTGCTGCAACAGGTGGATCAAAGACACTATTTGTTGGAAACCTGTCATTTAGTTTGCAACAATCTGACTTGTAAGTATTGTATATCTTATATTTCCTTGTTTATAATGTATTTTTTTTCTTATGATGTCATGTTATTGTTGTTCAGTGAGGAGTTTTTCAAAGATTGTGGAGAAGTTGTTGATGTTCGTTTTTCTGTTGACGATACTAGGAGGTTTAAACGCTTTGGACATGTTGAGTTTGCTATTGCAGAGGCAGCACAAAGTGTAAGCTATTGCTCCTCAATATCTATAGAATAATAAGTTATTTGTGGTGGTTGCATAACTTTTGCTAGCTACTTTTCTAGAACCAATCAAATATATTAAGTGTTAAAATTAAATACTTTCTTTTTGAGTACTTGTGCTGTTGGAAGTTTTTGGCTGCGTTAAATAATTATCATGTTTTTTTATATGAAGTAAATTTAATTGTTGTAATATCATTCATTTTTAAGCTAATTTTTTTTCCAACTACTGCCTTGCTATTTCTATGTTGTTAACTAATTGCTATGGGTGATCTTCCACCTATGGGTTTATCCCTATTTATATACTACTGGTGGTAGGTGTGACTAGAGTATTTTAAAGAAGGAAGTTGGAGTGGTGGTTATACTCTTATCCATAAACTTTAAAATTCTAAATCTATCTTCTAATTGGTTTTTAAATTTCAAATTGGGAGAGAGGCGGTTATTACATTACTATCCCCATAAGAAAAAGAATTTGTTCCGAAATTCCACGTCCCTAATTGGTCGATAAGGATTATTAGGTAACCTAGGTGTTACGTTGGTAAATTTCTATCACTGGAAAGGAAAAAATTTTATCATGATCATTACCTATGAATAAATCTGGAAACTTTTGTTGACTTTGAGCGGTACGTATTGTTTCCCTAATCTTCCTAATATCCTCTGTGGTGTGTCTTATTAATTCTAGTCCTAAGTATCCTCTTTCTTCTAGCCCATATCAAAATAAAGAAAATTGACATTTTCATCCATAAAGGGCCTCATATGTTACCATCCCGATACTAGCATGATAACTGTTGTTAAATACAAACTCGATAAGTGGTGTGTTCATACCCTGGGTCGAGGTGTCCGACCCGAGATGTTCCACAGACAAAGCGACCGACCTCTTCAGGTCAGGATGACCCGACCTCTTCTCAAAGAGCTCAGCCACATCACAGGAAAGCCCTATAAAGGGCCCAAATAGAGGAACACGATCCCAATCTAAAGGCAGCCCAAGCCTATAGAGATAAGGGCGGTTCCCATGAAAGATAAAGATAAAGATAAGATAAGATAACTATCTTATCTCCAAAAAGATCACTCCACACCATTATAAATACACTGGAGCACCCAGGTATAACTCATACTCTAATTCTACTCAATACTTTCTTAATACCCTTGCTAACTTAAGCATCGGAGTCCCTTGCAGGTACCCCCCACCCTCCGGGAATGAAGGAATCAGTATCACCATCAAGCTCAACAAATCGGATACAACCGTTCTTACTAGCGCAGAAGATCTCGTCCGAGATCGACCTACAGTTTTAGGTAACACGCGGAACATTGGCACTGTTGTCGGGGACCTGGAAGTCATCCTATTACCATGGCGGACGACCATGACAACGATCACACCTCAGATTTAGAAGAAAGAATGCCGCATAAAAATGTGGACACTACACCAAAAGATACTCCCCAAATCAACAATAAGAAGAACTCCCCAAACGAGGAGCCCTGGATGCATTTCAAGATCGGTTAAAACAACTTGAGGAAGATGCTCTACGTCAACGAGAGGCTGAGAAGGATCTATGGTGCACGAAATTGTGATCATCAATGGCGCCATCAACATGATACGCTCAATTACAATCTCAACTCTTTATCACAACTTCGCACAACTAACCAGCAAGTGCACTGGGTTGTCCAAGTAATAGACCTTACGCGAGTAAGGGTCGATCCCACGGAGATTTTTGGTATGAAGCAAGCTATGGTCATCTTGTAAATCTCAGTCAGGTGGATTCAAATGGTTATGGAGGATTAATGATTAAAAGATAAATAAAACATAAAGTAAAGATAGAGATACTTATGAAATTCATTGGTGAGAATTTCAGATAAGCGTATGGAGATGTTTTGTCCCTTCCGTTTCTCTGCTTTCCTACTGTCTTCATCCAATCCTTCTTACTCCTTTCCATGGCAAGCTGTATGTTGGGCATCACTGTTGTCAATGGCTACAATCCTGTCCTTTCAGTGAAAATGTTCAACGCGCTCTGTCACAGCACGGCTATTTATCTGTCGGTTCTCGATCATGTTAGAATAGAATCCAGTGATTCTTTTGCGTCTGTCACTAACGCCCCACAATCGCGAGTTTGAAGCTCGTCACAGTCATTCAATCCTTGAATCCTACTCAGAATACCACAGACAAGGTTTAGACCTTCCGGATTCTCAAGAATGCCGCCATCAATTCTAGCTTATACCACGAAGATTCTGATTAAGGAATCCAAAAGATATCCACTCAAGCCTTTTTTGCATGTAGAACGGAAGTGGTTGTCAGGCACGCGTTCATAAAGTGAGAATGATGATGAGCGTCACATAATCATCACATTCATCATGTTCTTGGGTGCAAATGAATATCTTAGAACAAGAATAAGCTGAATTGAATAGAAGAACAATAGTAATTGCATTAATACTCGAGGTACAGCAGAGTTCCACACCTTAATCTATGGTGTGTAGAAACTCCACCGTTGAAAATACATAAGAACAAGGTCTAGGCATGGCCGAATGGCCAGCCTCCCATAATCTAAGAACTAGACGTCCAAAGATGATCCTAAGATCTAAAGTGATCAAAAGATTAAAATACAATAGCAAAAGGTCCTATTTATAGAGAACTAGTAGCTTAGGGTTTACAAAAATGAGTAAATGACATAAAAATCCACTTCCGGGCCCACTTGGTGTGTGCTTGGGCTGAGCATTGAAGCTTCTATGTGTAGAGACTTTTCTTGGAGTTAAACGCCAACTTTTGTGCCAGTTTGGGCGTTTAACTCCCACTTCTGTGCCAGTTCCGGCGTTAAACGCCGGGCAATCTTGAGCTGATTTCGAACGCCAGTTTGGGCCATCAAATCTCGGGTAAAGTATAGACTATTATATATTGCTGGAAAGCCCAGGGTGTCTACTTTCCAACGCAATTGAGAGCGCACCAATTGGGCTTCTGTAGCTTTAGAAAATCCACTTCGAGTGCAGGGAGGTCAGAATCCAACAGCATATGCAGTCCTTTTCAGCCTCGGAATCAGATTTTTGCTCAGGTCCCTCAATTTTAGCCAAAAAATACCTGAAATCACAGAAAAACACACAAACTCATAGTAAAGTCTAGAAAAGTGATTTTTAAATAAAAACTAATAAAAATATAATAAAAACTAACTAAAACATACTGAAAACATACTAAAAACAATGCCAAAAAGCGTATAAATTATCCGCTCATCAATCTACAAAGAGAAAAAAGGCAACACCGTGAATTGGAAAGTAAACTCCTAAAATTTGAAGCCAATGTCATGACCAAAGCCAGCCGATCCACTCTCGAAGATAACGCACGAAAGGAGCAAGACCCATTCACCAAAGAGATCATGAAGAGGAAAATCCCAAAGGACTTTAAACTCCCAGACATGACCTTATACGATGGCACTACAGATCCCAGCCATTATCTCAGTAACTTCAGAAGCAGAATGTATCTCACCGACGCCTCAGATGCAGTTCGTTGCATAGTCTTTGCAACTACTTTAACAAAAATAGCAATTACATGGTTCGACAATCTCCCTCTTAGGTCCATCTTAAGTTTCGACGACATGGCTAAGAAATTTCTGGCCAGATTCTCCCTCTAAAAGGATAAAGCCAAACATGCTAAGAGCTTATTAGGAATCAGGCAAGGAGAATGGGAAACCCTGCGTAACTACATGGAAAGATTCAACAAGACATGTATGGATATACAGAACTTACCAACTGAAGCCGCTATTATGGGCCTCATTAATGGCTTGCGAGAAGGGCCCTTTAGTCAATCTATATCAAAAAAGTATCCCACATATCTGAACGAGGTGTAAGAATGAGTGGAAAAATACATCAACATGGAGGAAAACTCCCGGTTAGGAGAAACCTCGAAGGCCGGGTTCACCCCCCGGGATAAAGACAAAGAATCCAGGAAGAAGGAAGATCGACATGGAGAAAAAATAAAAAAATACCACAATTACCCCCCTCTTCGGGTGTCTCTTGTGGATGTATACAGAGAGGTTTGCAACACAGAAAAATACCACCAGCTCGACCACTCAAAAGCAAAAAAGGAAGAGGAAACCGGGCTGAATATTGTGAATACCATCGAATCCGCGGCCACTCCACCAATGAGTGTTTCGACTTAAAAAATGTCATAGAAAAACTCGTACGAGAAGGAAAGCTAGATCGATATCTGGCCACCCATGATGATGAACAAAAGAAAAAGAAGAAGAGCAAAAGATGTCAGACCAACCGCGCGATCATCTCGAACGCCAGAAAGACATGTCCACATGATACACGGTGGATTCGCCGGGGGAGGAATCTCCAAATCATCTCGTAAAAGACATCTCAAAGACGTATATCACGTCGCAGAAAAGGAGGAAGAACCCGACATCCCGGTGATCACTTTTACCAAGGAAGACGCATCCGACGTCGTATCAGGGCAAGACGATCCCATGGTCATCACTATTATACTGGCAAACGCAAATCTTCACTGCACGTTGATTGACCAGGAGAGCTCTGCCGATATCTTATTCAAAACTGCCTTCGACAAACTCGGCTTGGAAGAAAAAGAACTCAGAGCATATTCGGACAGCCTGTTTGGGCTAGGAGATACCCCAGTTCAACCGATGGGATACATGTCGCTCCACACAACTTTCAGAAAAGGAAGTCAGTCAAGAACACTCAAAATAGATTACATCATAGTCGACATAAGCTCAGCCTACAATGCCCTAATAGGTCGGACAACGTTAAATCAGATCGGCACAATAGTCTCGACTCCGCATCTATGCATGGAGTTTCCAACTACAGGAGGAATAGCCAAGATAAAAGCATATCAGAAGATGACACGCCACTGTTACAATGAAAGTCTAAACCTCAGATACAGAGGAGAAGAATTCCACACAATTGAGCTCGGTGGAGTTCAGAGGAGGGAGGAACTCCGCCCACAACCTGAAGGAGAAATAGGGAAAATCCAGATCGGGGACACCCCGGACCAAACAACCAACATCGGCACACTCCTAAAAGGAGACATAAAAGAATCGCTCATACGGTCTCTATGAGACAACGCCAACCTCTTTGCATGGAAGGTCGCAGACATGGCAGGCATAGAACCCAAACTAATGTGCAACAAGCTAGCAGTCTACCTAGGATCCCGGTTGGTACAACAGAGACGTAGAAAGCTAGGACAAGAATGCTCTCAAGCTGTGGAAGAACAAGTACGAGCTCTATTGGAGGCAGGTTTCATAAGAGAAGTCAAATACCTGCTCTGGCTCGCTAATGTCGTATTAGTAAAGTCAAATGAGAAGTGGCGAATGTGCACTGACTATACCGACCTCAACAAAGCATGCCCAAAGGATCCTTATCCACTCCCAAGTATCGACGCACTGGTAGATGCCTCCTCCGAATACAAATACCTCTCCTTTATGGACGCATACTCGGGATATAACCAAATCCCAATGTACCCACCCGACCAAGAAAAAACCTCTTTCTTAACCCCAAAGGCAAATTACTGCTACGTTGTTATGCCCTTCGGTCTTAAAAACGCGGGAGCCACTTACCAAATATTAATGAACAAAGTTTTTTTGGATCACATCGGAAAGATTATGGAGGTCTACGTAGACGACATGCTAGTGAAGACACAAAATGAAGAGATGTTATTATCCGACCTAACACAAGTATTCAACACTATAAGACGACACGGCATGCGACTCAATCCCGCGAAATGTATCTTTGCAGTAGAAGCTGGTAAATTCTTGGGTTTTATGATCACACAGAGAGGAATTGAGGCAAACCCAGACAAGTGCAGGGCTGTACTCGACATGAAAAGTCTGACTTGTATCAAAGAGGTACAACAACTCAACGGGAGGTTGGCAGCCTTGTCCAGATTCCTGGCTGGATCAGCAATAAGATCTCTCCCCTTTTACGCCACTCTAAGGAAGGGAAAGGTGTTTGAATGGACAGCAGAATGTGAGTAAGCCTTCCAAGACTTCAAAAAATTTTTGGGACGGCCACCTATATTAAGTCGGCCACGGGAAGGAGAACCACTCATATTGTACCTCGTGGTGGGAAATCGGGCAATAGCCTCAGCACTAGTCCGAGAAGACAACAGTGGGCAACAACCCAAATACTTTATCAGCAAAGAATTACAAGGATCCGAGCTGAACTACCAGAAAATAGAAAAGTTCGCATACGCTCTCATAATAACATCCCGACGACTTCACCCATATTTCCAGTCTCACACCATTAAAGTTCAGACCAACCAGCCCATAAAAGGGATCTTATAGAAAACAGACTTGGTAGGCAGAATCTTGCAATGGGCAGTCGAGTTGTCCGAATTTGACCTTCAATACGAAGCTCGGACGGCCATCAAATCTCAATATCTGGCCGACTTCATTGCGGAATTTACGGACACACCGGAAATCCCCATAGAATGGAATCTATATATGGATGGCTCCTCAAATAAAACGGGAAGTGGCGCAGGCGTAATAATTGAAAGCAATCAGGGAACCCAAGTCGAACTCTCCCTCAAATTCGGGTTCCCTGTCTCAAACAATCAAGCGGAATATGAGGCACTACTAGCTGGTTTAAAGCTGGCTAGAGAGGTTGGAGCTCAAAAACTTATCATCTTTAGTGATTCACAGGTAGTCACTTCACAAATAATAGGAAGCTACCAAGCCAAATATCCCACTATGAAAAAGTACTTGGACAAAACCAGGGAACAGCTTGGACAACTCGGAGAATATGAGATTCGTCACATACCCTGAGAAGAAAATGCCGGGGCCGATGCACTCTCAAAACTAGCCAGCACCAAACCAGGAGGCAACAATAGAAGCCTCATACAAGAAATTCTACAGAATCCAACAATCTCAGAAGAAGAAAAAGTCCTCGCCATAACAGGTCGCGACCAGGGATGTATGACTCCCATAATTAACTACCTCAGAACAGAAGATCTCCCCACAGATGAGAAAGAGGCAAAGAGGTTAAAACGAGAAGCACAATACTACACCATCATAAATAATACTCTATACAAAAGAGGGATTTCAATACCACTACTAAAATGCGTGCCGACTTCCAACACAAAAGATGTCCTAGAAGAAGTACACAGTGGCATTTGTGGCATTCACCTCGGAGCACAGGCACTCGCCAAAAAGTAATTCAGGCATGATTTTATTGGCCAACTCTACAAAAAGAAGCCACAGAATTTGTAAGGACATGCTCACCATGTCAGAAGCATGCCAACTTCCACACCGCTCCACCAGAGGAACTCATTAGCATAACCTCACCTTGACCATTCACAAAATGGGGACTCGATCTCCTCGGACCTTTTCCTCAAGGATCAGGACAAGTCAAATTCCTCATAGTAGGAATAGACTACTTCACAAAATGGATCGAGGTAGAACCCCTAACCAACGCCACAGCTCAAAGAAGTCGGAAATTCCTATATAGAAATATCGTCACAAGGTTCGGAGTTCCATACTCCATCACTACAGACAATGGTACCCAGTTCACAGACGCAGGCTTCAGAAAACTAGCGGCCAACCTGAATATAAAATAACAATTCACCTCTGTTGAGCACCCTCAAGCCAATGGGCAAGCTGAAGCTGCTAACAAAGTCATATTAGCAGGGTTAAAATGGAGATTACAGGATGCAAAGGGAGCCTGGGCTGCGGAACTCCCACAGATTCTATGGGCATATCGAACGACGCCACACTTCAATACAAAGGAATCACCCTTCCGATTAGCATATGGAATGGAGGCGATGATCCCAGTAGAGGTCGAAGAAGGGTCACCCAAAGTGATCCACTTTAGTGAGAAAGCCAATTCCCAACTTCAAAGGGAAGAGCTCGACTTACTTCCAGAAATCCGAGAAAGAGCTCGGATAAGGGAAGAGGCGTTAAAATGACGAATGGCCTCCAGGTATAACCAAAAGGTAATACGATGGACCTTCACTGAGGATGACCTCATCCTAATACGAAACGACATCGGAATAACTCGACTGGGAGAAGAAAAGCTGGCAGCAAACTAGAAAGGACCCTGCCGAGTCATAGAAGTGCTGGGAAAGGGCTATTACAGGCTTTCCGAACTCGACGGGTGAGAGCTTACTAGGTCATGGCACGCCTGCAACCTAAGAAGGTACTACAGCTAGGGGTGATAAAAGATCTTGGACAAGGCGCACTCTTTTTTCTGAAAAAAGGTTTTTTAATGAGGCGTCAAGCCAAGACCTACAAATCACCCGACTTAGAAAAATTAACCATGTATATTTGCATTTTCTTTTAATAAAACTTGTTCAGATTTTCTACAATCGCTCAAGTCGTATTATTCTGAAACATTCATCGCCCGATTATAAAGCTACAGATCGACAGAAAGTGAAAACCAAAAATTCACTGCGCGATCACAATAAAAACGAGGGTTAAATCCCAAATTCTACAAAATCGACAAAGATGAAAATAGAATAATGCAAGATGTTATAGAAAGTGATCCATAGAAAGGACCTGACGAGGTCCTAATAAAATGGATTGCTATAAAATAACTTAAAAGACTGGCCGGCACAATAAGCTGGACCAGCCACAACAACCCAAGTTATAAGTAAAGCCCTGGAAAGAGGTCTGGCCAACCCTATAAAAGAGGATTACTATAACTTCAATGAGCCCGACATGATGAAGTCAGACTCCTACAAAAGTTACAAAAGATAAATCCCTGAAAGAGACCTGAGCTAGGTCCAAGAAAGAGGATTATCAAGTAACTCGACAGGGCCCGACATGACGAAGTCAGCCCAGAAAGATAAAGTTACAAAGATAAATCCCTAAAAGAGACCTGAACTAGGTCCAAGAAAGAGGATTATCAAGTAACTCGACAGGGCTTGACATGACGAAGTCAGCCCAGAAAGACAAAGTTACAAAAGATAAATCCCTGAAAGAGACTTGAACTAGGTCCAAGAAAGAGGATTATCAAGTAACTCAACAGGGCCCGACATGACAAAGTCGGCCCAGAAAGATAAAAGTTACAAAAGGTAAATCCCCAAAAGAGATCTGAACAAAGATCCAAGAAAAAGGATTACCTAGTAACGGAACAGGGACCGACATGAAGAAATCGGACTAAAGCTACACAAAGTTATAAAAAGTAAACCCAAGGGGTTACTAAAAATAGCTCAAGAAAAGATCAACTAAGAGAATCAACCAACAGAAGGCACGCGCCAAAAGGGAGATAACTCGACCCGAAAGACCACGACCTCGCCAAAATCAATCTACAAAGTATTCTATCAAAGAATACTCAAACCGACAACTAGCCTTAAAAGGGACACTTCAACTAAGGCAAGAAATAAAAAGGCAATCAAAAGAGGTCAGACAAAAACACTCTGAAGATTCCCGGTAAATGCTAAAGAAAGCTGCAGGCAAGCATATTTCAAAGAAACAACGCAGTGATGCATGAGAACTTGTCTCGCAACAAATTTCCCTTCGGCAAGTATACCGAATTGTCGTCAAGTAAAACTCACAATAGAGTGAGGTCGAATCCCACAAGGATTGATTGGTCAAGCAACTTTAGTTAGAAGAATATGCTAGTTGAGCTAAACGGAATTTAGATTTGAGATGCAAAAATTTAAATGACTGGAAAGTAAATAACAGAAATTAAAGTGCAGAATCTTAAATGGGGATTTGGGGTAATGAGCATAAAATTAAATAGCAGAAAGTAAAGAGAATGGGTAAGATCAGAAATGGGGAAATCATTGGGTTCACTAGATGTTGCATTCTCCGGATCAAGTTCATTCTCATCTCTTCCTCAATTAATGCATTCATTGATCTCCTTGGCAATCTTAAGTGATTGGATCCTAATTCCTTGGCAATCCAATCTCTCTAAGCTTGAACAATTGCCCAATTCCTTGATTTAATTGCTCATGGGAAGAGATAAAGTGTGGTCACTGATTATACCACATGTATTTCCAAATCAAAGTGTTGGGAGGATTACATGTCACTATATCCGCCCAGACCCCAATTTGGTCCAACATGAGAAAGCATTTCTAGCATAATCTCCTCATCCCTTTTTCAAGGCTCAAAGGAGATCCAATTATGGAGAGTTTCTTTTCCAAGACAACTAACCAATTGAGTTAAGATCGAAAGCTTTCTAGTAAGATCAAGAGAAAAGAAAGAAGAAGAAGAATGAAAACTATAATTGATCCATCAAATTACAACAGAGCTCCCTAACCCAATGAAAAGGGTTTAGTTGTTCATAGCTCTAAAAATGGAAAATGGCAGAAAAGAAGAATCCATGCTAAAAGTGCAGAAAAGTAAATCTATAGAGAGTAGTTCCCAAAAGTGCCAAGCTTCTCTATAGTTTAAAACTACTCCTATATATACTACTCCTCTTGATCTTCTAGTGAGTTCTTCAAGTCTTAGATGTGGGCTTTTTCTTGAGTTGAAGCAGTTTTCATCTTTAGTGGGCCCAACTTGCAGAGAAATATGAATTAGGCCTTGGATATTTAGTAAGATTTAACGTTGATTGCCATTGTGGGTTCGAGAACGTTAGTGGCATTCACTTTTTCTACTAACGTTCCAACCTCATATATCCATGTTAAATCCAACGTTAGTGGTCTTAACGTGACCACTAACGTTGCTTTCTCAAAACTTGGCTAGCGTTATTGGGACTCACTTTTCCCAAAAACGTTGGCTTATACCCCTTCGCAAACATTAATGGGAATCACTTTTCCCATTAACGTTGCTTAGTGCCCTTATGTTCCTACATTAGAGTCCACATTAGTATAGCTAACATGACTCTTAACGTAGGTGTGATCCACCTTCGAGAGCGTTAGTGACACTCACCTTTGTCACTAATGCTCTAAATGCCCAAATTCTCTACGTTAGAACTCACGTTAACTAAGTTAACGTGGCTCTTAACGTAGTAGTGAAGCCACCTTCCAATGTTAGTGACAAAAGTGAGTGTCACTAACGTTGGCTCTTTGATTTCAACTCCATGTTAACTTTTACGTTAATAGTCTTAACGTGAAAGTTAACGTAGGCAATGATAGATGATCCAACGTTAGTGACAAAAGTGAGTGTCACTAACGTTGGCTTTTGTTTCCTCTTCCACGTTAGAGTACACGTTAACTAAGTTAACGTGACTCATAACGCATGGATCATTGCCAAGTTCTCCAACGTTAGTGGTGTTCACTTTTACCATTAACGTTGGAGTTCCTTTTTCTTCTACGTTAACTACCACGTTAACTTAGTTAACATGGCAAGGAACGTGAACTTTGGATGGCTTTGCAGGCGTTATTGGTGATCACTTTTCTCATTAACGTTGCAAGCTTTACCATTCCACGTTAGTGTTCACGTTAACTAGGTTAACATGAATACTAACGTGGTTCTTCCTTGCTTCCTTTGCCCTAAAAACAAGCAATTAAAGTGCATCAAAGCTCTAGCCAAAGTCATGAGATTATGCATCATCAATTTATCATGCAATTCTAGAAAAATACTCATGAAATTATGCAAAGTTCACAAAAGTTGCTTGAATCAAGGTGTAAGTGTAATTTCATCCAAAACTTGCCTTATTTACTAAGAAAATGCATGAAACTACCCTAAAACAGTAAAGAAAAGGTCAGTAAAACTGGCTGAGATGCCCTGGCATCACGCAGTTACCATAAAACAAGACCCAAGAGGCCGCTTGAAGCCGACCCCAAGAGCAAGAGAAACTATCTTGTTTTTCAAAACAAAGTTGCTAAAGTAGCAACTGGAGTATCCAAGGTCAGAGATCACAAACTTACAAAATAAAGAGTTCAAAAGCCCACAAAAATCGGGCTATACACAAACATATCAGAAAAATTATAGAGGATCCAAAGGCTTCCCAGTAGCAGCATCTTGGGGAGAAGGAGGGCGAGTCTAAAGGGGAACTGCGTCCACTGTCCCGTCATCCTGGTTCAAAATTTGGACGTCTGGAGGAGTAGCTTCAACTGCTGAGGTTGAGGAAGGCGGGACAACAGAGGCTTTGGCAGAAGTAACCGGAGGAGGGACGACATCATCATCATCATCGGGATTGTCAGGGACAATCTTACCATCCTTCACAACATTGTCCAGGCTAAATAAAGCAAGATCAGCTCCTGGGGTGATAACCTGAACCTGCTCCTTCAGGTTCTCATAAGCAGTAGTTATGCTACCCACAAGATGACCCTGGAGCTCAGAATAATCAACCCGGACCGACTCTAGCTCCTCTCGAAGACGCATTACTTCTCGGTAGGACGTGACGTAGCTTTCTTTGTGCTTCAAAGCCATATCCTCAGCCAATCTCACAGAGGCCGCCAGGGCAAGAGAGCTGGCCTTCTCCCCCGCCAGCTCCTTCTTTAGTTTAGCCATCTCTGCTTTAAACTCCTCCTTTAGACCCTTCATCCGATCAAATTCCTGCTTAGCTTACTCCATGAAAGCTTTGGTAGCATGCAGAGGCAAATTTTGGGCAGTGCGATACAAAGTAGCCCCCATATGAGCCATCTTAACATTACTACGAGTTATAAAATCCAAGTGATGAAGGAGAGATATATCATCCATTGAAAGAGCACCATAAGGAGCGATCTGCTGGTCCACAAAACCAATAGGATCAAAATTCGGGGCATCTAGATTGAAAGGTTCAACAGTTCGAGGTCTTTTTGGAGGAAGGGCTGCCGAAGAAGAAACCACAACAACAGTAGAAGATTGAGGGGTATCCACTAAATAGACCCAAGGTGTAGGGATCATTCTCCTCGGGCCAGGAGAGCTCGGCACGGGTGGCTTTGAAGGAGCTTGGGAAGTTCCCTCTCCATCGGCCCAGGCCGAGATGTTTTGAGCTGCATTAGCTTTCCTCGCCTTCTTGAAAGCCTTCATTGCATCATTATTTTTTGCCATCTCTGAAAAATGAAAAACAACAATTTATCAAACCGGGAGAAAATAGGAAGGAATCAACAAAACAAAATATATCAAGGCAATACCCAAAGCAGTTCGAATAAGGGACGGATCTCCCAAAGACTTTTTAGTATCCAAATGAGGAGGTTCTCCCCAAATATCCTCCAAAACATTCACAAAGGCCTGCTCGACCTCGCTCAACATCTCCCAAGTATATCGGGATACCACTACGTTCCTCTGCCACTCTAAGGGAAAGCAGGGCTCATTATTTTCATCCAAAAAGAAAGGTCGGGCTCCTTCAACAGCCTAGACCTTAAAGAAGTAGTTTTTAAAATCCCGGAAAGATTCGTCATACATGAAAAAAACCTTGTGCCCCTAGGCAGACCTAAAAGAAATCCAAGAAGCTTTCTTCTTGGTAGTCCCAGGTTTGGTCAACACAAAAAGATACAGAAAAAGAGTTTGAGAAGGCGTAACACCAAATTCTTGACAAACAAGCTGAAAAATCTTGATGAAACCCCACGAATTCGGATGGAGCTGCGAAGGGGCTACGTTACAAGACCATAGTAGGTCAGTTTCAAAAGAGGTAAAAGGAAAGGTGATGTTCATTTGGCCAAAAAGAAATCATAAGCATAGAAGAAGGGACACTCCCCCTGGGTCAGGACCGGGAAGCAAACTCTATCACCAGAATCTGGTGCCACTAACTCGTAATTACTCTCCTAATCCTCACTGCTATAGACACGATGATGCCTTCTAAGCGTCACACAAAATTCGGAATCGGCTAAAGAAACACACAACAAGACAAGAGAGTCCAGCCAATCGGACATCCCTTCAGGAACCATAGGAGATGCCTCGACAATATTTCGGGAAGACATGGCCAACTAGTCCTACAAACAAGAAAAAAGATTGGGTTACTAAAAAGGTAAAAACATCCCAGATCAAATCAAAACAACTCGAACAACACAACCCAGCGCCAGTATAACAGATAAAAAGGAAAACCCCTGAACACAACCCAAGGTCCAGGGGCATCCTTTGGAGGCAATCGGGGAATAAAACTTTCAAGAAAATCTATAAGGCTAGTGTCTCAACAGAAACCCTTTTCCAAGAAAAACAAACGGAAAGAAGATCATACGAACCACCAAAAGAAAAAATGCTATAACAGTTCAGAAATCAGCAAAATGGCAGACAAAACCCTAAAGAGCCAAACCAGGGAGATACACTCAGAAGCATACGAATGGACAAAAAAGGAAGCATACATCACAGTAACAAAACAAGGTGCGATAAAAATCCAAGCTTCCCAACATGCACTCAGTCAAAATCAAAGCTTCAAAACCAACACGACACAGCAGAACAGTAAGCAAAAAAGAGAAGACAAACCAACCTAAAAAAGGAGAAACATGCGGAGAGCGAAGACGAAAGAGATCAATAGTTGCCATCGAAAGCAAAAAGAGCACCTATGATCGTCAAAGCAATGTCACAAAAAAATGCGAAGGGGCAGACGATAGCAACAGAAGTGAGAAAGAAAAGGGGAAGTTACAAAGAGGAGATAAAACCGTTTCTGTGTGTAATTCAAAATAAAAAAAAGCAAAAGAAACGGGGTATTGAAAACCAATTAATGGGGGCATTAAAAACCCTCGCGCATTCCCAAGGCAAAAACACTAAATGCAAAAGCGCGCGCTTTCAGAAGAAATGAAACAGAAATGCTCCGCATTCAAAAAGGAAATCTACGAAGACAAGATTGACAAAATGCTCGAGTTTGGCTTCACCCAAGAAAGTTCGAAGTCCTAAAACTAAGACTCGACTTCCAAGCAAAAGCCGAGCTCGAGCAGGAGCACTGTTCATACCCTGGGTCGAGGTGTCCGACCCGGGATGTTCTATAGACAAAGCGACCGACCTCTTCAGGTCAGGATGACCCGACCTCTTCTCAAAGAGCTCGGCTAAATCATAGGAAAGCCTTATAAAGGGCCCAAATAGAGTAACACGACCCCAATCCAAAGGCAGCCCAAGCCTATAGAGATAAGGGCGGTTCCCATGAAAGATAAAGATAAAGATAAGATAGGATAACTATCTTATCTCCAGAAAGGTCACTCCACACCATTATAAATACACTGAAGCACCCAGGTATAACTCATACTCTAATTCTACTCAATATCTGCTTAATATCCTTGCTAAATTAAGCATCGGAGTCCCTTGCAGGTACCTCCCACCCTCCAGGGATGAAGGAATCAATATCACCATCAAGCTCAACAAATCGAATACAACCGTTCCGACTAGCGCAGAAGATCTCGTCTGAGATCGACCTACAGTTTCAGGTAACCTTCGGAACATAGTGGGTGATATGACTTGCCTAAGCATAGTCTTATTCTGAATGCCTTCTTCAATGCATTTCAAAAACCTAGATGTGAACCTCGGATCTTTGTCAAAGATTATGGTTGATGGCACCCCATGTAACCTCACGATCCCTTTGATATACAACATGGCTAGTTTTTCCAATGAGTCAATTGTCTTGATTAGCAAATCTACAACAAACGATATGGTGTCACGTCCAGTTTGAGTATGAAGCAGTCCCATGACAAAGTCCATCAATATGCCCTCCCACTTCCATTCTGGAATGCTAAGGGGTTGTGATACTCTTGAGATTTCTGGTGCTCAAAATTTACTTCTGACAGAACAGACAGTTATTCACTATTGTAACCAAATACTTTTTCATCCATAGCCACCAGAACATCTTTTTCAAATCATGGTACGTTTTTGTCATGCCAGGATGAATGGTAAAATCTCCTTTATGGCCTTCTTCCGCAATCTTTTTCTGAACATCGCCTTCCCTTGGAACACAAATTCGACCTTGGTATCTCCACACCTTGTCTTCCCATTTGGAAAGTCTTTCAGCTTCCCTTCCTTGACAAGGCATAGGGTTTCCTACACCTTGGTTATTTGCTCCTTAATTGACTTGTCACTTTCCGGTAGCTCAACCGTATGCTTTTTGGGGTGAAGGTGACTTGTTAGTTCATGTCTCTGAAGCTCTTTTACTAACTCTGCTTCCTTTATCATCAGCCATGATGCCTTGAGTATCTTTCAACTCAGAGCGTCAGCTACCATGTTAGCTTTCCTTAGGTGATAGTTTAAAACAAAGTTATAGCCTTTAAGGAACTTCATTCATCTTCTCTGCCGCATGTTGAGTTCCTTCTGATCGACAAGTACTATAAACTTTTATGGTCAGGGAACACCTGAAACCCAACTCCATATAAGTGATGCCTCCATGTCTTCAGTGCCAATACTATCACAGCTAGCTCAAGGTCGTGGGTTGGATAATTGACTTCATGGGTCTTTAGTTACCTTGATGCATATGCCATTACCCTTTTGTCTTGCATTAAAATGCAAGACAGTCCCTATCCTGAGGCATCACAGTAAACCTCAAAAACTATGTCAGGGTTAGGTAACATCAACACTGGCGCCATCCGATAAGGGGCAATGGAGATTGGCCCTGTACCAGGTACCAATTATATGAAAAACTTGACTTCTCATTTAGGGGGGGAAAGGTGAGTATATCTTCAGGAAAGATATCTGAAAAGTATCATGCCACTGGTATCTCACACAGTTTCTGACTAGAGTCCACTCTTATCAAAGTAAGTAAGGCACATCCTTGCACTATATCTGCACCAAGGTATTGAAAAAGCAACAAGGAGATCATTTGTGTTTTGTAGGGATCGTAGGAGTGGGAGGGAGATGACTTTTCTCTCAAGACAATGAGCCAATCCATTCCTAAGATGATGTCTAGCCCTACTAAAGGAAGGAACACAAGGTTAGCAAGGTATGACCTATTTGAAATGAAAATACAAGTGCTCAGACAGACTTGTTGAGTCTTGATACTCTTACCGACTGGGGTGGTCACTAATAAGACGTATGGTAATTTGGTCATGGGTAAACTAATCTAATTAGTAGCAGAGAGAGATATGAATGAATGAGAAGCACCAGTACATATAGAATAGCTAAAGATACCCCATTAATTGTGCACTTACCCTCGAAGCAAACATTTTTCCCAGTGAATCACCTTTTCCTATGTCGCGTCCCGCACAAAGCACACTCCTCGAGCTCGGTGGTCCTCTGTGAGGCATTGGTGAAAGTTTTTTGGTGATTCATGTTTTCTTGAGTTTGTCTTCCTGTAGGTCTTCCAAGAAAGGCCTTCTTCTACAGTGGTTGTTGAGAGGGTCCTTGGTTCAGCTACCTTTTCTTAAAAGCTTCGCTCTTTTTCAATGCTAGTTTCTTGGTGCACTATTCGATCACTTGAAACTTGCTAACAAGGGAAGAAAACTCTTGGATCTCCAGTGGGGCTATTGTGGTTAGGACCTCTTCTCTGAGCTCTCCTTAATACTTCATATATTTCCACTTTTTATCCATATTAGCCTTATACATGGAGAAAAACTTGCAAAGTCTCTCCAATTTCTATATACTCAGTAATACTCATCATATCTTGCCTCAGTTGTAAAAACTCTATCTCTGTATATTTTGGAATAGAAAGAGGAAAGTACTTCTTATAGAAAGCTTCTTTGAAAGTCCCCAACTGATGTCTGTCCCAACATCCTCCAATAACCAATTTGCTCCATCCCACCAGAATTCAGCATCAACTTTGAGCACGACGATAGCGTAGCTCACTTTCTACTCCTCAGTGCATGGAAAAATTGTAAACAATTTTTTCATGTATGTCAACCATTCTTCTACCTTATCAGGATCGACGGCTCCACGAAACTCAAACGGGCCAATTTTTTTGAAGTCGGCGAAGGCTATACGATCTTGTCTTCCATCCAATCTGTGAGTACTGAAATCCCTATTCACATTGGATAGTTATTGGGCCATCAGAGCGGTGGCTTGGGCATGCTATTTCATTGCCTTTGCCATATCCTTCATGTGCTTTGCTAGGTTTGAGGAGCTCGATCTTGAGCCACGTGGGCATCCACGTCTTGCCATAAATTTCTTGTTCATGGATAGCCCTATGGAGAAATCTTATTAGTCATACTTCCTATAATAGGGTCCCTAAGATTGACTTTGATTTGATACCAATAATCTAACACCCTAATTTAAATCCTATCCTCGAAGGCCTTGGGGTGTAGGGTGTCACTCTTTTGGGAAGTAAATATCCTTCAAACATCAGGTAAATAAGAGAATGAATACACAAGAAGACTTGAGTAAACTACATGATGATTAAAAGAAGGAAAATGAACACACGTAAGCAATTTGAGAAAAAGAAAAATGACAAAACAACAAAGTTTCCATGAGTACTATTTCTAGTAAATAAGAGATGCTTAACGAGAAGTAACTATGAAGAAAACTCAATGCGTCCTAACTAAGGGGAGATGAAATATAGGTACTTACTAAGAAGTACAGTATCCTAATTTAGAATGAGCTGCCAAGGAAGATGCCAGATCCAGGGAGCTTTCAGATCTTATGAACTACTGGAAAGATCACTTTTAACAAAGTCCTGTATGATCTTGGCTTGAGTTTAAATCTGATACCTTTATCTGTGATGAAGAAGCTAGAAATCCAAGAGGCACAAGAAACAAGGATTACCTTGCATAAGGACTAGATGGTGTTCAAGGTTCTTGACCCTCCATTACCCCCTGACAAAGGAGGCACTTGCATAAAGGATTTAGCATCCAAGCCTCCTCCCTTGGATGAAACCAATTTAATCCCTTCTAACACCAAACGTAAGTTTGGTGTTGAATGTACACTATCCACAAAAGAGGAAGTGGCAAAAAGGGACATCAGCATGGAAGAATGAAGTATTCACTTATCTCATCATGGTATTCACCATGGAAGAAGGAAGTGGCAAAAAGGGACACCAGCATATTACTGCAAGCCCAACCCTGCCTCAGGCAGTGAATAAGATCCTGTATCTTGAGCGTATTACGCTATTCCATGAGAGCACAAGAAGGACACTCCCAGTAAGGAGTAAGAATTTATTCCTCTATGACTATCTTCCTCCTTGAAAGGAGTTGTCCGTCAAGCTAATGACATTAAAGAAGTGCTTGTTGGGAGGTAACCCAACCATGAGTAGAGTATCTTTGTTCTTATTTCTTTTGTTTGTTTTCATTTGAGTTTATTTTAGTTTATTTTTAGAGTTTTTCCTTGCTTTTTAATGTTTGTGATCATGTGCAGTAGTAGAATAGAAACATAAACAATCAAAGCTGGAAACAGAATACCTTGGAGGAAGGACCTTGCTGGCGTTGAATGCCAGACAAAGGGCAAGAGTGGGCATCCAACACCCACTAGGGGCAGCAATGCTAGGCGTTCAACGCCCAAAATGGTAGCATAGCTAGTGTTGAATGCCAGCCAAGGGCAGAAGCTGGGCGTTCAACGCCCAAGGAAGCAGAAGACCTGGCATTAAACACCAGGAAGGAGGTCTCTCCTGGGCGTTCAGCACCACAAAAGGGAGGCTAGCTGGCATTGAACGCCAGCTATGGAGCATGAGCTGGGCGTTTAACACCCATAAGAAAGGCAGGGAATTTGAATTCCCTAACCTCTCAGGACCAGTAGGTGCCACAGAAACTCTACCTTCTTCTACTCTATTCTTCTCCATTGCTCATATTTGCTCGAGGATGAGCAAAACCCTTAAGTTTGGTGTTGCAAAAGCTTTACTTTTTTACTTCTACCACTCCTAAGTATGGCCCCAAAGACTGGTGAAACCTCAAGGAAGAGGAAGGGAAAGTTACTTGCCCCTACTTTTCTCACCTCATTTGTCACATATGCAATTCAACTGGAATTGTCATAGAAGAGGACAAGCCCATTGATGTGGTATTTTACAACCCACACTACTAACCGGCAAGTGCACCGGATTGTACCAAGTAATACCTTACGTGAGTAAGGGTCGATCCCACGAGGATTGATGGATCAAGCAACAATAGCGTTGATAGGATTAGTTAGGCAAGCAGAAAAGAGTGTTTTGGTATTCAAAGAGCATTAAACACAGACAAGTAAATAAGTTGGGAATAAAATATTAAGAAGGCAGTTAAGGTTTCAGAGTTATCTATTTTTCTAGATTAACTTTTATTACTAATTAATTTAATCATGCAATATTTAATTTCATGGCAAACTATATGTGACTAGACCCTAATTCCTTAGACCTTCCTAGTCTCCTCTAAAATTTATCAACTGCCAATTCCTTGGTCAATTAATTCCAATTAGAGGGTGATGATCAATTTCTAGTTTATATGCCAAAAGAATCCTAATTATCCAAAAATAAAGGGATTATATGTCACGTATCCCGTTAAATACAAACAATTAGAAATTTAGTATAATATGTTTTCAAGCTATTATTCAAGTAAAGAGCTTTTCCAAGTTTTACAAGAACTCAATTAGAATATGGGTCATACTTCCGTTCCACCCATATTCATAAAGTAAAGAACGAAAACAATTATTGAAATATAAATCAAGGCATGAATTAAATTAAAAAGATCAAACAAATTAATCCATGAAAATAGACAGAGCTCCTAACCTTAACAATGGAGGATTAGTAGCTCATGGTTCCGAGAAGAAAAATAAAGGTTCTAGTAAAATAATCTGTCCTTGTCTAAATGTACAGAGTTCCTATTTATTACTAATCCTAATAGGTTTAAAATCTAAAATTAAAAATAATATCTTTTCCTAAAAGATAAGATTTGAATTTAAATCCAAAACGACGCGTACGCGTACGGCACGCGTACGCGTGGGTCGCGCATTCTTCATAATGACGCGTTAGCATCAGGCACGCGTCTGCGTGCCCTGGATTTTGTGCAATTCGCCCAAAGCCAGTTGCGCCCGTGCAACTCTCTCATCATAGTGCTTGGGAATCAACTATTCATACGACACGTTCGCGTCGTGTGGGCGTTCGCGTACATGGCCATATGTGGAACTGACGCAAACGCGTCAGTCACGCGTTCGCGTGATCTAATTTGTACTTTTAGCACACTTTCTGCCCCAAGCCAGCACAACTCTCTGTCCAATACTCTCTTATGTCGAATTTGCTGGTCACGCGTTCGCGTCAGGGACGCGCCCGCGTGAACGGCGAAAATCACAAGTGAAGCGAATGCGTGAGGTACGCATTCGCATGGGATTGTTTGTGTGAAAGGCAGGAGTCTAGCACCATTCCCGTGCAACTCTCTGTTCAAATTTTTTTTTCACGCACACCCATCTGACACGTCCGCGTCAGCGACGCTTGCGCGTCGGGTGCTCTTCTCTCTCTTCTTCTTTTTTTTTCAAATATAGAGCTTAAGGTGTTCGGTTCCTGTGATAAAATAGCTGTATGATCAGAAAATTAGTAAGAACTCAGTAGAAATCAAACAAGTAAGAAAACTACTACTACGAAAAATAGCCAAGGATACGAATTTATCGGGTTGCCTCCCGACAAGCGCTTCTTTAACGTCACTAGCTTGACGTTCAGCTCTGCTAGTTCAGCAGATGAGTGGACCTCTGGCGATCAATCTCGCCTCAAAGATAGTGCTTCAACCTCTGGCCATTCACTGCAAATTTTCTGTCAGAGTTCTCTCCTTGTATTTCCACATGACCATACGGTGAAGCTCTGGTAACGACAAACGGCCCTGACCATCGGGATTTCAGCTTTCCGGGAAAGAATTTGAGCCTTGAATTATATAGAAGCACTCTTTGTCCTGGCTCAAAGACTCTGATGGCAATCTTTTCATCATGCAGGAGCTTGGTTCTTTCCTTATACAGCTTGGCATTCTCACAGGCTGAATATCTGAATTCATCAAGCTCATTTAACTGAAGCATTCGCTTGATTCCTGCAGCTTCCGAATCAAGATTCAGATACCTGATTGCACAGTAAGCTTTATGCTCTAGCTCAACTGGCAAGTGACAGGCTTTGCCATAGACCAATTGATAAGGGGACATGCCAATGGGAGTCTTGTATGCTGTCCGGTAAGCCCAGAGAGCTTCATCAAGCTTCCTAGACCAGTCCTTTCTGGAAATACTGACGGTCTTCTCTAGAATCCTCTTAAGTTCCCTGTTGGAAACTTTAACCTGAGCACTTGTCTGAGGGTGATAGGGGGTTGCCACTTTATGACGGACTCCATATCTCTACAGAAGAGAGTCCAACTGTCTGTTGCAGAAATGGCTTCCTCCATCACTAATAAGTGTCCTTGGAACACCAAACCGGCTAAAAATATATCTCTGAAGAAAGCTCATTACCACTTTGGCATCATTGGTGGGCAAAGCTACAACTTCCACCCATTTGGACACATAGTTAACTGTGGTGGATGAAATTGTGATCCATACTTCTTGTACTTGTATGAAATTTAATAATTGGCTCTATTTGAAGTCACAACTCCGTTCAACTAACCAGCAAGTGCACTGGGTCGTCCAAGTAATACCTTACGTGAGTAAGGGTCGATCCCACGGAGATTGTTGGTATGAAGCAAGCTATGGTCATCTTGTAAATCTCAGTTAAGTGGACTCATAAAGTCAAATGTGATTAGATTGGATAAATAAAAATAAATAAAATAAAAAGGGATAGAAATACTTATGTAAATCAGTAGTGGAAATTTCAGATAGGCGTATGGAGATGCTGTTCTCCTCTTGAATCTCTACTTTCTTATTACATTCATCCAATCCTTCTTACTCCTTTCCATGGCAAGTTGTATGTAGGGCATCACCGTCGTCAATGGCTACTTTTAATCCTCTCGGGAAAATGGTCCTATGCGCTGCACTGCATGGCTAATCGTCTGGAGGCATCACCCTTGCCGATGGCTACATCCCATCCTCTCAGTGAAAATGGTCCAAATGCTCTGTCACAGCATGGCTAATCATCTGTCGGTTCTCAATCAGGTTGGAATAGAATCCATTCATTCTTTTACGTCTGTCACTAACGCCCAGCCTTCAGGAGTTTGAAGCTCGTCACAGTCATTCAATACCGGAATCTTACTCGGAATACCACAGACAAGGTTAGACTTTCTAGATTTCCGGAATCCTACTCAGAATACCACAGACAAGGTTAGACTTTCTGGATTCCCATGAATGTCACCATCTATCTAGCTTATACCACGAAGATTCTGTTGGGGAATCTAAGAGATATGCGCCCGGCCTAAGGTAGAACGGAAGTGGTTGTCAATCACGCGCGTTCATAGGTGAGAATGATGATGAGTGTCACGGATCATCACATTCATCAAGTTGAAGTACAACGTATATCTTGGAATAAGAATAAAAGAGAATTGAATAGAAAATAATAGTAATTGAAACTTGAGGTACAGCAGAGCTCCACACCCTTAATCTATGGTGTGTAGAAACTCCACCGTTGAAAATACATAAGTGAAAGGTTCAGGCATTGCCGAATGGCCAGCCCCCTTAATGATCAAAGGACCGAATGATCAAAGACTAAAACAGTAAAAGATTAAACTGTCAAAAGATGTCTAATACAGTAGTAACTTATCCTATTTATACTAGACTAGCTACTAGGGTTTACATGAGTAAGTAATTGATGCATAAATCCACTTCCGGGGCCCACTTGGTGTATGCTTGGGCTGAGCTTGATCTATCCACGAGCTGAGGCTTTTCTTGGAGTTGAACTCCAAGTTATAGCGTGTTTTGGGCGTTCAACTCCGGATCATGACGTGTTTCTGGCGTTTAACTCCAGACAGCAGCATGTACTTGGCGTTCAACGCCAGATTACATCGTCAATTTCCGAATGAAGTATTGACTATTATATATTGCTGGAAAGCTCTGGATGTCTACTTTCCAACGCCGTTAAGAGCACGCCAATTAAACTTCTGTAGCTCCAGAAAATCCATTTCGAGTGCAGGGAGGTCAGATTCCAACAACATCAGCCGTCCTTTTGTCAGCCTTTTTCAGAGTTTTGCTCAAGTCCCTCAATTTCAGCCAGAAATTACCTGAAATCACAGAAAAACACAAACTCATAGTAAAGTCCAGAAATGTGAATTTAACATAAAAAACTAATGAAAACATCCCTAAAAGTAGCTTGAACTTACTAAAAACTACCTAAAAACAATGCCAAAAAGCGTATAAATTATCCGCTCATCACAACACCAAACTTAAATTGTTGCTTGTCCCCAAGCAACTGAAAATCAATTAGGATAAAAAGAAGAGAATATACTATAAATTTCAAAATATCAATGAATATTAATTCTAATTAGATGAGCGGGACTTGTAGCTTTTTGCTTCTGAACAGTTTTGGCATCTCACTTTTTCCTTGAAGTTTAGAATGATTGGCTTTCTCTAGGAGCTTAGAATTTCGGATAGTGTTATTGACTTTCCTAGTTAAGTATGTTGATTCTTGAACACAGCTACTTATGAGTCTTGGCCGTGGCCTTAAGCGTTTTGTTTTCCAGTATTACCACCGGATACACAAATGCCACAGACACATGACTGGGTGAACCTTTTCAGATTGTGACTAAGCTTTGCTAGAGTCCCCAGTTAGAGGTGTCCAGAGCTCTTAAGCACACTCTTTTGCTTTGGATCACGACTTTAACCACTCAGTCTCAAGCTTTTCACTTGGACCTTCATGACACAAGCACATGGTTAGGGACAGCTTGATTTAGCCGCTTAGGCCTAGATTTTATTTCCTTGGGCCCTCCTATCCATTGATGCTCAAAGCCTTGAATCCTTTTTACCCTTGCCTTTTGGTTTTAAGGGCTATTGGCTTTTTCTGCTTGCTTTTTCTTTTTCTTTCTATTTTTTCACCATTTTTTCTTTTTTTTTCGCAAGCTTTTTACTTTTCACTGCTTTTTCTTGCTTCAAGAATCAATTTCATGATTTTTTAGATCATCAATAACATTTTTCCTTATTCATCATTCTTTCAAGAGCCAACAATTTTAACATTCATAAACAACAAGATCAAAAATATGCACTGTTCAAGCATTCATTCAGAAAACAAAAAGTATTGTCACCACATCAATATAATTAAATTAAATTCAAGGACAATTTTCGAAATTCATGTATTTCTTGTTCTTTTGAATTAAAACATTTTTCATTTAAGAGAGGTGAAGGATTAATGGGATTATTCATAACTTTAAGACATAGTTACTAAACACTAATGATCATGAAATAAAGACACAAAACATAAATAAACATGAAGCATAAAAATCAAAAAACAGAGAAATAAGAACAAGGAATGAGTCCACCTTAGTGAGGGTGGCGCCTTCTTGAAGAACCAATGGTGCTCTTTGAGCTCCTCTATGTCTCTTCCTTGCTTCTGTTGAATGATCCCTAGTGATTTTGGTGCTCCTATCCTTAGTTGCTCCCAATAATTGTGTGGAGGACAATTTATCCCCTGGGGTATCTCAGGGATCTCTTGATTTGCAGTCAAATGTTCTACCATTGAGCTATAAACCCTTTAGATGAGTCTTTCCATCTCCCATGACTTAGAGGTGGAAGCTTTTTGTTTTCCCTTTTCTCTTTTTTTTTTCCTTTTTTTTTGAGGTTTCTCTAAATTGTTGATTTTTAGTCTCTCTTGACTTCCTCTTCAGAGTCCTTTCAGGTTCAAGATTAGCTTCATCAAGAGTGCCTTTTTCCTTGTTCCTGCTCATATAAAAGAGAAGAGGAAAAGAAAAGGAAGAGGAATCCTCTATGTCACAGTAAAGAGGATCCTTATTATTAGTAGAAGAAGAAAGGGGATAATGGAAGGAGAGGGATGAATAGTCTGTATAAAGAGTAAAGATAGGGGAGGTGATAAGAGATGAAGAGAAGTGTTAGTAAATAAATAAATAAATAGAAGAAGATGAGAGAGGGATTTTCGAAAATATTTTTGAAAAGGAGTTAGTAGTTTCGAAAATTAAAAATGAATTAAAATTAAAATTAAAATTTGAAACAATTAGTTAATTAAAAAGAATTTTTTGAAAAAGAGGGAGGTATTTTCGAAAATTAGAGAGGGAAAAGTAGTTAGGTGGTTTTGAAAAAGATAAGAAACAAACAAAAAGTTAATTAGTTAGTTGAAAAAGATATTAAAATCAAATTTGAAAAGATAAGAAGATAAGAAGTTAGATAAGATATTTTAAAATCAAATTTTTTGAAAAAGATAAAATTTTGAAAAAGATATGATAAAGAGATAAGATAAGAAGATGTGATAAAAAGATATGTTTGAAAAAGATTTAATTTTTAAAATTAAAATTAATTACTTAACTAACAAGTAACTACAAGATATGATTCTAGAATTTAAAGATTGATCCTTTCTTAACAAGAAAGTAACAAACTTCAAATTTTTGAATCATTCACATTAATTGTTAGCTAATTTTCGAAAATTTGATATAAAGATAAGAAAAAGATTTTGAAAATATTTTGAAAAATATTTTTGAAATTTTCGAGAAAGAGGAAAAATTGGAGAAGATATGATTTTTGAAAAAGATTTTGAAAAGATAAGATTTTTAAATTTTGAAAATTTGACTTGACTTGTAAGAAATAACTAATTTTAAAATTTTTTGACTAAGTCAACTCAAATTTTTGAAAATTATGAGAAAAATAAGGAAAAGATATTTTTTTGATTTTTTGAATTTTTAATTATGAGAGAGAAAAACACAAACATGAAAATTTTGGATCAAAACACTTAATGCATGCAAGAACACTATGAATGTCAAGATGAACACCAAGAACACTTTGAAGATCATGATGAACATCAAGAACATATTTTTGAAAAAATTTTTGATGCAAAGAAAACATGGAAGACACCAAACTTAGAAATCTTTAATGCATGGACTCTAACAAACAAAAACTGCATATGAAAAACAAGAAAACATCAAGATCAAACAAGAGGACTTACCAAGAACAACTTGAAGATCATGAAGAACACTATGAATGCATGAATTTTTCGAAAAAAATGCAAGAAAAATTTTTAAAGCATGCAATTGACATCAAACTTAAAAATTGACTCAAGACTCAAACAAGAACACAAAATATTTTTGGTTTTTATGATTTTATGAATTTTTTTTGTATTTTTATTAATTTTTTCGAAAAACATTATTAGAAAAACGAAAAATAAATAAAAAAATTTTGAAAGATTTTTTTGAAAACTTTTTGAAAAGAAAATTACCTAATCTGAGCAACAAGATAAACTGTCAATTGTTCAAACTCAACAATCCCCGGCAACGGCGCCAAAAACTTGGTGGACGAAATTGTGATCCATACTTATTGTACTTGTATGAAATTTAATAATTGGCTCTATTTGAAGTCACAACTCCGTTCAACTAACCAGCAAGTGCACTGGGTCGTCCAAGTAATACCTTACGTGAGTAAGGGTCGATCCCACGGAGATTGTTGGTATGAAGCAAGCTATGGTTATCTTGTAAATCTCAGTTAAGTGGACTCATAAAGTCAAATGTGATTAGATTGGATAAATAAAAATAAATAAAATAAAAAGGGATAGAAATACTTATGTAAATCAATAGTGGGAATTTCAGATAGGCGTATGGAGATGCTGTGCTCCTCTTGAATCTCTACTTTCTTATTACATTCATCCAATCCTTCTTACTCCTTTCCATGGCAAGTTGTATGTAGGGCATCACCGTCGTCAATGGCTACTTTTAATCCTCTCGGGAAAATGGTCCTATGCGCTGTCACTGCATGGCTAATCGTCTGGAGGCATCACCCTTGCCGATGGCTACATCCCATCCTCTAAGTGAAAATGGTCCAAATGCTCTGTCACAGCACGGCTAATCATCTGTTGGTTCTCAATCAGGTTGGAATAGAATCCATTGATTCTTTTGCGTCTGTCACTAACGCCCAGCCTTCAGGAGTTTGAAGCTCGTCACAGTCATTCAATATCGGAATCTTACTCGGAATACCACAAACAAGGTTAGACTTTCCAGATTCCCGGAATCCTATTCGAAATACCACAGACAAGGTTAGACTTTCCGGATTCCCATGAATGCCGCCATCTATCTAGCTTATACCACGAAGATTCTGTTGGGGAATCTAAGAGATATGCGCCCGGCCTAAGGTAGAACGGAAGTGGTTGTCAATCACGCGCGTTCATAGGTGAGAATGATGATGAGTGTCACGGATCATCACATTCATCAAGTTGAAGTACAACGTATATCTTGGAATAAGAATAAAAGAGAATTGAATAAAAAATAATAGTAATTGTATTGAAACTTGAGGTACAGCAGAGCTCCACACCCTTAATCTATGGTGTGTAGAAACTCCACCGTTGAAAATACATAAGTGAAAGGTTCAGGCATGGCCGAATAGCCAGCCCCCTGAATGATCAAAGGACCGAATGATCAAAGACTAAAACAGTCAAAGATTAAACTGTCAAAAGATGTCTAATACAGTAGTAACTTATCCTATTTATACTAGACTAGCTACTAGGGTTTACATGAGTAAGTAATTGATGCATAAATCCACTTCCGGGGCCCACTTGGTGTATGCTTGGGCTGAGCTTGATCTATCCACGAGCTGAGGCTTTTCTTGGAGTTGAACTCCAAGTTATAGCGTGTTTTGGGCGTTCAACTCCGGATCATGACGTGTTTCTGGCGTTTAACTCCAGACAGCAGCATGTACTTGGCGTTCAATGCCAGGTTACGTCGTCAATTTCCGAATAAAGTATAGACTATTATATATTGCTGGAAAGCTCTGAATGTCTACTTTCCAACGCCGTTAAAAGCGCGCCAATTGGAGTTCTGTAGCTCCAGAAAATTTATTTCGAGTGCAGGGAAGTCAGATTCCAATAGCATCAGCAGTCCTTTTGTCAGCCTTTTTCAGAGTCTTGCTCAAGTCCCTCAATTTCAGCCAGAAATTACCTGAAATCACAGAAAAACACACAGACTCATAGTAAAGTCTAGAAATGTGAATTTAACATAAAAACTAATGAAAACATCCCTAAAAGTAGCTTGAACTTACTAAAAACTACCTAAAAACAATGCCAAAAAGCGTATAAATTATCCGCTCATCAAACTGCCACTAGAATATAGTTGTTTGAATGTGAGGGTGGAAAAGGTCCCATGAAATCAATACCCCACACATCAAACAACTCAACCTCAAGAATTCCCTGCTGTGGCATTTCATGGTTGGCAGGGAGATTTACAGCTTTTTCACATTTGCCACAGTGCTTCAAATGCCCTTGAGTCCCTGAAAAGAGTCGGCCAGTAAAACCCGCTCTGAATGACTTTTGTAGCTGTCCTTTCACCACCAACGTGGCCTTCATAATCAGACCCATGACAGTGCCAAAGAATCTGCTGCTTTTCCTCATCCGGGACACATCTCTGGATTATTCCATCTGAGCACCTTTTAAAAAGGTACGGTTCTTTCCAAATGTAGTACTTTGCATCAGTTAGTAGCTTCTTCACCTGTTGCCTACTGTACTCCCTTGGGATAAAATTCATGGCCATATAATTTGCAATGTCTGCAAACCATGGTGCCTGCTGAATGAGGAACAATTGCTCATCTGGGAATGTCTTAATCACAGCTGTGGGTGGTTGTACTCCTGCTTCCGGCTTAATTCTGGAGAGATGGTCAGCTACTTGATTCTCTGACCCTTTTCTGTCTTTTATCTCAATATCAAACTCCTGAAGGAGCAACACCCATCTGATTAATCTTGGTTTAGAATCCTGTTTGGTTAGAAGGTACTTCAAAGCAGCATGATTAGTATAAATAATAACCTTAGAACCAAGTAAATAGGACCTAAACTTATCAACAGCGTACACAACAACTAATAATTCCTTTTCTGTAGTTGTGTAATTCTTTTGGGCATCATTTAACACACGATTGGCATAGTAAATGACATGTACAAGCTTACCATGCCTCTGTCCTAAAACAGCTCCTATAGCAAAATCACTAGCAACCTCTACTTAACATTAGTTGGTGGTGGTAATTTTTCAATTACCTCTACTTTTGCTCTATCAACCTCAATTCCTTTACTTGAAATCCGATGTCCAAGAACAATACCTTCTGTAACCATAAAATGGCATTTTTCCCAATTTAAAACAAGGTTTGATTCTTGACACCGTTTCAAGACAAGAGATAAATGTTTAAGGCAGGATTCAAAAGAATTACCAAAAATAGAAAAGTCATCGATAAATACCTGAATAAACTTTTCAACCATATCAGAAAAAATTGAAAGCATACACCTCTGAAAAGTTGCTGGAGCATTGCAAAGTCCAAAAGGCATTATTTTGTAGGCAAATACTCAAAAGGGGCATGTGAATGCTGTCTTCTCCTGATCTTGAGGGTCCACTGCAATTTGATTATATCCAGAATATCCATCTAAAAAAATAATAAAATGCATGACCAGCTAACCTTTCAAGCATCTGATAAATGAAAGGCAGGGGGAAATGATCTTTTCTTGTAGCAGTGTTGAGCTTCCTGTAGTCTATACACATTCTCCATCCTGTGGCTGTTCTTGTGGGGATAAGCTCATTCTTTTCGTTCTTGATCACTGTCATCCCTCTTTTCTTGGGAACTACCTGTACAGGACTTACCCAAGGACTGTCAGAAATACGATAAATAATTCCTGCTTCCCATAGTTTCATTACCTCTTTTTGGACCACCTCTTTCATGGTTGGATTGAGTCTCATTTGTGGTTGCACAACTGGTTTAGCATCATCTTCAAGGAGAATCTTGTGCATACACTTGGTTGGACTAATCCCCTTTAAGTCACTAATGGTCCACCCAAGAGCTGTTTTATGGCTCTTGAGCACTAAAATAAGCGCCTCTTCCTCTTCAGGCTTCAGAGAAGAGCTAATAATCACTGGATATGAGTCATTCTCACCCAAGAATACATATTTCAGAGAAGGTGGTACGGATTTGAGCTCGAGCTTGGGGACTTCCTCCTCTGCTTTAGGCGTGTGGACCATAGCCTTCTGGGGTGGTGAATAATCAATTTCAACTAATTCATACTCAGAGATAGGATCCAGAATGTCATCAAGTACCTAAGCTTTCAGTACCTCTTGAACAAGTGGTTCAATAACATCTATTTTCATACACCCTTCAGAATCATTAGGGTGCTTAAGAGCTTCAAAAATATGAAGGACCACCTGTTCTTCATTGACCCTCAGGGTTAATTCACCATTTTGTACATCAATCAGAGCTCTACCTGTAGCTAAAAAGGGTCTACCAAGTATGATAGAGGATTTTACTTCCTTTTCCATGTCTAATACAACAAAATCAATAGGAAAGATGAATGGTCCTACTTTAACTAGTAAATCCTCAACAACACCCACAGGTAATTTAATAGAAAGGTCAGCAAGTTGAAGAGAAATACGAGTGGGTTTTACCTCCTCAATTTGAAGCTTTTTCATCACTAAAAGTGGGATGAGATTGATGCTGGCTCCAAGGTCACATAAAGCTCTCTGAATGGTGACATCTCCAATGGTGCAAGGAATGACAAAGCTCCCTGGGTCTGGCATCTTCTCAGGAAGGTTGTGTTGAATAATGGCACTGCATTCCTTGGTTAACACCACTATTTCTTGTTCCTTCTAGTACCTCTTGTGGGTCAACAATTCTTTCATAAATTTAGCATAGAGAGGCATTTGCTCCAGAGCCTCTACAAAGGGAATGTTGATCTGTAGCTTCTTGAAGACATTTAAAAATTTAGAGAACTATTTTTCTTTGGAAGCCTTCTGAAGCCTCTGAGGGTATGGCATTTTTTTCTTGTATTCAGGAGCCTTTGGCAAGGTAGGATAAGTGTCAAGAGAATCAAGGAAAGGATTGTCTGCACGCTTAGGAGGTGTGTGCTCGACTTCTTCCTTCTTCTCCTCTGGGGCTTCTTTTCCAACTAATTCTTCATTGGCCTTGGTCTCAGAACCAGTTACTTTACCACTTCTCAACTGAATAACCTTGCAGTCTTCTCTTGGGTTCACCACTGTATCACTTGGAAATGTGCTTGCAAACCTCTCAGGTAATTGCTTGCTTATTTGGCCCATTTGCATTTCTAAGTTTCTAATGGAGGCTTTGGTTTCCTGCATGAAACTCATCATCATCTCCCAATTAGAATCTTCTTTGGATTTAGAGTTTGCCTGATGAGGTGGTTGTTGCTGTTGAGCCTGAAATTGGCAGTTATTGTAATTATTCTGTTGGAAGCCGCCCTGAGAATTATTGTTAAAATTCTGAGGTCTCTGAGATTGGTCTCTCCACCCAAAATTTGGGTGATTCCTCCATCATTAATTGTAAGTCTTAGAATAAGGATCATTGTTGGGATTTCTAGTAGCACTCCCCATGTAATTGACCTGTTCAGAAGAAGCTTGAGCATAATCATAGTTATTATTCTGCACAAAATTACTTGTCATGTCATACGAGGCTTCTTGAGGGGGATTTTTGGGTGTTGATAGCTGAGACTTGCATGCCACCCATCTGTTGAGTAAGAAGATTTATTTGCTGAGACATAAGCTTGTTCTGAGCAAGAATAGCATTAAGAGTTTTCACTTCCATGACAGCCTTCTTCTGAGGAACCTCAGAGTTCACAGGATTCCTGTTAGAGGAGTATAAATATTGGTTGATAGAAACCAATTCAATAAGCTCAATAGTCTCCTCCAGTGTCTTCTTCTTGTGCAATGAACCTCCTGCAGAATTATCTAAGCACATTTTGGACATTTCACCCAAGCCTTCATAAAATATGTCTATTTGTGTCCATTTGGAGAACATTTCTGGAGGGCATTGCCTAATCAGTAGCTTGTATCTCTCCCAAGCTTCATACAGAGTCTCACCAACCTTCTGTCTGAAGGTCTAAACCTCCATCCTAAGCTTAGTCAGCTTCTTTGGTGGGAAAAATTTTGTGAGAAACTCAGTAACAACCTTGTTCCAAGTATCCAAACTGTCCTTGGGTTGAGAATCTAGCCATAGTTTTACTCCATCCCTCAGAGCAAACGGGAAGAGCATTAGTTTGTACACATCTGGGTTCACTCTATTTGTCTTCACAGTATCACAAATCTGCAGAAAACTTGAAATGAATTGATTTGGGTCTTCGTGGGGAAGACCATGATACTAGCAATTTTGTTGCACCAGGGTGACCAGTTGAGGCTTCAACTCAAAGTTGTTTGCAGCAATATGAGGCACCACGATGCTTTTTCCATAAAGATCTGCAGTAGGAGAAGAGTAAGAGCCAAGTACTCTCCTTTGTTGCTCATTCACATTAGGATTTGCCACATTGGCATTATCAGCATTGTTAGCATCCATAGTGGATTCTGCAGCCTTGTACAATCTTGCCTGTTGTAAACGTCGCCTGAAAGTCCTTTCAGGTTCAGGATCAAAGTCTAAGAGATGTTCTTTATCTCTGTTCCTGCGCATAAACAAACAGAAAACAAGAAAAGATGGGAATCTCTACGTCAGAGTGTAGAGAATTCCCAGTGAGGTAACCTGTGTAAAAAAAATACTAAATAGAAAAGAAATAATGAATAGATAACACCAAACTTAATTTCAGAAAATAAAAAAAATATTGGTGCTATTTATTTAAAAAAAAAATTTTGAAATTCAAAGAATTTTTTTAAATAAAATTAAAACTAAAATGCCTAATCTAAGCAATCAAACAACTAACAGTTGTTAATCACTATCAATCCCTGGCAACGGCGCCAAAAACTTGATGTGGTATTTTACAATCCACACTACTAACCGGCAAGTGCACCGGGTCGTACCAAGTAATACCTTACGTGAGTAAGGGTTGATCCCACGAGGATTGATGCATCAAGCAACAATAGCGTTGATAGGATTAGTTAGGCAAGCAAAAAAGAGTGTTTTGGTATTCAAAGAGCATTAAACACAGACAAGTAAATAAGTTGGGAATAAAATATTAAGAAGGCAGTTAAGGTTTCAGAGTTATCTATTTTTCCAGATTAACTTTTATTACTAATTAATTTAATCATGCAAGATTTAATTTCATGGCAAACTATATGTGACTAGACCCTAATTCCTTAGACCTTCCTAGTCTCCTCTAAAATTTATCAACTGCCAATTCCTTGGTCAATTAATTCCAATTAGAGGGTGATGATCAATTTCTAGTTTATATGCCAAAAGAATCCTAATTATCCAAAAATAAAGGGATTATATGTCACGTATCCCGTTAAATACAAACAATTAGAAATTTAGTATAATATGTTTTCAAGCTATTGTTCAAGTAAAGAGCTTTTCCAAGTTTTACAAGAACTCAATTAGAACATGGGTCATACTTCCGTTCCACCCATATTCATAAAGTAAAGAACGAAAATAATTATTGAAATATAAATCATAAATCAAAGCATGAATTAAATTAAAAAGATCAAACGAATCAATCCATGAAAATAGATAGAGCTCCTAACCTTAACAATGGAGGATTAGTTGCTCATGGTTCCGAGAAGAAAAATAAGGGTTCTAGTAAAATAATCTATGTCCTTGTCTAAATGTACAAAGTTCCTATTTATTACTAATCCTAATAGGTTTAAAATCTAAAATTAAAAATAATATCTTTTCCTAAAAGATAAGATTTGAATTTAAATTCGAATTAATTAACAGATCTTCAGTTGATGGGTGGTAACCACTTGATTTGTCCATTCTGCAGCTTCAAATCTGTGTTTTCTGGGCATGAAACTGGGTCAAAAACAGCCCAGAAATCGTAAACAACATTTTCTGTATTATTGCAGATCGCGCATGTGGCGCGTCCGCGTCGTCCACGCGCTCGCGTCATTTGTTCAGACTCTAGTCCACGCATTCGCGTCAGGCACGCGATCGCGTCATTGCAATTTCTCCATTCGGCGCGGTCGCGTGAGCCATGCGTCCGCGTCGGTCTTCACTGGTCATCTCTTTGGTTTCTTTCTTTTCTCTGCAGAAACTTCATCAAATCCCTCCGAATGCTACCTAAAATAAATAAAATTGTACAAAACTCAAAATAGCATCCATGGTGGCTAAAATATAATTAATTCTTAATTAAATTCAACAAATTAGATATAAATTCACTAGGAAAAGATAGACAAGATGCTCACGCATCACCCATCACTAAGAAAAGGATGGAGCAAACTAGAAAGCATGCACATGAGCATGTGCAACTGCCTCAATAGAAATCCCTGAGATGCCTCAAGGGATGTATTTTCCTCCCCAAAATTTTTGGGATCAACTGAATACCTCTTTGTGAGAGTGGAGCTCAAACGTGGAGCAACTGAGGTTGGAACATCAAGAGCACTCCACCATCCTCCATGAAATAGAGAAGATCTGAATATATGAGGGAAGAACAACAGAGACAAGGGCGTGACATTGAAGAGATCAAGCACTACATTGAATCCTCAAGGAGGAGTAATAGCCACCATCACTAAGGTGGATTCATTCTCTTAATTCCCTTTTCGCATGTTACTTTTTTCTATTTTCTATTATGTTTTATTGTCTGTTCTCTTGTTCTTATTGCATGATCATCTATGTCTTAAGGCTATAAAATATTCCATATATCTCTCACCTTGCTTAAAAGAAAATCTTATTTTAAAAGAATTGAGAGATACATGAACTTTGAGTTATATAATAAGAATAGTCAATTATCTTGATGTGGTGACGTTGATTTTTTCTGAATGTATAAATGAACAATGCTTTATTTGAAATTGGAATTAAGAATGTTGGCTCTTGAAAGAATGATGATGAAAGTTAAAATTGAAAGTGAAATATATATATATATATATATATATATATATATATATATATATATATATATGCGAAAAAACCAAAAGAAATAAAAAGTAGAAAAAGCCAATAGCTCTTTAAACCAAAAAGCAAGAGCAAAAATCCAATAACCCTTTAAAACAAAAGGCAAGGGTAAAAGGATCCAAGACTTTGAGCATCAATGGTTAGGAGGGCCTAAATAAAACAAAATTCTGGCCTAAGCGGCTTAACCAAGATGTCCCTAACCATGTGCTTATGGTGTGAAGGTGTCAAGTGAAGAAATTGAGACTGAGCAGTTAAAGTCGTGATCCAAAGCAAAAAGAGTGTGCTTAAGAACTTTGGACACCTCTATCTGGGGATTCTAGTAAAGCTGAATCACAATCCGAAAGGGTTCACCCAATTAAGTGTCTGTGGCATTTATGTATCCAGTGGTAATACTGAAAAACAAAGTGCTTAAGGCCCCGGCCAAGATTCTAAAAAGCTGTCTTCAAGAATAAAAAAGAACTAAACTAGGAGAGTCAATAATATCATCTGGATTCTAAGTTCCTTAAGAAATCAACACTTCTGAGTTTCAATGGATAGTAAGATGCCAAAACTATTCAGAAGCAAAAATCTACTAAGTCCTGCTCATCTAATTGAACTGAGCTTCATTGAAAGCTCTGAGATTTATTGTATCTTACTCTTTTATCCTACTTTGTTTTTCGTTGCTTGGGGACAAGCAACAGTTTAATTTTGGTGTTTTGATGAGTGACGCGTGAGCATCTTCTCTATCTTTTCCTAGTTAATTTGCATTTGAATTATTAAGTTTAATCAAGATATAATTACTTTTAGCCATTATGAATGCTACTTTGAGTTGTTTGCAATTTCTGTATATTTCAGGTAGCATTCAGATGGATTTGACGGAGTTTTGTAGCAGAAAAAGAAGAAACGAATGATGCTGTCAACCCCAACCTTCTTGCACTCAAACAAGAATAACTTGAGCTACAGAGGTCCCATTGATGTAATTCTTACATCATTGGAAAGCTAACTTTCAGATCTTTCTAACGATATATAATAGTGTACCCTTTTCTTCCATTTCGTACGGACTATTCCATGCTAAACTTGATCATTGTCAAGTTCGGCGCCAGCATCAAGAGTTCCAAGAAAGCACACGTTGCCATCTCCACGCCGAACTTGAGTTTACTCAAGTTCGGCGCCAACTCAAAGGATCCAAGGAATGTATATGCACACCACTCCACGCCAAACTTGATCATTGTCAGGTTTGGCGCCACAACCTTTGGTACAAAAGTGGTCCCATTCTCTCATACAAGGCTGCACGTAGATTTTAATTTATTTTGATTAAATTTTATTTTATTTTTTAAATATGAAAAGATATTATTTAATTTTAGGAAATATAATTTAAATTAATTAGTATTAGATATAAAAGGAAAAAGAATCATCCCTTCGGGCTTCTCTCTTCTCTTCTACCTCATTCTGTAATTAACAGTTTTTTTGAATCTTAGTTTTTTCTCTGAACAATGGGCAACTAAACCTCTACTGTTAAAGTTAGGAGCTCTGTCTATTGTATGGATTGATACTATTATTTTCCTATTTTAATTCATGTACTAATTTATAATTCAAGAATTGTTTTCGTTCTTTATTTTATGAATCTAGGTGGAACAGAAGTATGACCTTGGTTCTAATTGAGTTCTTGTATAACTTAGAAAAGCTCTTTACTTAAACAACAGCTTGAAAACAATTTCTCCTAAATTTCTAATTATCTGGACTTAACGGGATACATGACATATAATCCTCTTATATTTGGGTAATTAGGGTTTTTGTGGCATATAAACTAGAATTGAACTTCATCCTCTAATTGGAATTAAGTGACCAAGGAATTGGCGATTGATGAAGGTTAGAGGAGACTAAAAAGGTCTAAGGAATTAGGGTTTAGTCACTTATAGTTTGCCATGAATTAAATCTTGCACGATTAAAATAGTTAGTAAGAAAAGTCAATCCAAAAAATAGATAACTCTAAAGGCTTAACTATTTCTCCATATATTATTCACAACTCATTTACTGCTGCTTTCTGATATTCTGAATTTACTATTAATGCTTTTGAAACTTCAAACACCATTTTTTGTTTGTCTGACTAAGCCAATCACTCAATCATTGTTGCTTGATCCATCAATCCTCGTGGGATCGACCCTCATTCACTTGAGGTACTACTTGGTACGACCCGGTGCACTTGCCGGTTAGTTTGTGGTTATAAATTTCGCACCATGTTTTTGGCGCCGTTGCCGGGGATTGACTGTGATTACCAACTATTAGTTGTTTGATTGTTTAGATTTGGCATTTTAGTTTTAATTTTATTTAATTGTTGCTTTATTATTTTCGAAAATTAGTACTAGTATTTTTTCTTAATTTCTGAAATTAAGTTTGGTTACCTAGTTAATTTTATTTTAATTTTTCCATTTAATTTTCATGAAAATTTCAAATTTTTGTAGCTTTCTTTTTATCATTATTTTTGAATTTTTACTGTTTTATTTTTATTTTATTTCTTTACACAAGTTACCTCACTAGAAATTCTCTACACTCTGACGTAGAGAATCCCATATTTTCTTGTCTTCTGTCTGTTTATGAGCAGGAACAGGGACAAGGAACCTCTTCTTGATTTTGATTCTGAACCCAAAAGGACTTTGAGGCGGCGCTTGCAACAAGCTAGACTTTACAAGGTTGTAGAGTCCACCATGGATCATAATCATGCTGCTAATGCTAATGTGGTAAATCCAGTTGAGAATGGACAACCCAGAAGAGTACTTGGCTCATACTACTCCCAATGCAGATCTTTATGGAAAAAGAATTGTGGTGCCTCCTATAGCTGCAAAGAACTTTGAGTTGAAACTACAGCTAGTCAATCTTGTGCAACAAAACTGTCAGTATCATGGACTCCCTCAGGAAGATCCAAATCAGTTTATTTCTATTTTTTTGCAGATTTGTGACACTATAAAAACTAATGGAGTGAACCTTAAAGTGTACAAACTCATACTCTTCCCATTTGCTCTGAGGGATAGAGCAAATCTGTGGTTAGATTCTCAACCCAAGGAGAGTCTGGATACTTGGGATAAGGTTGTCACTGGGTTTCTGACTAAATTTTTTCCACCTAAAAAGCTGACTATAAGCTTAGGGTGGAGGTTCAAACCTTCAGGCAGAAGGATGGTGAGACCTTCTATGAAGCCTAAGAGAGATACAACCTGCTGACTAGGCAATGCTCTCCAGATATGTTTTCTAAATGGACTTAGCTAGATATCTTTTATGAAGGCTTGGGTAAAATGTCCAAGATGTGTTTAGATAATTCTGCAGGTGGTTCATTGTATATGAAGAAGACACCGGAGAAAACTACTGAGCTTATTGAATTGGTTGCTAGCAACCAATATTTATACTCATCTAATAGGAATCTTGTGAACCCTGAAACCTCTCAGAAGAAAGGCGTGCTGGAAGTAGAAGCTTTTGATGCTCTTCTTGCTCAGAACAAAATTTTGACTCAGCAAATGAATCTGATTACTCAACAACTGAGTGGGATGTAGGTTTCAGCTATTAATACTCAGATTGCACCTCAAGAGGCTCCTTATGACATGACTGGTAGCTTTATGCAAGGTGAGAATTATGGTTATGCTCAATTTCCTTCTGAACAGGTAAACTATATGAGGAATGCTCCTAGAAACCCCAATAATGATCCATATGCTAAGACCTATAATTAGGGGTGGAGAAATTACCCAAATTTGGGGTGGAGAGAGCAACCTCAGAGGCCACATAATTTTAACAATAATTCTCAGGGTGATTTTCAACAGAATAATTTTAATAACCACCAGTTTCAGTCATCTCAGCAAGCAACTCCTCAGTCTCAAAAATACTACTGATTTGGAAGCAATATTGGCAAGCTTTATACAAGAAACCAAAGCATCAATCAAGAGCTTGGGGGTTCAAATGAGTCAATTAGCCACAAAAGTTAATGAAATTGATCAGAGGATCACTAATAGCCTTCCTGGTAACACAATTCCAAATCCAAGAGAGGAATGCAAGGCTATCACCTTGATAAGTGGACAAGTGGCAAGTACGAAAACACAAGTTAATGCAGAGCCAGTTGAAAAAGAAGCTCCAGATGAAAAGAAGGAAGAAGTAGATCACGTCCCTCCAAAGCGTGCATATAACCCATTCCCAGACTCTCTTGACATTTATCCTACATTGCCAAAGGCTCCTGAGTATAAGCCTAAAATGCCATATCCTTAGAGACTTCAAAAGGAGACCAAGGGCAAGAAGTTTTCAAAGTTCTTGGAAGTCTTCAGAAAGTTGCAAATCAATATTCCTTTTACTGAGGTTTTGGAGTAAATGCCTCTCTATGTCAAATTTAGAAGGAGTTGTTGTCAAAGAAGAAGCCTTTAAAGGGAGATGAGATAGTGGTCCTGACTAAGGAATGCAGTGCCATTATTCAGAATAACTTACCAAGGAAGATGCCAGATCCAAGGAGCTTTCAAATTCCATGCACCATTGGGAGCACAACCTTTGAGAAAGCGTTATGTGATTTGGGAGCAAGCATTAATTTAATGCCCTTGTCTGTGATGAAAAAGTTGCAAATCTAAGAGGCACAACCCATAAGGATAGCATTACAGATGGCAGACAAATCTATAAAGCCAGCATATGGATTAATGGAGAATATCTTGGTCAAAGTGGGTAAGTTCTTCCTCCTAGCAGATTTTGTGATTCTTGACACGGGGGAGGATGAGAATGCCTCTATAATCCTAGGAAGACCTTTCCTAGCCACTGGGAGAGCTCTAATTGATGTAGAAATGGGTGCATTAGTGCTTAGAATGCATAATGAGCAACTGGTCTTTCATGTCTTCAAAGATATGCATTCAACAGGTAAAGAAGAGAGGTGCATGCAGACTGAGCTTATTACTCCAAACCTTCAAGAACTCCCTGATGATGCACAACAGAATCTGTAACTCAAACCTCCTTTGGTGACAATCAATGAAATTCCTCATAACATCAAACCTAAGTTTGGTGTCGGGAATGCATCATCGGCCAAGGAGGAGGTTATCAAAAAGAAGAAAGTACCCAGGGGATGGAGAAACAAAAAGATTTCCACTGAAGACTTCTCCTCAGGAATAAAGGTGGTATTCACTGCATGCCCAATCCTACCTCATACAGTGAACAGGATCCTGTCTCTTGAGTATATAGAGTTGATCAATGGGAGCATAGGAAAAAAGTTCACAGTGAGGGGTGAAGAGCTGAGCCCCTATAATCCTCCTTCTTAGAAGAGCTAACCGTCAAGCTAGTGACGGTAAAGAAGCGTTTGTCGGGAGGCAACCTGATGTTTTCGTATCCTTTATTTTGAATTCTGTTGTTTTGTTTTTTTATTTATTGTGTTGATTTTGTTTTGTCTGAGTTTTTACTATTTTTCTTTTGTTTTACGTGTGTTTTGATCGTGTAAAAAATTTAAAACAGGAACCCAGACACTTAAAAAAATTTTTGCCCACCCTGTAAAGGATTGACTCAGTCTGGTTAGCGCCAAACTTGGGATTCCCAAGTTTGGTGCTGAGTGCTACGTGAATAAGGGAAATTGGTTCTGCCAGGCCCAAGCCAAACATGGAAAATTCCAAGTTTGGCGTGGAGAACGGCGTAAGAATGAGCAAAACCAGCAAAAATTGATGCCAAACTTGAATTTTTCATATTTGGCGTGGGATTGGCGCACACAAAGAGATAAGTTCTCTGCCAGGGGACGCCGAACTTGGCTCCCCTGGGGTCTTTTTTTTTAAAAAAAAAGGGGTGGTGACGTTGAACTTCATCCACACTAAGTTTGGTGCCAGACTTGGCACATACATTCGGGGCCTCCAGCGCCAAACTTGATTCTAACCAAGTTTGTAGTCAACTTCCAAATATTAAGCCATATCAATCACAATCAACCAAATTTTATTACCAAATCCCATGACATTGGTCCCACCCCCTTCCTGATTCCCTTCCCTTTTTCCATCCTTTCCTTATATTCCCACCAACCCTTTTCTTTTTCCAAATCCCCACTTCCCTTTATCCCATCCCCATTCCCAAGTTCCTGCACCCTTGCCCACAACCCCACACTTGTGACATATATATAGACGTTTCCCTCCGCCCCCTCTTCTATACATTTATATATAACAAAATAAATAAATAAATAAATAACTATATATATATATAAACAAAAAAATATATTTATATTTTAATTATTTTAACCTCTCTTGTCTTTTTATCATTTTATTCTTCTTTTGCAATAATATTTATTTTTACTCCTCCGTATGTCTTTTTATGTCCCTCCCTGTTTTTAGTTTTTCTTTACTTGAGGACAATCAAACTTTTAAATTTGGTGTTGTCGCTTCACTTGTGAATTTTCTATCTATTTTAATGACACCAAATGGAGGCGAATTATCTTCACGAAAGAGCACAGCCTGAAGAATGATATGGCCATTAGGATAACTGAGGTGGTTGAGTTCCTTTCATTCTATATTCCCTCCCGTTCTTACTATGTTATGTCCTTGTTTTCTGCTATTTTGTCTTAGTTATTGCATGATCCTTTGTTATTTCAATTTATAGGTTCTAGTTTAATTTACTATTTTTATTCTATTATTTACTTTTAATTCCAAAAAGTGTCTCATGTATTGCTCACTGAGCTTGAATTCAAAAGAAAAAGAAAAAGATGTAGTGCATGAGAAATAGAGTTTATAAAAAAAAAAGAATGATCTTATTTACTTAAATGTGGTGGTGTTCTTTGTGATTCTGAATGTGACGAGCGGATAATTTATACGCTTTTTGGCATTGTTTTTAGTATGTTTTTAGTATGCTTTAGTTAGTTTTTATTATATTTTTATTAGTTTTTAGTTAAAATTCACTTTTCTGGACTTTACTATGAGTTTGTGTGTTTTTCTGTGATTTTAGGTATTTTCTGGCAGAAATTGAGGGACCTGAGCAAAAATCTGATTCAGAGGCTGAAAAGGACTGCAGATGCTGTTAGATTCTGACCTCCCTGCACTCGAAGTGGATTTTCTGGAGCTACAGAAGCCCAATTGGCGCGCTCTCAATTGCGTTGGAAAGTAGACATCCTGGGCTTTCCAGCAATATATAATAGTTCATACTTTGCCCGAGATTTAATGGCCCAAACCGGCGTTCCAAATCAGCTCAAGACTGCCCGGCGTTAAACGCCGGAACTGGCACAAGAATGGGATTTAAACGCCCAAACTGGCACAAAAGCTGGCGTTTAACTCCAAGAAAAGTCTCTACACATGAAAGCTTCAATGCTCAGCCCAAGCACACACCAAGTGGGCCCCGGAAGTGGATTTTAGAACTAAAAGACTGTGTTACCCTTGCTTTGTAATCTTTAGTCATTAGTCTAGTATTTATTTGAGAATTTTTACACTATTCAGAACCTCTTGACAGTCTACACGTTTTTCATATTGTATTCTCTATCAGTATGAGTTTCTAAACCTCCTAGGTTATGGGGAGGAGCTTTGCTGAGTTTTATGGATCAATAAAGTACTACCATTCTTTCTCAATTCGTGTTTGATTCTCTATTCTAAGATGTATCTTCGTTCTTAATTCTATGACTGCGTGCCTGACAATTATCCGTGTTCTTCTTGGGTTTGTGTGAATACGTAACTGGAAAGTATTGAACCACTAGCTTGATTATACATCTCTTAGATGGCTAATCGACGACTTCATTGGGGACTTCTCGAGACACCAGTTCAGCCGAGGTTTGGGGATATTAGAGTCTTTGTGGTAGAGACTAGAACCCAAAGGCACAACATTCTCTGATCCAAAAGATTCGACCTTGTCTGTGGCATTTTGAGTAGGATCATTAAGGAGAATGAACTATAGAAGCTTCACCCTCAATCAGAATGGATCCACACTAACCCTGGGGTTCAGATCTGGAGGAGCATTGGCGACCTCTCAACCGGCATCAACCACATACAGCCTGCCATAAAAGAAATCATTCACAGTTAAAAAAGAGAATAATACCAGAGTTAATCCATAAGGATAAAGCATCTCCAAACTTTAACCATCTTCTTATCATTACAAATAGGTCAACCTAGTTAAGATCTCTTTATTCTCTTTTATGCATTTAAAAAAATCCAACAACTTTTCTATCTGCCTAACTAAGATCTACAAGATAAACATAGCTTGCTTCAACCCACAATCCTCGTGGGATCGACCCTGACTCGGTCAGGTATTACTTGGACGACCCAGTACAATTGTTGGTTCAGTTGTACGAAGTGTGGGAATTTGTGCACAAAGGGTTTCCTTATCCCTGTTCCTGCTCACGATCAAGAAGCAAAGAAAGAAAAAGTAGGGGTCTCTTCTGTCAAATTATAGAGGACTCCAATAAAGATATCAAATGGAATAAAGTAATAAATAAAAAAAAGAAGAATTGGAAATAAGGATGGGGGGTTTACTTCAAAGAGTTTTCAAAAATAAAGAAAAAAAAGAGAAAGAAAAAGAAAGAAAAAAAATTAAAGAGTCACCAAACTTAAAAATAAAATAAGATAAGACAAACAATTAACTAACAAGATTTGAAATTAGAGATGGAATATTTGATTTTTAAAGATTTTTAAAATTTAAAAAGAAAAAGTCAAATAAAGACTTTGAAATTCTATTTGAAAGAAAGAAAAACTAAAGAAACTCTAAACTTAAAATTTGAATTAAAAATAAAGATGAGATAAGATAAAATTTTAAAAATTAAGGGAAAAGAAAAGATCAAAGATCAAGGGGATAAACAAGATGTGATTAAAGAAAATTAAATTTTAAAAACAAAAAGATTACTAACAGGACACCAAACTTAAAATTTTAAACTAAGACAAGAAAAAGGCTCAAGAATTTTTGAAAATTTAAAAGAAAAGGGTTTTTTCTTTGAAAATTTAAGAAAGAAAAGATAAACACTAAAAAGATAGCAAACTTAAAATTTGAAATTCAGTAAAAAAAAGGCAGAAAAATTTTCAAAAATCAAAGGAAAAAAATAAACAAGAAAGAAATAGAAATTTTCAAGAAAGCAAACAAGATCAAATTCGAAAATCAAGAAAAATAATTAACCAAAACTACTAAGAATACCAAACTTAAAATTTGAAACAAAATTCAAAAAAGAGATAAAGATGACTAAGATGAATTTTCGAAAAAAATTTTAAGAGAGTAAACAAAAGATGGTTCGAAAATTTAAAAAGGAAAACTAAAAAGTACCTAATCTAAGCAATAAGACAACTGGTAGTTGTCAATCACGAACAATCTCCGGAAACGGTGCCAAAAACTTGGTGCACGAAATTAGAACTCGCTCGACTTCACTGGCACTGGGTTGTCCAAGTAATACCTCAAGTGAGTGAGGGTCGATGATGATCGGATATTTTATACGCTTTTTGGCATTGTTTTCATATAGTTTTTAGTATGTTTTATTTAAGTTTTATTAACTTTTCCTAGGTTTTAGTGTAAAATTCACATTTTTGGATTCTACTTTGAGTTTATGTGTTTTTATGCAATTTCAGGTATTTTCCGGCTGAAATTGAGGAGTTGGAGCAAAAGTCATTTCAGAGGCAGAGAAAGCACTCCAGATATTGTCCGGATCTGACCTCCTTGCACTCGAAAGAGCTTTTCTGGAGCCACAGACATTCAAATAAAGTGTTCTCAACGACTATGGAAAGTTAACATCTAGGACCTTCAAGAAATATATAATAGTCCATACTTTGCTTCAGAATAGAAGGCCCAAAATTGGCATTCAACACCAGCTATCTACCCTAGTCCAGGCATCCAGCGCCCACCAAGGGAAGACCAGCATCCAAACACCCAAAGAGGTATCCCTAGCCAGAGTTAAATGCCCTAGAGCACTCCTAGCACGTGGATCTCAATCAAGCTCATCCCAAACACTCACCAAGTGGGTCCCAGAAGTGAATTTTAGAACTGAAAGACTGTTTCACCCTTCTTTTGTAATCTTTAGTCATTAGTTTAGTATTTAAGGGATATTTTACATGACCTTTTGACACTTTACACCATTTTTTCATTTATCATTATCTTTCCTATCAGTATGAGTTTATAAACCTCTTAGGTTGAGAAGAGGAGCCCTACTGAGTTTTATGGATTAATAAAAGTATTACTATTTCTCTTCAATCCGTGTTTGATTCAATTTTAAGATGTATCTTCGTTCTTCAACCTGATGAATGGGATGACCCTTGACAATCATCTTCATTCTTCAATCTAAGACCACGTGCCTGACAACCACCCATGTTCTTCTTGGGTTCGTGTGAATACATGACTGGAAAGTATTGAACCACTAACTTGATTATACATCTCTTAGATGGCTAATCCATGACTTTTTGGAGACTTCTTGAAACATCAGTTCAGTCGAGGTATGGGGAGATTAGAGTCTTTGTGGTAGAGGCTAGAACCCAAAGGTGCAATATTCTCTGATCTGGAAGATTCGACCTTGTCTGTGGCATTTTGAGTAGGATCACTAAGGAGAATGAACTGCAGGAGCTTTACCCTCAATCAGAATGGATCCACACTAACCTTGGGGTTCAAATCTGAAAGAGCATTGGCGACCTCTGAACCAGCGTCGATCACATACAACCTGCCATAGAAGAAATCATTCACAGTTGAAGAAGACAGTAAGATCAGAGTTAACCTAGAAGGATAAAACATCTCCTAGCCTTTACCATCTTCTTATCATTACAAACAGGCAACCTAGTTCAAATCTCTTTATTCTCTTTTATGAATTTAAACAAATCCAACAACTCTTCTATCCACCTGACTAAGATCTACAAGATAACCATAGCTTGCTTCAAACCACAATCCATGTAGGATCGACCCTGACTCGCTCAAGTATTACTTGGACCCCAGTGCACTTGCTGGTTCAGTTGTAAGAAGCATGGGAATTCGTGCACCAGTCGATCCCACAAGAATTGTTGGATTATGTAAAACCTGGTCAAACCGTGATTAATTAAATAATAAATTAAATAGGAGGGAATATGTTTAAAATATTTAAAAATTATAATTTGATAATTTAAATATGATATTTAGACTCAGTGAATTTTTCTGAGTTAGAAAACATAGTTTCCTGCATAAAAACACACACTGAAATTTTGACCGGTAGTACCGACTGAGATCTATCTGGTACTGCAGCTGAGAAAATTAATTATAAGTAAATAAGGCTAAGAAATTAGGATTTATAATTAGAAAAGGTAGAAATATTTAAAATGCGATTTAAAACTCTAATCCTAAAAGTTTTGACCCAAAATTTGGCCAACGGACTAAAATAAGTGAATCGAGCCCAAGTGGGCCCAAGACCCAACATATATAAATATTATTTATGAGCATTTCAGCTCATTTAACCTAGGAAATGAGAGAGGAGAGAAGCTATGGAGAATGGAGGAAGAAGATAGAACATCCTATCTCCATCAAACTTCAAATCACCATAATTTTCTCTCCGAAACTTCGATTAACGAGCCATTTACGGCAACACGTCACTCTTCTCATCCTCTACAATTCTATCTAAGTTTTGTGGTGAGTAATTCACTGTCCTTTGCCCATTTTTCATTTTTCTCTTTAAATTCGAATTTGGTTTGTGTTTTGAAGAAATCTTGTGATTTTGGTTGTTTTAGAGTGCTCTAGTATGAGCCGTTGGTGATATTCATCACAAAATTTCGTGGGTTAAGGTAAGGAACCCTCCAACCCTTGTGATTTATCATTTTCATGAACCCTAGGTTAATGTATATATATGAAATTGGTTATGTTAGTGTATTTGATGATTTAGGTGCACAATTGGGAGGTTGGTGTTGCTTGAGGAGCTTTGGTGAGGCTTGGAGCTAAGGGTTAGTGGAGACTTCCAAGAAGAAGCTCAATTATTTTGGCTACAAGAGGTACGGTTTAAGTTTCATTTAAGTACCGTGTGGTGTAATGAGAATTCCTAGGCTAGATACCCCTAGGATTAAGTTTGGATTGTGCAAATGGTTAGTACTAATATGCATATTTGTTATGTAATGAGAATTGATGATTGAGTTGATAATTGTGTGAATTTGTATGTTAGTCTGTTGAGAATTTGATGAATTGAATGATGAATATTAGTTTGTGGAATAGCATTTAAATAGTGAATTTGGGCCGGAGGCCAGAAAGAGGTAAGAAAGGTAAGTTGATGTGTTTATTATGTGATGATATAAGAGATTGGATGAATTTTAGATATTGAATGTGTGAACAATTGGTTTGGTTATTGAATAATAAGGTTTTAGGAATTGAGGTGTGGAATTTGATAGTTTTGGGTGAAATTGTGTAGATGAGGTAGGTTTGGTTTTAGTTGAGTGTAATTAAGTGAATATGGTTGGGTTGTGGTCATTTGGATGAGTGGAAATGAATTTGTCTTGTGAACATTGGAAAAATTGCTGATTTATATTTTTGGATAAAAACTTATTTTTGACCAACTTTGGCGGTCCATAACTCGGTCCACTGAGTTTGGAATTCTTTAAATTTGGATTTTTATGAAAGTTTATTCAACGATCTTTCCAAAAGGTTCAAAAATGGTTGAAAAATGAATTTTGTAGAAGAATTTATGTGTATTAAAATTTTGGGGTTTGAAAATATAATTCTGCAGCTTCTTAACATAGTAAAATTTTTGGCAGATCGTACTCCCACTCGTACACGTGGCCGACGCGCATGCGTCACTTTCAAATTTTCACTCCACCACGCGTGCGCCTAGCCGACGCGTACGCGACGATGTACTGATTCAAGTGCCCAGCCAAAGTTTCCGAGAGTTGTGCGTGTATTGTGCTTGTTTTGTACGAGGGGCACAAAACGTACCCACGCGTACGCATTGTTGACGCGTACGCGTAACTTTACTTTTCTCCCATCCACGCGTACGTGGTGCACGAAATTACAATCACACATGAAATTCCACACAACTAACCAGCAAGTGCACTGGGTCGTCCAAGTAATACCTTACGTGAGTAAGGGTCGATCCCATGGAGATTGTCGGCTTGAAGCAAGCTATGGTTACCTTGTAAATCTTAGTCAGGAGATTATCAATGAAAAGGGTTTTGTTTGCAATAAAATAAAAGAGCATGAAATAAAAGGTACTTGTGATTCAATAATGGAGAATTGGTTGGAGTTTTGGAGATGCTCTGTCATCTGAATCTTTGCTTTCCTACTGTCTTCTTCTTCACGCACGCAAGGCTCCTTCCATCGCAAGCTGTGTGTAGGGTGTCACTGTTGTCAATGGCTACTTCCCATTCTCTCAGTGAAAATGGTCCATGTGCGTTGTCACCGCACGGCTAATCATCTGTCGGTTCTCGATCATGTTGGAATAGAATCCAGTGATCCTTTTGCGTCTGTCACTACGCCCAACACTCGCGAGTTTGAAGCTCATCACAATTATCCCTTCCCAGATCCTACTCGGAATACCACAGACAAGGTTTAGACTTTTCGGATCCCAGGAATGGCCACCAATAATCCTAGCTTATACCACAAAGACTCCGATCTTTCAGAATGGAGGCTAAGAGATACGCATTCAATCTAAGATAGAATGGAAGTGGTTGTCAGGCACGTGTTCATAAGTTGAGAATGGTGATGAGTGTCACGGATCATCACATTCATCATGTTTAAGTGCGAATGAATATATTAGAACGGAAGCAAGCGTGATTGAATAGAAAATAGTGGTAATTGCATTAATCCATCGAGACACAGCAGAGCTCCTCACCCCCAACCATGGGGTTTAGAGACTTATTCTATAGAAGATACAAAGTCAGATGTAAAATGTCATGAGGTACAAAATAAGTCTCTAAAAGTACTATTTATAATGAAACTAGCTACTAGGGTTTACAGAAATAGGTAAATGATGCAGAAATCCATTTCTGGGCCCACTTGGTGTGTGCTTGGGCTGAGCATTGAGCTTTACACGTGTTGAGGTCTTCCTTGGAGTTAAACACCAGCTTTGGTGCCAGTTTAGGCGTTTAACTCCAATTTTTATGCCAGTTCTGGCGTTTTGATGCCAGAAAAGGGCAGAGAGCTGGCGTTTTGATGCCATTTTACATCATCAAACCTCACGCAAAATATGGACTATTATATATTTCTGGAAAGTCCTGGATGTCTACTTTCCAACGCAATTAAGAGCGCGCCATTTGAAATTTTGTAGCTCTAGAAAATCTACTTCGAGTGCAGGAAGGTCAGAATCCAACAGCATCTGCAGTCCTTTGTCAGCCTCTGAATTAGATTTTTGCTCAGATCCCTCAATTTCAGCTAGAAAATACCTGAAATCACAGAAAAACACACAATCTCATAGTAAAGTCCAGAAATATGAATTTTTTATAAAAACGAATAAAAACATCCCAAAAAGTAGCTAGATCCTACTAAAAACTACCTAAAAATAATGCCGAAAAGCATATAAATTATCCGCTCATCACAACACCAAACTTAAATTGTTGCTTGTCCCCAAGCAACTGAAAATAAAATAGGATAAAAAGAAGAGAATATACAATGAATCCCACAATATCAATGAAACTTAGTCCCAATCATATGAGCGGGACTTGTAGCTTTTTGCTTTTGAACAGTTTTGGCATCTCACTTTTTCCTTTGAAGTTCAGAATGATTAGCATCTATAGGAACTCAGAATTTTAGATAGTGTTATTGATTCTCCTATTTAAGTCTGTTGATTCTTGAATACAGCTACTTTATGAGTCTTGGCCGTGGCCCTAAGCACTTTGTTTTCCAGTATTACCACCGGATACATAAATGCCACAGACACATAACTGGGTGAACCTTTTTAGATTGTGACTCAGCTTTGCTAAAGTCCCCAATTAGAGGTGTCCAGAGTTCTTAAGCACACTCTTTTGCTTTGGATCACGACTTTAACCACTCAGTCTCAAGTTTTTCACTTGGACCTGCATGCCACAAGCACATGGTTAGGGACAGCTTGATTTAACCGCTTAGGCCTGGATTTTATTTCCTTGGGCCCTCCTATCCATTAATGCTCAAAGCCTTGGATCCTCTTTACCCTTGCCTTTTGGTTTTAAGGGCCATTGGCTTTTCTGCTTGCTTTTTCTTTTTCTTTTCTCTCTTTTTTTTGCCATTTTTTCGCTAAATTTTTCTCTTTTTTCTTTCTTTTTTTTCGCTGCTTTTTCTTGCTTCAAGAACCAATTTCATGATTTTTCAGATTATCAATAACATTTCTCTTTGTTCATCATTCTTTCAAGAGCCAACAATTTTAACAGTCATAAGCAACAAGATAAAAAATATGCACTATTCAAGCATTCATTTAGAGAGAAAAAAGTATTACCACCACATCAAAATAATTGAACTAGTTTCAAGATAAGTTTTAAAATCCAAGTACTTCTTGTTCTTTTGTAATTAAGCACATTTTTCATTTAAGAGAGGTGAAGTGATGAGCGGATAATTTGTATACTTTTTGGCATTGTTTTTAGTATGTTTTTGTTATGATATAGTTAGTTTTTAGTATATTTTTATTAGTTTTTAGTTAAAATTCACTTTTCTGGACTTTACTATGAGTTTGTGTGTTTTTCTGTGATTTCAGGTATTTTCTGGCTGAAATTGAGGGACCTGAGCAGAAATCTGATTCAGAGACCAAAAAGGACTGCGGATGCTGTTGGATTCTGACCTCCCTGCACTCGAAGTGGATTTTCTGGAGCTACAGAAGCCCAATTGACGCGCTCTCAACGGAGTTGGAAAGTAGACATCCTGGGCTTTCCAGCAATATATGATAGTCCATACTTTGCCCAAGATTTGATGGCCCAAACCGGCGTTCAAAGTCACCTCAAGAAATCCCAGCGTTAAACGCTGGAACTGGCACCCAAATGGGAGTTAAACGCCCAAACTGGCACTAAAGCTGGCGTTTAACTCCAAGAAGAGTCTCTGCACGAAAAATGCTTCATTGCTCAGCCCAAGCACACACCAAGTGGGCCCGGAAGTGGATTTTTATGTCATTTACTCATTTCTGTACACCTTAGGTTACTAGTTTTCTATAAGTAGGACCTTTGACTATTGTATTAGAAGTCTTTGGATCTTTATATCTTTTGATCACTTTAGATCTTAGATCATTGGGAGGCTGGCCATTCGGCCATGCCTAGACCTTATGCTTATGTATTTTCAACGGTGGAGTTTCTACACACCATAGATTAAGGTGTGGAGCTCTGCTGTACCTCGAGTATTAATGCAATTACTATTGTTCTTCCATTCAATTCCGCTTGTTCTTATTCCAAGATATCACTTGTTCTTCAACTTGATGGAGGTGATGATTGACGCCCATCACCATTCTCACCCATGAACAAAGTGACTGACAACCACTCTTGTTCTACAAGCATTTGAGGCTTGGTGAATATCTCTTGGATTCCTGATTGCACGATGCATGGTTGATCGCCTGACAACCGAGTGCTCGCCTGACAAACGAGCCAGCCATTCCGTGAGGTCAGAGTCTTCGTGGTATAGGCAAGAATTGATGGCAGCATTCAAGAGAATCCGGAAGGTCTAACCTTGTCTGTGGTATTCTGAGTAGGATTCAATGACTGAATGACTGTGACGTGCTTCAAACCTGTAACCTACTGGGCGTTAGTGACAGACGCAAAAGAATCACTGGATTCTATTCCGGTAGGGGAGGGAACCACACCGGTGATTGGCAGCACTGTGACAGAGTGTGTGCATTAGCTTTCACTGCGAGGATGGGAGGTAGCTGCTGACAACAGTGAAACCCTACACGAGCTTGCCATGGAAAGGAGGAAGAAGGATTGGATGAAGGCAGTAGGAAAGCAGAGAGACGGAAGGGAAGGCATCTTCATGCGCTTATCTGAAGTTCCTACCAATGAATTACATAAGTATCTCTATCTTTATCTTTATGTTATTTTCGTTCATCACCATTATCATTTGAGTTTGCCTGACTAAGATTTACAAGATGACCATAGCTTGCTTCAATACTAACAATCTCCGTGGGATCGACCCTTACTCACGTAAGGTTTATTACTTGGACAACCCAGTGCACTTGCTGGTTAGTTGTGCGAAGTTGTGTAATGCCATGGTATTGAGCTACCACGTTTTTGGAGCCATTGCCGGGGATTATGAGAGTTGTGAAAAAGTATAGTTCACAATTTCGCGCACCAAGTTTTTGGCGCCGTTGCCGGGGATTGTTCAAGTTTTGAGCAAGCTTTGGTAACATCAGTGCCAAGATCTGGCAACAACATCAAGTTTTGGTGTTATTGCCCGGGATTGTTTAGGCTGGACAACTGACGGTTCATCTTGTTGCTTAGATTAGGTATTTATTTTCTTCGAAATTCTTGAAGATGAGTTCTAGAGTTTCATGATGATTTGTTGAAATCTGGCTGGCTGAGAAGCCATGTCTAATCTCATTGGACCGAGGTTTCAACTTATCACCACAAGAGCTTGATGATTTCTATCAATCTTGCTCTTGGAGCAATGATCTGCTAAGGCTTGGCTGGCCTTTGGCCATGTCTAGTGTTTTGGACCGAAGCTTTCTTTGAAAGCTTGGCTGGCTGTGAAGCCATGTCTAATTCCTGGACCGAAGTCTTAGACTAGCATTGCACTGATTCCTGGAATTCTCATTAAGAATTTTGATACCTTTTCCATTTCATTTTCGAAAAACACAAAAAAAAAAAAATTAAAAAAATCATAAAATCCAAAAATATTTCTTGTTTGAGTCTAGAGTCTCATCATAAGTTTGGTGTCAATTGCATGCATTCATGTATCTTGGTGATCTTCAAGATGTTCTTGATGATTTACTTGCTCTGATCTTTGAATTCTATTGACTTGAATGTCTAGTGTGTCTCATTTGCATTTTCATCTTGTTAGTGTCAGTAGCATACAAACTGCTAAGTTTGGTGTCTTGCATGCATTGTTATTTGATTCTAGTTGCATTTTGATTTTTCCTTATTATCAAAAATCCAAAAATATTTTTAATTGGTGTCTTTTCAAGTCAATTATACAGAGAATTGAAGATTCAGAACACACAGCAGAGGAATTGCACAGAAAAAGCTGGGCGTTCAAAACGCCCAGTGAAGAAGGACAGACTGGCGTTTAAACGCCAGCCAGGGTACCTGGTTGGGCGTTTAACGCCCAAAAGGGTAGCATTTTGGGCGTTAAACGCCAGAATGGATACCATTCTGGGCGTTTAACGCCAGGATGGCTAAGGGAGGAAGATTTTGTTTCCAAATCAGATTTTTTTTAAGTTTTCAAAATCTTTTCAAAATCAAATCTTTTTCAAATCAATTTTTCAATCAAATTTTTTTCAAAACCAATTTCTTTCCATTTTTAAAGATACTTGCTACCAATTAATGATTTGATTTAACATTTCAAGTATGTTGCCTTTTCTGTTAGAAAGGTTTTATGTTTGAATCATATCTTTTCTTGTTAGGCAAGTCATTAATTTTAAAATCATATCTTTTCTAATTGTTTTCAAAACATATCTTTTAAAATTGTTTTCAAATCATATCTTCTCAATCACATTTATTTTAAAATAAATCATATCTTTTTAATCACATCTTTTTCAAAACAGTTTTCAATCAAATCTTTTTGATTTCCAATTTCAAAATCTTTTTCAAAAATCACTTTATTTCTTTTTCATTTTCATTTTCGAAAATTAAGTATTGTTTTTCAAAAATGTTTTCAAATTTTCTACTTAATTTTCGAAAATCACTTCCCTCCTTCTCATATCCTTCTATTGACTAACACTATCCTTTAATGCAAAATTCGAACTCCATTCTCTCTGATAAGTTCGAATTTTCCACTTCTGTCTTCTACTCTTCTTTTCCTCTGACACCTAAAGGAATCTCTGTACTGTGACATAGAGGATTCCACATCTTCTTGTTCCCTTCTCTTTCTTATGAGCAGGAGCAAAGACAAGGGCATTCTTGTTGAGGCTGATCCTGAACCTGAAAGGACCTTGAAGAGAAAGCTAAGAGAAGCCAAGGCACAACTCTCTTTAGAGCACCTGGACGAATTCTTCAAGGAAGAAGAACAAATGGCAGCCGAAAACAACAACAATGCCAACAATGCAAGGAAGGTGCTTGGTGACTTTACTGCACCTACTCCCGACTTCTATGGGAGAAGCATCTCTATCCCTGCCATTGGAGCAAACAACTTTGAGCTTAAGCCTCAATTAGTTTCTCTAATGCAACAGAATTGCAAGTTCCATGGACTTCCAATGGAAGATCCTCATCAGTTTTTAGCTGAATTCTTGCAAATCTGTGACACAGTCAAGACTAATGGGGTAGACCCTGAGGTCTATAGACTGATGCTATTCCCTTTTTCTGTAAGAGACAGGGCTAGAACATGGTTGGACTCTCAACCTAAAGAAAGCCTGGACTCTTGGGAAAAGCTAGTCACTGCCTTCTTGGCAAAGTTCTTTCCACCTCAAAAATTGAGTAAGCTTAGAGTGGAAGTCCAAACCTTCAGACAGAAGGAAGGAGAATCCCTCTATGAAGCTTGGGAAAGATACAAACAATTGATCAGAAAGTGTCCCACTGATATGCTTTCTGAATGGAGCATCATAGGTATTTTCTATGATGGTCTCTCTGAACTGTCCAAGATGTCCTTGGATAGCTCTTCTGGAGGATCTCTTCATCTGAAGAAGACGCCTACTGAGGCTCAAGAACTGATTGAACTGGTTGCAAATAACCAATTCATGTACACTTCTGAAAGAAATCCTGTAAACAATGGGACTAGTCAGAAGAAAGGAGTTCTTGAGATTGACACTCTGAATGCCATTTTGGCTCAGAACAAAATATTGACTCAACAAGTCAATATTATTTCTCAAAGTCTGTCTGGAATGCAAAATGCACCAAGCAGTACTAAGGAAGCTTCATCTGAGGAAGAAGCTTATGATCCTGAGAACCCTTCAATGGAAGAGGTGAATTACATGGGAGAACCCTATGGAAACACCTACAACCCTTCATGGAGGAATCATCCAAATCTTTCATGGAAGGATCAACAGAGACCTCAACAAGGTTTCAATAACAATAATGGTGGAAGAAACAGGTTTAGCAATAGCAAGCCTTTCCCATCATCTTCTCAGCAACAGACAGAGAGTTCTAAGCAGAATACCTCTGACTTAGCAACCATGGTCTCTGATCTGATCAAAACCACTCAAAGTTTCATGACTGAAACTAGATCCTCCATTAGGAATTTGGAAGGACAAGTGGGTCAGCTGAGCAAGAAAATTACTGAACTTCCTCCAAGCACTCTCCCAAGCAATACTGAAGAAAATCCAAAAGGAGAGTGCAAGGCCATCAACATGGCCAAATTCTGGGAGGAAGAAGAGGCAGTGAACGCCACTGAGGAAGACCTCACTGGACGTCCACTAGCCTCCAATGAGTTCCTCAATGAGGAACCTTGGGAATCTGAGGCTCAAATTGAGACCATAGAGATTCCATTGGACTTACTTCTGCCATTCATGAACTCTGATGAGTATTCTTCCTCTGAAGAGGATGAGTATGTCACTGAGGAGCAAGTTGCTAAATACCTTGGAGCAATCATGAAGCTAAATGACAAGTTATTTGGAAATAAGACTTGGGAGGATGAACCCCCTTTGCTCACCAAAGAACTGGATGACTTGTCTAAGCAGAAACTGCCTCAAAAGAGGCAGGATCCTGGGAAGTTTTCTATACCTTGTACCATAGGTACCATGACCTTCAAGAAGGCCTTATGTGACTTAGGATCAAGTGTAAACCTCATGCCCCTCTCTGTAATGGAGAAATTAGGGATCTTTGAGGTGCAAGCTGCAAGGATCTCACTAGAGATGGCAGACAACTCAAGAAAACAAGCCTATGGACTTGTAGAGGATGTTCTAGTTAAAGTTGAAGACCATTACATCCCTACTGATTTCATAGTCCTGGAGACTGGGAAATGCATGGATGAATCCATCATCCTTGGCAGACCCTTCCTAGCCACAGCAAAGGCTGTGATTGATGTTGATAGAGGAGAGCTGACTATTCAAGTGAATGAAGAGTCCTTGGTGTTTAAGGCCCAAGGATATCCCTCTGTCATCATGGAGAGGAAGCATGAAGAGCTTCTCTCAAAACAGAGCCAAACAGTGCCCCCACAGTCAAACTTTAAGTTTGGTGTTGGGAGGCCACAACCAAATTCTAAGTTTGGTGTTGAACCCCCACATTCAAACTCTAAGTTTGGTGTTGGGAGGTTCCAACATGGCTCTAAGCATTTCTGAGGCTCCATGAGAGTCCTCTGTCAAGCTAATGACATTAAAGAAGCGCTTGTTGGGAGGCAACCCAATGTTTTATAATTAATTATTTTCTTTTGTTATTTTATCTTTTTTGTAGGTTGATGATCATAAGAAGTCACAAAAACAATGAAAAAAGCAGAAACAAACTGAAAAACAGGAAGAAAAACAGCACACCCTGGAGGAGGATGCTGCTGGCGTTTAAACGCCAGTAAGCCTAGCAGTTGGGCGTTTAACGCCCAGTCTGGCACCCTTCTGGGCGTTTAACGCCAGAAAGGGGCACCAGACTGGCGTTAAACGCCAGTAAAGGGCAAGAACCTGGCGTTAAACGCCAGGAATGGGCACCAGCCCGGCGTTTAACGCCAGAAATGGCTCAAAACGTGGATTTTGATGCCATTTGGTGCAGGGATGCCTTTTCCTTGACACTACAGGATCTGTGGACCCCACAGGACCCTACCATCACTCTCTCTCTTCTTCCCCCATTCACCAATCACCTCAACACCTCTTCCCCAAAAAACCCTTCACCTATCAAATCCCATCTTTCTCTTCACCACTCACATCCATCCTTCATAAATCCCCACCAACCTCACCCTTCAAATTCAAACCACTTTCCCTCCCAAACCCACCCATAATGGCCGAACCATTCATCCCCTCTCTCCTATATATACCCTTCTTCAACCCTTCATTTTCACACAACCTAAACACCACTTCTCTCCCTCTTTGGCCGAATACACCACCATCTCCCTCTTCCTCATTTTTTCTTCTCCTACTCTCTTCTTTCTTCTTTTGCTCGAGGACGAGCAAACATTTTAAGTTTGGTGTGGTAAAAGCGTTGCTTTTTCGTTTTTCCATAACCATTATGGCATCCAAGGCCGGAGAAACCTCTAGAAAGAGGAAAGGGAAGGCAAAGGCTTCCACCTCCGAGTCATGGGAGATGGATAGATTCCTCTCAAGGGTGCATCAAGTCCACTTCTATGAAGTTGTGGCCTTGAAGAAGGTGATCCCCGAGGTCCCTTTTTCACTCAAAAAGGGTGAATACCCGGAGATCCGATATGAGATTCAAAAAAGAGGTTGGGAAGTTCTTACCAACCCCATTCAACAAGTCGGAATCTTGATGGTTCAAGAGTTCTATGCCAATGCATGGATCACCAAGAACCATGACCAAAGTGTGAACCCGAATCCAAAGAACTACCTTACTATGGTTCGGGGGAAATACTTGGATTTTAGTCCGGAGAGTGTGAGGGTGGCGTTCAACTTGCCTATGATGCAAGGAGATGAACATCCTTACACTAGAAGGGTCAACTTTGATCAAAGGTTGGACCAAGTCCTCACAGTCATATGTGAAGAGGGCGCTCAATGGAAGCAAGATTCAAGGGGAAAGCCGGTCCAATTGAGAAGGCATGACCTCAAGCCTGTGGCTAGAGGATGGTTAGAGTTCATACAACGCTCAATCATTCCCACTAGCAACCGGTCCGAAGTTACCATAGACCGGGCCATCATGATCCATAGCATCATGATTGGAGAAGAAATAGAAGTTCATGAGGTTATAGCCCAAGAACTCTATAAGGTGGCGGACAAGACCTCCACCTTAGCAAGGTTAGCCTTTCCTCATCTCATTTGTCACCTCTGTTATTCAGTTGGAGTTGACATAGAGGGAGACATCCCCATTGATGAGGACAAACCCATCACCAAGAAAAGGATGGAGTACACAAGGGATCCCACTCATCATGAGATCCATGAGATTCCTCAAGGGATGAATTTTCCTCCACAAAACATTGAGGAGCTCAAACACTCCTTAGGATCTTCAAGAGCAAGAAAGAGCCGCCATCACTAAGGTGGACCCGTTCTTTGATTTCCTTGTTATTTGTTCTTCTGTTTTTCGAATTTTATGCTTATGTTTATCCATGTTTGTGTCTTATGATCATTAGTGTCTTAGTGTCTATGCCTTAAAGTTATGAATGTCCTATGAATCCATCACCTTTCTTGAATAAAAATGTGCTTAATTGAAAAGGAAGAATTGCATGAATTTTGAATTTTATAATAGTTTAATTATTTTGATGTGGTGGTAATATTTTTGTTCCCTGAATGTATGCTTAAACAGTGCATATGTATCTTGAATTTGTGGTTCATGAATGTTGGCTCTTGAAAGAATGATGAAAAAAGAGACATGTTACTGAGGATCTGAAAAATCAATAAAATGATTCTTGAAGCAAGAAAAAGCATTTCAAAAAAAAAAAAAAAACCGAAAAAAAAAGAGAAAAAGAAAACGAAAAAAAAAATAGAGAAATAAGAGTTGTGATCCAAGGCAAATAAGAGTGTGCTTAAGAACCCTGGACACCTCTAATTGGGGACTTTAGCAAAGCTGAGTCACAATCTGAAAAGGTTCACCCAATCATGTGTCTGTGGCATGTATGTATCCGGTGGTAATACTGGAAGACAGAGTGCTTTGGGCCACAGCCAAGACTCAATAAGTAGTCATGTTCAAGAATCATCATACTTCACTAAGAGAATCATTAACACTATCTGGACTCTGAGTTCCTAAAGAAGCCAACCATTCTGAATTTCAAGGGATAGATTGAGATGCCAAAACTGTTCAGAGGCAAAAAGTTAAAAACCCCGCTCATCTAATTAATACTGATCTTCATAGATGTTTTTGGAATTCATTGCATATTCTTTTCTTTTTATCTTATTTGATTTTCAGTTGCTTGAGGACAAGCAACAATTTAAGTTTGGTGTTGTGATGAGCGGATTATTTGTATACTTTTTGGCATTGTTTTTAGTATGTTTTTGTTATGATATAGTTAGTTTTTAGTATATTTTTATTAGTTTTTAGTTAAAATTCACTTTTCTGGACTTTACTATGAGTTTGTGTGTTTTTCTGTGATTTCAGGTATTTTCTGGCTGAAATTGAGGGACCTGAGCAGAAATCTGATTCAGAGACCAAAAAGGACTGCGGATGCTGTTGGATTCTGACCTCCCTGCACTCGAAGTGGATTTTCTGGAGCTACAGAAGCCCAATTGACGCGCTCTCAACGGCGTTGGAAAGTAGACATCCTGGGCTTTCCAGCAATATATGATAGTCCATACTTTGCCCAAGATTTGATGGCCCAAACCGGCGTTCAAAGTCACCTCAAGAAATCCCAGCGTTAAACGCTGGAACTGGCACCCAAATGGGAGTTAAACGCCCAAACTGGCACTAAAGCTGGCGTTTAACTCCAAGAAGAGTCTCTGCACGAAAAATGCTTCATTGCTCAGCCCAAGCACACACCAAGTGGGCCCGGAAGTGGATTTTTATGTCATTTACTCATTTCTGTACACCTTAGGTTACTAGTTTTCTATAAGTAGGACCTTTGACTATTGTATTAGAAGTCTTTGGATCTTTATATCTTTTGATCACTTTAGATCTTAGATCATTGGGAGGCTGGCCATTCGGCCATGCCTAGACCTTATGCTTATGTATTTTCAACGGTGGAGTTTCTACACACCATAGATTAAGGTGTGGAGCTCTGCTGTACCTCGAGTATTAATGCAATTACTATTGTTCTTCCATTCAATTCCGCTTGTTCTTATTCCAAGATATCACTTGTTCTTCAACTTGATGGAGGTGATGATTGACGCCCATCACCATTCTCACCCATGAACAAAGTGACTGACAACCACTCTTGTTCTACAAGCATTTGAGGCTTGGTGAATATCTCTTGGATTCCTGATTGCACGATGCATGGTTGATCGCCTGACAACCGAGTGCTCGCCTGACAAACGAGCCAGCCATTCCGTGAGGTCAGAGTCTTCGTGGTATAGGCAAGAATTGATGGCAGCATTCAAGAGAATCCGGAAGGTCTAACCTTGTCTGTGGTATTCTGAGTAGGATTCAATGACTGAATGACTGTGACGTGCTTCAAACCTGTAACCTACTGGGCGTTAGTGACAGACGCAAAAGAATCACTGGATTCTATTCCGGTAGGGGAGGGAACCACACCGGTGATTGGCAGCACTGTGACAGAGTGTGTGCATTAGCTTTCACTGCGAGGATGGGAGGTAGCTGCTGACAACAGTGAAACCCTACACGAGCTTGCCATGGAAAGGAGGAAGAAGGATTGGATGAAGGCAGTAGGAAAGCAGAGAGACGGAAGGGAAGGCATCTTCATGCGCTTATCTGAAGTTCCTACCAATGAATTACATAAGTATCTCTATCTTTATCTTTATGTTATTTTCGTTCATCACCATTATCATTTGAGTTTGCCTGACTAAGATTTACAAGATGACCATAGCTTGCTTCAATACTAACAATCTCCGTGGGATCGACCCTTACTCACGTAAGGTTTATTACTTGGACGACCCAGTGCACTTGCTGGTTAGTTGTGCGAAGTTGTGTAATGCCATGGTATTGAGCTACCACGTTTTTGGAGCCATTGCCGGGGATTATGAGAGTTGTGAAAAAGTATAGTTCACAATTTCGCGCACCATGAAGGATTCCTGCAATTATTCATAGCTTTAAGACACAGACACTAGACACTAATGATCATGTAGTGAGGACACAAACATAGATAGAACATACAACATAAAGCCAAAAAACAGAAAAATAAATAGACAAGGAGATTAAGGAATGAGTCCACCTTAGTGAGGGTGGCTTCTTCCTCCTCTTGAAGAACCAATGGTGCTCTTGAGCTCCTCTATGTCTCTTCCTTGCCTTTGTTACTCCTCCCTCATAGCTCTTTGATCTTCTCTAATCTCATGGAGAATGATGGAGTGCTCTTGGTGTTCTACCCTTAATTGGTTCCAATAGTTGTGTGGAGGAAAATGTATCCCTTGAGGTATCTCAGGGATTTCTTGATGAGGGAATTCCTCATGCTCTTGTTGAGGTCCATGAGTGGGCTCTCTTGTTGTGCAGTCAAATGCTCTACTACTGAGGTATGGACCCTTGAGATGAATCTCTCCATCTCCCATGACTTGGAGGTGAAAGCTTTTGTCTTCCCTTTCCTCTTTCTAGAGATTTCTCCGGCCTTAGGTGCTATAAATGATTATGGAAAAACAAAAAAGCAATGCTTTTACCACACCAAACTTAAAAGGTTTGCTCGTCCTCGAGCAAAAGAAGAAAGAAAGAAGGAAACGAAGAAAATGGAGGAGATGGAGGGTATTTGGGGAGGAGATATGGAGGTGATTGGTGAAGGGTATTTGGGAAAAAGTATTATAGAAAGGTGTGAAAAGGAGAGAGAGTGAGTTAAGGTTGGTGGGGATCCTGTGGGGTCCATAAATCTTGAAGGGTCAAGGAATTCTTCATTCTTGCTCCAATTGGGCATTCACAACGCCTTAGAGTGTAATTCTGGTGTTTAAACGCCAGTCTGCTGCCCTGTTCTGGTGTTTAAACGCCAGCTTTCCTTTCTGTTCTGGCATCTAAACGCCAGTTTGATGCCCTGTTTTGGCATTTAAATGGCAGTCTGGTGCCCTATTCTGGCGTTTAAACGCCCAGAAAGGTTCCAGATTGGGCGTTTAAATGCCCATTTTGCTACCCTTACTGGCGTTTAAACGCCAGTAAGTCTTTCCTCTAGGGTGTGCTATTTTTAATGCTGTTTTTGATTTTTTCCTTTATTTTTGTAATTGTCTTTGTGACTTCACATGATCATCAACCTAAAAGAAAACAAAATAATATAGATAAAATTAAAATAAAATTGGGTTGCCTCCCAATAAACGCTTCTTTATTGTCTTTAGCTGGACCTCATTGAATGTTATTCTAGTCACAATTTTGAGCACTCTTGCTCAATATTGCTTTCAAGATAGTGCTTGACTCTTTGCCCATTAACAATGAATCTCTTGTCAGAATCAATATCCTGAAGCTCCACATATCCATATGGTGACACACCTGTAATCACATACGGTCCCCTCCACCGGGATTTTAATTTCCCAGGGAATAGTTTGAGTCTAAAGTTGAATAGCAGGACCTTTTGTCCTGGTTCAAATACTCTGGATGACAATTTCTTGTCATGCCATCTTTTTGCTTTCTCCTTGTAAATTTTTGCATTTTTGAAAGCATTGAGCCTAAACTCCTCTAGCTCATTCAACTGGAGCAATCTTTTTTCTCCAGCTAATGTAGCATCAAGGTTTAGGAATCTGGTTGCCCAGTAGGCTTTGTGTTCTAGTTCCACGGGCAGATGACAGGCTTTGTCATACACAAGTTGGTATGGAGAAGTTCCTATAGGAGTCTTGAATGCTGTTCTGTATGACCACAGAGCATCATCCAAGCTTTTTGCCCAATCCTTTCTACGGGCCATTACAGTCCATTCTAGGATTCTTTTTAGTTCTCTATTCGAGACCTCAGCTTGCCCATTTGTTTGTGGATGGTATGGAGTTGCTACCTTGTGACTAATTCTATACCGGACCATAGCAGAGTAAAGCTGTTTATTATAGAAATGAGTGCCTCCAGCACTGATTATTGCTCTGGGCACACCAAATCTACTGAAGATGTGTTTCTGGAGGAACTTTATCACTGTTTTAGTATCACTAGTGGGTGTTGCAATTGCCTCTATCCATTTAGATACATAGTCTACTGCCACCAGAATATAAGTGTTTGAGTATGAAGGTGGGAAAGGCGCCATAAAGTCAATACCCCATACGTCAAACAATTCAATCTCTAAGATCCCTTTCTAAGGCATGGCGTAATCATGAGGCAGATTACCAGCTCTCTGGCAACTGTCACAGTTCCGTACAAACTCTCGGGAGTCTTTATAGAGAGTAGGTCAGTAGAAGCCACATTGGAGGACTTTTGTGGCTATTCGCTCACTTCCGAAATGTCCTCCATATTGTGATCCATGGCAGTGCCACAGGATCCTCTGCGCTTCTTCTCTAGGTATGCACCTACGGATTAATCTGTCTGCGCATCTCTTAAAGAGATATGGTTCATCCCACAAGTAGTACTTTGCATCAGAAATTAATTTTTTCGTTTGCTGCCTGCTGTACTCCTTGGGTATGAATCTTGCAGCCTTATAGTTTGCAATGTTTGCAAACCATGGTACTTCCTGAATGGCAAAGAGTTGCTCATCCGGAAAGGTTTCAGAGATCTCAGTGATGGGGAGGGACGCCCCTTCTACTGGTTCTATCTGGGACAGGTGATCTGCCACTTGGTTTTCTGTCCCTTTTCTGTCTCTTATTTCTATATTAAACTCTTGCAGAAGCAGCACCCACCTTATAAGCCTGGGCTTTGAATCCTTCTTTGTGAGTAGATATTTAAGAGCAGCATGGTCAGTGTACACAATCACCTTTGATCCTACCAAATAGGATCTGAACTTGTCAATGGCATAAACCACTACAAGCAACTCCTTTTCTGTGGTTGTGTAATTCTTCTGTGCATCATTTAGGACATGGCTAGCATAATAAATGACATGTAGAAGTTTGTCATGCCTCTGTCCCAATACTGCACCAATGGCATGATCACTGGCATCACACATCAGTTCGAATGGTAATGTCCAGTTTGGTGCAGAAATGACTGGTGCTGTAACCATCTTGGCTTTTAGGGTCTTAAATGCCTGCATACACTCTGTATCAAATATAAATGGTGTGTCAGCAGCTAGCAGATTAATTAGAGGTTTTGTGAATTTTGAAAAATCCTTTATAAACCTCCTATAGAATCCTGCATGCCCTAGAAAGCTTCTGATTGACTTAACATTGGCAGCTGGTGGTAATTTTTTAATCAACTCTACCTTGGCTTGATCTACCTCTATTCCTCTATTCGATATCTTGTGCTCAAGAACGATCCCTTCAGTCACCATAAAGTGATATTTTTTTCAGCTCAAAACCAGGTTAGTCTTGGCACCTTTTTAGAACAAGTGTCAGGTGATCAAGACAGGAGCTGAATGAGTCTCTATATACTGAGAAGTCATCCATGAAGACTTCCAGAAATTTCTCCACTATATCAGAGAAAATAGAGAGCATGCATATCTGAAAGGTTGCAGGTACATTACACAGCCCAAATGGCATCCTTCTGTAGACAAATACTCCAGATGGGCATGTGAATGCTATTTTCTCTTGATCCTGGAGATCTACTGCAATTTGGTTGTAGCCTGAATAGCCATCCAAAAAGCAGTAATAATCATGGCCTGCTAGTCTTTCTAGCATCTGGTCTATGAATGGTAAAGGAAAATGATCCTTTCTGGTGGTTATATTGAGTCTTCTGTAGTCAATACACATGCGCCACCCTGTAACTATTCTTGTGGGAACCAGTTTATTTTCTCATTATGAACCACTGTCATGCCTCCCTTCTTAGGGACGACTTGGACAAGACTCACCCAGGGGCTATCAGAAATTGGATAAATAATCCTAGCCTCTAGTAATTTAGTGACCTCTTTCTGCACCACTTCTTTCATGGCTGGATTCAGCCGCCTTTGTGGTTGAACCCTGGCTTAGCATTATCCTCCAAGAGAATCTTGTGAATGCATCTGGCTGGGCTAATGCCCTTAAGATCACTTATGGATCACCCAAGAGCTGTCTTGTGTGTCCTTAGCACTTGAATCAGCGCTTACTCTTCCTGTGGCTTTAAGGTGGAGCTTATGATCACAAGAAAAGTGTTGTCTTCTCCCAGAAATGCATATTTTAGGGATGGTGGCAGTGGTTTGAGCTCTGGTTTGGGGGACTTTTCCTCTAATTGAGGAGTTTTTAGAGGTTCTTCTAGTTCCTCTGGCCCTTCCAAATCAGGCTGAACATCTTTAAATATGTCCTCTAGCTCTGATTCAAGACTTTCAGTCATATTGACTTCTTCTACCAGAGTGTCAATAAGATCCACTTTCATGCAGTCTTTTGGTGTGTCTAGATACTGCATAGCTTTGACAGCATTCAACTTAAGCTCATCCTCATTGACTCTCAGGGTCACTTCCCTCTTTTGGACATCGATGAAGGTGCGTCCAGTTGCTAGGAAAGGTCTCCCTAGAATGAGTGTTGCACTCTTGTGCTCCTCCATTTCCAGCACTATAAAGTCAGTGAAAAAGGCAAATGGCCCAACCTTGACAATCATATCCCCGATTATGCCTGATGGGTATTTAATGGAGCCATCAGCAAGTTAAAGACAGATCCGGGTTGGTTTGATCTCTTCGGTCAAACCAAGCTTCCTGATAATGGATGCAGGGATTAGCTTGATGCTTGCCCCAAGATTACATAGAGCTATCTTGGTGTAAATTTCCTCTAATGTGCATGGTATCATAAAGCTTCCGGGATCCATAAGCTTTTCTGGTAAGCTTTTTAGAATGACTGCATTGCATTCCTCAGTGAGAAAAACTTTTTCAGTTTCTCTCCAATCCTTCTTATGGCTTAAGATTTCTTTCATGAACTTAGCATAAGAGGGCATTTGCTCAAGTGCTTCTGCAAACGGAATATTTATTTCAAGATCCTGAGATAGTCTGCAAAGCGGGCAAATTTCTTATCCTGTTTCACTTGGCAGAGTTTTTGAGGATAAGGTATTTTGGCTTTATATTCTTCAACCTTGGTTGCTGCAGGTTTATTTCCTACAGAAGCAGGGTGAGAGACCTTCTTGAGGGAGTTATTATAAGCACTTGCGGGTGTCTGATCCCTTATCGGCGTTTGAACGCTAGGATTGGGCGCTGGATTGGCATTTAACACCAGACTCCTACCCTGTTATGGTGTTTGAATGCCAGAATTGAACATGGAATTGGCGTTTGACGCCAACTTTTCACCCTTTTCTGGCGTCTGAATGCCAGAACTGGGCGTCCACTGGGCGTTTAATGCCAGTCTTCACCCTTTTCTGGTGTTTTGACGCCAGAATCATTCTTCTCTGGGCTCTTATTATCCTCAGAGGGATTTTGGGTAGTATTCTGTTCATCCTCTGTCAGCTGTTCTTTCCTCGGCTTTTTGTTGCTTTGAGTTGATGTATTTAATATTTTTCCACTCCTTAATTGAACAGCTTGACATTCTTCTGTTATTTGTTTAGATAACTGTTGTCTTGCTTGGTCAAGTTGTGCTTCCATATTCTTATTAGCATCCCGAGTATCTTGTAACATTTCTTTAAATTCTGCTAACTATTTTGTCAGAGTAAGTAATTGCTGATTGAGTTCAGCAACTTTTTCTGGAGGACTAAGGTCAGTAGATACTGTTTTAGCCTCTTCCTTCATGGATGACTCACTACTCAAGTACAGATGCTGATTTCTAGCAACAGTGTCTATAAGTTCTTGAGCTTCTTCAATTGTCTTTCTCATGTGTATAGATCCACCAGCTGAGTGATCTAGGGATATCTAAGCTTTTTCTGTAAGTCCATAGTAGAAGATGTCTAATTACACCCATTCTGAAAACATTTTAGAGGGGCATTTCCTCAGCATCTCTCTGTACCTCTCCCAGGCATTGTAAAGGGATTCATTATCCTCTTGTTTAAGGCCTTAGATGTCTAGCCTTAGCTATGTCATCCTCTTGGGAGGGAAATATTGATTCAGAAAATTTTCTGACAGCTGTTTCTATGTCCTTATGCTGGCGTTAGGTTGGTTATTTAACCACATCTTAGCTTGGTCATTTACAGCAAATGGAAACAGCAATAATCTGTAGACATCCTGGTCTACTTCCTTATCATGTACTGTGTCAGCAATTTGTAAGAACTGTGCCAGAAACTCAGTATGTTCTTCCTGTGGAAGACCGGAATACTGGCAATTTTGCTGCACCATGATAATGAGCTGAGGATTCAACTCAAAACTAGTGACTCCGATGGAGGGTATACAGATACTACTCCCATATGAAGCAGTAGCGGGGTTAGCATATGACCCCAGAGTCCTTTTGGACTGTTCATTTCCACTTAGTTCCATGATGGAGAAAGGGAGATGATGTGGATTTATTTTATTTATTATATATATATATATATATATATATATATATATATATTCAAAATAATAATGAAAAAAATGGAAACTAAAAAAATAAAGTAATAAAAAGATATGATTGAAAAGATATGACTGAAAAACAACTTAAAAAGATTTGATTTTTAAAATTGATGACTAATTTAATGCAAAATTTTCAAAAATTTGAGAAAAATACCAAGGAACACCAAACTTAAAACTTTTAAGATCAAAACACAAGAAAGATTCAAGAACATAAAAAGAACACCAAACTTAAAATTTTTAAAAACCAAAAATAAATTTTTGAAAAAATAAAAACTAACAAGAAAACACCAAACTTAAAACATGCAACTAAACTCCAATAGAAGAATCTAAAAGAAAAATAATAACTTTTTTTTTGAAAAATTTTTGAAAAGAAAATAAAAGACTCTGACCCAAAAGACAAAATTTTCCTAATCTAAGCAACAAGATAGACCGTCAGTTGTCCAAACTCGAACAATTCCCGGCAACGGCGCCAAAAACTTGGTGCACGAAAATACAATCACACTTGCGATTCCGCACAACTAACCAGCAAGTGCACTGGGTCGTCCAAGTAATACCTTACGTGAGTAAGGGTCGATCCCATGGAGATTGTCGGCTTGAAGCAAGCTATGGTTACCTTGTAACTCTTAGTCAGGAGATTATCAATGAAAAGGGTTTTGTTTGCAATAAAATAAAAGAGCATGAAATAAAAGGTACTTGTGATTCAATAATGGAGAACTGGTTGGAGTTTTGAAAATGCTCTGTCATCTGAATCTCTGCTTTCCTACTGTCTTCTTCTTCATGCACACAAGGCTCCTTCCATGGCAAGTTGTGTGTAGGGTGTCACTGTTGTCAATGGCTACTTCCCATCCTCTCAGTGAAAATGGTCCATGTGCCCTGTCACTGCACGGCTAATCATCTGTCGGTTTTCGATCATGTTGGAATAGAATCTAGTGATCCTTTTGCGTCTGTCACTACGCCCAACACTCGCGAGTTTGAAGCTCGTCACGGTCATCCCTTCCCAGATCCTACTCGGAATACCACAGACAAGGTTTAGACTTTCCGGATCCCAGGAATGGCCGCCAATAATCCTAGCTTATACCACGAAGACTTCGATCTTTCGGAATGGAGGCTAAGAAATACGCATTCAATCTAAGATAGAACGGCGGTGGTTGTCAGGCATGCGTTCATAAGTTGAGAATGGTGATGAGTGTCACGGATCATCACATTCATCATGTTTAAGTGCGAATGAATATCTTAGAATGGAAGCAAGCGTGATTGAATAGAAAATAGTTGTAATTACCTTAATCCATCGAGACACAGCAGAGCTCCTCACCCCCAACCATGGGGTTTAGAGACTCATGCCGTAGAAGATACAAAGTCAGATGTAAAATATCATGAGGTACAAAATAAATCTCTAAAAGTACTATTTATAATGAAACTAGCTACTAGGGTTTACAGAAATAGGTAAATGATGCAGAAATCCACTTCCGGGCCCACTTGGTGTGTGCTTGGGCTGAGCATTGAGCTTTACACGTGTAGAGGTCTTCCTTGGAGTTAAACACCAGCTTTGGTGCTAGTTTGGGCATTTAACTCCAACTTTTATGCTAGTACTGGCATTTTGATGCCAGAAAGTCGTCAAAACTCGCGAAAGTATGGACTATTATATATTTCTGGAAAGCCCTGGATGTCTACTTTCCAACGCAATTGAGAGTGCACTATTTGGAATTCTATAGCTCCAGAAAATCCCCTTCGAGTGCAGTCCTTTGTCAGCCTCTGAATCAGATTTTTGCTTAGGTCCCTCAATTTCAGCCAGAAAATACCTGAAATCACAGAAAAATACACAAACTTATAGTAAAGTCTACAAATATGAATTTTGCATAAAAATGAATAAAAACATCCCAAAAAGTAGCTAGATCATACTAAAAACTACCTAAAAACAATGCCAAAAAGCGTATAAATTATCCGCTCATCAGTATGCGTCATTGTAAATTTTCTGCTTTCCACGTGTGCGCGTGGGCGATGCACACGCGTGACCTCGTTTTCACCCCAAAGTTGATTTTGAGTTTTCAAGATAAATTTTAGACTTCTAAGTCTCCATTCTCACCTTTTATATCCTAAATACTTATAGTATGCCTGACGATAGGGAGAGGCTAAGAGATGTGGTAACATGTAGACGAAGTAACGGGAGAGTCAAGATGAATTATGATTAATAATGACTGTATGAGTTGCTGTTGGTGATGATGGAAGTGCGATGTATGTCGTGAGCCAAAGGGCTGTATTTGATAATGATGATTGGCTGGTTATGGGTTATGCCATGAGCTGAATGGCTATGATAGATATTGATTTATGGCTGAATATGAAAATATGGCTTTGAATGATTGTTTTATCTTGAGCTCTATTTCTCGGAAGTGCGACCCCTAAAGAGATTAAGGAAGGTGAGGATCCCCTTCCTTGTTCCTCTAGGTATTGTAAAATCGCCCCCAGCGAGACGGTGCGAGGTTAGGATCCCTACCTTGGTTCCTTCTAGACATATGAGAACGTACCTCCTGGGTAGATGTAAGGGTTGTGGTTGCGCCCCACTTGGTCCAGGGTGGTTAGTGTAGAAGCTCTCCGGGTGGACACAAGGGTTGTGATTTTGCCTCCACTTGTCCCGAATTATGATGAGTGATGTATAAAATGTGCCATCATCTGATGTATAAATGACGATATGGTCATGATGAATGATTATAGAATCTTATGAATGAATGTGAAATGATTATCTGAGATATGAGTTTCCCTGGATGAAAGCAGTGACTAACCACCACGTGCTCCAAGTTTAGACTCGATACTCTGTTGACCCTACGTCGTAAGTGTGTGACGCGCAGGCAAGCCATGAAACTTAGGAGTAGATTGATTAGTGCAGTCTTCAGTTCAATTTCTGCACCCAGATTTGGATGACGCGCTTGGAAAGGTGGTAGTGTAAAGTCCGAAGCTCCTGCTTCCTGGAGAGTAACCCTCCTAGGTGCTGTCATGTTATCTGTGCATAGATCAACAGAATCAGTAGAAGAGGAGCTTGTTTCTCCCTTAAATGAGGCTTCAGATTCGTCCTCAGATAGGACTGGTGAATTGGTGGTAACCACTTCACCACCCTCAGAGGCTAAACGACGCCGAGCTCACCTTATACGTGAAAGAGTTCTTTCAATTTCCAGATCAAACGCGGCTAAGCTCGGATCAGGCAGTGAACGTGTCATTCAATGAAAGAAACATGCATCTCGTGGTAATAAAAAGAAAATAAAATATGCAAGTATGTAAAAATAAAAATATTTACACCAATCAATAACTTAGCACACTGTTGCAACTCCCCAACAACGGCGCCAAAAATTGACGTACGAAAAATTACCAATTAAGAATTTAATTCAGAAATCAGCGTTGCAAGTATAGTTCTTAATCAATAAAAATTCCGCGTATCAATTTAAAAGAGTTGTCACAAAATTTAGAAATAAAATACTCGGAGTATGAACCCCAGGTCGTCTCCCAACGAGTTAACAAAAGAGTGCTATTTTATTGATCAGCGGTTTTCCAAGAAATTTTAAGAGTTGAAGAACAGAAAAATAAATAATTGTAAATTAAAGTAATGAAAATTAACAAGAGAATTTATATAATCAAAATGAAAGCCTTGACCGGGAGAAGATTAATCGAAAGTTCTATCCTTGTTGGATATTACCAAGTGTAATAGTAAGAGGTTGTTGTTCTACTTGGTTATCCTTTACTAATTAAAGGAAAGTCAAGTAACTGACTAACTAACTCTGTCCTCAGGTCCTAATCCTCTCCTAAGGAAGGATTAGAGTTAGAGACTAGAGAGTCAGCCAACAACTTCCAATTAAAATTAACACTTGAGTATTCCTAACTTAAGGTTCTCCTCTTAATCAACTTCCAAGTCAAGTTGGGAATCTACTCCATTGACATGAATAATGTGTTCACGGGCATGTAAGGGGAATAAGGGGAAGACATGATAAATTGAATAACAACTGAAAATGGATTAAAGGTAAAAATAGTTCTCTGCATTAATAAATCCCAAAATCATAAACATACGTATCTGAATGAGGTTAATGGGAAATAAAAGAGTAAGGAATAAGGAAACAAACTAGAATAATGAAAACTTCAACGGAGGTAGTAACTCTTCTCAATATCCAAAGCAAAAGCATAAAACTCTAAAACTATGAATGTGAAGAACCCTAGAGGAAGTAGTGATTTTTTTCTCTCAAATTCCAAACTAAAACTAAAATTATGCGTAATGTCAATGTCTCTTGAGTCTCTGCTTGTCCCTTGGCTCTAGTCTGTGTTTCTGGGCCAAAAACTGGGTCTAAACTCGGCCCAAAATCGCCCCAGCATTTTTTGCGATTTCTACAAGTAGCGTATGTCATGCGTACGCATCAGTCACTGTACGAGTCGCTGGTCATCCTCGCGTGTCACAAGTACGTGTCAGGCACGCGCACGCGTCTGATGCACGCACGCGTCGCTCCTTGCTGGCTATCTCCTTTAATTCTTGTGCTCCTTCCATTTATGCAAGCTTCTTCTCCATTCTCTAAGCCATTTATGCCCGATAAAGCCTGAAAACACTTAACGCATAGATCACGGCATCGAATGGTATAAAGGGGAACTAAAACACACAATTTAAGGGCTTAGGAAGCAAGTTTTCAATTGTAGAACAAAACTAGGAATGAATTGCAAAACTATGCAAATTGTATGAATAAGTGTGAGAATAGTGGATAGAATCCACTCAATTAAGCACAAGATGCACCACAAAATAGTGGTGCATTGAATCTCCCCACGCTTAAACATTAGCATGTCCTCATGCTAAGCTCAGGGAGATAGAAAGAATGAATGGGGAAAGTAAGACTCATGCAATGCAACCTATACATGTGAATGCAACTATATGATGAAATGTCTATACCTACTTGGTTAAAGAAATGAAGAAGTTCTCCAAGACAAATAAAATTCAGATTCCACTAACTCAAATCACATAATAAAAGATAAATAAACTTGTGAGAAGATAGCTCGTGAGAGCTGGGGACATAGAGTCAAGCATTGAACCCTCACTGGAAGTGTACATGCACTCTAATTACTCTCAAGTGTATAGGGTAATCCACTCTAGTCTCCTCTATTTATGCGTTCTAAAATTTGTACTTCATCTAATCAATCAACAAATGTTTAGTGCACATATGCAAACATCATGAGGTCTTTTTCAAGGTTGTAATAGGGTTTAGGTACGGGTGAGGATACATGTATGGCCAAGTGAGCTAAGATTTGAATCCTTGATTAACCTAAGTTTTCACCTAATGCACACACATTCCCCATGTTTTCAAAATCATGCCTAACTACCCACAGTCTCACTTTGTGTTTTTCACCTACTCATGTATTTAAATATTCTTCTTTTTTATCTCTCATGCATTGATCCTTTTTTATTGAACTTAACATTGGGGTGCTTTCATTCCCCTAAATTTGGAAATTTTTTTTAAAGCATTATAACATCAACGCAATTGGTTTTCATAATGTCACATGAGTAGCATTCAAATTCTTAATATTTATCAATTAAGCAACACACATTCTTATTAACTATAGTTCCCATAGTTTCCCACACTCAATTTGACACACAATCCTTATCTTAAACTAGCCAAAGATTCAATTGGGGTAGTTCATTGTTTTTCTGTTTAAGGCTAGTGATGTGGTAACATGAAGAATAAAAGGGAATAGAGAAAGCTCAAAGTGGCGAACAAAGGTAATTAGAATGGTAGGCCATTTGGGATAGTGAGCTAATAACAAATGATGGCCTCAATTATACATATGCATGAATACATTAAACAATGGACATATAGAATGGAACAAACCATAGATTGCAATCATAGAGGAGAGAAAACACACAAGAATAAAAATAATGGTTAAATCATGTAACCATACAATTAGGCTCAAAATATCACTAGGTTGTGTGTTCTAGCTCTAAACCATGTTCCAAATTACAATCTTCAGACAAGTTTGACATAAAATTTTAATTTGGATTAGTGAAATTTTCCAAAATAGGGTATTGAAAAGAAGCTTATTATTTTTCAACCAAGTAGAACATACATGCAAATGCTTATTACTATGCAATCTATCCTATCTAACAAAAGAAAAAAAAATAACCTATTGGTGTTAAGAAAGAGCAATTACCTCCGGAAGTCAGGTACCGACCGACCTCCCCACACTTAAAGTTTGGCACCGTCCTCGGTGCCATCAGTCAGGAACAAAGGGGGGCTGGTAGCAGCATCTCCACAGTCGGGGTCGTTATGGCTCCCGGTGCTGGTAGGTGAAGTAGAGTCCGGAGTAGCTGGTTCTTCTTCAGGTGGGTGGTTGCCGATAATCAGCTCCTTGAGGTATGTGAATCGGCGCTTGTTACGGTGCTCCATGCGCTTTGCCTGTCGGTCTAGCTAGTCCAACCTCTGAAGTATCTGAAACAGCAGCAGATTTATTGAAGGTACTTGTGATGTGGAAGGAAAAGGAATATCTCCGGCCAGGTCTACATTCCAGCTGGTAGTGGCTGCTAGGGGTCTGATGCACTTTCTGTTGGGAACATACTGATCATCCTGCGGAATCATAGCCCTGGTGTCCCCAGCTCTGTAGGAGATTGCGGCTGCCGAGACTAGCTCTGAAACCAAGGCGGGAAAAGGTAGGTTGCCCGCAATCTGTACGTGGCCCATGGTTTGCCGGAGGTGTCTCGGTAAGTTGAGAGGCTGGTCTATAAGGATACACCAGATGAGAACAGCCATGTCCGCAGTGAAAGAGGGCTCTTGAGTGCTCGGAAAGACATAGTGGGACATGAGCTGTGCCCACACCCGAGCCTCCAAGGTAAGTGCTGAGGCCAATATGCCCTTAGGTCAGGATTGATGGTATCCATAGATCCATCTGTTGCCAGGTTGTGCTATAACTCTGAGGACGTCATCCCAGTCAAACTGGTATGTCTGGCGCTTGAAAGAGGCTTCTTGGTATGCGTCTAATCCTTCTAGAGCAGTGGGGAGATCTAAAGCTCGCTGAATGGCCCCTTCAGATATAGGGACTTGCTTCTGACAGATATAGACAGACTGCAGGGCTGGCATGTGAAAATTGGAGTAGAATTCAACTACCCAAGAGAGGTTGACCTGTCGTGGCTGCCTCCGTAAGAATCCCATTGTTTGCACTCAATGCGGGGCTTTACAAGATCAACAATGTGGGTAGGGAGGATGAGTAGGTGCTCATTGTTTTAGTTCTACTTAGCCAAGATGGGGAACATCTGGTCACAGTAGCAGTTAATGAACCGTGCAGTGTCTCTTGCTGGAAAGGCTTTCTTGGTTTCATCGACCTTGATGATTCTCTTGACCCGCTTTATTGATGGCTTGACTGATGTTGAGGATGGTCCCGCAGCTGGTGCTCTTTTCGTTTCTTTCCTCGCCGATGGCTTGTTAGAGGCTTTCTCTTTACCCTTCCTGGTGGCCATCCTAAAAAGGGAGAAAAGAAAGGAACATGAGATCAAATGGCTAGAACCGGAAGGAGGAAAATACAAATGATAATCAATGCCAAGGTAAAGAAGAATGTCGTAAACACATGGTCACGAATTCATGTAATTAGGACATCAATGGAAATATAGCCTAATAAATTAAGACAATTAGATGCAAGATGTTTATTAGCATGCCGGCAAAGGCATGAGTAGCATAGATCAAGCATTAATAGCTTAATTTGATTATCAAATGTAACAACTAACAATCACGTTTGTATTGACAATTATATTAAAGCAATAAAAGATTGCAAGGGTTTTGTGAAAAATAGGCAATAGAGTAGAAGAATAGAATAACTAAGAGTTCACAATGCCATAAGGGCTTTTTCACAAACACTTGGTATGCATGTAAAATTTGTTAGGGAAAGTATGAAATCCAACATGCATGTAACCCAAAAATTAATATTAATTGTCAAATCACTCCCTAATATGTCCACAAGCAAATAAAAAAGAAAACAATCACTCAATTAAATTTCTAACACCAATTAAAAGAATGCAAAAAGAATAGATAAATAGTAAGAAGGAAATAAAGAAGATAAGAAGAAAGAACCTTGAGAAAAAGATAAAAAGAGAGAAGGAGGATGTGAGTGGGAGAGAAATAAGAGGAGAAGGAGAAGAAGATAGAAGAGAAGAAGGAAGAAGGAAGAAGGAAGAAAGAAATTAGGATTGGGGGAGAAAAGATAAGAAATCTGGCGGCGTTCTGGTTTAACCACGCAGCGCATGTGACGCGTACGCGTACTGCCCGCGTACGAGTGGGATGCGCTAATTCCAAGCGACGCGTAAGCGTCAAGGACGCGAACGCGTGATATGGATTGTGAAAATGGCGCGAAGGCATCGCTGCGCATGCACAACTCTCTGTTCGTTATGCGCTTGGGGCCATTTTTGTATTCGACACGTGCGCGTCAGGCACGCGCACGCGTGGGTCGCCATGTAGTGAAAATGACGCGAACGCATCAGGGACGCGTACGCGTGATGGGGGTTGTGCTCCCAGCACAGTTCCAGCCCCACACCATCATAACTCTCTGGCCAAACACCCATTTACGCTGATTTCCTCATCCAAGCATGCGCGTCCCGGACGCGTACGCGTGGAGTGCCAAAATTGCAAATGACGCACACGCGTCGCGTATGCGTCATGATGTTTGTGCACAACGCACACTTCCTACGCCACTCCCGTGGAACTCTCTGTTCAAGCCTTCTTATTCTCGCATTCACATACGACGCGTACGTGTCGTGGACGCTCACGCGTCAAATACCCCCTTTTTATGCAGAATGTAGATGATTATACAGAAATTATGACTGAACACTAATAAAAATAAAATAAAATAAAACTAAGAGAAAGGAAAGATCATACCATGGTGGGTTGTCTCCCACCTAGCACTTTACTTTTATGTCCTTATGTTGGACGGTCCACAAGCTCAGTCTTCTTCTATTAATGGATCCTCCAAGATGAAGATCTCTAGCTCTTTTTTGTTCTTCTTCTTCTCACCATGATACGGCTTCAAGCGATGTCCATTGACCTTGATGAATTTGGAACTTGAAGGATGATGCAGGTGGAAGACTCCGTATGGCTCCGCCTTCTCTACTCTGTAGGGACCTTCCCATCTTGATCTCAGCTTACCTGGCGTGAGCCTTAACCTGGAGTTGTAAAGGAGGACTAAGTCCCCAGGTCTAAACTCTCTCCTCTTGATGTGCTTGTCATGCATAGCCCTCACCTTCTCTTTGAATAGCATGGAGTTCTCATAAGCTTCTAAATGAAGGCATTCCAGTTCTTGCAGTTGCAGCTTCCTCTTAGCTCCTGCTCTAGCCAACCCCAGGTTACATTCCCGTACTGTCCAGAAAGCCTTGTGCTCCACCTCCACTGGGAGGTGGCAAGCCTTCCCATAGACTAGGCGGAAGGGACTCATTCCAATTGGTGTCTTATATGCCGTCCGGTAAGCCTAGAGTGCATCAACAAGTCTGGTGCTCCAGTCCTTTCAATGAAGCTTGACTATCTTCTCCAATATGCACTTTATCTCTCTGTTAGACACCTCAGCTTGCCCATTGGTCTGGGGATGGTAAGTTGTTGCTATCTTGTGAAGGATGCCATGTTTCTTCAGTAGGCCTGTTAATCTCCTATTACAAAAGTGAGTGCCTTGATCACTCACGATTACTCGTGGTGATCCAAAGTGATAGATAATATGATTTCTAATAAAAGAGACAACAGTGTTAGCATCATCAGTACGGGCAGGAATTGCTTCCACCCATTTAGAAACATAATCTACAACTAACAATGTGTATGAGAAACCGCTAGAGTTTGGAAACGGACCCATGAAGTCAATGCCCCAAACATAAAAAATTTCACAGAATAGCATAAACTGTTGGGGCATCTCATCCCTCTTGGATATATTACCAAATCTTTGGCATGGGGAACAAGATTTACAGAAGGCAGTAGCATCTTTAAAAAGAGTGGGCCACCAGAATCCACAGTCTAAAATTTTTCTAGCTGTCCTTTAAGGGCCAAAATGTCCACCACTCTCAGAGGAGTGGCAGGCCTCTAAAATTGACTGGAATTCTGATTGAGGCACACACCTTCTAATTATCTGGTCAGCACCATACCTCCATAAATATGGGTCATCCCATATATAATATTTGGACTCGCTTTTCAGCTTGTCCCTCTGATGCTTAGTAAAATTAGGAGGGAAGGTATGACTGACAAGGTAATTAACCATAGATGCGTACCAAGGAACTACTTCATATATTGTGTGCAAGCTATCAAATGAAAAAAACATCATTGATAGAAGTGGAGTCATCCTTGATGTGCTCTAGGCGACTCAGGTGGTCCGCCACTAAATTCTGTGAACCACTCCTATCCTTAATTTCTAAATCAAATTCTTGCAGCAACAATATCCATCGTATGAGCCTTGGTTTGGACTCTTTCTTGGCTAATAAATATTTTAGAGCTGCATGATCTGAGTACACTACCACCTTAGTACTACGTAAGTATGCTCGGAATTTATCCAGAGCAAAAACAATAGCCAGAAGCTCTTTTCCAGTGATAGTGTAATTAGACTGAGCAGCGTCTAAGGTCTTAGATGCATAGGCAATAACAAAAGGGTCCTTACCATCGCGCTGAGCTAACGCCGCTCCTACTGCATGGTTGGAGGCATCACACATTATCTCAAATGGTTGACTCCAGTTAAGCCCTCTCACAATAGGGGCTTAAGTCAAGGCTGTCTTCAGCTCATCAAACGCCACCTTGCAGTCCATATTCAGCTCGAACTTAACATCCTTCTGCAGCAGGCAGGATAAAGGTAGTGCTACCTTACTGAAGTCCTTGATAAATCGCCGGTAGAAACCTGCGTGACCAAGAAACGAATGGAATTCCCTTATGGAGAAGGGGTAAGGTAAACTAGAAATAATGTCTACCTTTGTTGGATCAACTAAAATACCAGTATTAGAAACAACATGTCCTAGAACAATACCTTGTTGGACCATAAAATGACATTTTTCAAAATTTAATACAAGGTTTGAACTAACACATCTATCTAATACTCTAGCTAAACTATCCAAGCAAAGGCTAAAAAGAATCACCATACACACTAAAGTCATCCATAAAAACCTCCATACAGTTCTCAAGAAGATTTGAGAAAATACTCATCATGCATCTTTGGAACGTTGCCGGTGCATTACATAAGCCAAAAGGCATCCTCTTATACGCATACGTTCCAAAGGGACATGTAAAAGTAGTTTTCTCCTGATCTTCAGGAGCTATATGAATCTAAAAATAGCCAGTGAAACCATATAGAAAACAATAGTGTGATTTACCTAACAGGCGATCAAGCATCTGATCGATAAAGGGCGGGGGGTAGTGATCCTTGTGGGTAGCTTGGTTGAGACGCCTGTAATCAATGCATACCCTCCAGGCATTCTGCACTCTAGTTGTAATGAGCTCTCCATGCTCATTCTTCACTGTTGTGACTCCAGATTTCTTTGGGACCACCTGTACTGGACTGACCCATTCACTATCCGAGATTGGATAGATGATGTCAACTTCAAGCAGCCTGGTTACTTCTTTCTTGACCACCTCTAGAATGGTGGGGTTCAGCCGCCTTTGAGGTTGATGGATAGGCCTTGTTCCCTCTTCTAAAAATATACGGTGCTCACAGACTTGGGGGTTGATGCCTACTATATCCGCAAAGCTCTATCCAATGGCCTTCTTGTGTCTTCTCAGCACATTAAGCAGCTGCTCCTCCTGTTGGGAAGTGAGTTCCCTTGCAATGATAACTGGGAGCTTCTGATTATCCTCAAGGTAAGCATACTTGAGGTGGGATGGAAGGGGCTTCAGCTCTATTTTCTGCTCATGACTAGGTTCTTGATCATCTGGAGCTATTGATGGTGGCAAAGTGTCTTCATTGTGTTCAGAGGGTTTCCCCACACTTGGACCTTACTCTATGTGCATCTCTTCTACTTCTTCTTGGTGAACTGCAGCTACAGTATCATCAATGATGTTACACTGGAAGATGGAATGATCTTCTGGGCGGTGCTTCATAGCTTCATCTAGGTTGAAGCTCGCCGCTTTGCCATCTATCTCAAAAGAGTAAGTTCCTGAGAAGGCATCTTGGTGCGCGAAATTGTGAACAATACTTTTCACAACTCTCATAATCCCCGGTCATGAACCCCAAAAACTTGGTGTTCAATACCATGGCATTACACAACTTCGCACAACTAACCAGCAAGTGCACTAGGTCGTCCAAGTAATAAACCTTACGCGAGTAAGGGTCGATCCCACGGAGATTGTTAGTATGAAGCAAGCTATGGTCATCTTGTAAATCTTAGTCAGGCAAACTCAAATGGATATGGTGATGAACGAAAATAAACATAAAGGTACAGATAGAGGTACTTATGTAATTCATTGGTAGGAATTTCAGATAAGCGCATGAAGATGCCTTCCCTTCCGTCTCTCTGCTTTCCTACTGTCTTCATCCAATCCTTCTTACTCCTTTCCATGGCAAGCTCATGTAGGGTTTCACCATTGTCAATGGCTACCTCCCATCCTCTCAGTGAAAACGCTGCCTATGCTCTGTCACAGCATGGGTAATCATCTGTCGGTTCTCGGTCAAGCCAGAATAGAATCCATCGATTCTTTTGCGTCTGTCACTAACGCCCCGCCTGCTAGGAGTTTGAAGCACGTCACAGTCATTCAATCATTGAATCCTACTCAGAATACCACAGACAAGGTTAGACCTTCCGGATTCTCTTGAATGCCGCCATCAGTTCTCGCCTATACCACGAAGACTCTGATCTCACGGAATGGTTGGCTCGTTTGTCAGACGAGCACTCGGTTGTCAGGCGATCAACCATGCATCTTGCAATCAGGAATCCAAGAGATATTCACTCAATCGAAGGTAGAACGGAGGTGGTTGTCAGTCACACGTTCATAAGTGAGAATGATGATGAGTGTCACGGATCATCACATTCATCAAGTTGAAGAACAAGTGATATCTTAGAACAAGAACAAGCGGAATTGAATGGAAGAACAATAGTAATTGCATTAATACTCGAGGTACAGTAGAGCTCCACACCTTAATCTATGGTGTGTAGAAGCTCCACCGTTGAAAATACATAAGAACAAGGTCTAGGCATGGCCGTGAGGCCAGCCTCCCAATGATCTAAGATAACATAAAAATGAAGATAGCTACCAAAGTCTGTAAATACAATAGTAAAAGGTCCTACTTATAGAGAACTAGTAGCCTAAGGTTTACAGAAATGAGTAAATGACATAAAAATCCACTTCCGGGCCCACTTGGTGTGTGCTTGGGCTGAGCAATGAAGCTTTTTTCGTGTAGAAACTCTTCTTGGAGTTAAACGCCAGCTTTAGTGCCAGTTTGGGCGTTTAACTCCCATTTGGGTGCCAGTTCCGGCGTTTAACGTTGGAATTCCTGAGGGTGACTTTGTGCGCCGGTTTGGGCCATCAAATCTTGGGCAAAGTATGGACTATCATATATTTCTGGAAAGCCCAGGATGTCTACTTTCCAACGCCGTTGAGAGCGCGCCAATTGGGCTTCTGTAGCTCCAGAAAATCTACTTCGAGTGCAGGGAGGTCAGAATCCAACAGCATCCGCAGTCCTTTTTAGTCTCTGAATCAGATTTTTGCTCAGGTCCCTCAATTTCAGCCAGAAAATACCTGAAATCACAGAAAAACACACAAACTCATAGTAAAGTCCAGAAAAGTGAATTTTAACTAAAAACTAATAAAAATATACTAAAAACTACCTAGATCATACTAAAAACATACTAAAAACAATGCCAAAAAGCGTACAAATTATCCGCTCATCACAACACCAAACTTAAATTGTTGCTTGTCCTCAAGCAACTGAAAATCAAATAAGATAAAAAGAAGAGAATATGCAATGAATTCCAAAAACATCTATGAAGATCAGTATTAATTAGATGAGCGGGGCTTTTAGCCTTTTGCCTCTGAATAGTTTTGGCATCTCACTCTATCCTTTGAAATTCAGAATGATTGGCTTCTTTAGGAACTTAGAATCCAGATAGTGTTATTGATTCTCCTAGTAGAGTATGATGATTCTTGAACATAGCTACTTATTGAGTCTTGGCCGTGGCCCAAAGCACTCTGTCTTCCAGTATTACCACCGGATACATACATGCCACAGACACATAATTGGGTGAACCTTTTCAGATTGTGACTCAGCTTTGCTAGAGTCCCCAATTAGAGGTGTCCAGGGTTCTTAAGCACACTCTTATTGCCTTGGATCACAACTTTTATTTTTCTTTCTTTTCCCTCTCTTTTTTTTTCGTTTTCTTTTTTTTTCTTCTCTCTCTTTTTTTTTAAGAAATTTTCTTTTTTTTTTCTTTTTTCTTTTTCTTGCTTCAAGAATCATTTTTATGATTTTTCAGATCCTCAGTAACATGTCTCCTTTTTCATCATTCTTTCAAGAGCCAACATTCATGAACCACAAATTCAAGATACATATGCACTGTTTAAGCATACATTCAGAAAACAAAAATATTGCCACCACATCAAAATAATTAAACTATTATAAAATTTAAAATTCATGCAATTCTTCCTTTTTCAATTAAGCACGTTTTTATTCAAGAAAGGTGATGGATTCATAGGACATTCATAACTTTAAGGCATAGATACTAAGACACTAATGATCACAAGACACAAACATAGATAAACATAAGCACTAAAATTCAAAAAACAGAAGAATAAAGAACAAGGAAATCAAGGAACGGGTCCACCTTAGTGATGGCGGCTCTTTCTTCCTCTTGAAGATCCTATGGAGTGCTTGAGCTCCTCAATGTCTCTTCCTTGTCTTTGTTGCTCCTCCCTCATGATTCTTTGATCTTCTCTAATTTCATGGAGGATGATGGAGTGTTCTTGATGCTCCACCCTTAGTTGTCCCATGTTGGAACTCAATTCTCCTAGGGAGGTGTTCAGTTGCTCCCAATAGTTTTGTGGAGGAAAGTGCATCCCTTGAGGAATCTCAGGGATCTCATGGTGAGTGGGGTCTCTTGTGTGCTCCATCCTCTTCTTAGTGATGGGCTTGTCCTCATCAATAGGGATGTCTCCCTCTATGTCAACTCCTACTGAATAACAGAGGTGACAAATGAGATGAGGGAAGGCTAACCTTGCCAAGGTAGAGGACTTGTCCGCCACCTTATAGAGTTCTTGGGCTATAACCTCATGAACTTCTATTTCTTCTCCAATCATGATGCTATGGATCATGATAGCCCGGTCTATGGTAACTTCGGACCGGTTGCTAGTAGGAATGATTGAGCGTTGGATGAACTCCATCCATCCTCTAGCCACGGGCTTGAGGTCATGCCTTCTTAATTGAACCGGCTTCCCTCTTGAATCTCTCTTCCATTGGGCGCCCTCTTCAGATATGACTGTGAGGACTTGGTCCAACCTTTGATCAAAGTTGACCCTTCTAGTGTAAGGATGTTCATCTCCTTGCATCATAGGCAAATTGAATGCCAACCTTACACTTTCCGGACTAAAATCCAAGTGTTTCCCCCGAACCATAGTAAGATGATTCTTTGGATTCGGGTTCACACTTTGGTCATGGTTCTTGGTGATCCATGCATTGGCATAGAACTCTTGAACCATCAAGATTCCGACTTGTTGAATGGGGTTGGTAAGAACTTCCCAACCTCTTCTTCGGATCTCATGTCGGATCTCCGGATATTCACCCTTTTTGAGTGAAAAAGGGACCTCGGGGATCACCTTCTTCAAGGCCACAACTTCATAGAAGTGGTATTGATGCACCCTTGAGATGAATCTTTCCATCTCCCATGACTCGGAGGTGGAAGATTTTGCCTTCCCTTTCCTCTTTCTAGAGGTTTCTCCGGCCTTGGATGCCATAAATGGTTATGGAAAAACAAAAAGCAATGCTTTTACCACACCAAACTTAAAAGGTTTGCTCGTCCTCGAGCAAATTAAGAAAGAATAGAGTAGAAGAAGAAGAAATGAAGGAGATGGGAATGGCTTTTGTTTTCGGCCAAGAAGTGGAAGAAGTGGTGTTTAGGTTGTGTGAAAATGAAGGAGTGAAGGAGGGTTATATAGGAGAAGGGGAAGGGTAGGGTTCGGCCATTTGAGGGTGGGTTTGGGTGGGAAAGTGGTTTGAATTTGAAAGGTGAGGTAGGTGGGGTTTTATGAAGGATGGATGTGAGTGGTGAAGAGAAAGATGCGATTTGATAGGTGAAGGGTTTTTGGGGAAGAGGTGTTGAGGTGATTGGTGAATGGGGAAGAAGAAGAGAGAGAGTGGTGGGATAGGTGGGGATCCTGTGGGGTCCACAGATCCTGAGGTGTCAAGGAAAAGTCATCCCTGCACCAAATGGCAAACAAAATCACGTTTTTAGCCATTTCTGGCGTTAAACGCCGAGCTGGTGCCCATTTCTGGCGTTTAACGCCAGCTTCTTGCACCTTTCTGGCGTTTAACGCCAGTCTGGTGCCCCTTTCTGGCGTTAAACGCCCAGAATGGTGCCAGACTGGGCGTTAAACGCCCAACAGCTAACCTCACTGGCGTTTAAACGCCAGTAGGTGCGTCCTCCAGGGTGTGCTGTTTTTCTTCCTGTTTTTCATTCTGTTTTTGCTTTTTTCATTAATTTTGTGACTTCTCATGATCATCAACCTACAAAAAAGATAAAATAACAAAAGAAAAATATGTAAAATATAACATTGGGTTGCCTCCCAACAAGCGCTTCTTTAATGTCATTAGCTTGACAGAGGACTCTCATGGAGCCTCACAGATATTCAGAGCCATGTTGGAACCTCCCAACACCAAACTTAGAGTTTGAATGTGGGGGTTCAACACCAAACTTAGAGTTTGGTTGTGGCCTCCCAACACCAAACTTAGAGTTTGACTGTGGGGGCTCTGTTTGGCTCTGCTTTGAGAGAAGCTCTTCATGCTTCCTCTCCATGATGACAGAGGGATATCCTTGTGCCTTAAACACCAAGGATTCTTCATTCACTTGAATGATCAACTCTCCTCTATCAACATCAATCATAGCCTTTGCAGTGGCTAGGAAGGGTCTGCCAAGGATGATGGATTCATCCATGCACTTCCCAGTCTCTAGGACTATGAAATCAGTAGGGATGTAATGGTTTTCAACTTTAACCAGAACATCCTCTACAAGTCCATGGGCTTGTTTTCTTGAGTTGTCTGCCATCTCTAGTGAGATTTTTGCAGCTTGCACCTCAGAGATTCCTAACTTCTCCATTACAGAGAAAGGCATGAGGTTTACACTTGACCCTAAGTCACACAAGGCCTTCTTGAAGGTCATGGTGCCTATGGTACAAGGTATTGAAAACTTCCCAGGATCCTGTCTCTTTTGAGGCAGTTTCTGCCTAGACAAGTCATCCAGTTCTTTGGTGAGCAAAGGGGGTTCATCCTCCCAAGTCTCATTTCCAAATAACTTGTCATTTAGCTTCATGATTGCTCCAAGGTATTTAGCAACTTGCTCTTCAGTGACATACTCATCCTCTTCAGAGGAAGAATACTCATCAGAGCTCATGAATGGCAGAAGTAAGTCCAATGGAATTTCTATGGTCTCAGTTTGAGCCTCAGATTCCCATGGTTCCTCATTAGGGAACTCATTGGAGGCCAGTGGACGTCCATTGAGGTCTTCCTCAATGGCGTTCACTGCCTTTTCTTCCTCCCAAAATTCGGCCATGTTGATGGCCTTGCACTCTCCTTTTGGATTTTCTTCTGTATTGCTTGGAAGAGTACTAGGAGGGAGTTCAGTAATTTTCTTGCTCAGCTGACCCACTTGTCCTTCCAAGTTTCTGATGGAGGACCTTATTTCAGTCATGAAACTTTGTGTGGTTTTGATTAGATCAGAGACCATGGTTGCTAAGTCAGAGTTATTCTGCTTAGAACTCTCTGTCTGTTGCTGAGAAAATGATGGAAAAGGCTTGCTATTGCTAAACCTGTTTCTTCCACCATTATTATTGTTGAAACCTTGTTGAGGTCTCTGTTGATCCTTCCATGAAAAATTTGGATGATTTCTCCATGAAGGATTATAGGTGTTTCCATAGGATTCTCCCATGTAATTCACCTCTTCCATTGAAGGGTTCTCAGGATCATAAGCTTCTTCCTCAGATGAAGCCTCCTTAGTACTGCTTGGTGCATTTTGCATTCCAGACAGACTTTGAGAAATCGTATTGACTTGTTGAGTCAATATTTTGTTCTGTGCCAATATGGCATTCAGAGTGTCAATCTCAAGAACTCCTTTCTTCTGACTAGTCCCATTGTTCACAGGATTCCTTTCAGAAGTGTACATGAATTGGTTATTTGCAACCATTTCAATTAGTTCTTGAGCTTCAGTAGGCGTCTTCTTCAAATGAAGAGAGCCTCCTGCAGAGCTATCCAAAGACATCTTGGATAGTTCAGAGAGACCATCATAGAAAATACCTATGATACTCCATTCAGAAAGCATATCAGAAGGACACTTTCTGATTAATTGTTTGTATCTTTCCCAAGCTTCATAGAGGGATTCTCCTTCCTTCTGTCTGAAGGTTTGGACTTCCACTCTAAGCTTACTCAATTTTTGAGGTGGAAAGAACTTTGCCAAGAAGGCATTGACTAGCTTTTCCCAAGAATCCAGGCTTTCTTTAGGTTGTGAGTCCAACCATGTCCTAGCTCTGTCTCTTACAGCAAAAGGGAATAGCATAAGTCTGTAGACCTCAGGGTCAACCCCATTAGTCTTGATAGTGTCACAGATTTGCAAGAACTCAGCTAAGAACTGATGAGGATCTTCCAATGGAAGTCCATGGAACTTGCAATTCTGTTGCATTAGAGAAACTAATTGAGGCTTAAGCTCAAAGTTGTTTGCTCCAATGGCAGGGATAGAGATGCTTCTCCCATAGAAATCGGGAGTAGGTGCAGTAAAGTCACCCAGCACCTTCCTTGCATTGTTGGCATTGTTGTTATTTTCGGCTGCCATGAGTTCTTCTCCTTTGAAGAATTCGGTCAGGTCCTCTAAAGAGAGTTGTGCTTTGGCTTCTCTTAGCTTTCCCTTCAAGGTCCTTTCAGGTTCAGGACCGGCCTCAACAAGAATGCCTTTGTCTTTGCTCCTGCTCATATGAAAGAGAAGGGAACAAGAAAATGTGGAATCCTCTATGTCACAGTATAGAGATTCCTTGAAGTGTCAGAGGAAAAGAAGAGTAGAAGACAGAAGTAGAAAATTCGAACTTATCAAAGGAGATGGAGTTCGAATTTTGCATTAAGGAATAGTGTTAGTCCATAAATAGAAGGATGTGAGAAGGAGGGAAGTGATTTTCGAAAATTAAGCAAAAAATTTGAAAACATTTTTGAAAAACATTACTTAATTTTCGAAAATGAAGAGTGGAAAAGAAATAAAGTGATTTTTGAAAAAGATTTTGAAATTAGAAATCAAAGAGATTTAATTGAAGATTATTTTGAAAAAGATGTGGTTAAGAAAATATGATTGGTTTTTTTTTTTTAAATGTGATTGAGAAGATATGATTTGAAAAACATTTTAAAAAGATTTGATTTTGAAAAATTAAAAACTTGACTAACAAGAAAAGATATGATTCAAACATTAAACCTCTCTCAACAGAAAAGGCAACATATTTGAAATGTTGAATCAAATCATTAATTGATAGTGAGTATCTTTGAAAATAGAAAGAAATTGAACTTGAAAGAGATTTGATTGAAAAGATATGATTTGAAAAAGATTTGATTTTGAAAACTGAAAAAAATTGCATTGAAAAACAGAATCTTCCCCCTTGTGCCATCCTGGCGTTAAACGCCCAGAATGGTGCACATTCTGGCGTTTAACGCCCAAAACTATACCTTTTTGGGCGTTAAACGCCCAACCAGGTACCCTGGCTGGCGTTTAAACGCCAGTCTGTCCTTCTTCACTGGGCGTTTTGAACGCCCAGCTTTTTCTGTATAATTCCTCTGCTATTGTTCTGAATCTTCAATTCTCTGTATCATTGACTTGAGAAGACACAAATTAAAAATATTTTTGGATTTTTAATAATGAGAAAAATGCAATAAGAATCAAATAACAATGCATGCAAGACACCAAACTTAGCAGTTTGTATACTACTGACACTAACAGAATGAAAATGCATATGAGACACACAAAACACTCAAGTCAATTGAATTCAAAGATCAGAGCACAAAAATTATCAAGAATTACTTGAGAATCCTTAATACACATGAATGAATGCATGCAATTGACACCAAACTTAACATGAGACACTAGACTCAAACAAGAAATTTTTGGATTTTATGATTTTTTTTATTTTTTTTTTTTTGTGTTTTTCAAAAATTAAGTGGAAAAAGATATCAAAATTCTTAATGAGAATTCCAGGAATCAGTGCAATGCTAGTCTAAGACTCCGGTCCAGGAATTAGACATGGCTTCACAGCCAGCCAAGCTCTCAAAGAAAGCTTCGGTCCAAAACACTAGACATGGCCAATGGCCAGCCAAGCCTTAGCAGATCACTGCTCCAAAAGCAAGATTGATAAAGATCAACAAGCTTTTGTAATGATAAGTTGAAACCTCGGTCCAATGAGATTAGACATGGCTTTTCAGCCAGCCAGACTTCAACAAATCATCATGAAACTCTAGAATTCATCTTCAAGAATTTCGAAAAAATAAATACCTAATCTAAGCAACAAGATGAACCGTCAGTTGTCCAAACTTAAGAATCCCCGGCAACGGCGCCAAAAACTTGGTGCGCGAAATTGTGAACAATACTTTTCACAACTCTCATAATCCCCGGTCATGAACCCCAAAAACTTGGTGTTCAATACCATGGCATTACACAACTTCGCATAACTAACCAGCAAGTGCACTGGGTCGTCCAAGTAATAAACCTTACGCGAGTAAGGGTCGATCCCACGGAGATTGTTAGTATGAAGCAAGTTATGGTCATCTTGTAAATCTTAGTCAGGCAAACTCAAATAGATATGGTGATGAACGAAAATAAACATAAAGGTAAAGATAGAGGTACTTATGTAATTCATTGGTAGGAACTTCAGATAAGCGCATGAAGATGCCTTCCCTTCCGTCTCTCTGCTTTCCTACTGTCTTCATCCAATCCTTCTTACTCCTTTCCATGGCAAGCTCATGTAGGGTTTCACCGTTGTCAATGGCTACCTCCCATCCTCTCAGTGAAAACGCTGCCTATGCTCTGTCACAGCATGGGTAATCATCTGTCGGTTCTCGGCCAGGCCGGAATAGAATCCATCGATTCTTTTGCGTCTGTCACTAACGCCCCGCCTGCTAGGAGTTTGAAGCACGTCACAGTCATTCAATCATTGAATCCTACTCAGAATACCACAGACAAGGTTAGACCTTCCAGATTCTCTTGAATGCCGCCATCAGTTCTCACCTATACCACGAAGACTCTGATCTCACGGAATGGTTGGCTCGTTTGGCAGACGAGCACTCGGTTGTCAGGCGATCAACCATGCATCGTGCAATCAGGAATCCAAGAGATATTCACTCAATCGAAGGTAGAACGGAGGTGGTTGTCAGTCACACGTTCATAAGTGAGAATGATGATGAGTGTCACGGATCATCACATTCATCAAGTTGAAGAACAAGTGATATCTTAGAACAAGAACAAGCGGAATTGAATGGAAGAACAATAGTAATTGCATTAATACTCGAGGTACAGCAGAGCTCCACACCTTAATCTATGGTGTGTAGAAGCTCCACCGTTGAAAATACATAAGAACAAGGTCTAGGCATGGCCGTGAGGCCAGCCTCCCAATGATCTAAGATAGCATAAAAATGAAGATAGCTACCAAAGTCTGTAAATACAATAGTAAAAGGTCCTACTTATAGAGAACTAGTAGCCTAAGGTTTACAGAAATGAGTAAATGACATAAAAATCCACTTTCGGGCCCACTTGGTGTGTGCTTGGGCTGAGCAATGAAGCTTTTCTCGTGTAGAGACTCTTCTTGGAGTTAAACGCCAGCTTTAGTGCCAGTTTGGGCGTTTAACTCCCATTTGGGTGCCAGTTCCGGCGTTTAACGCTGGAATTCCTGAGGGTGACTTTGTGCGCCGGTTTTGGCCATCAAATCTTGGGCAAAGTATGGACTATCATATATTACTGGAAAGCCCAGGATGTCTACTTTCCAACGCCGTTGAGAGCGCGCCAATTGGGCTTCTGTAGCTCCAGAAAATCCACTTCGAGTGCAGGGAGGTCAGAATCCAACAGCATCCGCAGTCCTTTTTAGTCTCTGAATCAGATTTTTGCTCAGGTCCCTCAATTTCAGTCAGAAAATACCTGAAATCACAGAAAAACATACAAACTCATAGTAAAGTCCAGAAAAGTGAATTTTAACTAAAAACTAATAAAAATATACTAAAAACTAACTAGATCATACTAAAAACATACTAAAAACAATGCCAAAAAGCGTACAAATTATCCGCTCATCACATCTAGTTTGAACTTTGAAGTCTTCAGAAATGGCCTTCCAAGCAGGATGAATGATGGTCTTCCTGAGTCATTAGGGGGCATCTCCAAGATGTAGAAGTCAATGGGGAATATGAGCCCCTTAATGCTTATCAGCACGTCCTCAGCAATTCCAACCACAGAAATAATTCTTTTATCTGCCAAAATAATACGTGCTGCCAACCTTTTCAAGGGGGGTAGCCTCAAAGCATCATATACAGATAATGGCATAATACTCACACATCCGCCCAAATAACACATGTAGTAAAAAAATTGTACACCCTAAATAGTACAAGTAACCATGCATGGACCCGGATCCCCACACTTTTCTGGTATGGCACCCATAAAAGTAGAAATAGAGCTACCTAGAGGAATAGTTTCTAATTCATTTATTTTATCTTTATGCATGCACAAATCTTTTAGAAACTTAGCATATTTAGGTACTTGTTGAATGGCATCAAAAAGGGGAATAGTTACCTCAACCTTTTTGAATATTTCTACCATTTTGGGGTCTAGTTTCAGCTGCTTTCTGGGCTTCCTAACAAGTCATGGAAATGGAATGGGGATGGCACCTTCAGTAACTTCAACACCCCTTGGTGCTCCATTCCCTGGTTGATCTACTTCTTCGTCAACCACGTCTTGTACTACATCCTCCTCTTCAGCGTCTTCAACCTCCACAGTGCTGTCAACTTGAATGTCTTCTTTTGAACTTGGCTCCTCATGACTCCTTTCTGGCAGTGTAGTGCCTGACCTCAAAGTAATGACGTTAATTCCTCCCTTGGGGTTGGGCAAAGGTTGAGACAGAAGTGCACTAGAGCTGGCAGGTTGACTGTTGGAGGTGTTCATAGATCCAATCTGTAAGACGAGAGCTTGTACAGCTGAGGTTAGACCATTTAAGGCAGAGCTAAGTGTGTTCTCCATGGTCTTTTGTCTCTACTCAATAGACTGAAGCAACTCGTCATTGGAAGAGGAAGGTGGGCTTTGCTGTTGGTTGTTTTGAGATCCCTGATTTTGCCTTTGGTGAGGTGCTCGGTAAGGTTGGCTCTGGTTCTGCTGAGACTGGTTCTGCTAATTACAATTGTTGTTCCACCTCTGATTTCCACCATTGTCTCTGTCTTCTTGATTGTAGTTGTCCCTCCATCCTTGGTTAGAGTTACCTCTCCACCCCTGGTTGGAGTTATCCCTCCATTCCTGGTTGGAGTTGTCCTGCCAACCTTGATTGTAGTTCCCACATTGGTTATAGTTTTTGCCTTGCTGATAGTATCCTTGATTTGGGTGGTCATAGAAGTTATAGATAGCTGCCAAGGTGTTGTCTTCTTGTTGGAGTTACGGACACTCATCAATGTAATGAGTATAGCATGCACATATTCCGCACACTCTCTGAGGGACCAGCTGTTGAGACTGTTGTTGTGGAGGGGGCTGAGGTTGTTGTTGATTCAGCTGTATTTGCTTCAGTAAGTTGGTCATCACATACAGAGTTTGCGTGAGGGCGGTAGTCTCACTACTAGAGGAAACCTCTGCAACAGCCTTAGGATGGTTGTTCCTGTGCCTGGCGTTCCGAGTAGACTCAGCTAGATCGGTAATCAATTGCCAATCTTCATCTGCGGTCTTGTACTTTTTCAGAGAACCATTACTTGCACCATCTAATGTAGTCTTGTCCTGAGGCTTCATGCCCTGTGTGAAGTAGCTGATCAACACCAGCTTGTCAATCATGTGGTGAGGACAAGCGTCTAGGAGATTCCTGAAGCACTCCCAATACTCATACAAAGTCTCTGAGTCACCTTGAATAATGCAGGAAATTTCTTTTCTCAGTCTATCAGTCACTTCAGCTGAAAAGTATTTTTCTAAGAACTCTCTCCTGAGCGTATCCCAGTTAGTAACAACTGCTTCAGATTGAGTGTAGTACCACTCCCTCGCCTTTCTCTCAAGAGAAAACGGGAATGCGATTAGCAAAATAGAGGTCTCATTTGCACCATGACGTCTAACAGTAGAACAGGCAGTCTGGAAATCTCTGAGGTGCTTGAGAGGCTCTTGAGTAGGTAAGCCATGAAACTTAGGCAGTAGATTGATTAGTACAGTCTTCAGTTCAATATCTGCAGCCAGATTTGGATGACGTGCTTGGAAAGGTGGCAGTGTAAAGTCCGAAGCTCCTGCTTCCTGGAGAGTAACCCTCCTGGGTGCTGCCATGTTATCTGCGCATAGATCAACAAAATCAATAGAAGAGGAGATTTTTTCTCCCTTAAATGACGCTTCAGATTCATCCTCAGATAGGACTGGTGAATTGGTGGTAACCACTTCACCATCCTCAGAGGCTAACCAACGCCGAGCTCGCCTTATACGTGAAAGAGTTCTTTTAATTTTCGGATCAAACGCAGCTAAGCTCGGATCAGGCAGTGAACGCGTCATTCAATGAAAGAAACATACAGCTCATGGTAATAAAAAGAAAATAAAATATGCAAGTATGTAAAAATAAAAATATTTACACCAATCAATAACTTAGCACACTGTTGCAACTCCCCGGCAACGGCGCCAAAAATTGACGTATGGAAAATTACCGATTAAGAATTTAATTCGGAAATCAGCGTTGCAAGTATAGTTCTTAATCAATAAAAATTCTGCGTATCAATTTAAAAGGGTTGTCACAAAATTTAGAAATAAAATAATGGGAGTATGAACCCCAGGTCATCTCCCAACGAGTTGACAAAAGAGTGTTATTTTATTGATCAGCGGTTTTCCAATAAATTTTAAGAGTTGAAGAACAGAAAAGTAAATAATTGTAAATTAAAATAATAAAAATTAACGAGAGAATTTATATAATCAAAATGAAAGCCTTGACCGGGAGAAGATTAATCGAAAGTTCTATCCTTGTTGGATATTCCCAAGTGTAATAGTAAGAGGTTGTTGTTCTACTTGGTTATCCTTTACTAATTAAAGGAAAGTCAAGTAACTGACTAACCAACTCTGTCCTCAGGTCCTAATCCTTCCTATTAATATTAAATAAAATAATAGAAATAATAAGAGAAGAGACTGTAAGTGAAAAGTCTCTTTCTCCCAGTCATTAATTGTCGGAAATATACCGGAAGCACCGATAGAAAAAGAAAATATTTGATACGTGAAGCCATGATTTGATGTATTTTTTTTATATATCATATCCCATTTTATAGAAATGGAAATTGATCTTTCATGTATGATGGAATCATCAAAGATTTGACCTTTTCGAACTCTGTCTGTAACTCTCTGTAGGCTCGAGAAACAAAGAGAAGATGTGTACGAATGAGATATCCAGCAACAAGAAGAAGGAAAAGGATTGAATAGAGGAACTCCCGAACATTTAGCGATCTCAGATGTGTCGATATCAATGGTGACTCATTATTTTGATGAAAAATTTCTTCGGACAGAAGAAGATTATGTAAACACTTACTCGAAATCTGAGGACTAATGCGTTATTTTATATCTTTCATTTCCCCAAACATGCCAATATTAGCACTGATGGTACGTAAATGTAACTCGTTGTTCAAGCAACTATTCAGCGTTCCCAGAGCTCCTTGTAAGGCTTGTTGGAAAACCCGTTGTCGGACTTGATTAATCGTTCTTTGTTGTTCAAAACGAATAGTTTCATTTTTGTAATTTTCTAATTGTTCCAAAGTCGTATAAATTGACTTAATTAAATTCAATTTTTCTCGTTCTATTTCAGAATAACCATTCACTCGAAACTGATCTGCTTCCGTTTCAACTTTCCTTAAACGGGCCCGGGCTTTTTCTAGCTGTTCAAGAGCTCCTTCCCGCAGTTCTTCTGAATTTCGAATAGTCTTCAAGATTCTCTGTTTTCGATTATCTAATAAATCACTTAATGAAAGTAGATTCTCTTTCCATTCATTTGAAAACGTCTATGATCTCTTCCCAAACCAAACATGAATCTTTCAATTCATTTGGCTCTCACACTCAATTACTTATAGGACAATTCTTCCTATCTTTTTTAATGAGCCTATCCTCTCTTATTTTTATTTGTATTCAAATATTTATTTGAAAGATATTGAAATTGATAACTAACACAAGACCGGAATTTTTGGAGGACTCTTCCGATCAAACAAATATTTGTCAGCAAAGTTGTTTTTTTTCTTCAAATCCCAAGAATTCTTATTATTTTATACGTAGGTCATCGATTTCGCATTGTATAAATTGTATAAAAAAAAGAGGGGGGTGAGAAAAAGATTCACTTTTTGCCCATTTTTTCGAATTTTTCGCCGTAAAGGTAATTCAAGCTATTTTATCGACATGAGTGTTTTAAATCGAAAAAGATTCCAACTATCTTTTTTTTTCAAACCATTTTTTATATTAACATGGTGGTAGAAAGAATACTATACTGCGTCTAGATTTAAAACTGCCTATGCCTAGCTTTGCTTTAACCATGGTAATGGTCCAAAATTGTTAGTTCATAGAGAATCAAAGTGGATTTAACAATGAATCACGAAATGCTATGGTTCTTAAAATTTTTTTCTTAATTTATTAAAACTAGAATTTTTTTCAGAAGTAATTCGTGGGATCATGCACTTTTTCCTATTTATATATATAAAGAAAAAAGTGCAGTTGGTTCGATCCAACCTATTCTTGAAATAAACAACTCGCACACACTCCCTTTCCAAAAAAAACCAATACACCGAGCACTACACTTAGATTTATTGGATTTGTTGCTAAAATATCGGTATTAAACCCGAAACTTCCGGCGGATGGCCAGTAACTCAAACAAAGGAAAGAATCGGTTACATTTTTCATATGATCTCATCTCCTCTTCTATTATGGATAGACTAATTTTCTTTCTATGATTCCGAATTTGTTTTATTTAGAATTTTTTTAATAATATTTATATATTAGTGTTAGTGGTCGATCAATTGGATTACAAAATTAAGCCTCAGTAACGGTCGGACGATAATAAAAGGTCATAGCGAACCCCGTTGCTACTTGGACTAAAAAGCAAGTAAGTGTAATTCCTCCTAAACAATAGAATATGTTGACATGAGGAGGGACATATTTACTAGTTATATCATCGGCAATCGCCTGAATCTCAAGACGTTCTTCGAACCAATCATAGACTTTATTGAGATAGGTAAACCAAAGGAACTCCCCCTCTGAGAACCGTATATGAGAATTTCATCTCGTACGGCTCAAACAGAAAAACCCAATACTGGTTGTAACGGAAACGGATATGTTAAATTTAAATAATAAAAAGTTTTAAACTTCTTAATTTAATCCTATTATTCCAAATCTTATTTGAAGATAAGAAAAATATATAAATCCTTAAATTGATCTGTGCAGGGTTATAATGCCAAAATCTCAAGTCGGCGCACTCGTCTTTATCTTGATCTTTACAGGCCTGTAGAGTTAGAGACTAGAGAGTCAGCCAACAACTTCCAATTAAAATTAACACTTGAGTATTCCTAACTCAAGGTTCTCCTCTTCATCAACTCCCAAGTCAAGTTGGGAATCTACTCCATTGACATGAATAATGTGTTCATGGGCATGTAAGGCGAATAAGGGGAAGACATAATAAATTGAATAACAATTGAAAATGGATTAAAGGTAAAAATAGTTCTCTGCATTAATAAATCCCAAAATCATAAACATACGTATCTGAACGGGGTTAATGGGCAATAAAAGAGTAAGGAATAAAGAAACAAACTAGAATAATGGAAACTTCAACAGAGGTAGTAACTCTTCTCAATATCCAAAGAAAAAGCATAAAACTCTAAAACTATGAATGTGAAGAACCCTAGAGGAAGTATTGGTTTTTTTTCTCTCAGATTCCAAACTAAAACTAAAATTATGCGTAATGTCAATGTCTCTTGAGTCTCTGCTTGTCCCCTGGCTCTAGTTTGTATTTCTGGGCCAAAAACTAGGTCCAAAATGGCCCAAAATTGGCCCCAGTGTTTTCTGCAATTTCTGCAGGTAGCGCATGTCACGCGTACGCGTCACTGATCATCCTCGCGTGTCACGCGTACGCGTCAGGCACGCGCACGCGTCGGTGTGCGAACTCCAATTCACGCGCAAGCGTCACGCGTTACGTGCGCACACGCATCACTCCTTGCTGGCTATCTCCTTTAATTCTTGTGCTCTTTCCATTTATGCAAGCTTCCTCTCCATCCTCTTAGCTATTTCTGTCCTATAAAGCCTGAAAACACTTAATGCACAGATCACGGCATCGAATGGTATAAAGGGAAATTAAAATACACAATTTAAGGGCTTAGGGAGCAAGTTTTTAATTGTAGAACAAAACTAGGAAGGAATTGTACAACTATGAAAATTGTATGAATAAGTGTGAGAATAGTGGATAGAATCCACTCAGTTAAGAACAAGATGCACCATAAAATAGTGGTGCATCAGTGTGGTCGGATACTGTGAAAGTTTCGAATGAGCTCGCCCCCGTGGATAAATACTAATGTGGGTGTTGTATGGATAAACACTAGTGTGGGTATTGTATGGATAAACACCAGTGTGGGTGTTGTATGATTATGATTATGATCATGTTTATGATTGAGAATAACTCGAGTTGGGGATGCACGATAGAGGGACAGTCCAATGGTTAGCTACCAGGACTTGTCGGTTTGGCTTTATAACCGACAGATGAGACTCATTAGCCATAGGGCAGGCATGCATCTTTGCATATGTTTGAATTTTTTGGGTTTTCCTATTTGTTTTGGATTGCTATATCATATATGCTATGTTACCTGATTATGTGCTACTTGTTCTACCTGTACTTTATTGTGTATTACTTGTCTGTATTGCTTGTGTTTGTACAACTGAGAGGTCCCTCATGTCGGTGTCGGTGGATGCTGAGGGCTATTCTTGATGAGATGAGTTGATAATGTAATTGAATAGTGATGATGATTATTGAATGAGATAATTTGAGCTCCCTAGGTAGATGCAGTGAAGCGAGTTCACTTGCTCCAGGTGAGGATATGATGTATTGATATAGAGTTGCTGCGACAGAATAACTAGTGATGGTTTTGTTTATTACTTTGATTCTGATTCGTTGGAGAGTTAGAAAGAGTTGAGAAGCATGAAGAATAAGAAAGAGACTTAGCATTCCCTTATGACAGTTGCCTATTTATGGATTAGCGAGAACATAGGGTGAATGTTTGGTAAAAGGAAGTTTAGGATTCTTAGCAAGTTTTTATTACAATGCATTGTATTTATTTGGCACTTTTATCATACTGGGAACCCATGGGTCTGGTGGGGGTTCTCATTTTGTATATATCTTTTGTTTTTCAGATACAGGTCTAGGTGCTCAGAAGTAAGCTGTGGTTCATCTGAGAGACGGCGAAGATCTTTATATTCTCTACTTTATATTTTGCTTAGAATCTCTCCACCTTTATTTTGAAAAGCTTATATTATGTATTGAATTCTTTTGAACTTGCCTATAGAGGCTCTTGTGTTTTTTTTAGAGATATTAGGAGATTCTGTTGTCAACTACTTTCATACTGTATCCTAACGGCCTAAACTTCGCGGGTCACGACTAGTGGTCATTTACTTATGTTATATATATATCTATATGTTGTTCTTCTCTTATTCTCCTTTATGCCTTTATCTGTATATCGCTTTTGGCCTCACGCTTTAACTTTTAGTTGTCGATACGTGAGTGATACATCTTTGCCATTTTATTTTACTCCATTTTCAGACTTCTCGATTAATACTCCTTTTGTAATTACCTATATTTATATATTAAAAATCCACCTGAGAGTCATACCACCGTAATATCATTGACTTATGACTCGAGTATAAGGATTTGAATATTAGGGTGTTACAGATTGAGCAAGCAATAGTTTTCTTAATGGACTTAGTCAGGTAAACAGAAAAGAGAGTTGTTGTTGAGAACGCATAAAACAAGGTAATAAAGAAAGTAGTAAAGAATTGGTGTAAAAACAATAATGAGAAAAATGAGAAAACAGTTATGTTTCTAAATTAATACTTCTTAATAACTATTTTAACAATGAGTGATTCATTCCATGAAAAACCATAAGTGATTAAAGCCTAATGTATTAACGAGTTAATCTCCCCAGATCTTATTAAAACGCCACAGACAAGGTCAATTCTTTCAAATCAGAGGGTGAAGTTCAGAAATCTAGTTTAGCGCCACAGAAACCTTAATTACCCAAAGCTGGCAGGATTTCATGTCACATATCCCAATCAGTCGCAGGTAACCTCAGTTTAGGAGGAGTATTTTCAAGCTGTAGCCCAAGCGAGATAGCTCTGTCGAGAATCACAAGTGCTCATGTAGAATAAGGGGTCACACTGTCATTCCACCCTATATTCATAAGATTAAGAACGAAAACAACACCTTAGAATTGAATCAAACATTAATTAAAATAGAAGAGTAATAAGATTAATCCATAGAAATAAGCAGAGATCCTAACCTTAACCAGGAGGTTTAGTTACTCATACTTTACAGAGAAAACCAAAAAAAGTAAAGAAGATCTGTTTGGATCTGAATGTCTATAAACTTAAGTGATCTCCTCTTTAAATAGTAAAAGCTAAACCTAAAAGATGTTAATTTAAATTTAAAAGTTACAAGGATAAGATAAGATAAGATAAGCTAAGGAGTGCTAAAATCGACTTTGGACCCACTTTTGGTGATTGCTCGGTTCTGCCTGGCGTTCAGCGCCAATCTGGACATTGAACGTCCATAGGGGAGAAGCGCTTCTGGTCTTCTACTCCCTGCCTGGCGTTGAACGCCAGTTTTGGGCGTTTAGCGCTGGACTTGCTCCTCTTTGGGCGCTAAACATCCAAGCCAGATTTGGACGTTTTGCACCCACTAAATTAAAAAAAAAGTGTAATAATTATATATATATTTGTTCCAATATAATTATATTATTTGTCTCCACAAAAATTTAAAAAATTGACTTGAGATTTATGTTAAAAATAATTTTTTATTAAATTTAATATATAACAATATTTATTTTCTTAAATTTCATTTAATATACAAAAAATAAGTAAATAAATAAACTCAATAAAAAATTAATGAACAATATTAATATAATTTTTAAAATTAATTAATTAGTTAATTACTAAACTAAATCTCACTTTTTTAAATGTAAATAAAATTATCAATATCTTTTTTTCTTCAAAAATTAATTGAAATAAGAAAAAATAGTATCTATCTATTAATTAATATTATTTATTTAAAAATTATATAATATTTTTTAATTTTATCTCTTAAAGAATTGTGCTTGTAACAACTATTTTTTATTAAAAAAATATTTTATGTCATAAATATTATAACAAATAAATTTTCTAATTTAATGTGTGGTAATTAATATTTAAAAATTGGACAAAATACCAAAATAAAACATTTGGACTCTAAAATTAGGAAAATACAACCTTTGCAGTTTGAATACGAAAATATAACTTTTCACAAAACCATATAAACTGTTGATGGGGTTCCACGTTTTCTAAATACATGTAAACCATGGTAGGGTTCCACGGTTTACGTTCAAAGAGAATTTGTGAAGAAACCGTGGCAGGGGTTCTACGATTTCTGTGTGAAGGATTTTGTGAAAAAATCGTGGTAGGGGTTTCACGGTTTCTGTGTGTATAGCAATGTGCATAAACTGTAGAAGGAGTCTAGCGGTTTATACAGGAGAAGTCTTCAACTATGGGTGTGTTTGGAATTCACGTTGAGAAAGTGAGAAGCCCGTTGAGTGTCTTGAATGTCCAATTTTTATGTTTGGCAACTTTTTGAAACTCTGAACCCAGAAGCGCTTTCACCTCTGAACGTATGTTTACATGAAGTAAGAAATTTAAGCTTCTGCGTTCACATGGGGAAGGTTAATTACCGTTGAGAAATTAGTTGGAAAATTTATTCAATTTCTACCAACTCTACCCTTTATTTTTTTTATAAAAAGAATGCAAGTAACCATATAACTTTTACAGTAGTTCTTTGTGTATGTTCTTGGTTCCATTTTTTTTCATTAAATTTTTTTAGATTTATTTCAATCATTGCCAATATAAAAATTTTATTTTTTTTTATTATTTTTAGTACTCTCTTTCATATTTTGATTTTTATATTTTTTTATTGTATTTTTTATTTATATAATAAATATTTTTTATGTTATATTTTTAGTATTTTGATGTTATTTTTTTAGTGTTCTGATGTTATATTTTTATTGTATTTTTTTTATTCATATGACAATTATTATTGATATAAATTTTTTATTTTTATTAATTTTATGATATTTTTATTATTTTTTGTTTATACAAATTCTTTTTCTCTATCTTTTATTGTACTATATTTATGTTGTGTATAAAATTTTTTATTTTTTTTATTTGGTTTTATTTATATGAATTTTATTTACTTCTTATTATAATTTTTTTCTATGATATATATTATTGGTTGTAATTATTATATACTATGTTTGTATAAAAAATTTTTCATTTTTTGTTTTCGTTTTTATTGTACTTCTTACTATACTTTATTTTCGTTTTAATTATATACTATGTATAAGTAATAAAAGAGTTATAAATAATAAAAATTTATAGTCTAAAATGATACTAAATTAAAGAATACTAACAATACTAAAAAAATTATAGAATATTTTTTTGTTTGGCATTATAAAATATATAGTACTTTTTTTTATATTTTTTATTTTTTATTGTATTTATTTTATTTATATGATAAATATTTTTTATATTATTTTTTTAGTATTCTACTCTTTCATGTATATTATTATTTCTTATTGGTTTTTAGTTCATATAAAAACCGTAGAACCCTTCCATAGTTTATACTTATTTTCCATGCTTACATGAACCCTACCACGATTTTTGGGCCAAATGCTTTCTCACCTTAAACCGTTGAACCCCACCAGAGGATTCTATGTATTTGGAAACCGTGGAACCCCTTCAATAGTTTATATAAGTTTATAGAAAGTTGCATTTTCGTATCTAAACTACAAAAGTTGTATTTCAATAATTTTGGTATCCAAATATTTTATTTTAGTAATTTGTCCTTAAAAATTATAATGAGTAGTAGAACAATTGTTTAAAAGTATAGAAGTTAATTTTGATATATTAAAATATATTTTTTAACGTAATTATTTAATTATATTTATTCTTTTAGATAAATATTTACGTGTATAAATGTTAAAAGTTATTTTCTTTTAATTATAATATATAATTAAATAGATGCATAAAATCTTTAATATGACAGTATATTAAAATAAAATTAAAAAACATATAAAAAATTAATTATTTAAAAGGAAAGAGATAAAAATAATTATAAATTAAATTTCTATTATTTTATATAAACATACTTTTTATATAAATGTTTAGTTTTTGTTTTAAAATTTATATATAATTTTAGTCTTAAATTATAAATACTAATGTATCAATAAATATTAACGTGTTAACTAATTCACTCTTTTTATTATTAAATGTGTATAAAATTAAATAAAAGTAAATTAGTTAGGATAACAAGTATCTTATAATTTAATTAAAATATTTTAAGTTCAAGTTTTAACAATAAAAAAATATTTATTAACACTTTTAGTTTTTTATATTTCTATTATATTTTTAGTATATTTAACAATATTCAATAATATTATTTTAATATAGATATTTTTGTGTCTATTTCTAAAATTGTCTAGATTGGTCGTTGGGTGAATCTGAGCTTTCGTTAATGCAAATTAGATATAAATCAATTTAATTAAGACATGTTAACTTAATGCCAGTTAGCAGTTTTGTTAGGATTGATTTGGATTTGAGTACCTCTAAAATTAAGTAAGACATATTATAAAAATGTTATTTAACGTTTTTAGTATTACTTTTTTTATTATTATTATTATTTTACGCGGTGAATTATATCACTTAATATATAGCATAAAAAACATTAATAAAGATATGGCAATCCAAAAAAAAAAAGCAGCTTATTAAAGATTATTAACACGTGATTCACGGTCGTTTATAATATGCTAGCGTGGGGATGACTTACCAAAAGAACTTATATTTTGAGATGTCAAGGATAAGGATAATAATTAAACTAATCTATGTGCATACACTAGTAAAATTAATTAGCGTTTGCTCTTAACATATAGTCAATCAAGCAAATACATATTTAAAGACTTGAAAGCTCATTTCATAAACAAAGACTTTTTATAATTATCCAAGTCATTTGTGTAAAGTTCACTAAATAAGCAGTGCAAATAATGACAAATTCAAAAAATTTTAGAAATAGAAATAAAAATATTTATATTAAAATAAATGTTATCGAACATTGTTAATTATACTAAAAATATAATAAAAATATAAAAATTAAAAAAAGTTAATAAAAAATTTTATTCTTAAAATATTATTCATTATATATAATTTATAAAAAATATTTTTTTAATTTAAACTTAAAATATTTTAATTAAATTATAAATAACTTGTCATTCTAACTAATTTTGCTTTTATTTATTTTTATACATATTTAATAATAAAAAGAGTTAATTAGTTGGCACGTTAGCGCTTATTGATACACTAGTATTTATAATTTGAAATTAAAATTATATATAAATACCAAAAACAAATAAACATGTATATAAAAAATATGTTTATATAAAATAATAAAAACTAAATTTATAATTATATTATCTCTTTTTTTTAAAATAAGTAAATTTTTTATATATTTTTTAATTTAATTTTCATATATTGTCAAATTAAAGATTTTATGCATCTATTTAATTAGGTATTATAATTAAAAATTTTAACTTTTTACATTTATCACATAAATAGTTATTTAAAAGAATAAATGTAATTAAATGACTATGTAAAAAAATATACATATTTTAATATATCAAAATTAAATTTTATGCTTTTAAACAATTGTTCTACTACTCATTATAATTTTCAAATATTAATTACTAGCCATTGAATTAGAAAGTTTATCTGTTATAATATTTATGACATAAGATACTTTTTAATCCAAAATAGTTATTTCAAGCAAGATTATTCAAGAGATAAAATTAAAAAATATTATATAATTTTAAAACAAAGAATATTAATTAATAGATAGATACTATTTTTTCATATTTCAACTAATTTTTGAAAACAAAAAAATATTGATAATTTTACTTATATTCAAAAAATTGAGTTTTAGTTTAGTAATTAACTAATTAATTAGTTTTAAAAATTATATTAACACTATTCATTAATTTTTTATTGAGTTAACTTATTTATTTATTTTTATTTTTATATTAAATCAAATTTAATAAGTAAATCTTGTTACATATTAAATTTAATAAAAAATTATTTTTAACATAAAATTTAAGATAAAATTTTGTTTATTTTTGTGGAGACAAAAAATAATAATTATATTAGAGACAAATATATATATTTATATAAAATTATTACTTTTTTCTTAAAAATTTAGTGAGGGCAAGTGCTTCCTTTTCTATATATCTGACTCCGTTTCTGAGTACAAATGTTCAATGAAAATGAAAGAAATAAAAGATATTAAGATAAAAAGTTTCTAAGCTTATATTGGATATTATAATTAAATACTTAATTAAAATAAAAAATATAAATTTAAGGACTTTGAGAATATTTTATATTTTCAAACAAATACTAGCCAGCTACTTGCATAATAGTGACAAAGGACATCGGCCACAGTATTGTGAAGTGTGAACTCAAGAAATCTAACCTAGCTAGATATATATAATGACGACTTCGTCTGAAAATATATTAAATATAGTTAGCGTATGTAGACCAAGGCACTTAGCCACTTACAACAATATCATTCAAATTGAAGTCAATGTATTTGTTATACCTACCATAGAATGTGAAAAGAATATATATATATATATATAATGATAGAGATCTTGAATGCCAAGATCAGTATGCACAGCAAGAAGCAAGAGCAGCATGTACAAACTAGACTCTTATACAATTAATTATATATACACAAGTAAAGAAAGTTAGTTGTAACTTGTAACAGAACTGCTAAGCTCATAAACTAACTAGATACACACTAACACTAGTTAATTGCAGTAATATTTGTACTGTTAATACCCCCGGTACAATTGTTGTCTTATATCCTTAGTTTAGCTCAAAATTTCTGAAATTGAGAAAAAGATAGAATTTGATTAGTGTATCTGCTATTTGGTCATAGAATGATGGAATAAAGCCTACAAATTAATTTTTTTTTATTAACTAAGTCCTGAATGAAGTGCAAGTCGAACTCCAAATGTTTGCATCTACTATGCAATATTGGATTGGCTGCTAGAAGACATGAACTCTAGTTATCACAGTATATGGTTGGAGGAGTCAATTAATGTATGTGAAGCTCTTCAAGTAATTGTTGTATAGAGATGATTTCTGTTTCTACTACTGCCACATTGACCTATACTTTGCTTCTATGCTGCTTCTATTTAGCTTAGTTGTAAGACTTAGCATTTTTGAAAAATTTTATTATGACGCAATTTTAATTTATTTATTTATTAAAAAATTTAATTTTAAAAATTATTTTATTAAAATTAATTAAGTCATGTTTTGGTAATTAAATTAAAAAATTTATCTAATTTTATAATTATTAAATTATTTTTATATTTAAATTATAAAGTTTAGTAACTATAAAATAATAAGAATTTTATATGAATTGATTTAAATACTTGAGATTTTAAAATTTAATACTTTAATTTTTATGAATAAAGAAAATTAATTATATTATCTCTAATTTTTGAATTAAAATATTTATTTAAAAATAATTTATAAATTGATGAACAAATAGTACTTTTATATAATTATTGTTGGATTAAAATTGGTTTTCAATTACTATATTATTCCTATTTTTATTTGAAATTACCAACCTACTCTTACTCTTTTTCCCAAATTAAAATCCTAACCCTAATACACCCACACACTCACCCACTCCATCTAACCTAGCAGCTGCCAACCCCTTATCCCCTCACCCTCAACAGACACACGCACTCAGCTCAACAAAACACACACAACACACCTACACCAGAGGAGGAGAGCTCGAGAAAAAGAGAGAGAACCAGTGAAAATGACCGTGCCGGCAAGGGAGGTGCCACCACCACCGTTCGTCGCGTTCTAATGCGCTGTCATCGTCGTTCCGTCACTGAGCGGTCGTTGAAGAGCAGAGTCATGAAAAGAAAGAGAGAGAGTTCGCAAGCGAGAGAAAGGGCGACGTGGAGAGCGAGAGTCGCGGGCCTGGAACCACCACGCCGTCACTACAGACCGTCAATCAAGCAAATATATAGTCAATCAAGCAAATACATATTTAAAGACTTGGAAGCTTGTAACACCCTAAGTTAAATCCTATCCTCGAAGGCCTTAGGGTAGGGTGTCACTCTATTGGAAAGCAAGTATCCCTCAAACGTCAGGGAAAGAAGAGAATGAATATGCAAGAAGACTTGAGTAAAATATATTATAATTTAAAAGGAGGAAATGAACACACATAAGCAGTTCGAGCAAAAGAATAAGGAAAAAAAATCAAAGTTTCCATGAGTACTATTTCTAGTAAAAAAGAGATGCTTAACGAGAAGTAACTAAAACTCAAACGCGTCCTAACTAGGTTTGTCGAAGAAAAGCCCACCTTGGTATCATATTCCATCATTCAACTGAACCTTTCAGCTTCCACAATTTAAGGTACCAGCAATCCTTTTCCAAAACTTTTTCACGAGGTGAAGACCATATGCTACTATGTGGGATGAACTAGAATATAACGTGGTGCTGAAACAGGAGAATAGGACACGTATTCTACCTTTGGAATTTCATGAAATGTTAGTTTCTCCTTCGGATCCTCCTCTTGGCTAGGGCTGTTGGACTCATCCTCCCCTATCTCTGAATCTGAATCAAGGTAGGCCACCTCGGGTGATTGTTTCTTGGGTGTTGGAGCGTTCATATCTAGCAAGGCTATGACAGCTAGTTAGGGGTTTCCTCCACAGAGCTTCGAGATAGTCTGGAACATGGTGGTAGTGGTTGTAACTACCCACACATGTTTTGAGGGACTATACTAGGTAGGCAAAACTGGCTCCGTAGAATTCACACAGATAGACTGGCAAGTATACCGGGTCGACCAAGTAATACCTGAGGTGAGTCAGGGTCGATCCCATGAGGATTGTTGTTTTGAGCAAGCAGTGGATACCTTGTAGATCTTAGTTAGGCAGAATGAAAAGATGATTGTGGTTGGAAAACGCAGAAAATAAATAAGGATAGAAATACCGGATTAATTTGCAAAAACAGTAATAGACGAATAGTTAAGGCTTTGGAAATGTTTTGTCTTTTCGGATTAACTTTTCTTACTGTCTATCTCAATAGCTTTCGGATTCCTTCAGTGGCAGCCGTAAGTGATTAACTAATGTCCTCTCACTAAGTTAAACTTTTCTACTGCAACAATCCACCATGTTGAAGTGACTCATGTCATTTCATCAAGTCACCTCTAGGTTTCTCACTGTAACAGAAGATGAAGCTCTAAGCAAGCCACTCCCCTTCGCGATCCTACTCAAAGTGCCACAGACAAGGTAGGTCTTCCGGATAAGAGAGGGTTGCTTCTCTGGCTCTAGCTTTAGCGCCACAGAGACTTCACGTACCCATAGACAACGGGATTATATGTCACATATCCAAAGTTGCTCAGATGGTCTATACGAATCCGCAATGCAAACTCTAGCTTTAGTTCAACGCTATCCGGGTCAGGAATCACACGGAACCCATGTAGAACAAGGGTGATTGTCACGGGTCACCCTTACTCATGAGATGAAGAACGAGAATGCATAAGAGAATAATTAGAATTATATTGAAAATAGAATAGTAATATTATTAATCCATGAAACTCAGCAGAGGTCCTAACCCTAACTTAGGAGGTTAGTGACTAATGCTGATAGAAAATGCAATGGAAATGTAAAAGTGGGCAAGAGTCTCTCTAACAAGGGTGAACTCTTGTTTATATACTAATCTAATGACTACAGATTACAGAAATATGATAGACTAAGTTGATAGTGCGAAAATCCACTTTTGGGGCCCACTTGGTGAGTGTTTGGGCTGAGCAAAGAGTGTCTCCATGAGCTAGGACTCCCTAGCGGCGTTGAACGTTGGCTAGGGTCCCCTTTTTGGGCGTTGGATGCTGGCTACCTCATTTTGGGCGTTGAACGCCAGTTTTGGGCCTTCAATTCCGAAGCAAAGTATAGACTATTATATATTTCTGGAAATCCCTAGATGTTATCTTTTCGTAGACATTGAGAGCACGCCATTTAAACTTTTGTAGCTCTAGAAAAGCTCCTTCGAGTGCACGGAGGTCAGATCCTGATAGCATCCGCAGTGCTTTCTCTGTCTCTGAATCAAACTTTTGCTCCAGCTCCTCAATTTCAGCCAGAAAATGCTTGAAATTGCATGAAAATGTACAAACTCAAAGTAGAATCCAAAAATGTGAATTTTGCACTAAAACCTATAAAAACTTAATAAAACTTAAACAAAACTATATGAAAATAATGGCAAAAAGCATATAAAATATCCGCTCATCAAAACACTAAACTTAAACTGTTGCTTGTCCCCATGCAACCGAAAAAAAAGTAGGACAAAAAAGAAGTAGAAAAATACAATAAATCTCAGAGTTTTCAATAAAATTCAGTTTTAATTAGATGAGCGGAACTAGTAGATTTTTGCTTCTGAATAGTTTTGGCATCTCACTTTCCTTTGAAGCTTAGAATAGTTGGCATCTTTAGGAATTTATAATCCAGATGATATTATTGATTCTCCTAGTTTAGTTTTTTTTATTCTTGAACACAGCTTCTTTAGAGTCTTGGCTATGACCCTTAGCACTTTATTTTCCAGTATTACCACTGGATATATAAATGCCACAGACACTTAATTGGGTGAACCCTTTTGGATTGTGATTCAGCTTTGCTAGAATCCCTAGCCAGTGGTGTCCAGATTTCTTAAGAACACTCTTTGCTTTGGACTACGACTTTAACTGCTCAATCTCAAGCTTTTTACTTGATACCTCCACACTACAAGCATATAGTTAGGGAAGCAGCTCATTTAAAATGTTTAGGCTAAGATATTTCTTTTAGGCCCTTCTAACCATTGATACTCAAAGCCTTGGGTCCTTGCTCTTACCTTTTGGTTTAAAGAGCTATTGGCCTTTTGCTCTTGCCTTTTGGTTTAAAGAGCTACTAGCTTTTTCTTTTTCTGCTTGCTATTTTTTTTCGCGTATACTTTTTTTTCTTGCTTCAAGAATCAATTTTTGGATTTTTTAAATCACCAATAATACTTCACTTTCTCATCATTATTTCAAGAGACAACATTCTTAACTCCACTATCAAATATGTACTGTTCATTTATGCTTTCAGAAAACAAAAGCAATGCCACCACATCAAATAATTGAACTATTTTTATGATAAAACTCAAAATTCATGTATTTTACTTTTCTTTTTCAAATAAAATTTTTCTTTTAAGCAAGGTGATAGATGCATGGAATATTTCATAGCTTTAAGACATAAAGATGATCATGCACTAGAAACAAACAATAAAACAAAACATATGAAAAACAGACAAATGACATAGGCAAAGGGAAGTATGGAACAAATCCACCTCAGTGATAGCGACTGCTGCCTCCTCTAGAGAAACCAATTGACGGCTTGATCTCTTTTATGTGACGCCCTTGCCTCTGTTGTTCTTCTTTCATGGCTCTTTGATCTTCTCTTATTTCATGGAGGATGCTGGAGTGCTCTTGATGCTCCATCCTCAGCTGCTCCATGTTAGTGCTCAATTCTCCAAGAGAAGTGTGCAATTGGTCCCAATAACCTTGGAGAGAAAAATGCATCCCTTGAGGCATCTCAGAAATTTCTTGTTGAGGCTGTTGTACAGGCTCTTCTGCATGCTCTCTAGTTTACTCCATCCTCTTCTTAATGATGGGCTTGTCCTCCTCAATGAAGATGTCTCCTTCTATGACAATTCCAGCTGAATTGCATAGGTGACATATGAGATGAGGGAATGCCAACCTTGCTAAGGTGGAAGGCTTCTCAGCTATCTTGTATAACTCTTGAGGTATTATGGTGCGCGAAATTGTAAACAATACTTTTTCACAACTCTCATAATCCCCGGTAATGGCTCCAAAAACGTGGTAGCTCAATACCATGGCATTACACAACTTCGCACAACTAACCAGCAAGTGCACTGGGTCGTCCAAGTAATAAACCTTACGTGAGTAAGGGTCGATCCCACGGAGATTGTTAGTATTGAAGCAAGCTATGGTCATCTTGTAAATCTTAGTCAGGCAAACTCAAATGGTAATGGTGATGAACGAAAATAACACAAAGGTAAAGATAGAGATACTTATGTAGTTCATTGGTAGGAACTTCAGATAAGCGTATGAAGATGCCTTCCCTTCCGTCTCTCTGCTTTCCTACTGCCTTCATCCAATCCTTCTTACTCCTTTCCATGGCAAGCTTAAGCAAGGGTTTCACCGTTGTCAGTGGCTACCTCCCATCCTCTCAGTGAAAGCGATTTGCATATGCTCTGTCACAGCATAGCGGAATTCATCTGTCGGTTCTCAATCAGGCCGGAATAGAATCCAGTGATTCTTTTGCGTCTGTCACTAACACCCCGCCCACAGGAGTTTGAAGCACGTCACAGTCATTCAGTCATTGAATCCTACTCAGAATACCACAGACAAGGTTAGACCTTCCGGATTCTCTTGAATGCTGCCGTCAGTTCTCGCCTATACCACGAAGACTCTGATCCCACGGAATGGTTGGCTCGTTTGTCAGGCGAGCACTCGGTTGTCAGGCGATCAACCATGCATCGTGCAATCAGGAATCCAAGAGACATTCACTATGGCCTTAGTTGCTTGTAGAACAAGAGTGGTTGTCAGTCACTTTGTTCATGGGTGAGAATGATGATGAGTGTCACAGATCATCACATTCATCAAGTTGAAGAACAAGTGATATCTTAGAACAAGAACAAGCGGAATTGAATGGAAGAACAATAGTAATTGCATTAATACTCGAGGTACAGCAGAGCTCCACACCTTAATCTATGGTGTGTAGAAACTCCACCGTTGAAAATACATAAGCATAAGGTCTAGGCATGGCCAAATGGCCAGCCTCCCAATGATCTAAGATAGCATAAAAATGAAGATAGCTACCAAAGTCTCCTAATACAATAGCAAAAGGTCCTACTTATAAGAACTAGTAGCCTCAGGTGTACAGAAATGAGTAAATGACATAAAAATCCACTTCCGGGCCCACTTGGTGTGTGCTTGGGCTGAGCATTGAAGCATTTTTCGTGCAGAGACTCTTCTTGGAGTTAAACGCCAGCTTTCATGCCAATTTGGGCGTTTAACTCCCATTTGGGTGCCAGTTCCAGCGTTTAACGCTGGGATTTCTTGAGGTGACTTTGAACGCCGGTTTGGGCCATCAAATCTTGGGCAAAGTGTTGGGAATAAGAAGTATGACCACAATCCAATCAATCATGTGTCAAATAATTTGTTGTTGTTATTATATTAAAATGTTAATATAATAAGGTTCTTGATTAAATTTAGAGATTTATCATTGTGATAGTGATCATAATATTGAGAGATAAATCTTTTATAATTTAATCTAAATTGTTCTTGGTCATAGAATTATTAAAAAGGACATTAATAATTCGGAAAGATCAATATATATATAATGGTCTTCATTGGATGAAGATTAATAGATCTCATTTATTAAATTATATATATAGATGGTGCATATAGAGATATGACTATTGAACTGACTCACTTTGAGAATTCCTAATGGTTATAATTACCGCATATTTGTCAATAGGATATTCTCAAGATGAACATAGTAATAGAGTTTCCTTTGACCTGCGACTGTCATAGTAATTAACAATGTATTTATTATACTTTGATTCCGGACACCTAATACCCTAGGGTGCTAGTTGAATGGATATTGGGTATGATTTAAATACTTGTAGAATTAATGATTAGTCAATAAGGAATCCGTCAACTCTCGGTAAAAAGTTTGAGCTCTATGATTATAATGACTGAGATGAATAAAACCTTGGCCATGGGGATTGAATGAATGAAAAAATGAGTTTCTTAGGTCATTCACAGTTTATTATAATAATGGTAACAAGTTAGAGTTTGACAATTAAACCATACTCTAAGGGTTAACCAAGAGCTGGAAAGATGGAAGGAATTATACTTTGTTCTTCTGAGGTTCTTAGTAAAAATATATTACTTCATACTATCAGGTCGTTGAGGAGTGTTGCTAGACGCCAACCTTGATTAGTAAATTTAATATGACTAATTTACTACCCGCTTAGTATTGAACCTATGGGGTCACACACTAACGAGTGTTCTAATCTTTGCTGTAGAATTATTTAATTATTATTTTGATTTGATCAAATAAATAATTATATTAATTCAAATGGAACATTATTACTGAAGGATTACCATGTGTTTAAATTATATTTTGATTTGATCAAATAAATAATTATATTTTTTGTGTTTAAATTTTTATTCCTATTTTCTTAAAGTTTGTGAATTAATAGGATTAATTCAAATTGTTTTTAGGCATGTGATATATTTATTTCCATTGAGATGGTTTTCTAATAAATTAATAGTTAATTTATTTTAATTATTTAATTGTGATTAAATTAGCATTCTTTTAATATAAAAGTTATATTTATAATTAAATATTTTGTTTGATTTTATTTATTTATTAAAGTTTATTGTGATTTTGATCACAATAAAAGGAATAGGATGCAAAATATCTTTTGTTTGTTTCTTATATATATAAGTGTATATATAAATATCAAATTTGATTTGATAATTTTTTAAGGTTAAACGTTAGTACATGAAAAATCAAATTTTGATTTGATTGATGTGTTTTGAACACTATAGTTTTAGAAATTAGTTTTTCTAGTTTCTTGATTATAAAGAGCGGCCTGACAACCAGGAGTTTTATTTTCAAGATACTAATCAGTATATACATTTGATGTATTAGGAATTTAATTTTATATTTTTACCTAGACAACCTGGGAGTATAAAATTTAATCCAAGAATACTGGTAGAAATTCTCTAACAATAGAGATAAGTCCTAAAAGTTAGGATATTGCCAAAAATAAATTTATCTCTTGTTTACAAGGAGCGGTCTGACAATCAGAAGACTTGTAATCACGGATAGAATTTATTTATGCATATGATGATGTATAAGGAGAATTAATTTTATACTTGAACCTAGACAACCTAGGGGTATAAAATATAATTTAGTTAAATAATTGTCCGACAACCAGATAATTATTTGGGATTATAATTATATGGGATATAATTTAATCATGTTTATTTAGAATAGGTATGGGTAACAACTTGACAACCAAGGTACTCATTCACGATTCTAAATAATTTTGTCAGAAATATAGATTTCTTATTTACTTTCATATTTTAAATTTTTAAATATGTCCATCTTTCGTATGACATACTTGAAAGTAATAAATTGGCAACACCAAACTTAAATTGTTGCTTGTCCCCAAGCAACTGAAAATCAAATAAGATAAAAAGAAGAGAATATGCAATGAATTCCAAAAACATCTATGAAGATCAGTATTAATTAGATGAGCGGGGCTTTTACTTTTTGCCTCTGAATAGTTTTGGCATCTCACTCTATCCTTTGAAATTCAGAATGGTTGGCTTCTTTAGGAACTCAGAATCCAGATAGTGTTAATGATTCTCCTAGTAAAGTATGATGATTCTTGAACATAGCTATTTATTGAGTCTTGGCTGTGGCCCAAAGCACTCTGTCTTCCAGTATTACCACCGGATACATACATGCCACAGACACATAATTGGGTGAACCTTTTCAGATTGTGACTCAGCTTTGCTAAAGTCCCCAATTAGAGGTGTCCAGGGTTCTTAAGCACACTCTTATTTGCCTTGGATCACAACTCTTTATTTCTTTCTATTTTTTTTCGTTTTTCTCTTTTTTTTCTTTTTTTTTTCGATTTTTCTCTTTTTTTTTTGAATAGTAATGCTTTTTCTTGCTTCAAGAATCATTGTAATGATTTTTCAGATCCTCAGTAATATGTCTCCTTTTTCATCATTCTTTCAAGAGCCAACATTCATGAACCACAAATTCAAGATACATATGCACTGTTTAAGCATACATTCAGAAGACAAAAATATTGCCACCACATCAAAATAATTAACTGTTATAAAATTCAAAATTCATGCAATTCTTCCTTTTTCAATTAAGCACAATTTTATTCAAGAAAGGTGATGGATTCATAGGACATTCATAACTTTAAGGCATAGACACTAAGACACTAATGATCACAAGACACAAACATGGATAAACATAAGCATAAAATTCGAAAAACAGAAGAATAAAGAACAAGGAAATCAAGGAACGGGTCCACCTTAGTGATGGCGGCTCTTTCTTGCTCTTGAAGATCCTATGGAGTGCTTGAGCTCCTCAATGTCTCTTCCTTGTCTTTGTTGCTCCTCCCTCATGATTCTTTGATCTTCTCTAATCTCATGAAGGATGATGGAGTGTTCTTGATGCTCCACCCTTAGTTGTCCCATGTTGGAACTCAACTCTCCTAGGGAGGTGTTTAGTTGCTCCCAATAGTTTTGTGGAGGAAAATTCATCCCTTGAGGAATTTCAGGGATTTCATGATGAGTGGGATCTCTTGTGTACTCCATCCTTTTCTTGGTGATGGGCTTGTCCTCATCAATGGGGATGTCTCCCTCTATGTCAACTCCAACTGAATAACAGAGGTGACAAATGAGATGAGGAAAGGCTAACCTTGCCAAGGTGGAGGTCTTGTCCGCCACCTTATAGAGTTCTTGAGCTATGACCTCATGAACCTCTATTTCTTCTCCAATCATGATGCTATGGATCATGATAGCCCGATCTATGGTAACTTCGGACCGGTTGCTAGTGGGAATGATTGAGCGTTGTATGAACTCTAACCATCCTCTAGCCACGGGCTTGAGGTCATGCCTTCTCAATTGGACCGGCTTTCCCCTTGAATCTTGCTTCCATTGTGCGCCCTCTTCACATATAACTGTGAGGACTTGGTCCAACCTTTGATCAAAGTTGACCCTTCTTGTGTAAGGATGTTCATCTCCTTGCATCATAGGCAAGTTGAACGCCACCCTCACACTCTCCGGACTAAAATCCAAGTATTTCCCCCGAACCATAGTAAGATAATTCTTTGGATTCGGGTTCACACTTTGGTCATAGTTCTTGGTGATCCATGCATTGGCATAGAACTCTTGAACCATCAAGATTCCGACTTGTTGAATGGGGTTGGTAAGAACTTCCCAACCTCTTCTTCGGATCTCATGTCGGATCTCCGGATATTCACCCTTTTTGAGTGAAAAGGGGACCTCGGGGATCACCTTCTTCAAGGCCACAACTTCATAGAAGTGGTCTTGATGCACCCTTGAGAGGAATCTATCCATCTCCCATGACTCGGAGGTGGAAGCCTTTGCCTTCCCTTTCCTCTTTCTAGAGGTTTCTCCGGCCTTGGATGCCATAATGGTTATGGAAAAATGAAAAAGCAACGCTTTTACCACACCAAACTTAAAATGTTTGCTCGTCCTCGAGCAAAAGAAGAAAGAAGAGAGTAGAAGAAGAAGAAGAAATGAGGAAGAGGGAGATGGTGGTGTATTCGGCCAAAGAGGGGGAGAAGTGGTGTTTAGGTTGTGTGAAAATGAAGGGATGAAGAAGGGTATATATAGGAGAGAGGGGTGGAAAGGTTCGGCCATTATGGGTGGGTTTGGGAGGGAAAGTGGTTTGAATTTGAAGGGTGAGGTTGGTGGGGAGTTATGAAGGATGGATGTGAGTGGTGAAGAGAAAGATAGGATTTGATAGGTGAAGGGTTTTTGGGGAAGAGGTGTTGAGGTGATTGGTGAATGGGGGAAGAAGAGAGAGAGTGATGGTAGGGTCCTGTGGGGTCCACAGATCCTGTGGTGTCAAGGAAAAGGCATCCTTGCACCAAATGGCATCAAAATCCACGTTTTGAGCCAATTCTGGCGTTAAACGCCGGGCTGGTGCCCATTCCTGGCGTTTAACGCCAGGTTCTTGCCCTTTACTGGCGTTTAACGCCAGTCTGGTGCCCCTTTCTGGCGTTAAACGCCCAGAATGGTGCCAGACTGGGCGTTAAACGCCCAACTGCTAGGCTGACTGGCGTTTGAACGCCAGCAGCATCTTCCTCCAGGGTATGCTGTTTTTCTTCTTGTTTTTCATTTTGTTTTTGCTTTTTTCATTGTTTTTGTGACTTCTTATGATCATCAACCTACAAAAAAAGATAAAATAACAAAAGAAAATAATTAATTATAAAACATTGGGTTGCCTCCCAACAAGCGCTTCTTTATTGTCACTAGCTTGACAGAGGACTCTCATGGAGCCTCAGAAATGCTCAGAACCGTGTTGGAACTTCCCAACACCAAACTTAGAGTTTGAGTGTGGGGTTTCAACACCAAACTTAGAATTTGGTTGTGGCCTCCCAACACCAAACTTAGAGTTTGACTGTGGGGGCACTGTTTGGCTCTGTTTTGAGAGAAGCTCTTCATGCTTCCTCTCCATGATGACAGAGGGATATCCTTGGGCCTTAAACACCAAGGACTCTTCATTCACTTGAATGATCAGCTCTCCTCTATCAATATCAATCACAGCCTTTGCTGTGGCTAGGAAGGGTCTGCCAAGGATGATGGATTCATCCATGCATTTCCCAGTCTCTAGGACTATGAAATCAGTAGGGATGTAATGGTCTTCAACCTTGACCAGAACATCCTCTACAAGTCCATAGGCTTGTTTTCTTGAGTTGTCTGCCATCTCTAGTGAGATTTTTGCAGCTTGTACCTCATAGATCCCTAATTTCTCCATTACAGAGAGGGGCATGAGGTTTACACTTGATCCTAAGTCACACAAGGCCTTCTTGAAGGTCATGGTGCCTATGGTACAAGGTATAGAAAACTTCCCAGGGTCCTGCCTCTTTTGAGGCAATTGCTGCCTAGACAAGTTATCCAGTTCTTTGGTGAGCAAAGGGGGTCCATCCTCCCAAGTCTCATTTCCAAATAACTTGTCATTTAGCTTCATGATTGCTCCAAGGTATTTAGCAACTTGCTCTTCAGTGACATACTCATCCTCTTCAGAAGAAGAATACTCATCAGAGCTCATGAATGGCAGAAGAAAGTCCAATGGAATCTCTATGGTCTCATCTTGAGCCTCAGATTTCCAAGGTTCCTCATTGGGGAACTCATTGGAGGTCAGTGGGCGTCCATTGAGGTCTTCCTCAGTGGCGTTCACTGCCTCTTCTTCCTCCCAGAATTCGGCCATGTTGATGGCCTTGCACTCTCCTTTTGGGTTTTCTTCAGTATTGCTTGGGAGAGTGCTTGGAGGAAGTTCAGTAATTTTCTTGCTCAGCTGACCCACTTGTCCTTCCAAATTCCTAATGGAAGATCTAGTTTCAGTCATGAAACTTTGAGTGGTTTTGATTAGATCAGAGACCATGGTTGCCAAGTCAGAGGTATTCTGCTTAGAACTCTCTGTCTGTTGCTGAGAAGATGATGGAAAGGGCTTGCTATTGCTAAACCTGTTTCTTCCACCATTATTGTTATTGAAACCTTGTTGAGGTCTCTGTTGATCCTTCCATGAAAGATTTGGATGATTCCTCCATGAAGGATTGTAAGTGTTTCCATAGGGTTCTCCCATGTAATTCACCTCTTCTATTGAAGGGTTCTCAGGATCATAAGCTTCTTCCTCAGATGAAGCTTCCTTAGTACTGCTTGGTGCATTTTGCATTCCAGACAGACTTTGAGAAATCATATTGACTTGTTGAGTCAATATTTTGTTCTGAGCCAATATGGCATTCAGAGTATCAATCTCAAGAACTCCTTTCTTCTGACTAGTCCCATTGTTCACAGGATTTCTTTCAGAAGTGTACATGAATTGGTTATTTGCAACCATTTCAATCAGTTCTTGAGCTTCAGTAGGCGTCTTCTTCAGATGAAGAGATCCTCTAGAAGAGCTATCCAAAGACATCTTGGATAGTTCAGAGAGACCATCATAGAAAATACCTATGATGCTCCATTCAGAAAGCATGTCAGTGGGACACTTTCTGATCAATTGTTTGTATCTTTCCCAAGCTTCATAGAGGGATTCTCCTTCCTTCTGTCTGAAGGTTTGGACTTCCACTCTTAGCTTACTCAATTTTTGAGGTGGGAAGAACTTTGCCAAGAAGGCATTGACTAGCTTTTCCCAAGAGTCCAGGCTTTCTTTAGGTTGAGAATCCAACCATGTTCTAGCTCTGTCTCTTACAGCAAAAGGGAATAGCATCAGTCTGTAGACCTCAGGGTCAACCCCATTAGTCTTGACTGTGTCACAGATTTGCAAGAACTCAGCTAAAAACTGATGAGGATCTTCCAATGGAAGTCCATGGAACTTGCAATTCTGTTGCATTAGAGAAACTAATTGAGGCTTAAGCTCAAAGTTGTTTGCTCCAATGGCAGGGATAGAGATGCTTCTCCCATAGAAGTCGGGAGTAGGTGCAGTAAAGTCACCCAGCACCTTCCTTGCATTGTTGGCATTGTTGTTGTTTTCGGCTGCCATTTGTTCTTCTTCCTTGAAGAGTTCGTTCGGGTGCTCTAAAGAGGGTTGTGCTTTGGCTTCTCTTAGCTTTCTCTTCAAGGTCCTTTCAGGTTCAGGATCAGCCTCAACAAGAATGCCTTTGTCTTTGCTCCTGCTCATAAGAAAGAGAAGGGAACAAGAAAGTGTGGAATCCTCTATGTCACAGTATAGAGATTCCTTTAGGTGTCAGAGGAAAAGAAGAGTAGAAGACAGAAGTGGATAATTCGAACTTATCAAAGAAGATGGAGTTCGAATTTTTGCATTAAGGGATAGTGTTAGTCCATAAATAGAAGGATGTGAGAAGGAGGGAAGTAATTTTCGAAAATTAAGTGAAAATTTTGAAAGCATTTTTGAAAAACATTACTTAATTTTCGAAAATGAAAGTGGAAACGAAATCAAGTGATTTTTGAAAAAGATTTTGAAATCAGAAATCAAAAAGATTTGATTGAAAACTATTTTGAAAAAGATGTGGTTAAGAAGATATGATTGATTTAAAAAAAAGTGATTGAGAAGATATGATTTGAAAAACATTTTTAAAAAGATTTGATTTGCAAATTAAAAACTTGACTAACAAGAAAAGATATGATTCAAACATTAAACCTTTCTCAATAGAAAAGGCAACATACTTGAAATGTTGAATCAAATCATTAATTGTTAGTAAGTATCTTTAAAAATGGAAAGAACTTGGTTTTGAAAAAGATTTGATTGGAAAATTGATTTGAAAAAGATTTGATTTTGAAAAACTTTGAAAACTTGAAAAAAAATTGATTTTGAAAACAAAATCTTCCCCCTTTGCCATCCTGGCGTTAAACGCCCAGAATGGTGCACATTCTGGCGTTTAATGCCCAAAACTACACCCTTTTGGGCGTTAAACGCCCAGCCAGGCACCCTGGCTGGCGTTTAAACGCCAGTCTGTCTTCTTCACTGGGCATTTTTGAATGCCCAGCTTTTTCTGTGTGATTCCTCTGCAGTATGTTCTGAATCTTCAATTCTCTGTATAATTGTCTTGAAAAGACACAAATTAAAAATATTTTTGGATTTTTAATAATAAGGAATAATTAAAATGCAACTAAAATCAAATAATAATGCATGCAAGACACCAAACTTAGCAGTTTGTATACCATTGACACTAACAAAATGAGAATGCATATAATAAAACACTCAAGTCAATAGAATTCAAAGATCAGATCAAGCAAATCATCAAGAACATCTTGAAGATCACTAAGACATATGAATGCATGCAATTGACACCAAACTTATGATGAGACCAGACTCAAACAAGAAATATTTTTGGATTTTATGATTTTTTTGTAAAATTTTTTTGTGTTTTTCGAAAATTAAGTGGAGAAAAAGTATCAAAATTCTTAATGAGAATTCCAGGAATCAGTGCAATGCTAGTCTAAGACTCCGGTCCAGGAATTAGACATGGCTTCACAGCCAGCCAAGCTCTCAAAGAAAGCTTCGGTCCAAAACACTAGACATGGCTAGAGGCCAGCCAAGCCTTAGCAGATCACTGCTCCAAAAGCAAGATTGATAAGAAACCAACAAGATCTTGTGATGATGAGTTGAAACCTCGGTCCAATGAAATTAGACATGGCTTCTCAGCCAGCCAGATTTCAACAAATCACCATGAAACTCTAGAATTCAACTTCAAGAATTTCGAAAAAATAAATACCTAATCTAAGCAACAAGATGAACCGTCAGTTGTCCAGCCTAAACAATCCCGGGCAATAACACCAAAAACTTGATGTTGTTGCCGGATCTTGGCACTGATGTTACCAAAAGCTTGCTCAAAACTTGAACAATCCCCGGCAACGGCGCCAAAAACTTGGTGTGGCGAAATTGTGAACAATACTTTTTCACAACTCTCATAATCCCCGGTCATGAACCCCAAAAACTTGGTAGTTCAGTACCATGGCATTACACAACTTCGCACAACTAACCAGCAAGTGCACTGGGTCGTCCAAGTAATAAACCTTACGTGAGTAAGGGTCGATCCCACGGAGATTGTTAGTATTGAAGCAAGCTATGGTCATCTTGTAAATCTTAGTCAGGTAAACTCAAATGGATATAGTGATGAACGAAAATAACATAAAGGTAAAGATAGTGATACTTATGTAATTCATTGTTAGGAACTTCAGATAAGCGTATGAAGATGCCTTCCCTTCCGTCTCTCTGCTTTCCTACTGCCTTCATCCAATTCTTCTTACTCCTTTCCATGGCAAGCTCGTGTAGGGTTTCACTGTTGTCAGCAGCTACCTCCCATCCTCGCAGTGAAAACTAATGCTCATGCACTCTGTCACAGTGCGGCTAATCACCGGTTTGGTTCCCTCCCCTACCGGAATAGAATCATTCTTTTGCATCTGTCACTAACGCCCAGTAGGTTACAGGTTTGAAGCACGTCACAGTCATTCAATCATTGAATCCTACTCAGAATACCACAGACAAGGTTTAGACCTTCCGGATTCTCTTGAATGCCGCCATCAGGTCCTGCCTATACCACGAAGACTCTGATCTCACGGAATGGTTGGCTCGTTTGTCAGGCGAGCACTCGGTTGTCAGGCGATCAACCATGCATCGTGCAATCAGGAATCCAAGAGATATTCACCAAGCCTCAAATGCTTGTAGAACGAGAGTGGTTGTCAGTCACTTTGTTCATGAGTGAGAATGGTGATGGGCGTCAATCATCACCTTCATCAAGTTGAAGAACAAGTGATATCTTGGAATAAGAACAAGCGGAATTGAATGGAAGAACAATAGTAATTGCATTAATACTCGAGGTACAGCAGAGCTCCACACCTTAATCTATGGTGTGTAGAAGCTCCACCGTTGAAAATACATAAGCATAAGGTCTAGGCATGGCCGAATGGCCAGCCTCCCAATGATCTAAGATAGCATAAAAATGAAGATAGCTACCAAAGTCTTCTCATACAATAGCAAAAGGTCCTACTTATAAGAACTAGTAGCCTAAGGTGTACAGAAATGAGTAAATGACATAAAAATCCTCTTCAGGGCCCACTTGGTGTGTGCTTGGGCTGAGCAATGAAGCAAATTTCGTGTAGAGACTCTTCTTGGAGTTAAACGCCAGCTTTGGTGCCAGTTTGGGCGTTTAACTCCCATTTGGGTGCCAGTTCCAGCGTTTAACGCTGGGATTTCTTGAGGTGACTTTGAACGCCGGTTTGGGCCATCAAATCTTGGGCAAAGTATGGACTATCATATATTGCTGGAAAGCCCAGGATGTCTACTTTCCAACGCCGTTGAGAGCGCGCCAATTGGGCTTCTGTAGCTCCAGAAAATCCACTTCGAGTGCAGGGAGGTCAGAATCCAACAGCATCTGCAGTCCTTTTTGGTCTCTGAATCAGATTTTTGCTCAGGTCCCTCAATTTCAGCCAGAAAATACCTGAAATCACAGAAAAACACACAAACTCATAGTGAAGTCCAGAAAAGTGAATTTTAACTAAAAACTAATAAAAATATACTAAAAACTAACTAGATCATACTAAAAACATACTAAAAACAATGCCAAAAAGTATACAAATTATCCGCTCATCAGCTATACATTGAGAATTGTTCTTATGTATGAAAGGGTTATCATGGACATGATAATTCTATTGAAATAATATTGTCCAATAAAATTAGTGATGGAATAGTCAGTACTTGTGAAGTATTTAAAATATTATTTTACTATAATATGGGTTGTTTTGACCATGAATTCTAATTTCAAAAGCATATACCCACTATTTATTACTGAACATCTTGAGAAGATGTATGATGCTCAAAGTAAGATAGTATGACTATCAAAGACTTTATTTAAACTAGTGGGAGTATTGGACAATATATTTTAAAGTAAACAACTTTAGAAGTTGGAATGCCATTAGGCAAATGGCTTTAGCGAGAATTGTTCTTGCAAGTATTTTTTGAGATTTATTTTGTTACAAACAAAATTTTCCTTAATATGATTAAGGTTTGTGATCTTTTTAGAAAAATTCAACATGAGTATTAAGGATGCGAATCAAAATTGCTCTTAAGGGTTGGTTTGACCAATAATAAAAATATTGAGTATTTTTATTATAAGAGTTTTAAAGTAAAACCTCTAATATCTAATTGATATTCTATTAAATAGAGAATGAGATTTTCTCCTTGCATAAATACTAGTACTCTATATACTCTATCATGTTTAAGAAACATGAAATTTGATTTAGTTGAATATCACTATTTGTTAAATATTTAGACTACATTTTAGAAATGTGGCTAAATTAACAAATTTTTCACTAAATCAATTTTTTACCCATATGAGATATGGAAAAGACATAAGCTGAAACTCAAGAATATTAGAGTTTGGAGATGTCTTATATGTGTTAAGAGATTGTAAAATAATAGAATTGATATTAGGTCCAATAAATGAGATTTATTGGTTACTATAAAGAAATAATGAGATTATTTGCATCACTCTTCTTATGACAAAGTGTCTAGGATAAGAGGTTAAACTCCTTCTTAGAGAAGGGATTCCATCTTAAAGAAATAGTGGGAGTACAATTACTTTTATTAAAATTGTTTACCACTCAACAGAGGATATGCTTTGTCTGGGAAGTATATAAAGTTTGATCGTCAAACTAACTTTTCAAAAAAGTAACCTATTTGTATAATGATACAATTCTATAAAGATAGATCTAATGGTTACTTAAATTTTTTTATAATCATGTTCAATAAGGATTGTCCTTAAAATAAAATTATGCACTATTGTAGTGAGAGATTTCATGTTTTAAGAAAATGTGATATTTATTATGCGCTAGATGTATTTTGCAAAAGGTCAGGCACATATGCTCAAGAGTTAAGGTATTTAAAGTCAAGAGTTTTGATAAACACAAATGTGCATTGAAAATTATACACATGATTGATTGGCTCTAGTGCAAGTGGGAGATTATTGAGATAATAGTATGCCCAAGATCCAATCAATCATGATTGGCTCTCGTGCAAGTGGGAGATTGTTGGGAATAAGAAGTATGACCACAATCCAATCAATCATGTGTCAAATAATTTGTTGTTGTTATTATATTAAAATGTTAATATAATAAGGTTCTTGATTAAATTTAGAGATTTATCATTGTGATAGTGATCATAATATTGAGAGATAAATCTTTTATAATTTAATCTAAATTGTTCTTGGTCATAGAATTATTAAAAAGGACATTAATAATTCGGAAAGATCAATATATATATAATGGTCTTCATTGGATGAAGATTAATAGATCTCATTTATTAAATTATATATATAGATGGTGCATATAGAGATATGACTATTGAACTGACTCACTTTGAGAATTCCTAATGGTTATAATTACCGCATATTTGTCAATAGGATATTCTCAAGATGAACATAGTAATAGAGTTTCCTTTGACCTGCGACTGTCATAGTAATTAACAATGTATTTATTATACTTTGATTCCGGACACCTAATACCCTAGGGTGCTAGTTGAATGGATATTGGGTATGATTTAAATACTTGTAGAATTAATGATTAGTCAATAAGGAATCCGTCAACTCTCGGTAAAGAGTTTGAGCTCTATGATTATAATGACTGAGATGAATAAAACCTTGGCCAAGGGGATTGAATGAATGAAAAAATGAGTTTCTTAGGTCATTCACAGTTTATTATAATAATGGTAACAAGTTAGAGTTTGACAATTAAACCATACTCTAAGGGTTAACCAAGAGCTGGAAAGATGGAAGGAATTATACTTTGTTCTTCTGAGGTTCTTAGTAAAAATATATTACTTCATACTATCGGGTCGTTGAGGAGTGTTGCTAGACGCCAACCTTGATTAGTAAATTTAATATGACTAATTTACTACCCGCTTAGTATTGAACCTATGGGGTCACACACTAACGAGTGTTCTAATCTTTGCTGTAGAATTATTTAATTATTATTTTGATTTGATCAAATAAATAATTATATTAATTCAAATGGAACATTATTATATTCTTTGCTAGCACCAAGAATATAATAATAGTATGATAATTGAGAATATTAAATGAGATTTGAGAATAATTAGTTATTCTATTTCTAAATTTGGATGAGATCCTAACTGATTCTTTTTCAAATTGAGATATGATATGATTCATAATTTGAAGGATTTAGATTTAAAATAACAAGATATGATTTAAATTTGAATTGAGATTCAAATTTAAAATCAGTAACAAATCTCATACTATATATATGTATGTCAAGAGTAGAGGAAAGTGACACAGATAAGAATAAAACACAAGGATTTTATTCCTTTACCTCTACACACATAAGTGTATGTGAGCCTAATTCTTGGAGAAGAATTTTATGGCATGCAAAGAGTTGCAAGAGGTTTCTCAATTTAGATCAGATGTCCATTGGTCAAGGAGTTGACAGCAAAGGTTGGTCTCGGTGTGGATACGCATAGCGCCTTCGTACCATCGAGGGAGAAAGTGATTTTTACTAAAGCGTCTAAAGGTATTTAGATCTGATCTATACATATATTACATTATTGGAATAAAATTTAAGCACAAAAATAGATCTTTAGGATTACCTTCTTTTCTTCCGCTGCGTGTTATGAACACATGGTAATCCTTCACAAAGTATGGACTATCATATATTGCTGGAAAGCCCAGGATGTCTACTTTCCAACGCCGTTGAGAGCGCGCCAATTAGGCTTCTGTAGCTCCAGAAAATCCACTTCGAGTGCAGGGAGGTCAGAATCCAACAGCATCTGCAGTCCTTTTTGGCCTCTGAATCAGATTTTTGCTCAGGTCCCTCAATTTCAGCCAGAAAATACCTGAAATCACAGAAAAACACACAAACTCATAGTAAAGTCCAGAAAAGTGAATTTTAACTAAAAACTAATAAAAATATACTAAAAACTAACTAGATCATATCAAAAACATACTAAAAACAATGCCAAAAAGTATACAAATTATCCGCTCATCACAACACCAAACTTAAATTGTTGCTTGTCCCCAAGCAACTAAAAATCAAACAAGATAAAAAGAAGAGAATATGCAATGAATTCCAAAAACATCTGTGAAGATCAGTATTAATTAGATGAGCGGGGCTTTTACTTTTTGCCTCTGAATAGTTTTGGCATCTCACTCTATCCTTTGAAATTCAGAATGGTTGGCTTCTTTAGGAACTCAGAGTCCAGATAGTGTTAATGATTCTCCTAGTAAAGTATGATGATTCTTTGAACAAAGCTACTTATTGAGTCTTGGCTGTGGCCCAAAGCACTCTGTCTTCCAGTATTACCACCGGATACATACATGCCACAGACACATAATTGGGTGAACCTTTTCAGATTGTGACTCAGCTTTGCTAAAGTCCCCAATTAAAGGTGTCCAGGGTTCTTAAGCACACTCTTATTTGCCTTGGATCACAACTCTTATTTCTCTCTCTTTCTTTTTTCGTTTTTCTTTTTCCCTTTTTTTTTTCGGTTTTTTTTGAATAGAAATGCTTTTTCTTGCTTCAAGAATCATTTTAATGATTTTTCAGATCCTCAGTAACATGTCTCCTTTTTCATCATTCTTTCAAGAGCCAACATTCATAAACCACAAATTCAAGATACATATGCACTGTTTAAGCATACATTCAGAGAACAAAAATATTACCACCACATCAAAATAATTAAACTGTTATAAAATTCAAAATTCATGCAATTCTTTCTTTTATAAATTAAGCACATTTTTATTTAAGAAAGGTGATGGATTCATAGGACATTCATAACTTTAAGGCATAGACACTAAGACACTAATGATCACAAGACACAAACATAGATAAACATAAGCACTAAAAATTCGAAAAACAGAAGAACAAATAACAAGGAAATCAAAGAACGGGTCCACCTTAGTGATGGCGGCTCTTTCTTGCTCTTGAAGATCCTATGGAGTGCTTGAGCTCCTCAATGTCTCTTCCTTGTCTTTGTTGCTCCTCCCTCATGATTCTTTGATCTTCTCTAATTTCATGAAGGATGATGGAGTGTTCTTGATGCTCCACCCTTAGTTGTCCCATGTTGGAACTCAACTCTCCTAAGGAAGTGTTCAATTGCTCCCAATAGTCTTGTGGAGGAAAGTGCATCCCTTGAGGAATCTCAGGGATCTCATGATGAGTGGGATCTCTTGTGTGCTCCATCCTCTTCTTAGTGATGGGCTTGTCCTCATCAATGGGAATGTCTCCATCTATGTCAACTCCAACTGAGTAACAGAGGTGACAAATGAGATGAGGAAAGGCTAACCTTGCCAAGGTGGAGGTCTTGTCCGCCACCTTATAGAGTTCTTGGGCTATAACCTCATGAACCTCTATTTCTTCTCCAATCATGATGCTATGGATCATGATAGCCCGATCTATGGTAACTTCGGACCGGTTGCTAGTGGGAATGATTGAGCGTTGTATGAACTCTAACCATCCTCTAGCCACGGGCTTGAGGTCATGCCTTCTCAATTGGACCGGCTTTCCCTTTGAATCTTGCTTCCATTGTGCGCCCTCTTCACATATGACTGTGAGGACTTGGTCCAACCTTTGATCAAAGTTGACCCTTCTAGTGTAAGGATGCTCATCTCCTTGCATCATAGGCAAGTTGAACGCCACCCTCACACTCTCCGGACTAAAATCCAAGTATTTCCCCCGAACCATAGTGAGATAGTTCTTTGGATTCGGGTTCACACTTTGGTCATGGTTCTTGGTGATCCATGCATTGGCATAGAACTCTTGAACCATCAAGATTCCGACTTGTTGAATGGGGTTGGTAAGAACTTCCCAACCTCTTCTTCGGATCTCATGTCGGATCTCCGGATATTCACCCTTTTTGAGTGAAAAGGGGACCTCGGGGATCACCTTCTTCAAGGCCACAACTTCATAGAAGTGGTCTTGATGCACCCTTGAGAGAAATCTATCCATCTCCCATGACTTCGAGGTGGAAGCTTTTGCCTTCCCTTTCCTCTTTCTAGAGGTTTCTCCGGCCTTGGATGCCATAATGGTTATGGAAAAACGAAAAAAAGCAACGCTTTTACCACACCAAACTTAAAATGTTTGCTCGTCCTCGAGCAAAAGAAGAAAGAAGAGAGTAGAAGAAGAAGAAATGAGGAAGAGGGAGATGGTGGTGTGTTCGGCCAAAGAGGGGGAGAAGTGGTGTTTAGGTTGTGTGAAAATGAAGGGTTGAAGAAGGGTATATATAGGAGAGAGGGGGGTAAAGGTTCGGCCATTATGGGTGGGTTTGGGAGGGAAAGTGGTTTGAATTTGAAGGGTGAGGTTGGTGGGGATTTATGAAGGATGGATGTGAGTGGTGAAGAGAAAGATGGGATTTGATAGGTGAAGGGTTTTTGGGGAAGAGGTGTTGAGGTGATTGGTGAATGGGGGAAGAAGAGAGAGAGTGATGGTAGGGTAGGTGGGGATCCTGTGGGGTCCACAGATCCTGTGGTGTCAAGGAAAAGTCATCCCTGCACCAAATGGCATCAAAATTCACGTTTTGAGCCATTTCTGGTGTTAAACGCTGGGCTGGTGCCCATTCCTGGCGTTTAACTTTAGGTTCTTGCTCTTTTCTGGCGTTTAACGCCAGTCTGGTGCCCCTTTCTGGCGTTAAACGCCCAGAATGGTGCCAGACTGGGCGTTAAACGCCCAACTGCTAGGCTTACTGGCGTTTGAACGCCAGCAGCATCTTCCTCCAGGGTGTGCTGTTTTTCTTCCTGTTTTTCATTCTGTTTTTGCTTTTTTCATTGTTTTTGTGACTTCTTATGATCATCAACCTACAAAAAAGATAAAATAACAAAAGAAAATAATTAAGTATAAAACATTGGGTTGCCTCCCAACAAGTGCTTCTTTAATGTCATTAGCTTGACAGAGGGCTTCTCATGGAGCCTCAGAAATACTCAGAACCGTGTTGGAACCTCCCAACACCAAACTTAGAGTTTGAATGTGGGGGTTCAACACCAAACTTAGAGTTTGACTGTGGGGGTTCAGTTTGGCTCTGTTTTGAGAGAAGCTCTTCATGCTTCCTCTCCATGATGACAGAGGGATATCCTTGGGCCTTAAGCACCAAGGATTCTTCATTCACTTGAATGATCAACTCTCCTCTATCAACATCAATCACAGCCCTTGCTGTGGCTAGGAAGGGTCTGCCAAGGATGATGGATTCATCCATGCACTTCCCAGTCTCTAGGACTATGAAATCAGTAGGGATGTGATGGTTTTCAACCTTTACCAGAACATCCTCTACAAGTCCATAGGCTTATTTTCTTGAGTTGTCTGCCATCTCTAGTGAGATTTTTGCAGCTTGCACCTCAAAGATCCCTAACTTCTCCATTACAGAGAGGGGCATGAGGTTTACACTTGACCCTAAGTCACACAAGGCCTTCTTGAAGGTCATGGTGCCTATGGTACAAGGTATTGAAAACTTCCCAGGATCCTGTCTCTTTTGAGGCAGTTTCTGCCTAGACAAGTCATCCAGTTCTTTGGTGAGCAAAGGGGATTCATCCTCCAAAGTCTTATTTCCAAATAACTTGTCATTTAACTTCATGATTGCTCCAAGGTATTTAGCAACTTGCTCTTCAGTGACATACTCATCCTCTTCAGAGGAAGAATACTCATCAGAGCTCATGAATGGCAGAAGTAAGTCTAGTGGAATCTCTATGGTCTCATTTTGAGCCTCAGATTCCTATGGTTCCTCATTGGGGAACTCATTGGAGGCTAGTGGACGTCCAGTGAGGTCTTCCTCAGTGGCGTTCACTGCCTCTTCTTCCTCCCAGAATTCGGCCATGTTGATGGCCTTGCACTCTCCTTTTGGATTTTCCTCAGTATTGCTTGGGAGAGTACTTGGAGGGAGTTCAGTAATTTTCTTGCTCAGCTGACCCACTTGTCCTTCCAAATTTCTGATGGAGGACCTTGTTTCAGTCATGAAACTTTGAGTGGTTTTGATTAGATCAGAGACCATAGTTGCTAAGTCAGAGGTATTCTGCTTAGAACTCTCTGTCTGTTGCTGAGATGATGAAGGAAAAGGCTTGCTATTGCTAAACCTGTTTCTTCCACCATTATTATTATTGAAACCTTGTTGAGGTCTCTGTTGATCCTTCCATGAAAGATTTGGATGATTCCTCCATGAAGGATTGTAGGTGTTTCCATAGGGTTCTCCCATGTAATTCACCTCTTCTATTGAAGGGTTCTCAGGATCATAAGCTTCTTCCTCAGATGAAGCTTCCTTAGTACTGCTTGGTGCATTCTGCATTCCAGACAGACTTTGAGAAATCATATTGACTTGTTGAGTCAATATTTTGTTCTGAGCCAAAATGGCATTCAGAGTGTCAATCTCAAGAACTCCTTTCTTCTGACTAGTCCCATTGCTCACAGGATTTCTTTCAGAAGTATACATGAATTGGTTATTTGCAACCATTTCAATCAGTTCTTGAGCTTCAGTAGGCGTCTTCTTCAAATGAAGAGATCCTCCAGAAGAGCTATCCAAGGACATCTTGGACAGTTCAGAGAGACCATCATAGAAAATACCTATGATGCTCCATTCAGAAAGCATGTCAGTGGGACATTTTCTGATCAATTGTTTGTATCTTTCCCAAGCTTCATAGAGGGATTCTCCTTCCTTCTGTCTGAAGGTTTGGACTTCCACTCTAAGCTTACTCAATTTTTGAGGTGGAAAGAACTTTGCCAAAAAGGCATTGACTAGCTTTTCCCAAGAGTCCAGGCTTTCTTTAGGTTGAGAGTCCAACCATGTCCTAGCTCTGTCTCTTACAGCAAAAGGGAATAGCATTAGTCTGTAGACCTCAGGGTCAACCCCATTAGTCCATACAGTGTCACAGATTTGCAAGAATTCAGCTAAGAACTGATGAGGATCTTCCAATGGAAGTCCATGGAACTTGCAATTCTGTTGCATTAGAGAAACTAATTGAGGCTTAAGCTCAAAGTTGTTTGCTCCAATGGCAGGGATAGAGATGCTTCTCCCATAGAAGTCGGGAGTAGGTGCAGTAAAGTCACCCAGCACCTTCCTTGCATTGTTGGCATTGTTGTTGTTTTCGGCTGCCATTTGTTCTTCTTCTTTGAAGAGTTCGTTCAGGTGCTCTAAAGAGAGTTGTGCTTTGGCTTCTCTTAGCTTTCTCTTCAAGGTCCTTCCAGGTTCAGGATCAGCCTCAACAAGAATGCCTTTGTCTTTGCTCCTGCTCATAAGAAAGAGAAGAGAACAAGAAAATGTGGAATCCTCTATGTCACAGTATAGAGATTCCTTTAGGTGTCAGAAGAAAAGAAGAGTAGAAGACAGAAGTAGAAAATTCGAACTTATCAAAGAAGATGGAGTTCGAATTTTGCATTAAGGGATAGTGTTAGTCCATAAATAGAAGGATGTGAGAAGGAGGGAAGTCATTTTCGAAAATTAAGTGAAAAATTTTGAAAACATTTTGAAAAACACTAATTAATTTTCGAAAATGAAAAGGGAAAAGAAATCAAATGATTTTTGAAAAAGATTTTGAAATTAGAAATCAGAAAGATTTGATTGAAAACTATTTTGAAGAAGATGTGGTTAAGAAGATATGATTGATAAAAAAAAATGTGATTGAGAAGATATGATTTGAAAAACATTTTAAAAGATTTGATTTGAAAATTAAAAACTTGACTAACAAGAAAAGATATGATTCAAACATTAAACCTTTCTCAACAGAAAAGGCAACATACTTGAAATGTTGAATCAAATCATTAATTGGTAGCAAGTATCTTTAAAATTGGAAAGAAATTGATTTTGAAAAAGATTTGATTGGAAAATTGATTTGAAAAAGATTTGATTTTGAAAAGATTTTGAAAACTTAGAAAAAATTTGATTTGAAAACAAAATCTTCCCCTCTAGCCATCCTGGCGTTAAACGCCCAGAATGGTATCCATTCTGGCGTTTAACGCCCAAAATGCTACCCTTTTGGGCGTTAAACACCCAACCAGGTACCCTGGCTGGCGTTTAAACGCCAGTCTGTCCTTCTTCACTGGGCGTTTTGAACGCCCAGCTTTTTCTGTGCAATTCCTCTGCTGTATGTTCTGAATCTTCAATTCTCTGTATTATTGACTTGAAAAGACACAAATTAAAAATATTTTTGGATTTTTAATAATAAGGACAAACCAAAATGCAACAAGAATCAAATAACAATGCATGCAAGACACCAAACTTAGCAGTTTGTATACTACTGACACTAACAAAATGAAAATGCATATGAGACACTCAAAACACTCAAGTCAATAGAATTCAAAGATCAGAGCAAGTAAATCATCAAGAACATCTTGAAGATCACTAAGACATATGAATGCATGCAATTGACACCAAACTTATGATGAGACTAGTGTCTCAATAAGAAACAACAATATTTTTGGTTTTTATGATTTTGTAAAATTTTTTTGTGTTTTTCGAAAATTAAATGGAAAAAGATATCAAAATTCTTAATGAGAATTCCAGGAATCAGTGCAATGTTAGTCTAAGACTCCGGTTCAGGAATTAGACATGGCTTCACAGCCAGCCAAGCTTTCAGAGAAAGCTTCGGTCCAAAACACTAGACATGGCCAAAAGCCAGCCAAGCCTTAGCAGATCACTGCTCCAAAAGCAAGATTGATAAGAAATCAACAAGCTCTTGTGATGATAAGTTGAAACCTCGGTCCAATGAAATTAGACATGGCTTCTCAGCCAGCCAGATTTCAACAAATCATCATGAAACTCTAGAATTCATCTTCAAGAATTTCGAAAAAAAAATAAATACCTAATCTAAGCAACAAGATGAACCGTCAGTTGTCCAGCCTGAACAATCCCTGGCAATAACGCCAAAAACTTGGTGTTGTTGCCGGATCTTGGCACTGATGTTACCAAAAGCTTGCTCAAAACTTGAACAATCCCCGGCAACGGCGCCAAAAACTTGGTGCGCGAAATTGTGAACAATACTTTTTCACAACTCTCATAATCCCCGGTAATGGCTCCAAAAACGTGGTAGCTCAATACCATGGCATTACACAACTTCACACAACTAACCAGCAAGTGCACTGGGTTGTCCAAGTAATAAACCTTACGTGAGTAAGGGTCGATCCCACGGAGATTGTTAGTATTGAAGCAAGCTATGGTCATCTTGTAAATCTTAGTCAGGCAAACTCAAATGGTAATGGTGATGAACGAAAATAACACAAAGGTAAAGATAGAGATACTTATGTAGTTCATTGGTAGGAACTTCAGATAAGCGTATGAAGATGCCTTCCCTTCCGTCTCTCTGCTTTCCTACTGCCTTCATCCAATCCTTCTTACTCCTTTCCATGGCAAGCTTAAGCAAGGGTTTCATCGTTGTCAGTGGCTACCTCCCATCCTCTCAGTGAAAGCGATTTGCATATGCTCTGTCACAGCATAGCAGAATTCATCTGTCGGTTCTCAATCAGGCCGAAATAGAATCCAGTGATTCTTTTGCGTCTGTCACTAACGCCCCGCCCTCAGGAGTTTGAAGCACGTCACAGTCATTCAGTCATTGAATCCTACTCAGAATACCACAGACAAGGTTAGACCTTCCGGATTCTCTTGAATGCTGCCATTAGTTCTCGCCTATACCACGAAGACTCTGATCCCACGGAATGGTTGGCTCGTTTGTCAGGCGAGCACTCGGTTGTCAGGCGATCAACCATGCATCGTGCAATCAGGAATCCAAGAGACATTCACTATGGCCTTAGTTTCTTGTAGAACAAGAGTGGTTGTCAGTCACTTTGTTCATGGGTTAGAATGATGATGAGTGTCACAGATCATCACATTCATCAAGTTGAAGAACAAGTGATATCTTAGAACAAGAACAAGCGGAATTGAATGGAAGAACAATAGTAATTGCATTAATACTCGAGGTACAGCAGAGCTCCACACCTTAATCTATGGTGTGTAGAAACTCCACCGTTGAAAATACATAAGCATAAGGTCTAGGCATGGCCGAATGGCCAGCCTCCCAATGATCTAAGATAGCATAAAAATGAAGATAGCTACCAAAGTCTCCTAATACAATAGCAAAAGGTCCTACTTATAAGAACTAGTAGCCTCAGGTGTACAGAAATGAGTAAATGACATAAAAATCCACTTCCGGGCCCACTTGGTGTGTGCTTGGGCTGAGCATTGAAGCATTTTTCGTGCAGAGACTCTTCTTGGAGTTAAACGCCAGCTTTCATGCCAGTTTGGGCGTTTAACTCCCATTTGGGTGCCAGTTCCAGCGTTTAACACTGGGATTTCTTGAGGTGACTTTGAACGCCGGTTTGGGCCATCAAATCTTGGGCAAAGTATGGACTATCATATATTGCTGGAAAGCCCAGGATGTCTACTTTCCAACGCCGTTGAGAGCGCGCCAATTGGGCTTCTGTAGCTCCAGAAAATCCACTTCGAGTGCAGGGAGGTCAGAATCCAACAGCATCTGCAGTCCTTTTTGGCCTCTGAATCAGATTTTTGCTCAGGTCCCTCAATTTCAGCCAGAAAATACCTGAAATCACAGAAAAACACACAAACTCATAGTAAAATCCAGAAAAGTGAATTTTAACTAAAAACTAATAAAAATATACTAAAAACTAACTAGATCATATCAAAAACATACTAAAAACAATGCCAAAAAGTATACAAATTATCCGCTCATCATATTACCTCATGTACCTCCACCTCACTTCCAATCATGATGCAATGAATCATGATGGCTATATTAATGGTCACTTTTGACTGATTTCTAGTAGGGATGATGGAGCGTTAAATAAATTCCAACCATCCTCTAGCTATAGGCTTGAGATCAAGCCTTCTCAGTTGGGTAGGCTTGCCTTGAGCATCCCTCTTCCATTGAGCTCCTTCCATACAGATGTCTGAAAGGACATGGTCCAGCCTTCGGTTAAAATTGACTCTCCTAGTGTAAGGGTGTGGGTCTCCTTGCATTATTGGCAAATGGAGCGCCAACCTTACACTTTCTGGGCTGAAATCCAAGATATGCACTCGGACCATAATATGCCAATTTTTGGGACTTGGGTTCATGCTTACATGATGATGTTTAGTGACCCATGCATTGGCATAAAATTCTTGCACCATCAGGATTCCAACTTCTTGGATGGGGTTGGTTAGGACTTCTCAATCTCTTCTCTGGATCTCTCTTCAAATTTTTGGGTACTCATTCTTTTTGAGCCTAAAGAGGACTTCGAAAATCACCTTTTTCTTTGCCATTACTTTATAGAAGTGGTCTTGATGGGCTTTGGTGATGAATCTCTCTATCTCTCAAGATTCAGAGGTGGAAGCAACTGCTTTCCCTTTCTTCTTTCTAGAGGATTCTCTGACTTTGGGTGACATGGGTGTGAATGGAAAGCAAACTTAAAAGCTTTGCTCATCCTCAAGCAAAATAAGAAGAAAAGAGTAAAAAAAGAAGAGAATAAAGGAGATAGAGAGAGATAGTAGATCCGGCAAAGTAGGGCTTTATTGCATGGATGGTGTGTGTATGAAAGGTAGGAGGAAGGGATTATTTATAGGAGTGGGATAGGTTGGGTTTAAATGAATTGGGGGGAGAATTGGGTGGGAAATTTTGAATTTGATGTGGATGGGGGTTGTGGGAGTTATGATGGTTTTAGGAAGTGATATGGATGTGATTGGGTTAGAGCACTTGTTCTAAAGAGGTGCCAAGAGACTAACCTGGTTTTAAACTGGGAGAAATGTCACTTTATGGTGACTGAAGGAATTGTCCTTGGGCATAAAATTTCGAAATAGGGAATAGAGGTGGATCAAGCTAAGGTAGAGGTAATTGAAAAATTACCACCACCTGCTAATGTTAAGGCAATCAGAGGCTTTCTGGGGCATGCAGGATTCTATAGGAAGTTTATTAAGGATTTTTCGAAAATCATAAAACCTCTGAGAAATCATTTGTCTTTGACAAAGAGTGTTTGCAGGACTTTGAGACTCTTAAAGCTAAGTTGGTCACAGCACCAATCATTTCTGTACCAAACTGGGCATTACCATTTGAACTAATGTGTGATTGATGAGCGGATAATTTATACGCTTTTTGGCATTGTTTTTAGTATGTTTTTGGTATGATCTAGTTAGTTTTTAGTATATTTTTATTAGTTTTTAGTTAAAATTCACTTTTCTGAACTTTACTATGAGTTTGTGTGTTTTTCTGTGATTTCAGGTATTTTCTGGCTGAAATTGAGGGTCCTGAGCAAAAATCTGATTCAGAGACTGAAAAGGACTGCAGATGCTGTTGGATTCTGACCTCCCTGCACTCGAAGTGGATTTTCTGGAGCTACAGAAGTCCAATTGGCGCGCTCTTAACGGCGTTGGAAAGTAGACATCCTGGGCTTTCCAGCAATGTATAATAGTTCATACTTTGCCCAAGATTTGATGGCCCAAACCGGCGTGGCAAATCAGCCTCAGAATTTCCAGCGTTTAACGCTGGAACTGGCATAAAACTTGGAGTTAAACGCCCAAACTGGCATAAAAGCTGGCATTTAACTCCAGAAAAGGTCTCTACACGAAAATGCTTCATTACTCAGCCCAAGCACACACTAAGTGGACCCAGAAGTGGATTTTTACGTCATTTACTCATTTTTGTATACCCTAGGTTACTAGTTTACTATTAATAGGATCTTTTGACATGTATCTGTACCTCATGACACTTTACACGTTTCTTTGTGTACTTTCCACGACATGAGTCTCTAAACCCCATGGTTGGGGGTGAGGAGCTCTGCTGTGTCTTGATGGATTAATGCAATTACTACTGTTTTTCATTCAATCATGCTTGCTTCCATTCCAAGATATTACTTGTTCTTAAACCGGATGAATGTGATGATCCGTGACAATCATCATCATTCTCAACTATGAATGTGTGCCTGACAACCACCTCCGTTCTACCTTAGATTAAGTAGATATCTCTTGGATTTTTTAATCGGAATCTTCGTGGTATAAGCTAGAACTGATGGCGGCATTCAAGAGAATCCGGAAGGTCTAAACCTTGTCTGTGGTATTCTGAGTAGGATTCAATGATTGAATGACTGTGACGAGCTTCAAACTCTTGAAGGCGGGGCGTTAGTGACAGACGCAAAAGAATCACTGGATTCTATTCCGGCCTGATTGAGAACCGACAGATGGATAGCCGTGCCGTGACAGGGTGCGTTGAACATTTCCACTGAGAGGATGGGAGGTAGCCACTGACAACGGTGAAACCCTTGCATACAGCTTGCCATGGAAGGAGCCTTGCGTGCTTGAAGAAGAAGACAGTAGGAAAGCAGAGATTCAGAAGATGGAGCATCTCCAAAACCTCAACCTGTTCTCCATTATTGCAAAACAAGTACTTATTTCATGTTCTTTTGCTTTTCACAATCAATCCTGATAATTTCTGATATCCTGACTAAGATTTACAAGATAACCATAGCTTGCTTCAAGCCGACAATCTCCGTGGGATCGACCCTTACTCACGTAAGGTATTACTTGGACAACTCAGTGCACTTGCTGGTTAGTTGTGCGGGGTTGCAAAAGTGTGATTGCAATTTCGTGCACCAAGTTTTTGGCGCCGTTGCCGGGATTGTTCGAGTTTGGACAACTGACGGCTTATCTTGTTGCTTAGATTAGGACTGTTTTATTTTTGTTGGTTTAGAGTCTTTTAGTTGAGTCTAGTTTCATATTTTAAGTTTGGTGTCAATTGCATGCCTTTGCTTTTCTTTTAATTTTCGAATTTGCATGACCTTAGTCTCTTTTTGATCCATAAAAATTCTAAGTTTGGTGTCCTCTTTGTGTTTTTCCCTTAAAATTTTTGAAAATTAGTGTTTGATTTTCTATAAATTTTAAGTTTGGTGTCATTTTGTTGTTTTTCTCTTTCCTCTTTTCAAAAATCAAATCTTTTTCATAAAAACTTTTCAATCATATCTTTCTAATTGCTAATCTCAAAATCTTTTTAATTAACTAATTGATTCAGTTTTCAATTTGCTTTGATCTTATTCCCTTTTAATTTTCGATTTTTTTATTTTATTTTCCTTTTGTTTTTATTTCATCTTTCGGTCAATTTTAAAAAAAAAATATATTTTTATCTACTTGCAATCCATATTATTTCCCTTATCCATCATGGACATAAGTGCAATTGAACAGTCTAGAAGGACTCTGGGGTCATATGCTAACCCCATTACAGCTGCATATGGGAGTAGCATCTGTACACCTCCCATCAAAGCAAGCAGCTTTGAGCTAAATCCTCAACTCATTATCATAGTGCAGCAAAATTGCTAGTATTCCGGTCTCCCACAAGAAGAGCCTACTGAGTTTCTGGCACAGTTCTTACAAATTGCTGACACAGTACATGATAAAGAGGTGGATCAGGATGTCTACAGACTATTACTGTTTCCATTTGCTGTAAAAGATCAAGCTAAAAGGTGGTTGAATAACCAACCTACAGCAAGCATAAAGACATGGAAACAGTTATCAGACAAATTCCTGAATCACTTTTACCCTCCCAAGAGGATGACACAGCTAAGGCTGGACATCCAAGGCTTTAAACAAGAGGATAATGAATCCATTTACAATGCCTGGGAGAGGTATAGAGGTATGCTAAGAAAATGCCCCTCTGAAATGTTTTCAGAGTGGGTACAATTAGACGTCTTCTACTATGGGCTTACAGAAAAAGCTCAGATGTCTTTAGACCACTCAGCTGGTGGATCTATACACATGAGGAAGACAATTGAAGAGGCTCAAGAGCTTATAGACACTGTTGCTAGAAATCAATATTTGTACTCTGGCAATGAGTTCTCTCCAAAAGAGGAAGCCATGGCAGTAGCCACTGATCCTAATCCTCAAGAACAGATGATTGAGCTTAGTCAACAATTGCTTCTGATGACAGAACAGTTAGCAGAATTTAAAGAGATGCTCCATGAAACTAAAGTTGCTAACAAGGACATAGAACTGCAGTTGAATCAAGCAAAACAGCAGATATCTAAACAGATAACAGAAGAATGTCAAGCAGTTCAACTGAGGAGTGGGAAGACACTGAATAACACTGCTCAAAAGAGCAAAAAGCCAAATAAGGAACAAGTGACAGAGGATAACCAAACCACTGTTCAAAATCCCTCTGAGGACAGTAAGAGCCCAGAGAGGAACACTTTTGGCGTTCAAACGCCAGAAAAGGGGGGAAAGCTGGCGTTAAACGCCCATTCCCTGCCCAGTTCTGGCGTTCAAACGCCAGAAAAGGAGAAAATGTTGGCGTTAAACGCCCATTTTCCACCCATTCCTGGCGTTCAGACGCCAAGGGAGGATCAGACACCTGAGAGTGCTGACAGTAATCCCTCTAACAAGGCTTCTTCAACCATTTCTGTAAGGAATAAACCTGCAGCATTTAAGGTTAAAGAATATAAAGCCAAGATGCCTTATCCTCAAAAACTTCGCCAAGCGGAATAGGATAAGCAATTTGCCCGCTTTGCAGACTATCTAAGGACTCTTGAAATAAAGATTCCGTTTGCAGAGGCACTTGAGCAAATACCTTCTTATGCTAAGTTCATGAAAGAAATCTTAAGTCATAAGAAGGATTGGAGAGAAACTAAAAAAGTATTTCTCACTGAAGAATGCAGTGCAGTCATTCTGAAAAGCTTACCAGAAAAGCTTCAGGATCCAGGAAGCTTTATGATACCATGCACATTAGAAGGTGCTTGCACCAAGACGGCCCTATGTGATCTTGGAGCAAGCATCAATCTAATACCTGCATCCACTATCAGAAAGCTTGGGTTGACTGGAGAAGTCAAACCAACCCGGATATGCCTCCAACTTGCTGATGGCTCCATTAAATATCCATCAGGCATAATAGAGGATATGATTGTCAAGGTTGGGCCATTCGCCTTTCCAACTGACTTTGTGGTGCTGGAAATGGAGGAGCACAAGAGTGCAACTCTCATTCTAGGAAGACCTTTCCTAGCAACTGGACGAACTCTCATTGATGTGCAAAAAGGGGAAGTAACCCTGAAAGTCAATGAGGATGAGTTCAAGTTGAATGCTGTAAAAGCTATGCAGCACCCAGACACACCAAATGACTGCATGGGCGCTGACATTATTGACTCTCTGGTAGAAGAGATCAATATGACTGAAAGCCTAGAATCAGCGCTTGAGGACATCTTCAAGGATGCTCAACCTGATCAAGAAGAACTAGAGGAAACAAAGGAATTTTCAAAAATTCCTCAGGAGGAGGATAAGCCTCCCAAACCTGAACTCAAACCACTACCACCATCCTTGAAATATGCATTTCTGGGAGAGGGTGAAACTTTTCCAGTGATTATAAGCTCTGCTTTAAATCCACAGGAAGAGGAAGCACTGATTCAAGTGCTAAGGACACACAAGACAGCTCTTGGGTGGTCCATAAGTGACTTTAAGGGCATTAGCCCAGCTAGATGCATGCACAAGATCCTGTTGGAGGATAATGCCAAACCAGTGGTCCAACCACAAAGGAGGCTAAATCCAGCCATGAAGGAGGTGGTGCAGAAAGAGGTCACTAAATTACTGGAGGCTGGGATTATTTATCCTATTTCTGACAGCCCCTGGGTGAGCCTTGTCCAAGTTGTCCCCAAAAAGGGAGGCATGACAGTGGTTCATAATGAAAAAAATGAACTGGTTCCTACAAGAACAGTCACAGGGTGGCGTATTTGTATTGACTACAGAAGGCTCAATACAGCCACCAGAAAGGATTATTTTCCTTTACCATTCATAGACCAAATGCTAGAAAGACTAGCTGGTCATGATTATTACTGCTTTTTGGATGGCTATTCAGGTTACAACCAAATTGCAGTAGATCCTCAGGACCAAGAGAAACCAGCATTTACTTGCCCTTCTGGCGTTTTTGCCTACAGGAGGATGCTTTTTGGTCTGTGTAATGCTCCTGCAACCTTTCAGAGATGCATGTTATCCATCTTCTCTGATATGGTGGAAAAATTCCTGGAAGTCTTCATGGATGACTTCTCAGTATATGGAGACTCATTCAGCTCCTGTCTTAATCACCTAGCACTTGTCCTGAAAAGGTGCCAAGAGACTAACCTGGTTTTAAACTGGGAGAAATGTCACTTTATGGTGACTGAAGGAATTGTCCTTGGGCACAAAATTTCAAGCAGGGGAATAGAGGTGGATAAGGCAAAGGTAGAGGTAATTGAAAAATTACCACCACCTGCCAATGTTAAGGCAATCAGAAGCTTTCTGGGGCATGCAGGATTCTACAGAAGGTTTATAAAGGATTTTTCGAAAATTGCAAAACCTTTGAGTAACCTGCTAGCTGCTGACACACCATTTGTGTTTGACACACAATGTCTGCAGGCATTTGAGACCCTGAAAGCTAAGCTGGTCACAGCACCAGTCATTTCTGCACCAGATTGGACATTGCCATTTGAACTAATGTGTGATGCCAGTGACCATGCCATTGGTGCAGTGTTGGGACAGAGGCATAACAAGCTTCTGCACGTCATTTATTATGCCAGCCGTGTTCTAAATGACGCACAGAAGAATTACACAACCACAGAAAAAGAGTTACTTGCAGTGGTCTATGCCATTGACAAGTTTAGATCCTATCTAGTGGGGTCCAAAGTGGTTGTGTACACTGACCATGCTGCTCTTAAATACTTACTCACAAAGCAGGATTAAAAACCCAGGCTTATCAGATGGGTGTTGCTTCTGCAAGAGTTTGATATAGAAATAAGAGACAGAAAAGGGACAGAGAACCAAGTAGCTGATCATTTGTCCCGAATAGAACCAGTAGCTTGGGCGTCACTCCCTTCTACTGAGATCTCTGAGACCTTCCCAGATGAGCAACTCTTTGCCATTCAGGAAGCTCCATAGTTTGCAGATATTGCAAATTATAAAGCTGTGAGGTTCATACCCCAGGAGTACAGCAGAGTGCAAAGAAAGAAATTAATTTTAGATGCCAAGTACTACCTCTGGGATGAACCATATCTCTTTAAGAGATGTGCAGACGGAATGATCCGCAGATGTGTACCCAGAGAAGAAGCACAAAGGATCCTATGGCACTGCCATGGATCACAGTATGGAGGACATTTTGGAAGTGAGCGAACAGCCACTAAAGTCCTCCAATGTGGCTTCTACTGGCCTACTCTCTATAAAGATGCCCGAGAGTTTGTGCGTAACTGTGACAGTTGCCAAAGAGCTGGTAACTTACCTCACGGATATGCCATGCCTCAACAAGGGATATTAGAGATAGAATTGTTTGATGTATGGGGAATTGACTTCATGGGTCCATTCCCACCATCATACTCAAACACTTACATTCTGGTGGCAGTGGACTATGTATCTAAGTGGGTAGAAGCAATTGCTACACCCACTAATGATACCAAGACCGTGCTGAAATTCCTCCAGAAACACATCTTCAGCAGATTTGGTGTTCCCAGAGTACTAATCAGTGACGGGGGCACTCATTTCTGCAATAGACAGCTATACTCTGCTATGGTTAGATATGGAATTAGCCACAAAGTGGCAACTCCGTATCATCCACAGACAAATGGGTAAGCTGAAGTCTCTAACAGAGAGCTAAAAAGAATCCTGGAACGGACTGTGATAGCCTGAAGAAAGGATTGGGCAAAGAGCTTGGATGATGCTCTGTGGGCATACAGAACAGCATTCAAGACTCCTATAGGAACCTCTCCATACCAACTGGTGTATGGGAAGGCCTGTCATCTGCCCGTGGAACTGGAACATAAAGCCTACTGGGCAACCAGATTCCTAAACATGGATGCTCAGTTAGCTGGTGAAAAAAGATTGCTCCAGTTAAATGAGCTAGAAGAGTTCAGACTCAATGCCTTTGAAAATGCAAAAATTTATAAGGAAAAGGCAAATAAGTGGCATGACAAGAAGCTGTCATCCAGAGTCTTTGAGCCGGGACAAAAAGTCCTGCTCTTCAACTCTAGGCTCAGATTGTTTCCAGGAAAACTCAAATCCCGGTGGAGGGGTCCGTATGTGATTACAGGAGTGTCACCATATGGATATGTTGAGCTTCAGGATATTGATTCTGACAGAAAGTTCATTGTTAATGGACAGAGAATCAAGCATTATCTTGAAGGCAATTTTGAGCAGGAATGCTCAAAACTGAGACTTGAGTGATTCTCAGCAAAGGTCCAGCTAAAGACAGTAAAGAAGCGCTTACTGGGAGGCAACCCAGTCATTAGCAGGTTATATGTTTTGTTTTTACAAAGGCAAGTATCAAAAATGAAGGAATTCACAGAGTTACAGAAGGATTCAGCGCAAAAAGTAGAGAAAAAGAGCTTACTGGCAAAAAAACGCCAGTAAGGGGCATTTTGGGCGTTTAACGCCAGTAAAGGTACCATTTTGGGCGTTAAACACCAGAATGGGCACCATTCTGGGCGTTTAACGCCAGGTGTGCAGCATCCTGGGCGTTTTAGAAAAACGCCCAGTGATAAAGGAATTCTGGCGTTTAACGCCAGCCAGGGCACCTGGCTGGGCATTAAACGCCCACAAGGGGCAACAAATGGGTGTTAAACGCCAGAATGGGTGCCATTCTGGGCGTTTAACGCCAGAAAGGTGGGGAACCAAGATTTTGATTTCCAATCAAATTTTCTTCAAATTTTCCTTTTCTTAACCATACTTTTCTACATAAATACATCTCAACCTTTCATCATTCACTTTCAAATCTTCAAAAATCTAAAATCACTCTTCAAATCTCTCAAATCAATCCCAAATCTTGTTCAAAAACTCACCCTTCTCTCAAATTCTTTCCATATCTTCTCAAATCTCCTTTCAAATTTTTCTTTTTTTTCGAAATCTCTCCTCTCCAATTTATAAATACACGTTCAGCCCCCTCATTGCCCCACACCATTCGAATTTGCTCCTCCTCTCTCTCTCTTCTTTCCTTTCTTTTGCTTGAGGACAAGCAAACCTCTAAGTTTGGTATGCTTTTCCGTGATCACTAAGCCAAGATTCATCAAGATCATGGCTCCTAAGGGAAAACAAACCAATTTAAGAGGAAAGAAAGAGAATAATCCAAAGAATCTTTGGAATCAAGAGAAGTTCTTAACCAAAGAACATGAAGACCATTATCACAAAATAATGGGTCTGAGGTCAGTGATCCCGGAAGTTAAATTTGATCTGAAAGAAGATGAATATCCGGGGATCCAAGAGCAAATTCGAAACAGAGGATGGGAAGTTCTAACCAATCCTGAGATAAAGGTTGGAAGGAATATGGTTCAGGAATTCTACTCAAATCTGTGGCTAACAGATAAGCAGAGAATGACTGGAACTGCTTACCATACCTACAGAACCATGGTCAGAGGGAAAGTTATGTACTTCCATCTGGACAAAATAAGAGAAATCTTCAAGTTGCCTCAACTGCAGGATGATCCTGAATCCTTTAATAGGAGAATGGTGAGAGCAGATAAAGGGTTGGATCAAGTTCTAGAGGACATATGCCACCCTGGAACTAAGTGGATAACCAATTCAAAGGGTGTCCCAAACCAACTCAAGAGGGGAGACCTCAAACCAATTGCAAGAGGTTGGCTAGACTTTATTGGGCGTTCCATACTGCCCACTAGCAACCGTTTTGAGGTCACCATCAAGAGAGCAGTGATGATTCATTGCATTATGCTTGGAAAAGAAGTGGAGGTTCATCATGTGATTGCTTGTGAGATCTACACAATTGCAAATAAGAATTCCACTGAAGCCAAATTGGCTTACCCAAGCTTGATCTCCTTGCTCTGTAAAGAGGCTGGGGTGAAGATGGGAGTAGATGAATTCATACCCATTGAACATCCAATCACCAAGAAGTCAATGGAAGGACAAATGCAAGATAACTCTATCAAAAGGAGGGCGCAGGAGTTCCTCCCTGAATTCCCTGAAATTGGCTACTGGGCCAGCCTAGAAGCATCTATCACCAAGTTGCAAGAGACTATGGAGCAACTTAAGGAAGAACAGCAGAATCAGAACTGCATGCTCTGCAAATTGCTGAAGGAACAAGAGAAGCAGGGGCGTGAACTCCAAGAGCTAAAACGCCAGAAATTCTCCCCTCAATTTGAGGGAGCATCCACTTCTCAAAATCAAGGTTGTTGAGTCCTAACTCTGTGAAAACCTCTATTATTAGGAGCCTAGTTTAAATTTTTGTTTTCTATTTTTTTTAGTCTCATCTTATATCTATCTTTGAGTCTTGTTCTTAATTCATAACTAATAAAATTTAAAATTCATGTCTTAAAGCTATGAATGTCCTATGAATCCATCACCTCTCTTAAATGAAAAATGCTTTAATCACAAAAGAACAAGAAGTACAGGATTTCGAAATTTATCCTTGAAACTAGTTGAATTAGTTTGATGTGGTGACAATAATTTTTGTTTTCCGAATGAATGCTTGAACAGTGCATATGTCTCTTGAATTTGTTGTTTTGAGAATGTTAAAAATTATTGGCTCTTGAAAGAATGAGGAAAAAGAGAACTGTTATTGAGGATCTAAAAAAAATCATCTAATTGATTCTTGAAGCAAGAAAAAGTAGTGGATACAAAAAAAAAATTCAAAAAAAAAGAGAGAAGAAAGAAAGAGAAAGAAAAAGAAAGAAATAAATTTGTGATCCAAGGCAAAAAGAGTGTGCTTAAGAACCCTGGACACCTCTAATTGGGGACTCTAGCAAAGCTGGGTCACAATCTGAAAAGGTTCACCCAATTATGTGTCTGTGGCATGTATGTATCCGGTGGTAATACTGGAAAACAGAGTGCTTTGGGCCACAGCCAAGACTCATACACTAGCTATGTTCAAGAATCATTATACTTAACTAGGAGAATCAATAACACTATCTGAGTTCTGAGTTCCTATAGATGCTAATCATTCTGAACTTCAAAGGATAGAGTGAGATGCGAAAACTGTTCGGAGGCAAAAAGCTACTAGTCCCGCTCATCTAATTGGAGCTAAGTTTCCTTGATATTTTGGAGTCTATAGTATATTCTCTACTTTTTATCCTATTTTGATTTTCAGTTGCTTGGGGACAAGCAACAATTTAAGTTTGGTGTTGTGATGAGCGGATAATTTATACGCTTTTTGGCATTATTTTTAGTATGTTTTTGGTATGATCTTGTTAGTTTTTAGTATATTTTAATTAGTTTTTAGTTAAAATTCACTTTTCTGGACTTTACTATGAGTTTGTGTATTTTTCTGTGATTTCAGGTATTTTCTGGCTGAAATTGAGGGTCCTGAGCAAAAATCTGATTCAGAGACTGAAAAGGACTGCAGATGCTGTTGGATTCTGACCTCCCTGCACTCGAAGTGGATTTTCTGGAGCTACAAAAGCCCAATTGGCGCGCTCTCAACGGCGTTGGAAAGTAGACATCCTGGGCTTTCCAGCAATGTATAATAGTCCATACTTTGCCCAAGATTTGATGGCCCAAACCGGCGTGGCAAATCAGCCTCAGAATTTCCAGCGTTTAACGCTGGAACTGGCATAAAACTTGGAGTTAAACGCCCAAACTGGCATAAAAGCTGGCGTTTAACTCCAGAAAAGGTCTCTACACGAAAATGCTTCATTGCTCAGCCCAAGCACACACTAAGTGGACCCAGAAGTGGATTTTTACGTCATTTACTCATTTTTGTATACCCTAGGTTACTAGTTTACTATTAATAGGATCTTTTGACATTGTATCTGTACCTCATGACACTTTACACGTTTCTTTGTGTACTTTCCACGGTATGAGTCTCTAAACCCCATGGTTGGGGGTGAGGAGCTCTGCTGTGTCTTGATGGATTAATGCAATTACTACTGTTTTTCATTCAATCATGCTTGCTTCCATTCCAAGATATTACTTGTTCTTAAACCGGATGAATGTGATGATCCGTGACAATCATCATCAATCTCAACTATGAATGTGTGCCTGACAACCACCTCCGTTCTACCTTAGATTAAGTAGATATCTCTTGGATTCTTTAATCGGAATCTTCGTGGTATAAGCTAGAACTGATGGCGGCATTCAAGAGAATCCGGAAGGTCTAAACCTTATCTGTGGTATTCTGAGTAGGATTCAATGATTGAATGACTGTGACGAGCTTCAAACTCTTGAAGGCAGGGCGTTAGTGACAGACTCAAAAGAATCACTGGATTCTATTCTGGCCTGATTGAGAACCGACAGATGGATAGCCGTGCCGTGACAGGGTGCGTTGAACATTTCCACTGAGAGGATGGGAGGTAGCCACTGACAACGGTGAAACCCTTGCATACAGCTTGCCATGGAAGGAGCCTTGCGTGCTTGAAGAAGAAGACAGTAGGAAAGCAGAGATTCAGAAGATGGAGCATCTCTAAAACCTCAACCTGTTCTCCATTACTGCAAAACAAGTACTTATTTCATGTTCTTTTGCTTTTCACAATCAATCCTGATAATTTCTGATATCCTGACTAAGATTTACAAGATAACCATAGCTTGCTTCAAGCCGACAATCTCCGTGGGATCGACCCTTACTCACGTAAGGTATTACTTGGACGACCCAGTGCACTTGCTGGTTAGTTGTGCGGGGTTGCAAAAGTGTGATTGCAATTTCGTGCACCAGTGATGCTAGTGACCATGCCATTGGTGCAGTATTGGGACAAAGGCATGATAAGCTTCTGCACATCATTTATTATGGCAGCCTGATGAGCGGATAATTTATACGCTTTTTGGCATTGTTTTTATATAGTTTTTAGTAAGATTGAGCTACTTTTAGGGATGTTTTCATTAGTTTTTATGTTAAATTCACATTTCTGGACTTTACTATGAGTTTGTGTGTTTTTCTGTGATTTCAGGTAAATTCTGACTGAAATTGAGGGATTTGAGCAAAACTCTGAAGAAGGCTGACAAAAGGACTGCTGATGCTGTTGGAATCTGACCTCCCTGCACTCGAAATGAATTTTCTGGAGCTACAGAACTCCAATTGGCGCGCTCTTAACGGCGTTGGAAAGTAGACATCCAGGGCTTTCCAGCAATATATAATAGTCCATACTTTATTCGAAGAAAGACGACGTAACTTGACGTTGAACGCCAAGTTCATGCTACTGTCTGGAGTTAAACGCCAGAAAAACGTCATGATTCGGAGTTGAACGCCCAAAACACGTCATAACTCGAAGTTCAACTCCAAGAGAAGCCTTAGCTCGTGGATTGATCAAGCTCAGCCCAAACATACACCAAGTGGGCCCCAGAAGTAAATTTATACATCAATTACTTACTCATGTAAACCCTAGGAGCTAGTTTATTATAAATAGAACATTTATCTATTGTATTAGACATCTTTTGACCACTTTAAGCCTTTTATCATTCGGTCACTTGATCATGGAGGGGGCTGGCCATTCGGCCATGCCTGAACCTTTTGCTTATGTGTTTTCAACAGTGGAGTTTTTGCACACCATAGATTAAGGGTGTGGAGCTCTGCTGTACCTCAAGTATTAATGAAATTCTATTGTCTTTTATTCAAAATCTCTCTTATTCTTATTCCAAGATATTTATTCGTACCCAAGAACATGATGAATGTAATGAGTTAGATTACCCTCATTATCATTCTCACTTATGAACGCGCGTGATTGACAACCACTTCCGTTCTACATGCAACAGAGCTTGAATGCGTATCTCTTAGATTCCCCAACAGAATCTTCGTGGTATAAGCTAGATAGATGGCGGCATTTATGAAGATCCGGAAAGTCTCACCTTGTCTGTGGTATTCCGAGTAGGATCCTGGGAATCCGGAAAGTCTAACCTTGTCTGTGGTATTCCGAGTAGGATTCCGGTAATGAATGACTGTGACGTGCTTCAAACTTGCAACCTGCTGGGCGTTAGTGACAGACGCAAAAGAATCAAGGGATTCTATTCCAGTAGGAGCGGGAACCAACCGGTGATTAGCCGTACTGTGACAGAGTGCGTGAGCATTAGTTTTCACTGCGAGGATGGGATGTAGCCATCAACCATGGGTGATGCCTCCAGACGATTAGCCGTGCGACTGACAACCGCATAGGATCATTTTCCCGAGAGGATTGAAAGTAGCCACAGCTGATGGTGAACCCCTATACAAAGCTTGCCATGGAAAGGAGTAAGAAGGATTGAATAGAAGCAGTAGGAGAGCAGGCGTCCTTGAGCCATGCAGCATCTCCATTCGCTTATCTGAAATTCCCACCAATGAATCTGCATAAGTCTTCTATCCTTTTATTTAATCTATTCTTTTATCTTTATTTTCGAAACCCATAAACCATTTTAATCTGCCTGACTGAGATTTGCAAGGTGACCATAGCTTGCTTCATACCAACAATCTCTGTGGGATCGACCCTTACTCACGTAAGGTTTATTACTTGGACGACCCAGTACACTTGCTAGTTAGTTGAACGGAGTTGTGAATTTAACCAAGAGACACAATAGTTTTTGTGTATATGCCAAAGAGCCAATATCAATGATCACAATTTCGTCCACCACAGCCGTATTCGAAATGATGCGCAGAAGAACTATACAACCACAAAAAAAGGAATTGCTTGCAGTGGTTTATGCCATTGACAAATTCAGATCTTATTTAGTAGGATCAAAAGTGATTGTGTACACTGACCATGCTACTCTTAAATATTTACTCACAAAGCAGGATTCAAAACCCAGGCTCATAAGATGGGTGTTACTTCTACAAGAGTTTGATATAGAAATAAGAGATAGAAAAGAGACAAAAAATCAAGTAGCCGATCACCTGTCCCAGATAGAACCAGTAGCAGGAACGTCCCTCCCTCCTACTGAGATCTCTGAAACCTTTCCGGATGAGCAATTGTTTGCTATTCAGGAATCTCCATGGTTTTCAGACATTGCAAACTAGATTAAAAGCTCAGTAATAGTCCAGCTAAAGACAGTAAAGAAGCACTTGCTGGGAGGCAACCTAGTCATGAGTTTATTTTATTTGTAATTTTAATTCTAAATTAGATAATACATTTCAGTGAATGATACAGAGAAATAAAGGTTCAGGACATAAAACAGAGGAACCACAGAGAAAAGGACATCACTAGTGCAAAAATGCCAGTAAGGAAGGTTTCTGGCATTTAACACCAGAAAGAAGCAGGAAGTGGGCGTTAAACGCCCAAAACAAGCAAGGACTAGGCGTTAAACGCTCAAAGGAAGCATCTCCTGGGCGTTTAACGCCAGGATTGTGGGGTGGAGGTAATTTCGTTTTCACTTCAAATTTTTTCCATTTTTCATGTTTCAATTTATGATTTCTTGCATAAACATGTTACAAATTCTCATCTTTCAACTTCAAAATGCAAAAAAATTCTTAATCCTAAAAATATTTCTTCATTCTTCCTCAATCTCTTTTCAAATATTTTTAAAAACTCATCTATCTTTTTGAATTCTTTTCAAATCTTTTTAATTTCTTCTCAAATCTTTTTCAAACTCATCATATTATCTTTTTAAATTCAAAGTTATCTTTTTCAAAATCTCATCATATCTTTTGAATTTTTGAAATTGCCTCTCCTTCTATTCCTCTCCTTTCCTTTCTTTTGCTTGAGGACAAGCAAACCTCTAAGTTTGGTGTGTTTTTCCGTGATCACTGAGCTAAAACTCATCAAGATCATGGCACCTAAGGGAAAACAAACCACTTCAAGAGGCAAGAAAGAGAATATTCCAAAACCACTTTGGAATCAAGAGAAGTTCTTAACCAAAGAATATGCAGACCATTACCACAAAATAATGGGTCTGAGATCAGTGATCCCAGAAGTTAAATTCGATCTGAAAGAAGACAAATATCTGGAGATACAGGAGCTGAAGTGCCAGATGCTGTCTCTTGAAGGACCAGACACCCCACAGGTTGAATGAACACCCATCATCTCCCAAACTAAAGGTTGTTGAGTCCTAATCTTAACCTTAAATCTGTGATAACTTTTATTTTTAGGAACCTATCTGATTATTAGTAATTAGGATCTTTATTTTTATCTCCAAATAAGTTATAATCTATTTCTCTCATCATCATTAAACATGAATAAAATAATAGATTTTTTAGAATAAAGGAAGCAATTTTTAATATTTCGAGTTCTTAATAAGAAAAATTCGAATTATTTATATGTGGTGGCAATACTTTTTGTTTTCTGAATGAATGCTTGAACAGTGCATATTTTTTATAGTGAAGTTTATGAATGTTAAAATTGTTGATCTTGAAAGAATGATGAAAAAGGAGAAATGTTATTGATAATCTGAAAAAAATTATGAAATTGATTCTTGAAGCAAGAAAAGCAGTGAAAAACAAAGCTTGCAAAAAAAAGCGAAAAAAAGAAAAAGAAAAAGAAAAAGCAAGCAAAAAAAGCCAATAGCCCTTAAAACCAAAAGGCAAGGGTAAAAAGGATCCAAGGCTTTAAGCATCAATGGATAGGAGGGCCCAAGGAAATAAATCCAGGCTTAAGCGGCTAAATCAAGCTGTCCCTAACCATGTGCTTGTGGCATGCAGGTCCAAGTGAAAAGCTTGAGACTGAGTGATTAAAGTCGTGATCCAAAGCAAAAGAGTGTGCCTAAGAACTCTGGACACCTCTAACTGGGGACTTTAGCAAAGCTGAGTCACAATCTGAAAAGGTTCACCCAGTTATCTGATATATTCAAATATAACAAATATAGCAAATAAGCATAGATATTCAAGTAAGCAAACCCAAGTAATGCAAAACCAAACAAGTCACATAAATGCATATGATGCATTTCTTTTCTACTGGCCGTGAGCTCACGTGTCGGTTACTTTGCCAGAACGTAATACATCTGGCAGCTAACCCGGATATCATCTTCTCAAAAATCAGTGGGCGGTACAAAACCACGAAGCCAACCTGGCAGGCGGTACACTACCATGAACCCCACCATTGTGAGCGGTACACCACCACGAACCTCGCAAGATCTTCAATTAGAAAACAACACACACACGTGGGCGGTAAACCACCACGAACCCCACATAATATTCTCTTTGAAAGACATGTGGGCGGTACACCGACACGAACCCTACATAACATCTCGACACTAGGCAAGTGATAAACCACCACGAACCTTGCCAGGTCAAGTTTAAAACAAATTTATTTTTCAAATTCATTATAACTCATTCAATTATTTTCACACAATAATTCATTTCCGAAGCATCTTTATACAATATCATCAACAACATGCATATACACTCCATCATTCTTCATAAAAGTTGCATTAACTCACCAGCAACACCCTTAATTAGCTAAGTGGTGCATGGAATTGTGATACACAACTCCGATACAACTAACCAGCAAGTGCACTGGGTCGTCCAAGTAATACCTTACGTGAGTAAGGGTCGATCCCACGGAGATTGTCGGCTTGAAGCAAGCTATGGTCATCTTGTAAATCTCAGTCAGGCAGATTCAAATGATTACGAGGTTTTGATAATTAAAAGAGAAATAAAACATAAAATAGGATAGAGATACTTATGCAATTCATTGGTGGGAATTTCAGATAAGCGTATGGAGATGCTTTGTTCCCTCTGAGCCTCTGCTTTCCTATTGTCCTCATTCAATCATGCGTACTCCCTTCCATGGCAAGCTGTATGTTGGTGGATCACTAGCTTATACCACGAAGATTCCGATTAAGGGATCCAAGAGATAAACATTCAAGCCTTGTTTGCTTGTAGAACAGAAGTGGTTGTCAGGCACTTGTTCATAAGTGAGAATGATGATAAGTGTCACATAATCATCACGTTCATCATGTTCTTGGGTGCAAATGAATATCTTAGAACAAGAATGAGCCGAATTGAATAGAAGAACAATAGTAATTGCATTAATACTCGAGGTACAGCAGAGCTCCACACCTTAATCTATGGTGTGTAGAAACTCCACCGTTGAAAATACATAAGAACAAGGTCTAGGCATGGCCGTGAGGCCAGCCTCCCAATGATCTAAGATAGCATAAGAACAAGGATAGCTACCAAGATGAAAATACAATAGCAAAAGGTCCTATTTATAAAGAACTAGTAGCCTAAGGTTTACAAAGATGAGTAAATGACATAAAAATCCACTTCCGGACCCACTTGGTGTGTGCTTGGGCTGAGCATTGAAGCATTTTCGTGTAGAGACTATTCTTGGAGTTAAACGCCAGTTTTGTGCCAGTTTGGGCGTTTAACTCCCATTCTTGTGCCAGTTTCGGCATTTAACGTTGGGAATTCTGATGGTGACTTTGAACGCTAGTTTGGGCCATCAAATCTTGGGCAAAGTATGGATTATCATATATTTCTGGAAAGCCCAGGATGTCTACTTTCCAACGCCGTTGAGATCGCGCCAATTGGGCTTCTGTGGCTCTAGAAAATCCACTTCGAGTGCAGGGAGGTCAAAATCCAACAGCATCTGCAGTCCTTTTTAGTCTCTGAATCAGATTTTTGCTCAGGTCTCTCAATTTCAGCCAGAAAATACCTGAAATCACAGAAAAACACACAAACTCATAGTAAAGGCCAGAAAAGTGAATTTTAACTAAAAACTAATAAAAATATACTAAAAACTAACTAAAACATACTAAAAACATACTAAAAATAATGCCAAAAAGCGTATAAAATATCCGCTCATCAGTCACGCGAGAGCGTGGCTGGAGGCGCGCCTTTTGCATAATTTGACCCCACGCGACCGCGTCGCTCACGCAACCACGTCATGTGGAACTTTGGCCTCCCACGCGACCGTGTCACCCATGCGGCCGCGTGACCTGAATGTCGACGTGAAAAGAGTGCATGGCCGAAAGTTGTGCTGGAGTTGGGAAAGACTCGTGCTGGAAGCCCAAGCCCTCGCACGCAAACGTATGCTCCATGCGTCCGTGTCATATCTCCATGATGGCCATCCACGCGATCGCGTCATCTACGCGACCGCGTCACCCAAATTTTTGGCAAAATGCAATTCAAACAGAGAGTTGTGCGACTACGAGGCTGCACTCGCGCCACTAGCACAAATCAAGTGACGCGATCGCATGACCCTCGCGTCCGCGTCGCCTGACCTTATTGCGCACCACGCGGCCGCGTCACCCATGCGACCGCGTCGCCAGCATCGCACACCTTAACCTAATATGCCAAAATATTTTATCTTTTCTTCCCCAATCCTAATTTTTCCTCCCTCCTTTCTTACTTACTTCTTCTTCCCTTCTTTCCCTTCTCATTCTTCTTATCTTTCATTTTATTTATTTGCATATTTCATTTATTGCATTTTAATTTAGTGCATATTTTTCTTTTCTTTTCTAAATTTATTATTTTTCCTTTGGTGTTGATTTTCTTATTTAACTGTTGCATCTTTTCTGGTATAATTTTTAGTGACTTGTTTTACAATGTTGGGTGATGCTATTTTTCGGTCAATGTCAATCTTTTATGATACCTGTATTCCTTTTGCATTGACATGAACTTACATTGTCTTTCATTGCCCACTCCCTTCCCCATTGTTGTACATTTTGTACCACTGGCATGCCATGGCTTCTATTGTTTTCTCATGTACATGTTGAAGCTTCCATGTAAATGAGACCCTTATCATTTAGCATTAACCCATCCATACTTCATTTATTTTCTTATCTTTATTTCTGGGTTACTTTTCTTCCCTTTTTCTTTCAGGATGGCCACCCGGAGGGGAACCGGAAGACGTTTATATGGGGAGACAAGACAAGTCCATCTGCACAATCTTTGGAGAGAAGCATCAGTTGGAACAACCCGTCCACCTGCACATCTTAGCATGCACCGAGGACGGTGCAATCTTTAAGTGTGGGGAGGTCGATACCGATCTCCATGGGTTAGTTACTCTTCTATCTCAACACCAATGGTTTATTTTTCTTGTTAGTTGTTGCATTTGCATATTTGATTACATATTTATTTGATTTTGTGCATTTAGTTACTACTTGGTTGAAGTAATATTTTCTTTTTCAAGAAATTTTTTATAGTATTTCACTAATTTAAATTGAAAAATTTGTGTTAAACTTGTTTGGAAGTTGTATTTGGAACATAGTTAAAAGCTAGAACACACAACCTGTGAGACTTTGAGCTTATTTACATGGTTACATTGTTTAACCATAAATATTTTATTCTTGTGTGTTTTCTTCTCTATGATTGCAATCTTTACTTTGTTTCATTCTATATGTCCATTATTTAGTGTATTTACATGCTTGCATATGATTGAGGCCATTATTTGTTTTAGCTCACTTATCAAATAAGCCTACCCTTTAAATTACCTTTGTTAGCCACTTTGAACTTTTTTATCCCCTTCTGTTCTATAACCACATCACTAGCCTTAAGCAGAAAAACAAATTAAATATCCCAATTGAATCTTTGGTTTGCTTAAGATAAAGATTGTGTATCAACTAAGTGTGGGAAAACTGTGGGAACATGGGTTAATAACGGAATGTATCATGTTTCTAATATTGGAAATTTGGGAACCTACTCATGAAAAACCAAAATAGAAAAATAAAAAAAAATCCATGTGCATTGACAATGTTATGTTTATTTTTATGATTCAAAAAAAATTTTTCAATAAATAAGGGGACAAAATTACCCCAATGTTAAGCTTTAATAGAAAGATCAATGCACATGTGATAAAAGTAAAGAAATATCAAAAGTTTGGTATATGAGTATGTGATACAAAAGTGGAAATTATGGGTAGCTAGGTGTGATTTAAGAAGTTATATAGAGTGTGTGTGTGTTTATGTGAGAGCTTATGTTAGTCAAGGATTCAATTTATAGCTCACTTAGCCATACATATATCCTCACCCTTGCCTTGACCCCATTACAACCTTGAAAAGACCTCATGATGTTTGCATTGGTACATTAAATACTTGTTGATTGGTTAGATGAAGAACAAAGTTTAGAAAGCATGACTAGTGAAGAATAGAGTGATTACCCTATACACTAGAGAGACTAGAGTGATATACATTACCAGTGAGGGTTCAATGCTTGATTCTATGTTTCCTGCTTTCATAAGCTATCTTCTTACAAGTTTACTTGTCTTTCATTGTATAATTTGAATAAGTGGAATTGATTCATATTTGTCTTGAAGAACTTGCTTACTTTTAACCAAGTAGATAGAAACATTTTTGCATTCATATAGATAAGTTGCATTTCATACATTTTACCATTCCTCTTCATTCCTTTATAGCTTCTCTTGAGCTTAGCATGAGGACATGCTAATGTTTAAGTGTGGGAAGATTGATAAACCACTATTTTATGGTTTATCTTGTGCTTAATTGAGTGGATTTTATCAATCTTTCATACATTTATTCATATGATTTGCATGTTTTACAATTCCTTCCCGGAATTTGTTCTATGATTGAAAACATGCATCTTTGGCTTTTATTTTCTTTTATTTAATCCTCTCTTATTACCATTATATGCCTTGATATGTGTGTTAAGTGATTTCAGGGATTATAGGGCAAGAATGGCTTAGATGATGGAAAGGAAGCATGCAAAAGTGGAAGGTATACAAGAAGTTGAAGAAACTGCAAAGCTGTCAACCTGACCCTCTCGCACTAAAACGACCATAACTTGAGTTACAGAGATTCAAATGACGTGGTTCTACTTGCGTTGGAAAGCTAACATCTGGGGCTTCGATTTGATATAATTTGCCATAGTGGCCATACAGATAGGTGACGCGAACGCGTCATCCACACGGACGCGTCGCATCTGCAAAAATCAGCGTGGCAGAATTCGCAAACAGTGAATCCTGGGCTATTTTCGGCCCATTTTCAAGCCTAGAAAACACGGATTAAAGGCTGCAAAGTGGAGGAATGAAGGGGACTTCAGATTAGGCTCTCATAATTCACTTTTCATGTTTTAGATGTAGTTTTTAGTGAGAGAGGCTCTCTCCTCTCTCTTAGAATTTAGGATTAGAATTTTTAGAAATTAGGAATTTATCTCATCTTCACATCAGGTTCAATATTTCTTTATTTTGACTTCTCTTCTACTTTGAGATACTTTAATGCTTTTATTTGTATTTGATTTATGTTGCCCAATTGGCTTATGAACTTTTCCATGTTAGATTTCATTGCTTCGAATATATGTTATTTGAGGTATTCCAGATATTTATGATTTTAATTTAGCTTTCTACATTCTTGGCTTTGGTTGATTAATTGGTGACTCTTGGGTTATCAAACTCATTGTTGATTGAAAATTGGAATTCTTCAAGAATTGATTCGAGATCCAATAACTCTAACTTTTCCCAAGAAAAGACTGGGACTTGAGGATTCGAATTAATTCATCTACTTAACTTACCTTCATAGTTAGAGGTTAACAAAGTAGGAGAAAACTCAAATTCTCATCACAATTGATAAGGATAACTAGGATAGGACTTCCAGTTCTCATACTTTGCCAAGAGTTTATTTTACAGTTATTATTATTTTATTTTACTTGTCATTCAACTAACCTTTTACCTTAATCCAAAATCCCAAAACATACCTTTGCATAACCAATAATAAGAACATACTTCCCTGCAGTTCCTTGAGAAGACGACCCGAGGTTTAAATACTCGGTTATCAATTTTAAAGGGGTTTGTTACTTGTGACAACCAAAACGTTTGCACGAAGGGATTTCTGTTGGTTTAGAATCTATACCTACAACGCGACTATTTTTATAAAATTCTTTACTAGCAAAAATCCTAACGTCAAAATGGCGCCGTTGCCGGGGAATTGCAAACGTGTGCCTTATTATTGGTTATTGTAAATATTTTTCAAAAAAAATCATATCTTTTTCAAAATCTTATCTTATCTTTTTCAAAAATCATATCTTTTTCAAAAATATTTTCTTATCTTTTTCAAAAATCATATTTTTTTTCAAAATATTCTCTTTTTATTAATTTTTGTTTTTATTTTCTCCTACTACTATGAACTCTCACCCCTTTGGTTATGAGTCTGGTTACAACTATGTTGCAGGAAGAAGAAGTTATAACAGGAATATGCATCAAGGTCAAAGCAATCACAGATGAACGGAGCCAAAAGGATCTGATCAACCCTTTAGGCAACAACACCCTCCAAGATATCATGGATGAAGACCATTCTGCAATGCGTACCAAAATGATAGATATCCTCAACATGACTTTGGACCACCATACTCACAAGCCTCTTTCCACCAAACACCTCTATATGACCCTAATCCTTATCCACCACACCAACCACCCTACGAGCCATACTTAGAACCACCACCTCAATATTCACCATCTCCATGTCCTTATCAAGATGAACCACCTTCCTACCATGAACCCTTTCTCCCAACAAATGAACCCTTCTATCCACCCCAAACCTCTTTGGAGAAAATATTTACTGATCTAAACTCTACTATACAAGCCCTCGCCGACCAAATCGGACCACTGAATACCTTCAATATTCAACCCTCAAGCTCTAATGCACTTCCATCTTAACCACATAATAATCCATCCATCCCATCACCACCATCCATGGAAGAGCACCCACATCTATCAATCCAAGAGCAAGATGATCCCAATTATGCTATTGATATGGAACAAGAGAGAGAGGATCGTCTTCGCGAATCCATACTTCCTAAGGAGCTAGAAGAGGCACTAAAAGTGAAGGTAGAAGAGACCCTTGAAGGTGAAGGAGTAATTGAAGGGAGTTGTCATGGAAAGGTAATCATCAAGGAGGAACAAGAGTCAAGGGATCATTTCAAGGAAACAGCAGATCAATTTCATGCAACCCTTCATCAAATGGAGCAAGCAATAAATCAATTATCTTCCAGACGTTCAGACATCCAACAGACTCCCATGGCCCCATGTGGAGAATCCAATGAAGAACGTAGCATGAGGGAGACACTAGAGACTCTAGTGGACAATAAGGAGCATGACTTTATATTGGAACAAGTGGAGAAAGCCATAATAGTTGCAGAGGGATAAGTGGTTGAAGATTTAGGAGATGCATAACCTCCACAGGAACCTCAAGTCACAGAACCCTCTTCTAAGGAGTTTGAATTTGTTGTTGAGGAGGGTGTACAACCTCCAAGGCATATCATGGTTGAAGACTTGGAAAAGGTTGATTAAGAGATGGAGATTCAAGAAGAAAAAGCACAACCCCCCATACCCTTGGTGAACAATGAAGAAGAAATTAAATTGGAAGAAATCTACCAAGAGGAAGAGGTTGATATTGACGAAGCTTGCAAAGAGGTGGTCGTTGTCAAAGAAGAACATAAAGGAGTAGAGCTTGCAAGTTCATTAGAAACTCCTCCCCCTAAGTTGTCATCATCCTTCAAAACATTCAAGTGGGTAAAATTCATATCCCTTAACTTTCTAATCCCACTTGAATATGGGCTACTGGAGACGGATGGTCAACTTAGAGCTCTTTGCGACATTAAGCGTAAGAGGGAGATGGTCCGTGATAGAAGTTGTCAAACAAGGTTCAACATGGTTGTGTGCTCAATGTTTAAACGTAAAGGTTGGTGTAGAGCTCAGTTGCATGGGTCTAGGAAGTTGTTTGGACGCTTCAGTGAGAATTCTAAAGCTGAACCACCCGGATGGAATCACGACAATCAACTTGAAGATGGGTGCATAAACAAGATTTGGGATCCCGGAGGATATTGGATTTACAAACATTGGTGGAGATTCCTGGATTAGTACAAGCATAAGCCACCATGACAGGGAGCTCGCCAAATGTCCAACTTAAGGACTTTAACTAAAAGTACTAGGTGGGAGACAACCCACCATGGCGTTCTCTTTTTAGTTTTAATTTTAGTCTATTTTTTGAATTTTTATTGAACCTGCAATTTTTGCATGACATTCATTGCATTTTGCATTCTGCATACTGCATAAAAAAAACACACACACGCATCCAAGGGTTCATCCATTAGAGATTGGGGTGGGTGGAAGGGTTCATCATTTTGGGGAAAGGGTTCATAATAGGAAGGTGGTTCTTCTTGGTAGAGTTGTGGTGGTTCAATGTTTTCCATTCTTTCCACTTGTTGCACAACACACTCCATGGTTGCTTGAAATTGATCCAATGCTTCCTTGAGATGATTCCTTGACTCTTGTTCTTCTTGGATAATATGATTAGGATCATGTGACTCTTGGATCAATGTATATGAGTATTCTTCCATGTGAGGTTGTGGTGGAAGGTAGAATTCATCTTGTGGTTGAAAATTTTCATATATTGGAGGTGGTTCATCTTGGTAATAATGTGGAGGAGGTGGCTCTTGAAAATATTGATGTTGGAATTGTGGTGGCTCTCTATGTGATTCATATGGCTCATATGGTTGTTGGTAGGATGGATATGGATTATGGTCATATGAAGGTGGTTGGTAAGAAGGGGCTTGTGAGTATGGTTGAGAGTCATATTGAGGATATAGTTCATAGGCATATGGTGGTGGTTCTTGAAAGTCACAAGGTGATTCACCATAGCCATTGGATTGATATGCATCATAGAATGGCTCTTCTTCATAGTGCATTGGTGGAGGTTGTTGCCATGAAAATTGATCATAAGCATATGGCTCTTCCCACCTTTGGTTATCCCATTCTTGATACACATCTTCATTATAGTCCTCATCACCTACAACATAATTGTAACTACACTCATAGCCATAGTGAGAATTCATGATAATAGGAGAGGGCAAAAACAAAAAATAGGAACAAATAAAGAGAACAAACTAAAAACTAACAAAGAAGCAAAAAGCAAACCTATTTACAATATTCACATATATACAATAACCAATAACATAACACCATTGCAACTCCCCGGCAACGGCGCCATTTTGACGATAAGATTTTTGATGGTATAGAATTTCACAAATGAATTCTCGTTGCAAGTATAGTTTCTAAACCAATCAATAATCCTTTCATACAAAAAGTTGTTTGTCACTAGTACAAACCCCTAAAATTTATAAACCGAAGTATTGGACCTCGGGTCGTTCTCCCTAGGAATTGTAATGAAGTGTCTTGTTATTGGTTGTGAATTATATTTGGGGTTTTTAAGCTTTTGGACAAGAAGTATAAATGGCAAAGAAAATAAACTAACAACTAACAAAGCTCTTGGCAAGATATGAGAACTAGAAGTCCTATCCTAGTTATCCTCCTCAATTGTGATGACAAATTGTCCATTGCTCCCACTTAGTTAACCTCTAACCATGGAGGAAAGTCAAGTGGATGAATCAATTTGATTCCTCAAATCCTAATCAACTCCTAAAGGAAAGACTAGCTTTATAGGCATTCAAATCAATTAGCAATCTCTCCAATTATCAATCAACAAAGGAATTAGATAACTCAAGAGTTACTAATTACTCTACCTAGGCCAAGAGGAACAAAATCTACACTAAAACTAAAAGAGACATTTCAACAAACACATAGAATGCAATAGAAGTAAACATTATTAAATGCAAGAATTAAAGGAATCTACAACTACAAAAACAAGAGATCAACAATGGAAAAGCAAAGAAGACACATTTATTATGAATTACCTCTTATTGAATTGGAAGAATGTAGAAAGAACAATACTAGATCTACAACAAAATGTAAGAACAACATAAAGGAAATTACAACAAAAGAATAGAAGAAGATGAATGTAACTACAAGGAATTGAAAGGTAGAAGTAGGAGAAAGCAAGGATTAAAACCTAGATCTAAGAACTAATCCTAATCCTAATCCTAATTCTAGAGAGAAGTGAGAGCTTCTCTCTCTAGAAACTACTTCTAAAACTAATCCTAATGTGTGGAAATGAACTAATGGTAACTAACATGTGTTTCCCTCTTCACTCCTTGGGTTAAATAGCATCAGAAATGAGTTGGATTGGGCCCACAAGGCTTTAGAATTCGCTGGCCAAGTTTTGCTTTAAGTGAACTAGGAGGCAGCAACGGCGCGTGCGCGTACTTTGCGCGTGCGCGCCACCATACGTATAGCAACTATGGCAAATCTTATATCGTTTCGAAGCCCCGGATGTTAGCTTTCTAACCCAACTGGAACCGCATCATTTGGATCTCTGTAGCTCAAGTTATGGTCGTTTAAGTGCGAAGAGGTCGGCTTGACAGCTTTCCGGTTCTTTCATTTCTTCATGAGTTCTCCAACTTTACATGCTTTTTCTTCATTCCCTTGATCCAATCTTTGCCTCCTAAATCTGAAATCACTTAGCAAACATATCAAGGCATCTAATGGAATCAAGGTAAATTACATTTAGCTATTTTAAGACCTAAAAAGCATGTTTTCACTCTTAAGCACAATTAAAGGAGAAGTTATAAAACCATGCTATTTCATTGAATAAATGTGGGTAAAGGGTTACAAAATACTCTAAATTCAATACAAGACAAACCGTCAAATTGGGGTTTGTCACACGCGACGCGGCAGCGTCGCTGACGCGTCCGCGTCACCAGTGCGTTATGAAGAAAAGAATTGAGCAGAGAGTCACTGGTGGACAAAATTGTGATAATCAATGGCGCCATCAACATGGTACGCTCAATTGCAATCTCAACTCTTTATCACAACTTCGCACTACTAACCAGCAAGTGTACTGGGTCGTCCAAGTAATAAACCTTACGCGAGTAAGGGTCGATCCCACAGAGATTGTTGGTATGAAGCAAGCTATGGTCACCTTGTAAATCTTAGTCAGGCAAACTCAAATGGTTATGAATGATGAATAAAACATAAAGATAAAGATATAGATACTTATGTAATTCACTGGTGGGAATTTCAGATAAGCGTATGAAGATGCTTTGTCCCTTCCGTCTCTCTGCTTTCCTACTGTCTTCATCCAATCCTTCTTACTCCTTTCCATGGCAAGCTGTATGTAGGGTTTCACCATTGTCAGTGGCTACCTCCCATCCTCTCAGTGAAAATGTTCAACGCACCCTGTCACGGCACGGCTAATCATCTGTCGGTTCTCAATCAGGTTGGAATAGAATCCAGTGATTCTTTTGTGTCTGTCACTAACGCCCAGCCTTCAGGAGTTTGAAGCTCGTCACAGTCATCCAATCATTGAATCCTACTCAGAATACCACAGACAAGGTTTAGACCTTCCGGATTCTCTTGAATGCCGCCATCAATTCTAGCTTATACCACGAAGATTCCGATTAAGGGATCCAAGAGATAAACATTCAAGCCTTGTTTGCTTGTAGAACAGAAGTGGTTGTCAGGCACTTGTTCATAAGTGAGAATGATGATGAGTGTCACATAATCATCACGTTCATCATGTTCTTGGGTGCAAATGAATATCTTAGAACAAGAATGAGCCGAATTGAATAGAAGAACAATAGTAATTGCATTAATACTCGAGGTACAGCAGAGCTCCACACGTTAATCTATGGTGTGTAGAAACTCCACCGTTGAAAATACATAAGAACAAGGTCTAGGCATGGCCGTGAGGCCAGCCTCCCAATGATCTAAGATAGCATAAGAACAAGGATAGCTACCAAGATGAAAATACAATAGCAAAAGGTCCTATTTATAAAGAACTAGTAGCCTAAGGTTTACAAAGATGAGTAAATGACATAAAAATCCACTTCCGGGCCCACTTGGTGTGTGCTTGGGCTGAGCATTGAAGCATTTTTGTGTAGAGACTCTTCTTGGAGTTAAACGCCAGTTTTGTGCCAGTTTGGGCGTTTAACTCCCATTCTTGTGCCAGTTCCGGCGTTTAACGCTGGGAATTCTGATGGTGACTTTGAACGCCGGTTTGGGCCATCAAATCTTGGGCAAAGTATGGATTATCATATATTTCTGGAAAGCACAGGATGTCTACTTTCCAACGCCGTTGAGATCGTGCCAATTGGGCTTCTGTAGCTCCAGAAAATCCACTTCGAGTGTAGGGAGGTCAGAATCCAACAGCATCTGCAGTCCTTTTTAGTCTCTGAATCAGATTTTTGCTCAGGTCTCTCAATTTCAGCCAGAAAATACCTGAAATCACAGAAAAACACACAAACTCATAGTAAAGGCCAGAAAAGTGAATTTTAACTAAAAACTAATAAAAATATACTAAAAACTAACTAAAACATACTAAAAACATACTAAAAACAATGCCAAAAAGCGTATAAAATATCCGCTCATCAGTCACGCGAGAGCGTGGCTGGAGGCGCGCCTTTTGCATAATTTGACCACACGCGACCGCGTCGCTCACGCAACCACGTCATGTGGAACTTTGGCCTCCCACGCGACCGTGTCACCGACGCGGCCGCCTGACCTGAATGTCGACGTGAAAAGAGTGCATGGCCGAAAGTTGTGCTGGAGTTGGGAAAGACTCGTGCTGGAAGCCCAAGCCCTCGCACGCAAACACATGCTCCATGCGTCCGCGTCATATCTCCATGATGGCCATCCACGCGATCGCGTCATCCATGCGACCGCGTCACCAAGATTTTTGGCAAAATGCAATTCAAACAGAGAGTTGTGCGACTACGAGGCTGCACTCGCGCCACTAGCACAAATCAAGTGACGCGATCGCATGACCCTCGCGTCCGCGTCGCTTGACCTTATTGCGCACCACGCGGCCGCGTCACCCATGCGACCGCGTCGCCAGCATCGCACACCTTAACCTAATATGCCAAAATATTTTATCTTTTCTTCCCCAATCCTAATTTTTCCTCCCTCCTTTCTTACTTACTTCTTCTTCCCTTCTTTCCCTTCTCATTCTTCTTATATTTCATTTTATTTATTTGCATATTTCATTTATTGCATTTTAATTTAGTGCATATTTTTCTTTTCTTTTCTAAATTTATTATTTTTCCTTTGGTGTTGATTTTCTTATTTAACTGTTGCATCTTTTCTGGTATAATTTTTAGTGACTTGTTTTACAATGTTGGGTGATGCTATTTTTCGGTCAATGTCAATCTTTTATGATACCTGTATTCCTTTTGCATTGACATGAACTTACATTGTCTTTCATTGCCCACTCCCTTCCCCATTGTTGTACATTTTGTACCACTGGCATGCCATGGCTTCCATTGTTTTCTCATGTACATGTTGAAGCTTCCATGTAAATGAGACCCTTATCATTTAGCATTAACCCATCCATACTTCATTTATTTTCTTATCTTTATTTCTGGGTTACTTTTCTTCCCTTTTTCTTTCAGGATGGCCACCCGGAGGGGAACCGGAAGACGTTTACATGGGGAGACAAGACAAGTCCATCTGCACAATCTTTGGAGAGAAGCATCAGTTGGAACAACCCGTCCACCTGCACATCTTAGCATGCACTGAGGACGGTGCAATCTTTAAGTGTGGGGAGGTCGATACCGATCTCCATGGGTTAGTTACTCTTCTATCTCAACACCAATGGTTTATTTTTCTTGTTAGTTGTTGCATTTGCATATTTGATTACATATTTATTTGATTTTGTGCATTTAGTTACTACTTGGTTGAAGTAATATTTTCTTTTTCAAGAAATTTTTTATAGTATTTCACTAATTTAAATTGAAAAATTTGTGTTAAACTTGTTTGGAAGTTGTATTTGGAACATAGTTAAAAGCTAGAACACACAACCTGTGAGACTTTGAGCTTATTTACATGGTTACATTGTTTAACCATAAATATTTTATTCTTGTGTGTTTTCTTCTCTATGATTGCAATCTTTACTTTGTTTCATTCTATATGTCCATTATTTAGTGTATTTACATGCTTGCATATGATTGAGGCCATTATTTATTTTAGCTCACTTATCCCAAATAAGCCTACCCTTTAAATTACCTTTGTTAGCCACTTTGAACTTTTTTATCCCCTTCTGTTCTATAACCACATCACTAGCCTTAAGCAGAAAAACAAATTAAATATCCCAATTGAATCTTTGGTTTGCTTAAGATAAAGATTGTGTATCAACTAAGTGTGGGAAAACTATGGGAACATGGGTTAATAACGGAATGTATCATGTTTCTAATATTGGAAATTTGGGAACCTACTCATGAAAAACCAAAATAGAAAAATAAAAAAAAATCCATGTGCATTGACAATGTTATGTTTATTTTTATGATTCAAAAAAATTTTTTCAATAAATAAGGGGACAAAATTACCCCAATGTTAAGCTTTAATAGAAAGATCAATGCACATGTGATAAAAGTAAAGAAATATCAAAAGTTTGGTATATGAGTATGTGATACAAAAGTGGAAATTATGGGTAGCTAGGTGTGATTTAAGAAGTTATATAGTGTGTGTGTGTGTTTATGTGAGAGCTTATGTTAGTCAAGGATTCAATTTATAGCTCACTTAGCCATACATATATCCTCACCCTTGCCTTGACCCCATTACAACCTTGAAAAGACCTCATGATGTTTGCATTGGTACATTAAATACTTGTTGATTGGTTAGATGAAGAACAAAGTTTAGAAAGCATGACTAGTGAAGAATAGAGTGATTACCCTATACACTAGAGAGACTAGAGTGATATACATTACCAGTGAGGGTTCAATGCTTGATTCTATGTTTCCTGCTTTCATAAGCTATCTTCTTACAAGTTTACTTGTCTTTCATTGTATAATTTGAATAAGTGGAATTGATTCATATTTGTCTTGAAGAACTTGCTTACTTTTAACCAAGTAGATAGAAACATTTTTGCATTCATATAGATAGGTTGCATTTCATACATTTTACCATTCCTCTTCATTCCTTTATAGCTTCTCTTGAGCTTAGCATGAGGACATGCTAATGTTTAAGTGTGGGAAGATTGATAAACCACTATTTTATGGTTTATCTTGTGCTTAATTGAGTGGATTTTATCAATCTTTCATACATTTATTCATATGATTTGCATGTTTTACAATTCCTTCCCGGAATTTGTTCTATGATTGAAAACATGCATCTTTGGCTTTTATTTTCTTTTATTTAATCCTCTCTTATTACCATTATATGCCTTGATATGTGTGTTAAGTGATTTCAGTGATTACAGGGCAAGAATGGCTTAGATGATGGAAAGGAAGCATGCAAAAGTGGAAGGAATACAAGAAGTTGAAGAAACTGCAAAGCTGTCAGCCTGACCCTCTCGCACTAAAACGACCATAACTTGAGTTACAGAGATCCAAATGACGTGGTTCTACTTGCGTTGGAATGCTAACATCTGGGGCTTTGATTTGATATATAATTTGCCATAGTGGCCTGATGAGCGGATAATTTATACGCTTTTTGGCATTGTTTTCAGTATGTTTTTGGTATGATCTAGTTAGTTTTCAGTATATTTTTATTAGTTTTTAGTTAAAATTCACTTTTCTGGACTTTACTATGAGTTTGTGTGTTTTTCTGTGATTTCAGGTATTTTCTGGCTGAAATTGAGGGTCTTGAGCAAAAATCTGATTCAGAGACTGAAAAGGACTGCAGATGCTGTTGGATTCTGACCTCCCTGCACTCGAAGTGGATTTTCTGGAGCTATAGAAGCCCAATTGGCGCGCTCTCATCGGCGTTGGAAAGTAGACATCCTGGGCTTTCTAGCAATGTTAATAGTCCATACTTTGCCCAAGATTTGATGGCCCAAACCGGCGTGGCAAATCAGCCTTAGAATTTCCAGCGTTTAACGCTGGAACTGGCATAAAACTTGGAGTTAAACGCCCAAACTGGCATAAAAGCTGGCGTTTAACTCCAGAAAAGGTCTCTACACGAAAATGCTTCATTGCTCAGCCCAAGCACAGACTAAGTGGACCCAGAAGTGGATTTTTACGTCATTTACTCATTTTTGTATACCCTAGGTTACTAGTTTACTATTAATAGGATCTTTTGACATTGTATCTGTACCTCATGACACTTTACACGTTTTTTTGTGTACTTTTCACGACATGAGTCTCTAAACCCCATGGTCAGGGGTGAGGAGCTCTGCTGTGTCTTGATGGATTAATGCAATTACTACTGTTTTTCATTCAATCATGCTTGCTTCCATTCCAAGATATTACTTGTTCTTAAACCGGATGAATGTGATGATCCGTGACAATCATCATCATTCTCAACTATGAACGTGTGCCTGACAACCACCTCCGTTCTACCTTAGATTAAGTAGATATCTCTTGGATTCTTTAATCGAAATCTTCGTGGTATAAGCTAGAACTGATGGCGGCATTCAAGAGAATCCAGAAGGTCTAAACCTTGTCTGTGGTATTCTGAGTAGGATTCAATGATTGAATGACTGTGACGAGCTTCAAACTCCTGAAGGCGGGGCGTTAGTGATAGACGCAAAAGAATCACTGGATTCTATTCCGGCCTGATTGAGAACCGACAGATGGATAGCCGTGCCGTGACAGGGTGCGTTGAACATTTCCACTGAGAGGATGGGAGGTAGCCACTGACAACGGTAAAACCCTTGCATACAGCTTGCCATGGAAGGAGCCTTGCGTGCTTGAAGAAGAAGACAGTAGGAAAGCAGAGATTCAGAAGATGGAGCATCTCCAAAACCTCAACCTGTTCTCCATTACTGCAAAACAAGTACTTATTTCATGTTCTTTTGCTTTTCACAATCAATCCTGATAATTTCTGATATCCTGACTAAGATTTACAAGATAACAATAGCTTGCTTCAAGCCGACAATCTCCGTGGGATCGACCCTTACTCACGTAAGGTATTACTTGGACGACCCAGTGCACTTGCTGGTTAGTTGTGCGGGGTTGCAAAAGTGTGATTGCAATTTCGTGCACCAAGTTTTTGGCACCGTTGCCGGGGATTGTTCGAGTTTGGACAACTGACGGCTTATCTTGTTGCTTAGATTAGGACTGTTTTATTTTTGTTGGTTTAGAGTCTTTTAGTTGAGTCTAGTTTCATATTTTAAGTTTGGTGTCAATTGCATGCCTTTGCTTTTCTTTTAATTTTCGAATTTGCATGACCTTAGTCTCTTTTTGATCCATAAAAATTCTAAGTTTGGTGTCCTCTTTGTGTTTTTCCCTTAAAATTTTCGAAAATTAGTGTTTGATTTTCTAAAAATTTTAAGTTTGGTGTCATTTTGTTGTTTTTCTCTTTCCTCTTTTCAAAAATCAAATCTTTTTCATAAAAACTTTTCAATCATATCTTTCTAATTGCTAATCTCAAAATCTTTTTAATTAACTAATTGATTCAGTTTTCAATTTGCTTTGATCTTATTCCCTTTTAATTTTCGATTTTTTTATTTTATTTTCCTTTTGTTTTTATTTCATCTTTCGGTCAATTTTAAAAAAATATATATTTTTATCTACTTGCAATCCATATTATTTCCCTTATCCATCATGGACATAAGTGGAATTGAACAGTCCAGAAGGACTCTGGGGTCATATGCTAACCCCATTACAGCTGCATATGGGAGTAGCATCTGTACACCTCCCATCAAAGCAAGCAGCTTTGAGCTAAATTCTCAACTCATTATCATAGTGCAGCAAAATTGCCAGTATTCCGGTCTTTCACAAGAAGAGCCTACTGAGTTTCTGGCACAGTTCTTACAAATTACTGACACAGTACATGATAAATAGGTGGATCAGGATGTCTACAGACTATTACTATTTCCATTTGCTGTAAAAGATCAAGCTAAAAGGTGGTTGAATAACCAACCTACAGCAAGCATAAAGACATGGAAACAGTTATCAGACAAATTCCTGAATCACTTTTACCCTCCCAAGAGGATGTCACAGCTAAGGCTGGACATCCAAGGCTTTAAACAAGAGGATAATGAATCCCTTTACAATGCCTGGGAGAGGTATAGAGATATGCTAAGAAAATGCCCCTCTGAAATGTTTTCAGAGTGGGTACAATTAGACATCTTCTACTATGGGCTTACAGAAAAAGCTCAGATGTCTTTAGACCACTCAGCTAGTGGATCTATACACATGAGGAAGACAATTGAAGAGGCTCAAGAGCTTATAGACACTATTGCTAGAAATCAATATTTGTACTCTGGCAATGAGTTCTCTCCAAAAGAGGAAGCCATGGCAGTAGCCACTGATCCTAATCCTCAAGAACAGATGATTGAGCTTAGTCAACAATTGCTCCTGATGATAGAACAGTTAGCAGAATTTAAAGAGATGCTCCATGAAACTAAAGTTGCTAACAAGGACATAGAACTGCAGTTGAATCAAGCAAAACAGCAGATATCTAAACAGATAACAGAAGAATGTCAAGCAGTTCAACTGAGGAGTGGGAAGACACTGAATAACACTGCTCAAAAGAGCAAAAAGCCAAATAAGGAACAAGTGACAGAGGATAACCAAACCACTGTTCAAAATCCCTCTGAGGACAGTAAGAGCCCAGAGAGGAACACTTTTGGCGTTCAAACGCCAGAAAAGGGGGGAAAGCTGGCGTTAAACGCCCATTCCCTGCCCAGTTCTGGCGTTCAAACGCCAGAAAAGGGGGAAAAGTTGGCGTTAAACGCCCATTTTCCACCCATTCCTGGCGTTCAGACGCCAAGGGAGGATCAGACACCTGAGAGTGCTGACAGTAATCCCTTTAACAAGGCTTCTTCAACCATTTCTATAAGGAATAAACCTGCAGCATCTAAGGTTGAAGAATATAAAGCCAAGATGCCTTATCCTCAAAAACTCTGCCAAGCGGAACAGGATAAGCAATTTGCCCGCTTTGCAGACTATCTAAGGACTCTTGAAATAAAGATTTCGTTTGCAGAGGCACTTGAGCAAATACCTTCTTATGCTAAGTTCATGAAAGAAATCTTAAGTCATAAGAAGGATTGGAGAGAAACTGAAAAAGTATTTCTCACTGAAGAATGCAGTGCAGTCATTCTGAAAAGCTTACCAGAAAAGCTTCAGGATCCAGGAAGCTTTATGATACCATGCACATTAGAAGGTGCTTGCACCAAGACGGCCCTATGTGATCTTGGAGCAAGCATCAATCTAATACCTGCATCCACTATCAGAAAGCTTGGGTTGACTGGAGAAGTCAAACCAACCCGGATATGCCTCCAACTTGCTGATGGCTCCATTAAATATCCATCAGGCATAATAGAGGATATGATTGTCAAGGTTGGGCCATTCGCCTTTCCAACTGACTTTGTGGTGCTGGAAATGGAGGAGCACAAGAGTGCAACTCTCATTCTAGGAAGACCTTTCCTAGCAACTGGACGAACTCTCATTGATGTGCAAAAAGGGGAAGTAACCCTGAGAGTCAATGAGGATGAGTTCAAGTTGAATGCTGTAAAAGCTATGCAACACCCAGACACACCAAATGACTGTATGGGCGCTGACATTATTGACTCTCTGGTAGAAGAGATCAATATGACTGAAAGCTTAGAATTAGAGCTTGAGGACATCTTCAAGGATACTCAACCTGATCAAGAAGAACTAGAGGAAACAAAGGAATTTTCGAAAATTCCTCAGGAGGAGGATAAGCCTCCCAAACCTGAACTCAAACCACTACCACCATCCCTGAAATATGCATTTCAGGGAGAGGGTGAAACTTTTCCAGTGATTATAAGCTCTGCTTTAAATCCACAGGAAGAGGAAGCACTGATTCAAGTGCTAAGGACACACAAGACAGCTCTTGGGTGGTCCATAAGTGACCTTAAGGGCATTAGCCCAGCTAGATGCATGCACAAGATCCTGTTGGAGGATAATGCCAAACCAGTGGTCCAACCACAAAGGAGGCTAAATCCAGCCATGAAGGAGGTGGTGCAGAAAGAGGTCACTAAATTACTGGAGGTTGGGATTATTTATCCTATTTCTGACAGCCCCTGGGTGAGCCCTGTCCAAGTTGTCCCCAAAAAGGGAGGCATGACAGTGGTTCATAATGAAAAAAATGAACTGGTTCCTACAAGAACAGTCACAGGGTGGCGTATGTGTATTGACTACAGAAGGCTCAATACAGCTGATGAGCGGATAATTTGTATGCTTTTTGGCATTGTTTTTAGTATGTTTTTAGTATGATCTAGTTAGTTTTTAGTATATTTTTATTAGTTTTTAGCTAAAATTCACTTTTCTGGACTTTACTATGAGTTTGTGTGTTTTTCTGTGATTTCAGGTATTTTCTGGCTGAAATTGAGGGACCTGAGCAAAAATCTGATTCAGAGACTAAAAAGGACTGCAGATGCTGTTGGATTCTGACCTCCCTGCACTCGAAGTGGATTTTCTGGAGCTACAGAAGCCCAATTGGCGCACTCTCAATGGCGTTGGAAAGTAGACATTCTGGGCTTTCCAGCAATATATGATAGTTCATACTTTGCCCAAGATTTGATGGCCCAAACCGGCATTCAAAGTCACCCTCAGGAATTCCAGCGTTAAACGCCGGAACTGGCACCCAAATGGGAGTTAAACGCCCAAACTGGCATAAAAGCTGGCGTTTAACTCCAAGAGAAGTCTCTACACGAAAATGCTTCATTGCTCAGCCCAAGCACACACCAAGTGGGCCCGGAAGTGGATTTTTATGTCATTTACTTATTTCTGTAAACCTTAGGCTACTAGTTCTCTATAAGTAGGACCTTTTACTATTGTATTTGTAGACTTTGGTAGCTATCTTCATTCGTATGCTATCTTAGATCACTGGGAGGCTGGCCTCATGGCCATGCCTAGACCTTGTTCTTATGTATTTTCAACGGTGGAGTTTCTACACACCATAGATTAAGGTGTGGAGCTCTGCTGTACCTCAAGTATTAATGTAATTACTATTGTTCTTCCATTCAATTCCGCTTGTTCTTGTTGTAAGATATCACTTGTTCTTCAACTTGATGAATGTGATGATCCGTGACACTCATCATCATTCTCACTTATGAACGTGTGACTGACAACCACCTCCGTTCTACCTTCGATTGGGTGAATATCTCTTGGATTCCTGATTGCACGATGCATGGTTGATCGCCTGACAACCGAGTGCTCACCTGACAAACGAGCCAACCATTCCGTGAGATCAGAGTCTTCGTGGTATAGGCAAGAACTGATGGCGGCATTCAAGAGAATCCGGAAGGTCTAACCTTGTCTGTGGTATTCTGAGTAGGATTCAATGACTGAATGGCTGTGACGTGCTTCAAACTCCTAGCAGGCGGGGCGTTAGTGACAGACGCAAAAGAATCGATGGATTCTATTCCGGCCTGACTGAGAACCGACAGCTGAATTCCGCGTGCTGTGACAGAGCATATGCAATCATTTTCACTGAGAGGATGGGAGGTAGCCATTGACAACGGTGAATCCCTACACAAGCTTGCCATGGAAAGGAATAAGAAGGATTGGATGAAGACAGTAGGAAAGCAGAGAGACGGAAGGGAAGGCATCTTCATGCGCTTATCTGAAGTTCCTACCAATGAATTACATAAGTATCTCTATCTTTACCTTTTTGTTATTTTCGTTTATCACCATTACCATTTGAGTTTGCCTGACTAAGATTTACAAGATGACCATAGCTTGCTTCAATACTAACAATCTCCGTGGGATCGACCCTTACTCGCGTAAGGTTTATTACTTGGACGACCCAGTGCACTTGCTGGTTAGTTGTGCGAAGTTGTGTAATGCCATGGTATTGAACACCAAGTTTTTAGGGTTCATGACCGGGGATTATGAGAGTTGTGAAAAAGTATTGTTCACAATTTCGCGCACCAAGTTTTTGGCGCCGTTGCCGGGGATTGTTCTAGTTTTGAGCAAGCTTTTGGTAACATCAGTGCCAAGATCCGGCAACAGCACCAAGTTTTTAGCGCCGTTGCCAGGGATTGTTCTAGTTTTGAGCAAGCTTTTGGTAACATCAGTGCCAAGATCCGGCAACAACACCAAGTTTTTGGCGTTATTGCCAGGGATTGTTCTAGTTTGGACAACTGACGGTTCATCTTGTTGCTTAGATTAGGTATTTATTTTTTTTCAAAATTCTTGAAGATGAATTCTAGAGTTTCATGATGATTTGTTGAAGTCTGGCTGGCTGAGAAGCCATGTCTAATCTCATTGGACCGAGGTTTCAACTTATCATCACAAGAGCTTGTTGATTTTTATCAATCTTGCTTTTGGAGCAGTGATCTGCTAAGGCTTGGCTGGCCTTTGGCCATGTCTAGTGTTTTGGACCGAAGCTTTCTTTGAAAGCTTGGCTGGCTGTGAAGCCATGTCTAATTCCTGGACCGGAGTCTTAGACTAGCATTGCACTGATTCCTGGAATTCTCATTGAGAATTTTGATACTTTTTTTCCACTTAATTTTCAAAAAAAACACAAAAAAAAATTTTCAAAAAAATCATAAAATCCAAAAATTTCTTGTTTGAGTTTAGTGTCTCATCTTAAGTTTGGTGTCAATTGCATGCATACATTCATAAGTCTTAGTGATCTTCAAGATGTTCTTGATGATTTACTTGCTCTAATCTTTGAATTCTATTGACTTGAGTGTCTTGTGTGTCTCATTTGCATTTTCATTTTGTTAGTGTCAGTAGTATACAAACTGCTAAGTTTGGTGTCTTGCATGCATTGTTATTCGATTCTTGTTGCATTTTGATTTTTCCTTATTATTAAAATCCAAAAATATTTTTAATTTGTGTCTTCTCAAGTCAATAATACAGAGAATTGAAGATTCAGAACATACAGCAGAGGAATTGCACAGAAAAAGCTGGGCGTTCAAAACGCCCAGTGAAGAAGGACAGACTGGCGTTTAAACGCCAGCCAGGGTACCTGGTTGGGCGTTTAACGCCCAAAAGGGTATAGCTTTGGGCGTTAAACGTCAGAATGTGCACCATTCTGGGCATTTAACGCCAGGATGGCTAGAAGGGAAGATTTTGTTTTCAAATCAAATTTTTTTTAGTTTTCAAAATCTTTTCAAAATCAAATCTTTTTCAAATCAATTTTTCAATCAAATCTTTTTCAAAATCAATTTCTTTCCATTTTCAAAGATACTTACTATCAATTAATGATTTGATTCAACACTTCAAGTATGTTACCTTTTCTGTTGAGAAAGGTTTAATGTTTGAATCATATCTTTTCTTGTTAGTCAAGTTTTTAATTTTCAAATCAAATCTTTTTAAAATGTTTTTCAAATCATATTTTCTCAATCACATCTTTTTAAAACTAATCATATCTTCTTAACCACATCTTTTTCAAAATAGTTTTCAATCAAATCTTTTTGATTTCTAATTTCAAAATCTTTTTCAAAAATCACTTGATTTCTTTTCCATTTTCATTTTCGAAAATTAAGTAATGTTTTTCAAAAAAAAAATGTTTTCAAATTTTCTACTTAATTTTCGAAAATCACTTCCCTCCTTCTCACATCCTTCTATTTATGGACTAACACTGTCCCTTAATGCAAAATTCGAACTCCATCTCCTTTGATAAGTTCGAATTTTCTACTTCTGTCTTCTACTCTTCTTTTCTTCTGACACCTAAAGGAATCTCTATACTGTGACATAGAGGATTCCACATTTTCTTGTTCTCTTCTCTTTCTTATGAGCAGGAGCAAAGACAAAGGCATTCTTGTTGAGGCTGATCCTGAACCTGAAAGGACCTTGAAGAGAAAGCTCAGAGAAGCCAAAGCACAACTCTCTTTAGAGCACCTAACCGAATTCTTCAAAGAAGAAGAACACATGGCAGCCGAAAACAACAACAATGCCAACAATGCAAGGAAGGTGCTGGGTGACTTTACTGCACCTACTCCCGACTTCTATGGGAGAAGCATCTCTATCCCTGCCATTGGAGCAAACAACTTTGAGCTTAAGCCTCAATTAGTTTCTCTAATGCAACAGAATTGCAAGTTCCATGGACTTCCATTGGAAGATCCTCATCAGTTTTTAGCTGAATTCTTGCAAATCTGTGACACTGTTAAGACTAATGGGGTTGACCCTGAGGTCTACAGACTTATGCTATTCCCTTTTGCTGTAAGAGACAGAGCTAGAACATGGTTGGATTCTCAACCTAAAGAAAGCCTGGACTCTTGGGAAAAGCTAGTCAATGCCTTCTTGGCAAAGTTCTTTCCACCTCAAAAATTAAGTAAGCTTAGAGTGGAAGTCCAAACCTTCAGACAGAAGGAAGGAGAATCCCTCTATGAAGCTTGGGAAAGATACAAACAATTAATCAGAAAGTGTCCTTCTGATATGCTTTCTGAATGGAGCATCATAGGTATTTTCTATGATGGTCTCTCTGAACTATCCAAGATGTCTTTGGATAGCTCTTCTGGAGGATCTCTTCATCTGAAGAAGACGCCTACTGAAGCTCAAGAACTGATTGAAATGGTTGCAAATAACCAATTCATGTACACTTCTGAAAGAAATCCTGTGAACAATGGGACTAGTCAGAAGAAAGGAGTTCTTGAGATTGACACTCTGAATGCCATATTGGCTCAGAATAAAATATTGACTCAACAAGTCAATATGATTTCTCAAAGTCTGTCTGGAATGCAAAATGCACCAAGCAGTACTAAGGAGGCTTCATCTGAGGAAGAAGCCTATGATCCTGAGAACCCTTCAATGGAAGAGGTGAATTACATGGGAGAACCCTATGGAAACACCCATAATCCTTCATGGAGAAATCATCCAAATTTCTCATGGAAGGATCAACAGAGACCTCAACAAGGTTTCAACAACAATAATGGTGGAAGAAACAGGTTTAGCAATAGCAAGCCTTTTCCATCATCTTCTCAGCAACAGACAAAGAGTTCTAAGCAGAATAACTCTGACTTAGCAACCATGGTCTCTGATCTAATCAAAACCACTCAAAGTTTCATGACTGAAACAAGGTCCTCCATTAGAAACTTGGGGGCACAAGTGGGTCAGTTGAGCAAGAAAATTACTGAACTCCCTCCTAGTATTCTTCCAAGCAATGCAGAAGAAAATCCAAAAGGAGAGTGCAAGGCCATCAACATGGCCGAATTTTGGGAGGAAGGAGAGGCAGTGAACGCCACTGAGGAAGACCTCACTGAGCGTCCACTGACCTCCAATGAGTTCCCCAATGAGGAACCATGGGAATCTAAGGCTCAAAATGAGACCATAGAGATTCCATTGGACTTACTTCTGCCATTCATGAGCTCTGATGAGTATTCTTCCTCTGAAGAGGATGAGTATGTCACTGAAGAGCGAGTTGCTAAATACCTTGGAGCAATCATGAAGCTAAATGACAAGTTATTTGGAAATGAGACTTGGGAGGATGAACCCCCTTTGCTCACCAAAGAACTGGATGACTTGTCTAGGCAGAAACTGCCTCAAAAGAGACAGGATCCTGGGAAGTTTTCAATACCTTGTACCATAGGCACCATGACCTTCAAGAAGGCCTTGTGTGACTTAGGGTCAAGTGTAAACCTCATGCCCCTCTCTGTAATGGAGAAGTTAAGGATCTCTGAGGTGCAAGCTGCAAAAATCTCACTAGAGATGGCAGACAACTCAAGAAAACAAGCCTATGGACTTGTAGAGGATGTTCTGGTTAACGTTGAAGACCATTATATCCCTACTGATTTCATAGTCCTAGAAACTGGAAAGTGCATGGATGAATCCATCATCCTTGGCAGACCCTTCCTAGCCACATCAAAGGCTGTGATTGATGCTGATAGAGGAGAATTGATCATTCAAGTGAATGAAGAACCCTTGGTGTTTAAGGCTCAAGGATATCCCTCTGTCATCATGGAGAGGAAGCATGAAGAGCTTCTCTCAAAACAGAGCCAAACAGAGCCCCCACAGTCAAACTCTAAGTTTGGTGTTGGGAGGCCACAACCAAACTCTAAGTTTGGTGTTGAACCCCCACATTCAAACTCTAAGTTTGGTGTTGGGAGGTTCCAACATGGCTCTGAGCAATTCTGAGGCTCCATGAGAGTCCTCTGTCAAGCTACTGACATTAAAGAAGCGCTTGTTGGGAGGCAACCCAATGTTATATTTTATCTATTTTCTTTTGTTATTTTATCTTTTTTGTAGGTTGATGATCATGAGAAGTCACAAAATCAATGAAAAAAGCAAAAACAGAATGAAAAACAGGAAGAAAAACAGCACACCCTGGAGGACGCACCTACTGGCGTTTAAACGCCAGTGAGGTTAGCTGTTGGGCGTTTAATGCCCAGTCTGGCACCATTCTGGGCGTTTAACGCCAGAAAGGGGCACCAGACTGGCGTTAAACGCCAGAGAAGGGCAAGAAGCTGGCGTTAAACGCCAGAAATGGGCACCAGCCTGGCGTTTAACGCCAGAAATGGCACAAAACGTGATTTTGCATGCCATTTGGTGCAGGGATGACTTTTCCTTGACACCTCAGAATCTGTGGACCCCACAGGATCCCCACCTTCCCTACCACTCTCTCTCTTCTTCACCAATCACCTCAACACCTCTTCCCCAAAAACCCCTCACCTATTAAATCCCATCTTTCTCTTCACCACTCACATCCATCCTTCATAAAACCCCACCTACCCCACCATTCAAATTCAAACCACTTTCCCACCCAAACCCACCCTCAAATGGCCGAACATCCCTCTCCCCCTCTCCTATATAAACCCTCCTTCACTCCTTCATTTTCACACACCTTAAACACCACTTCTCTCCCCTTTGGCCGAATACAAAGCCATTCCCTTTCTCCTCATTTCTTCTTCTTCTACTCTCTTCTTTCTTCTTTTGCTCGAGGACGAGCAAACATTTTAAGTTTGGTGTGGTAAAAGCATTGCTTTTTGTTTTTCCATAACCATTTATGGCATCCAAGGCCGGAGAAACCTCTAGAAAGAGGAAAGGGAAGGCAAAAGCTTCCATCTCCGAGTCATGGGAGATAGAAAGATTCATCTCAAGGGTGCATCAAGACCACTTCTATGAAGTTGTGGCCTTGAAGAAGGTGATCCCCGAGGTCCCTTTTTCACTCAAAAAGGGTGAATATCCGGAGATCCGACATGAGATCCGAAGAAGAGGTTGGGAAGTTCTTACCAACCCCATTCAACAAGTCGGAATCTTGATGGTTCAAGAGTTCTATGCCAATGCATGGATCACCAAGAACCATGACCAAAGTGTGAACCCAAATCCAAAGAATTATCTTACTATGGTTCGGGGGAAATACTTGGATTTTAGTCCGGAGAGTGTGAGGGTGGCGTTCAACTTGCCTATGATGCAAGGAGATGAACATCCTTACACTAGAAGGGTCAACTTTGATCAAAGGTTGGACCAAGTCCTCGCAGTCATATGTGAAGAGGGCGCCCAATGGAAGAGAGATTCAAGAGGAAAGCCGGTTCAATTGAGAAGGCATGACCTCAAGCCCGTGGCTAGAGGATGGTTGGAGTTCATCCAACGCTCAATCATTCCCACTAGCAACCGGTCCGAAGTTACCATAGACCGGGCTATCATGATCCATAGCATCATGATTGGAGAAGAAATAGAGGTTCATGAGGTTATAGCCCAAGAACTCTATAAGGTGGCGGACAAGTCCTCTACCTTGGCAAGGTTAGCCTTTCCTCATCTCATTTGTCACCTCTGTTATTCAGTTGGAGTTGACATAGAGGGAGACACCCCCATTGAGGAGGACAAGCCCATCACTAAGAAAAGAATGGAGCACACAAGAGATCCCACTCATCATGAGATCCCTGAGATTCCTCAAGGGATGCACTTTCCTCCACAAAACTATTGGGAGCAATTAAACACCTCCCTAGGAGAGTTGAGTTCCAACATGGGACAACTAAGGGTGGAGCATCAAGAACACTCCATCATCCTTCATGAGATTAGAGAAGATCAAAGAACCATGAGGGAGGAGCAACAAAGACAAGGAAGAGACATTGAGGAGCTCAAGCACTCCATAGGATCTTCAAGAGGAAGAAAGAGCCGCCATCACTAAGGTGGACCCGTTCTTTGATTTCCTTGTTCTTTGTTCTTCTGTTTTTCGAATTTTATGCTTATGTTTATCCATGTTTGTGTCTTGTGATCATTAGTGTCTTAGTGTCTATGCCTTAAAGTTATGAATGTCCTATGAATCCATCACCTTTCTTGGATAAAAACGTGCTTAATTGAAAAAGAAAAAGAATTGCATGAATTCTGAATTTTATAACAGTTTAATTATTTTAATGTGGTGGCAATATTTTTGTTCTCTGAATGTATGCTTAAACAGTGCATATGTATCTTGAATTTGTGATTTATGAATGTTGGCTCTTGAAAGAATGATGAAAAAGGAGACATGTTACTGAGGATCTGAAAAATCATTACAATGATTCTTGAAGCAAGAAAAAGCATTTCTATTAAAAAAAATCGAAAAAAAAAGAGAGAAAAAGAAGAGAAAACGAAAAAAAAAGAGAGAAAAGAAAGAAATAAAGTTGTGATCCAAGGCAAATAAGAGTGTGCTTAAGAACCCTGGACACCTCTAATTGGGGACTTTAGCAAAGCTGAGTCACAATCTGAAAAGGTTCACCCAATTATGTGTCTGTTGCATGTATGTATCCGGTGGTAATACTGGAAGACAGAGTGCTTTGGGCCACAGCCAAGACTCAATAAGTAGCTATGTTCAAGAATCATCATACTTTACTAGGAGAATCAATAACACTATCTGGATTCTAAGTTCCTAAAGAAGCCAATCATTCTGAATTTCAAAGGATAGAGTGAGATGCCAAAACTATTCAGAGGCAAAAAGCTAAAAGCCCCGCTCATCTAATTAATACTGATCTTCACAGATGTTTTTGGGATTCATTGCATATTCTCTTCTTTTTATCTTATTTGATTTTCAGTTGCTTGGGGACAAGCAACAATTTAAGTTTGGTGTTGTGATGAGCGGATAATTTGTATGCTTTTTGGCATTGTTTTTAGTATGTTTTTAGTATGATCTAGTTAGTTTTTAGTATATTTTTATTAGTTTTTAGCTAAAATTCACTTTTCTGGACTTTACTATGAGTTTGTATGTTTTTCTGTGATTTCAGGTATTTTCTGGCTGAAATTGAGGGACCTGAGCAAAAATCTGATTCAGAGACTAAAAAGGACTGCAGATGCTGTTGGATTCTGACCTCCCTGCACTCGAAGTGGATTTTCTGGAGCTACAGAAGCCCAATTGGCGCACTCTCAATGGCATTGGAAAGTAGACATCCTGGGCTTTTCAGCAATATATGATAGTCCATACTTTGCCCAAGATTTGATGGCCCAAACCGGCATTCAAAGTCACCCTCAGGAATTCCAGCGTTAAACGCCGGAACTGGCACCCAAATGGGAGTTAAACGCCCAAACTGGCATAAAAGCTGGCGTTTAACTCCAAGAGAAGTCTCTACACGAAAATGCTTCATTGCTCAGCCCAAGCACACACCAAGTGGGTCCGGAAGTGGATTTTTATGTCATTTACTTATTTCTGTAAACCTTAGGCTACTAGTTCTCTATAAGTAGGACCTTTTACTATTGTATTTGTAGACTTTGGTAGCTATCTTCATTCATATGCTATCTTAGATCACTGGGAGGCTGGCCTCACGGCCATGCCTAGACCTTGTTCTTATGTATTTTCAACGGTGGAGTTTCTACACACCATAGATTAAGGTGTGGAGCTCTGCTGTACCTCGAGTATTAATGCAATTACTATTGTTCTTCCATTCAATTCCGCTTGTTCTTGTTCTAAGATATCACTTGTTCTTCAACTTGATGAATGTGATGATCCGTGACACTCATCATCATTCTCACTTATGAACGTGTGACTGACAACCACCTCCGTTCTACCTTCGATTGGGTGAATATCTCTTGGATTCCTGATTGCACGATGCATGGTTGATCGCCTGACAACCGAGTGCTCGCCTGACAAACGAGCCAACCATTCCGTGAGATCAGAGTCTTCGTGGTATAGGCAAGAACTGATGGCGGCATTCAAGAGAATCCGGAAGGTCTAACCTTGTCTGTGGTATTCTGAGTAGGATTCAATGACTGAATGGCTGTGACGTGCTTCAAACTCCTAGTAGGCGGGGCGTTAGTGACAGACGCAAAAGAATCGATGGATTCTATTCCGGCCTGACCGAGAACCGACAGCTGAATTCCGCGTGCTGTGACAGAGCATATGCAATCGTTTTCACTGAGAGGATGGGAGGTAGCCATTGACAACAGTGAAACCCTACACAAGCTTGCCATGGAAAGGAATAAGAAGGATTGGATGAAGACAGTAGGAAAGCAGAGAGACGGAAGGGAAGGCATCTTCATGCGCTTATCTGAAGTTCCTACCAATGAATTACATAAGTATCTCTATCTTTACCTTTTTGTTATTTTCGTTTATCACCATTACCATTTGAGTTTGCCTGACTAAGATTTATAAGATGACCATAGCTTGCTTCAATACTAACAATCTCCGTGGGATCGACCCTTACTCGCGTAAGGTTTATTACTTGGACGACCCAGTGCACTTGCTGGTTAGTTGTGCGAAGTTGTGTAATGCCATGGTATTGAACACCAAGTTTTTGGGGTTCATGACTGGGGATTATGAGAGTTGTGAAAAAGTATTGTTCACAATTTCGCGCACCAACAGCCACCAGAAAGGATCATTTTCCTTTACCATTCATAGACCAAATGCTAGAAAGACTAGCTGGTCATGATTATTACTGCTTTTTGGATGGCTATTCAGGTTACAACCAAATTGCAGTAGATCCTCAGGACCAAGAGAAAACAGCATTTACTTGCCCTTCTGGCGTTTTTGCCTACAGGAGGATGCCTTTTGGTATGTGTAATGCTCCTGTAACCTTTCAGAGATGCATGTTATCCATCTTCTCTGATATGGTGGAGAAATTCCTGGAAGTCTTCATGGATGACTTCTCAGTATATGGAGACTCATTCAGCTCCTGTCTTAATCACCTAGCACTTGTCCTGAAAAGGTGCCAAGAGACTAACCTGGTTTTAAACTGGGAGAAATGTTACTTTATGGTGACTGAAGGAATTGTCCTTGGGCACAAAATTTCAAGCAGGGGAATAGAGGTGGATAAGGCAAAGGTAGAGGTAATTGAAAAATTACCACCACCTGCCAATGTTAAGGCAATCAGAAGCTTTCTGGGGCATGCAGGATTCTACAGAAGGTTTATAAAGGATTTTTCGAAAATTGCAAAACCTTTTTGAGTAACCTGCTAGCTGCTGACACACCATTTGTGTTTGACACACAATGTCTGCAGGCATTTGAGACCCTGAAAGCTAAGCTGGTCACAGCACCAGTCATCTCTGCACCAGATTGGACATTGCCATTTGAACTAATGTGTGATGCCAGTGACCATGCCATTGGTGCAGTGTTGGGACAGAGGCATAACAAGCTTCTGCACGTCATTTATTATGCCAGCCGTGTTCTAAATGACGCACAGAAGAATTACACAACCACAGAAAAAGAGTTACTTACAGTGGTCTATGCCATTGACAAGTTTAGATCCTATCTAGTGGGGTCCAAAGTGGTTGTGTACACTGACCATGCTGCTCTTAAATACTTACTCACAAAGCAGGATTCAAAACCCAGGCTTATCAGATGGGTGTTGCTTCTGCAAGAGTTTGATATAGAAATAAGAGACAGAAAAGGGACAGAGAACCAAGTAGCTGATCATCTGTCCCGAATAGAACCAGTAGCTGGGGCGTCCCTCCCTTCTACTGAGATCTTTGAGACCTTCCCAGATGAGCAACTCTTTGCCATTCAGGAAGCTCCATGGTTTGCAGATATTGCAAATTATAAAGCTGTGAGGTTCATACCCCAAGAGTACAGTAGAGTGCAAAGAAAGAAATTAATTTCAGATGCCAAGTACTACCTCTGGGATAAACCATATCTCTTTAAGAGATGTGCAGACGAAATGATCCGCAGATGTGTACCCAGAGAAGAAGCACAAAGGATCCTATGGCACTGCCATGGATCACAGTATGGAGGACATTTTGGAAGTGAGCGAACAGCCACTAAAGTCCTCCAATGTGGCTTCTACTGGCCTACTCTCTATAAAGATGCCCGAGAGTTTGTGCGTAACTGTGACAGTTGCCAAAGAGCTGGTAACTTACCTCACGGATATGCCATGCCTCAACAAGGGATATTAGAGATAGAATTGTTTGATGTATGGGGAATTGACTTCATGGGTCCATTCCCACCATCATACTCAAACACTTACATTCTGGTGGCAGTAGACTATGTATCTAAGTGGGTAGAAGCAATTGCTACACCCACTAATGATACCAAGACCGTGTTGAAATTCCTCCAGAAACACATCTTCAGCAGATTTGGTGTTCCCATAGTACTAATCAGTGACGGGGGCACTCATTTCTGCAATAGACAGCTATACTCTGCTATGGTTAGATATGGAATTAGCCACAAAGTGGCAACTCCATATCATCCACAGACAAATGGGCAAGCTGAAGTCTCTAACAGAGAGCTAAAAAGAATCCTGGAACGGACTGTGATAGCCCAAAGAAAGGATTGGGCAAAGAGCTTGGATGATGCTCTGTGGGCATACAGAACAGCATTCAAGACTCCTATAGGAACCTCTCCATACCAACTGGTGTATGGGAAGGCCTGTCATCTGCCCGTGGAACTGGAACATAAAGCCTACTGGGCAACCAGATTCCTAAACATGGATGCTCAGTTAGCTGGTGAAAAAAGATTGCTCCAGTTAAATGAGCTAGAAGAGTTCAGACTCAATGCCTTTGAAAATGCAAAAATTTATAAGAAAAAGGCAAAGAAGTGGCATGACAAGAAGCTGTCATCCAGAGTCTTTGAGCCGGGACAAAAAGTCCTGCTCTTCAACTCTAGGCTCAGATTGTTTCCAGGAAAACTCAAATCCCGGTGGAGGGGTCCGTATGTGATTACAGGAGTATCACCATATGGATATGTTGAGCTTCAGGATATTGATTCTGACAGAAAGTTCATTATTAATGGACAGAGAATCAAGCATTATCTTGAAGGCAATTTTGAGCAGGAATGCTCAAAACTGAGACTTGAGTGATTCTCAGTAAAGGTCCAGCTAAAGACAGTAAAGAAGCGCTTGCTGGGAGGCAACCCAGTCATTAGCAGGTTATATGTTTTGTTTTTACAAAGGCAAGTATCAAAAATGAAGGAATTCACAGAGTTACAGAAGGATTCAACGCAAAAAGCAGAGAAAAAGAGCTTACTGGCAAAAAAACGCCAGTAAGGGGTATTTTGGGCGTTAAACGCCAGAATGGGCACCATTCTGGGCGTTTAACGCCAGTAAAGGTACCATTTTGGGCGTTAAACGCCAGAATGGGCACCATTCTGGGCATTTAACGCCAGGTGTGCAGCATCCTGGGCGTTTTAGAAAAACGCCCAGTGATAAAGGAATTCTGGCGTTTAACGCCAGCCAGGGCACCTGGCTGGGCGTTAAACGCCCACAAGGGGCAACAAATGGGCGTTAAATGCCAGAATGGGTGCCATTCTGGGCGTTTAACGCCAGAAAGGTGGGGAACCAAGATTTTGATTTCCAATCAAATTTTCTTCAAATTTTCCTTTTCTTAATCGTACTTTTCTACATAAATACATCTCAACCTTTCATCATTCACTTTCAAATCTTCAAAAATCTAAAATCACTCTTCAAATCTCTCAAATCAATCCCAAATCTTGTTCAAAAACTCACCCTTCTCTCAAATTCTTTCCATATCTTCTCAAATCTCCTTTCAAATTTTTCTTTTTTTCGAAATCTCTCCTCCCCACTTTATAAATACACGTTCAGCCCCCTCATTGCCCCACACCATTCGAATTTGCTCCTCCTCTCACTCTCTTCTTTCCTTTCTTTTGCTTGAGGACAAGCAAACCTCTAAGTTTGGTGTGCTTTTCCGTGATCACTAAGCCAAGATTCATCAAGATCATGGCTCCTAAGGGAAAACAAACCAATTTAAGAGGAAAGAAAGAGAATAATCCAAAGAATCTTTGGAATCAAGAGAATTTCTTAACCAAAGAACATGAAGACCATTATCACAAAATAATGGGTCTGAGGTCAGTGATCCCGGAAGTTAAATTTGATCTGAAAGAAGATGAATATCCGGGGATCCAAGAGCAAATTCGAAACAGAGGATGGGAAGTTCTAACCAATCCTGAGATAAAGGTTGGAAGGAATATGGTTCAGGAATTCTACTCAAATCTGTGGCTAACAGATAAGCAGAGAATGACTGGAACTGCTTACCATACCTACAGAACCATGGTCAGAGGGAAAGTTATGTACTTCCATCTGGACAAAATAAGAGAAATCTTCAAGTTGCCTCAACTGCAGGATGATCCTGAATCCTTTAATAGGAGAATGGTGAGAGCAGATAAAGGGTTGGATCAAGTTCTAGAGGACATATGCCTCCCTGGAACTAAGTGGATAACCAATTCAAAGGGTGTCCCAAACCAACTCAAGAGTGGAGACCTCAAACCAATTGCAAGAGGTTGGCTAGACTTTATTGGGTGTTCCATACTGCCCACTAGCAACTGTTCTGAGGTCACCATCAAGAGAGCAGTGATGATTCATTGCATTATGCTTGGAAAAGAAGTGGAGGTTCATCATGTGCTTGCTTGTGAGATCTACACAATTGCAAATAAGAATTCCACTGAAGCCAAATTGGCTTACCCAAGCTTGATCTCCTTGCTCTGTAAAGAGGCTGGGGTGAAGATGGGAGTAGATGAATTCATACCCATTGAACATCCAATCACCAAGAAGTCAATGGAAGGACAAATGCAAGACAACTCTATCAAAAGGAGGGCGCAGGAGTTCCTCCCTGAATTCCCTGAAATTGGCTACTGGGCCAGCCTAGAAGCATCTATCACCAAGTTGCAAGAGACTATGGAGCAACTTAAGGAAGAACAGCAGAATCAGAACTGCATGCTCTGCAAATTGCTGAAGGAACAAGAGAAGCAGGGGCGTGAACTCCAAGAGCTGAAACGCCAGAAATTCTCCCCTCAATTTGAGGGAGCATCCACTTCTCAAAATCAAGGTTGTTGAGTCCTAACTCTGTGAAAACCTCTATTATTAGGAGCCTAGTTTAAATTTTTGTTTTCTATTTTTTTAGTCTCATCTTATATCTATCTTTGAGTCATGTTCTTAATTCATAACTAATAAAATTTAAAATTCATGTCTTAAAGCTATGAATGTCCTATGAATCCATCACCTCTCTTAAATGAAAAATGCTTTAATCACAAAAGAACAAGAAGTACAGGATTTCGAAATTTATCCTTGAAACTAGTTGAATTAGTTTGATGTGGTGACAATAATTTTTGTTTTCCGAATGAATGCTTGAACAGTGCATATGTCTCTTGAATTTTTTGTTTTGAGAATGTTAAAAATTGTTGGCTCTTGAAAGAATGATGAAAAAGAGAACTGTTATTGAGGATCTAAAAAAAATCATCTAATTGATTCTTGAAGCAAGAAAAAGCAGTGGATACAAAAAAAAATTTCGAAAAAAAAAGAGAGAAGAAAGAAAGAAAAAGAAAAAGAAAGAAATAAAGTTGTGATCCAAGGCAAAAAGAGTGTGCTTAAGAACCCTGGACACCTCTAATTGGGGACTCTAGCAAAGCTGGGTCACAATCTGAAAAGGTTCACCCAATTATGTGTCTGTGGCATGTATGTATCCGGTGGTAATACTGGAAAACAGAGTGCTTTGGGCCACAGCCAAGACTCATACACTAGCTATGTTCAAGAATAATTATACTTAACTAGGAGAATCAATAACACTATCTGAGTTCTGAGTTCCTATAGATGCTAATCATTTTGAACTTCAAAGGATAGAGTGAGATGCCAAAACTGTTCGGAGGCAAAAAGCTACTAGTCCCGCTCATCTAATTGGAGCTAAGTTTCCTTGATATTTTGGAGTCTATAGTATATTCTCTTCTTTTTATCCTATTTTGATTTTCAGTTGCTTGGGGACAAGCAACAATTTAAGTTTGGTGTTGTGATGAGCGGATAATTTATACGCTTTTTGGCATTGTTTTAGTATGTTTTTGGTATGATCTAGTTAGTTTTCAGTATATTTTTATTAGTTTTTAGTTAAAATTCATTTTTCTAGACTTTACTATGAGTTTGTGTGTTTTTCTGTGATTTCAGGTATTTTCTGGCTGAAATTGAGGGTCCTGAGCAAAAATCTGATTCAGAGACTGAAAAGGACTGCAGATGCTGTTGGATTCTGACCTCCCTGCACTCGAAGTGGATTTTCTGGAGCTACAGAAGCCCAATTGGTGCGCTCTCAACGGCGTTGGAAAGTAGACATCCTGGGCTTTCCAGCAATGTATAATAGTCCATACGTTGCCCAAGATTTGATGGCCCAAACCGGCGTGGCAAATCAGCCTCAGAATTTCCAGCGTTTAACGCTGGAACTGGCATAAAACTTGGAGTTAAAAGCCCAAACTGGCATAAAAGCTGGCGTTTAACTCCAGAAAAGGTCTCTACACAAAAATGCTTCATTGCTCAGCCCAAGCACACACTAAGTGGACCCAGAAGTGGATTTTTACGTCATTTACTCATTTTTGTATACCCTAGGTTACTAGTTTACTATTAATAGGATCTTTTGACATTGTATCTGTAACTCATGACACATTACACGTTTCTTTGTGTACTTTCCACGGCATGAGTCTCTAAACCCCATGGTTGGGGGTGAGGAGCTCTGCTATGTCTTGATGGATTAATGCAATTACTACTGTTTTTCATTCAATCATGCTTGCTTCCATTCCAAGATATTACTTGTTCTTAAACTGGATGAATGTGATGATCCGTGACAATCATCATCATTCTCAACTATGAATGTGTGCCTGACAACCACCTCCGTTCTACCTTAGATTAAGTAGATATCTCTTGGATTCTTTAATCGGAATCTTCGTGGTATAAGCTAGAACTGATGGCGGCATTCAAGAGAATCCGGAAGGTCTAAACCTTGTCTGTGGTATTCTGAGTAGGATTCAATGATTGAATGACTGTGACGAGCTTCAAACTCCTGAAGGCGGGGCGTTAGTGACAGATGCAAAAGAATCACTGGATTCTATTCCGGCCTGATTGAGAACCGACAGATGGATAGCCGTGCCGTGACAGGGTGCGTTGAACATTTCCACTGAGAGGATGGGAGGTAGCCACTGACAACGGTGAAACCCTTGCATACAGCTTGCCATGGAAGGAGCCTTGCGTGCTTGAAGAAGAAGACAGTAGGAAAGCAGAGATTCAGAAGATGGAGCATCTCCAAAACCTTAACCTGTTCTCCATTACTACAAAACAAGTACTTATTTCATGTTCTTTTGATTTTCACAATCAATCCTGATAATTTCTGATATCCTGACTAAGATTTACAAGATAACCATAGCTTGCTTCAAGCCGACAATCTCCGTGGGATCGACCCTTACTCACGTAAGGTATTACTTGGACGACCCAGTGCACTTGCTGGTTAGTTGTGCGGGGTTGCAAAAGTGTGATTGCAATTTCGTGCACCATGGCCATACAGATAGGTGACGCGAACGCGTCATCCACACAGACGCGTCGCATCTGCAAAAATCAGCGTGGCAGAATTCGCAAACAGTGAATCCTGGGCTATTTTCGGCCCATTTTCAAGCCTAGAAAACACGGATTAAAGGCTGCAAAGTGGAGGAATGAAGGGGACTTCAGATTAGGCTCTCATAATTCACTTTTCATGTTTTAGATGTAGTTTTTAGAGAGAGAGGCTCTCTCCTCTCTCTTAGAATTTAGGATTAGGATTTTTAGAAATTAGGAATTTATCTCATCTTCACATCAGGTTCAATATTTCTTTATTTTGACTTCTCTTCTACTTTGAGATACTTTAATGCTTTTATTTGTATTTGATTTATGTTGCCCAATTGGCCTATGAACTTTTCCATGTTAGATTTCATTGCTTCGAATATATGTTATTTGAGGTATTCCAGATATTTATGATTTTAATTTAGCTTTCTACATTCTTGGCTTTGGTTGATTAATTGGTGACTCTTGGGTTATCAAACTCATTGTTGATTGAAAATTGAAATTCTTCAAGAATTGATTCGAGATCCAATAACTCTAACTTTTCCCAAGAAAAGACTGGGACTTGAGGATTCGAATTAATTCATCTACTTAACTTACCTTCATAGTTAGAGGTTAACAAAGTAGGAGAAAACTCAAATTCTCATCACAATTGATAAGGATAACTAGGATAGGACTTCCAGTTCTCATACTTTGCCAAGAGTTTATTTTACAGTTATTATTATTTTATTTTACTTGTCATTCAACTAACCTTTTACCTTAATCCAAAACCCCAAAACATACCTTTGCATAACCAATAATAAGAACATACTTCTCTGCAGTTCCTTGAGAAGACGACCCGAGGTTTAAATACTCGGTTATCAATTTTAAAGGGGTTTGTTACTTGTGACAACCAAAACGTTTGCACGAAGGGATTTCTGTTGGTTTAGAATCTATATCTACAACGCGACTATTTTTATAAAATTCTTTACTAGCAAAAATCCTAACGTCAATGAACTCTTTATGTTTGGATTGATTTTATATTTAATATAATTTGAGGTATTTTCAGATCTATGATTTGTTTCTTTTATTTATAATACAAATAATTTGGATTTTTCCCTTTTGGCTTTGGTTGAGTAATTGGTGATGCTTGAGCTGTCAAATAAAGCAGTGGTTGAAATTGGGAGTTGCTAATTAATTTGAGTTCCAATAACTCTAGCCTTTCCAAAGGAAAGACTAGGACTTTAGGTATCAAATTAATTAGTCCACTTGACCTTCCCTTGTTTAGTAAAGGTTAACTAAGTGGGATTAAAATCCAATTCTCATCACAATTGATAAGGATAGGACTTCCAGTTCTTGTACCTTGCCAAAGGTTTAATTTCCAGTTATTATTATTATTTTTTTTACTTGTCATTCAACTAACTTTTTACCTTAATCCAAAACCTCAAAACACACTTTTTTCATAATCAATAATAAGAACATACCTCCCTGCAATTCCTTGAGAAGACGACCCGAGGTTTAAATTCTCGGTTATCAATTTCAAAGGGGTTTGTTACTTGTGACAACCAAAAAGTTTGTATGAAAGGACTTTTGTTGGTTTAGAAGCTATACTTGCAATGGGAATTTATTCTGAATTCTAGACCACGCAAAAGTTCTCTCATCAAAATGGCGCTGTTGCCGGAAATTGCAAATGTGTGCCTTATTATCGGTTATTGTAAATATTTTTAAAAAAAATCATATCTTTTTCAAAATCCTATCTTATCTTTTTCAAAATCTTATCTTTTTCAAAATATTTTCTTTTTGTTAGTTTTTGTTTCTTCTTTTTTTCTGCTACTATGAATTCTCACCCCTCTGGCTTCAAGTTTGATTCCAACGTTATTGTTAGGAATGGACACTATAATGAGAACAGGAATATGCATCAAGGTCAAAGCAATCAAAGATGGACGGAGCTAAGAGGATCTGATCAACCCTTTAGGCAACAACACCTTCCAAGATATCTTGGATGAAGACCATTCTGCAATGCATACAAAAATGATAGATATCCTCAACATGACTTTGGACCACCATACTCACAAGCCCCTTCCCACCATTCACCTCCATATGACCCTAACCCATATCCACCATACCGACCACTTTATGAGCCAAATGAACCATACACAGAACCACCACCTCAATATACACTATCTCCTTATCAGTATCAAGATGAACCACCTTCCTACCATGAACCCTTTCTCCCAACGAATGAACCCTCCTATCCACCCCAAACCTCCATGGAGAAAGCATTTGTTGATCTAAACTCTACTATACAAGCTCTCGTCAACCAAATCGGACCACCAAATACCTTCAATATTCAACCCTCAAGCTCCAATGCACTTCCATCTCAACCACATAATGATCCACCCATCCCATCACCACCATCCATGGAAGAGCACCCACATCCATCAATCCAAGAGCAACATGATCCCAATGATACTATTGACATGGAACAAGAGAGAAGGGATCATCTTCGCGAATCCATACTTCATAAGAAGCTAGAGGAGGCACTAAAGGTGAAGGTAGAAGAGACCCTTGAAGATGAAGGAGCAATTGAAGGGAGTTGTCATGAAAAGGTAATCATCAAGAAGGAACAAGAGTCAAGGGGTCATTTCAAGGAAACAGTAGATCAATTTCATGCAACCCTTCATCAATTGGAGCAAGCAATAAATCAATTACCTTCCAGACGTTCGGACACTCAAGGAGCTCCCATGGCTTCATGCGGACAATCTAATGAAGAACATAGCATGAAGGAGATACTAGAAACTCCAGTGGACAGTAAGGAGCATGAATTTGTACTGGAACAAATGGAGGAAGCCGAAATTATTGAAGAGGAAGAAGTGGTTGAAGACTTAGGAGATGCAGAACCTCCATGGGAAATTCAAGTCATAAAGCCTCCTTCCAAGGTATTTGAAATTGATGCTGATGAGGGTGTACAACCTCCAAGGCATATCATAGTTGAAGACTTGGAAGAGGTTGATTAAGATATGGAAATTAAAGAAGAAGAAGCACAACCTCCCATGCCCTTGGTAATTAATGAAGAAGAGTTTGAATTAGAAGAAAGCTACCAAGAGGAAGAGGTTGAAATCAAAGAAGTTTGCAAAGAGGTTGAAGTTGTCAAAGAGCACAAGGGAGTGGAGCTTGAAATCACCTTACCAAAGTTATTGGAGACCCCTCCCCCTAAGTTCCGATCATCCTTCACAACATTCAAGTGGGTAAAATTCATATCCCTTAGCTTTCTAATACCACTTGAATATGGGCTACTGGAGACGGATGGTCAACTTAGAGCTCTCTGTGGCATTAAAAGCAAGAAGAAGATGGTCAGTGATAAGATTTATCCTGCAAGGTTCAACATGGTTGTGTGCTCAACATTTAAATGCAAAGGTTGGTGTAAAGCTCAACTGAATGGGTCTAGGAAGTTGTCTGGCTGCTTCAGTGAGAATTCAGACAGTTTGCCACCCGGATGGAACAATATTGCTCAACAAGAAGACGGGTGCAAAAGCAAGATTTGGGACCCCGGAATTCAATCTAGAAATCAACACTCTTGGGGCCTTGTCACTTGCTTTAACTTGCTTGAAGGCTTTCTGTGCCTTGTTTGGGACCCCGGAGGCTACTAGAAGTACAAACATTGGTGGGGATTCCTGGATCAGTACAAGCATAAACCACCATAACAGGGAGCTCACCAAAGGTCCAACTTAAGGACTTTAACTAAAAGTGCTAGGTGGGAGACAACCCACCATGGTATGATCGTTCTTTTTCAATTTTATTTCGTGTTGTTTATTTTTTATTTTATTTTATTTTCATTGAACCTGGAAGTTTACATAGCATCTACATTAACACTGCATATTGCATACTGCATAATTGCATAATAAAAAAAGGGAAAACACGCACGCGACGCGGCAGCGTCGCTGACGCCTCCGCGTCACTAGTGCGTTGGGAAGAAAAGAATTGAACAGAGAGTCACGCGAGAGCGTGGCTGGAGGCGCGCCATTAGCATAATTTGACACCACGCGACCGCGTCATGTGGAACTTTGGCCTCCCACGAGACCGCCTCACCCACGCGGCCGCGTGCCACGAGAATCGACGTCAAAAAGGTGCATGGCCGAAAGTTGTGCTGGAATTGGGCTGGACTCGTGCTAGAAGCCCAAGGACGCGATCGCGTCACCCAGATTTTTGGCAAAATGCAATTCAAACAAAGAGTTGTGCGAATGCGAGGCTGCACTCGCGCCACTAGCACAAATCAAGTGACGCGATCGCGTGACCCACGCGTCCGCGTCGCCTGACCTTATTGTGCACCATGCGGCCGCGTCACCCACGCGACCGCGTCGCCAGCGTCGCACACCTTAACCTAATATGCCAAAATATTTTATCTTTTCTTCCCGAATACTAATTTTTCCTCCCTCCTTTCTTACTTACTTCCTCCTCCCTTCTTTCCCTTCTCATTCTTCTTATCTTTAATTTTCTTTTACTTAATTGCATACTTTCACTCATTGCATTATTTTCATTGGTGTTGGAATTTTATTTGGGTCATTGTTTTTTCTATATTTTTGTGGATTATTTGACAATTATATATTACTTTTTAAAGAGTTGCTTGCATGTTCAATTTAATACTTTCAAATAGCTTATTTACCATGCATGCTATGTGTTTGTGAAAACGCCTGTATGGCATTGTGCACTATTTTTAAGATTTCTTTTAATCTACTACTATAAATGCTTGCTTTTCACAAAACCCTTTTTATATTTTATTAATTAAATATAATTATTATTACAAACATGATGTTAGTTTGAAAGACTTGGTAATCTAACTTGGACATTGAATGCTTGATCTATGCTACTCATGCCTTTGCCAGCATGCCAATAAACACCTTGCATTCACTTGTTATCATATGCACTAGCTATTTTCCATTGATGACTTTTCACATGTACTCATAAACGTGTGTTAACGTCATTCTTCTTTATTGTGCATTGATTACCACCTTTCTCGCTCTCTTCCTTGCTCTAACCCTTAGCTCTAAAAGTTACTTTCTTTTTCCCTTTTCAGGATGGCCACCAAGAAGGATAAAGAGAAAGCTACTCCCAAATCACCGGCAAGGAAAGGAACAAAAAGAGCCCCAGTTGAAGCAACCCGTCCACTTGTATATCTTAGCATGCACCGAGGACGGTGCAATCTTTAAGTGTGGGGAGGTCGATACCGATCTCCATGGGTTAGCTATTTTCTTCTTTTCAACACCATTATTTTATTTTCTTTGTTTGTTCATTATTGCATTTGCATGTTTAATTACATGTTTGTTTGATTTTATGCATTTAGCTACTGCTTGGTTAAAATAATAAGTTTCTTTTTAAGATCCTATTTTTGAAAAATTTCACTAATTTAAATTGAAAATTTTTGCGTTAAATTTGTTTGAAGTTTTATTTGGAACATGGTTTTTGAGCCAAAAAACACACAACCTGTGAGATTTTGAGCTTATTTACATGGTTACATTATTTAACCATAAAGTTTTATTCTTGTGTGTTTTCTTTTCTATAATTGTAATCTTTGCTTTGTTCCATTCTATATGTCCAATATTTAATATATTTACATGCTTGCATATGATTGAGGCCATTGTTTGATTCTAGCTCACTTATCCCAAAATTAGCCTACCTTTTACATCACCCTTGTTAGCCCCCTTGAGCCTTTAATTCCCTCTTATTCTATAAACCACAACACTAGCCTTAAGCAGAAAAATAAATTTAAAATTCCAAGTTGAATCCTTGGTTAGCTTAAGATAAAAATTGTGTAATTGTTTAAGTGTGGGAAACCTATTGGAAACATGGATGATAAAAAACAAAGGGTGGGAAGTTGAAAAGAATGAAATAATTCAAAATAAAATTTTTGGAAAGCATGCTCATGTGAAATCAAAATAATTGAATTACCATGTGCATTAAAAAATATATATATATAATTCAGTATTTGAATAAAGGGGATACAAAAGAATTCCCCAAATGCAAAATAAAGCAATGCACATGGGACAAAATTAAAACTAATGCATGAGCATGTAACATCAAAAGTGGGAAAAATATGGGAGAATAGGTAAAGAAGCTTTGCTTTACAAAGTATGTATGTTAGGTGAGATCTTAGACTAATCAAGGATTCACTTAGTTAGCTCACTTAGCCTTATATATATATATATATATATATATATATATATATATATATATATCCCTACCTTTACCTCAGCCCCATAACAACCCTGAAAAGACCTCATAATGTTTGCATTAGTATACTAAATATTTGTTGATTGGTTAGATGAAGAACAAAGTTTTAGAAAGCATGATTAGAGAAGAGTAGAGAGATTGACCCTAGACACTTGAGAGATTTGAGCGCATATACACTACCAGTGAGGGTTCAATGCTTGATTCTATGTTCCCTGCTTTCATGAGCTATCTTCTTACAAGTTTACTTGTTTTGACTGTATGATTTGAATTAGTGAAATCTGATTTATGTTTGTCTTGGAGAACTTATTTATTTTTAACCAAGTAGGTAGAAACATTTTGCATTTAGTTGCATTCATAGGTTGCATCTCATACATTCTATCATTCCTCTTCATCTCTTTATAGTTTCTCTTGAGCTTATCATGAGGACATGCTATTGTTTAAGTATGGGGAGGTTGATAAACCACTATTTATGGTTTATCTTATGCTCAATTGAGTGGTTTTTATCAACTCTTTACTCACTTATTCATACAATTCGCATGTTTTACATTTTCCTTCCTGATTTTGTGCTATGATTGAAAACATGCTTCTTTGATCTTATATTTCTTATTATTAATCCTCTCTTATTAGCATTAGATGCCTTGATATGTGTGTTAAGTGTTTTCAGATATTATAGGGCAGGAATGGTTTGGAGGATGGAAAGGAAGCATGCAAAAGTGGAAGGAATACAAGAGGTTGAAGAAGTTGTTAAGTTGTCCAGTCTGACCTCTTCACACTCAAACGGCTATAACTTTAGCTACAGAGGTCCAAAGGACGCGGTTCCAGTTGCATTGGAAAGCTAACGTCTGGGGCTTCGATTTGATATATAATATGCCATAGTTGCCCTGACGCTAGGCGATGCGAACGCGTGATCCACGCAGATGCGTCGCATCTGCAAACTTCAATCCGCGCGGCCGCGTGGGCGACGCCTCCGCGTCACTTGCCCGCGACCTGAACGTACCAGAATATGCAAGGGGCGATTTCTGGGCTATTTTTTACCCAGTTTTTGGCACGAAAAACACAGATTAGAGGCTATAAAGTGGGGGAATGCATCCATTTATGATCATGCTCTGATAATTCATAATTTTAGGATTAGATGTAGTTTTTAGAGAGAGAGGTTCTCTCCTCTCTCTTAGGATTAGGATTAGGATTAGGAATTCATCTTCTTCAATCACAGGTTCAATATTCCTTTTATTTTCTCAATTTAGTTTATGAACTCTTTATGTTTGGATTGATTTTATATTTAATATAATTTGAGGTATTTTCAGATCTATGATTTGTTTCTTTTATTTATAATATAAATAATTTGGATTTTTCCCTTTTGGCTTTGGTTGAGTAATTGGTGACGCTTGAGCTGTCAAATAAAGCAGTGGTTGAAATTGGGAGTTGCTAATTAATTTGAGTTCCAATAACTCTAGCCATTCCAAAGGAAAGACTAGGACTTTAGGTATCAAATTAATTAGTCCACTTGACCTTCCCTTGTTTAGTAAAGGTTAACTAAGTGGGATTAAAATCCAACTCTCATCATAATTGATAAGGATAGGACTTCCAGTTCTTGTACCTTGCCAAAGGTTTATTTTTCAGTTATTATTATTATTTTATTTTACTTGTCATTCAGCTAACTTTTTACCTTAATCCAAAACCCCAAAACACACTTTTTTCATAACCAATAATAAGAACATACCTCCTTGCAATTCCTTGAGAAGACGACCCGAGGTTTAAATACTCGGTTATCAATTTCAAAGGGGTTTGTTACTTGTGACTACCAAAACGTTTGTATGAAATGACTTTTGTTGGTTTAGAAGCTATACTTGCAACGGGAATTTATTCTGAATTCTAGACCACGCGAAAGTTCTCTCATCACTACTTCCCGTCCTCTTAGTGAAAATGGTCCACTACGGTTTCTGTACGGCTAATCAACTGTCGGATTGCTCGTCACGGATGAAAAATACCATGCACAGATATCGTATGGCTAATTAGCTGTTGGTTCTCGATCGTGTAGGAATAGGATTTACTATCCTTTTCCGTTTGTCACCACGCCCTACAATCGCGAGTTTGAAGCTCGTCACAGTCATCCCTTCCCAGATCCTACTCGGAATACCACAGACAAGGTTTAGACTTTCCAGATCTCAAGAATGCTGCCAATGGGTTCTAGCCTATACCACGAAGACTCTAATCTCGGATTCAGATGCCCCATTGTCAGAGGGGAGTCGATGTGAATCGTTGATTAGAAATCCAAGAGATATACATTCAAGCTTGTCTTCATGTAGAACGGAAGTGGTTGTCAATCACGCGTTCATAAGTGAGAATGGTGATGAGTGTCACATAATCATCACATTCATCATGTTCTTGTGTGCGAATGGATATCTTAGAATGAGAATAAGCATAAATTGAATAGAAAACAGTAGTACTTTGCATTAATACTCGAAGAACAGCAGAGCTCCACACCTTAATCTATGGTGTGTAGAAACTCCACCGTTGAAAATACTAAGTGAAAATAAGGTAGGCATGGCCGTGAGGCCAACCCCCAATGTCTAAGGACTAACAATGATCAAAGATGTTCCAAAAGCTCGTCCAAAGATCCCTAATACAATAGTAAAAAATTTTATTTATACTAAACTAGTTTATAGGATTTACAGAGATAAGTAAATGATGCAGAAATCCACTTCCGGGCCCACTTGATGTGTGCATGGGCTGAGCATTGAAGCTTTCACATGTAGAGATCTTTCTTGGAGTTAAATGCCAGTTTGTAACTTGTTTTTGGCGTTTAACTCTGCTTTGCAACTTGTTTCTGGCATTTAACGCCAGAATAGGGCAGAAAGCTGGCGTTAAACGCCAGTTTGCGTCGTCTAAACTCTGGCAAAGTATGAACTATTATATATTTCTGGAAAGCTCTAGATGTCTACTTTCCAACGCAGTTGAGAGCGCGCTATTTGGACTTTTGTATCTCTAAAAATTCTATTTCGAGTGCAGGGAGGTTAGAATCCAACAGTATCTGCAGTCCTTTGTCAGCCTCTGAATCAGATTTTTGCTCAGGTCCCTCAATTTCAGCCAGAAAATACTTGAAATTACAAAAAAACACACAAACTCATAGTAAAGTCCAGAAATATAAATTTTTCTTAAAAACTAATAAAAATATACTAAAAACTAACTAAATCATACTAAAAACTATGTAAAAACAATGCCAAAAAGCGTATAAATTATCCGCTCATCATCCTCTCCAAAGAGTTATGCTTTAGCTTCTCTTAGCTTCCTCTTCAGATTCTTTTCAGGTTCAAGATCGGCTTCAACAAGAGTATCCTTATCCTTGTTCCTGCTCATGTGAAAAAGAAGAGAACAGAAAAGAAGAGGAATCCTCTATGTCACAGTATAGGGATTCCTTTATGTGAGTAGAAGATGAAAAGAATAGAAGAATGATGTAGAGGGAGAATGAGAAGAATTCGAACACAGAGGGAGAGAAATGGTTCAAATTATGAGTAGAAGAAAAGTGTTAGTAGATAAATAAAATAAATAGAAAAAGATGAGAGAGAGAGGAATTCGAAAATAAAAAAAGAAATAAAATAAAATTAGAATTTAAAACAATTAGTTAACTAAAAAGATTGCTGAAAAAAGTTGTTAGTGATTTTCGAAAATTAGAGAGAGAAAAGTAGTTAGTTGAAAAAGATTTGAAAATAAATTTTGAAAAGATAAGAAGCTAGAAAAAGATTTTGAAATTAAGTTTTGAAAAAGATATTATTGAAATCTATTTTGAAAAAGATTTGAAAAAGAAATTTGAAAATATTTGATTTTGAAAATTGAAGTTGATGACTTGACTAACAAGAAACTAAAAGATATGATTCTAGAATTTAAAGATTGAACCTTTCTTAACAAGAAAGTAACAAACTTGAAGTTTTTTTGAATCAAATCCTTAATTGTTAGCAAGGTTTTCAAAAATATGAAATAAAAAATAAGAAAAAGATTTTGAAAATAAATTTTTAAAATTTTTGAAAATATGAAATAAAAATGAAAAAGATTTGATTTTTGAAAAAGTTTTGGAAAGATAGGATTTTAAATTGAAAATTTGACTTGACACATAAGAAACTACTAAATTTTAAAAAATTTTTTACTGAGTCAATCCAAAATTTTGAAATTTATAAGAGAAATAAGGGAAAGATATTTTTTTATTTTTGAACTTTTAATGAGGAGAGAGAAAAACACAAAAAAGACTCAAAAGATGAAAATTTTGGATCAAAACCAATGATGCATGCAAGAACACTTTGAATGTCAAGATGAACACTAAGAACACTTTGAAGATCATTTTGAACATCAAGAACTTATTTTTGAAAACTTTTTAAGAAAAGAAACACATACAAGACACCAAACTTAGAAATTTTTAAACTTTTCACTCTAAAGATTCGAAAATGCATATGAAAAATAAGAAAAGACACAAAACAAGAAAATCACAAGATCAAACAAAGACAATCATCAAAAACAACTTGAAGATCACGAAGAACACATGCATGAGTTTTCGAAAAATACTAGAAAAATAAAACCATGCAATTGACACCAAATTTAAAATTTGACACTATACTCAAACAAGAAACACAAAAAAAAATTTTGATTTTATTAAAATTTTTTTTTGAAAAATTTTCGAAAATTAGAAAAAATTTTTTGAAAGATTTTTGAAATTTTTTTTTAAATAGAACAAGAAGAAAATTACCTAATCTAAGCAACAAGATGAACCGTCAGTTGTCCAAACTCGAATAATCCCCGGCAACGGTGCCAAAAACTTGGTGTACAGAATTGTGATACACAACTCCGATACAACTAACCAGCAAGTGCACTGGGTCGTCCAAGTAATACCTTACGTGAGTAAGGGGTCGATCCCACGGAGATTGTCAGCTTGAAGCAAGCTATGGTCATCTTGTAAATCTCAGTCAGGCGAATTCAAATGATTACGAGGTTTTGATAATTAAAAGAGAAATAAAACATAAAATAGGATAGAGATACTTATGCAATTCATTTGTGGGAATTTCAGATAAGCGTATGGAGATGCTTTGTTCCCTCTGAGCCTCTGCTTTCCTATTGTCCTCATTCAATCATGCGTACTCCCTTCCATGGCAAGCTGTATGTTGGTGGATCACCGTTGTCAATGGCTACCATCCGTCCTTGCAGTGAAAACATGTCCGCTACGGTTTCCCGCATGGCTAATCAGCTGTCGGTTCTCAATTGTGTCAGAATAAGATCCATTGATCCTTTTGCCCACTGTCACTGCGCTTAACAATCACGAGTTTGAAGCTCGTCATAGTCATCCCATCCCAGATCCTATTCGGAATACCACAGATAAGGTTTAGACTTTCCGGATCTCAAGAATGCTGCCAATTGATTCTAGCTTATACCAAGAAGACTTTGATCTCACGGAATGGAAGGCTCTGTTGTCAGGAGAGGCAACCATGTGGCATGAACCAGGAGGCCAAGAGATACATACTCAAGCTCTTGCAGATAGAACGGAGGTGGTTGTCAGGCACGCGTTCATAAGGGAGGATGATGATGAGTGTCATGGGTCATCACATCCATCAGGTTAAAGTACGAGTGAATATCTTAGAACAAGAATAAGCATGAATTGAATTGAAGAACAATAGTACTTTACATTAATTCATGAGGAACAGCAGAGCTCCACACCTTAATCTCTGAGGTATAGAAACTCCACCGTTGAAAATACAAAAGTGATGAAGGTCCAGGAATGGCCGAATGGCCAGCCCCCAAAACATGATCAAGAGATCAAAAGTGATCCAAAGGTAGTCTCAAAATGATCTAAAGATATGAATACAATAGTAAAAAATGCTATTTATACTAAACTAGTAAATTAGGTTTACAGAAAATGAGTAACTAAGTGTAGATAGTGCAGAAATCCACTTATGGGGCCCACTTGGTGTGTGTTTGGGCTGATCATTGAAGCTTTCACATGCATAGGCTCTTTTTGGAGTTTAAACGCCCGTTTTGGTGCCATTTTTGGCATTTAACTCCAGCTTTGGTGCCAGTTCTGGCATTTTACGCTAGAAAAGGGTCTCTAGTAGGTGTTTGGATGCCAGTTTGGGCCATCAAATCTCGGGCAAAGTAAGGACTATTATAAATTACTGGAAAGCCCAAGATGTCTACTTTCTAACGCAACTGAGTGCACGCCAATTGGGCTTCTTTAGCTCCAGAAAATCCACTTCGAGTGCAGGGAGGTCAGAATCTAACAGCATCTTCAGTCCTTTCTCAGCCTCTGAATCAGATTTTTGTTCAGGTCCCTCAATTTCAGCCAAAAAATATCTGAAATCACAGAAAAATACACAAACTCATAATAAAGTCCATAAATGTGATTTTTGCATAAAAACTAATAAAAATATACTAAAAAATAACTAAAACCTATTAAAAACTATGTAAAAATAATGCCAAAAAGCGTATAAATTATCCGCTCATCACTAAGCCTCATGAATACCAACCAAAACCCAAATCATCAACAACATCAACATCCCAACAACATCATTATTACTATTTACCAATTTTAAGCATCAACAACAGAAATAATTCAATCTTATCCTATGGTCAACTAACCTAAGTTTTCACGACGCATTACATTTTAGTTACAAGAAACCGAAACCATACCTTGGTCGCTTCCTTCCTAAGCTTGAAACGCCTCAATCATCCACCTCTTCTCAAGCTCCAAAACTCTAACTCCTTACCAACTGAATTTTCAGCTCCCATGATTCAATTTCAAGCTTCCAATGTCCACCAATTTAACTCCAAAACACCCAATTCAATCTAATATAATCTAAATTCACTATAATTAACATAGAGTTTTCTAATTAATGATTCATAGAGGATTAAGTGGTCTCTTACCTTATCCACTCAAAATTATGGTGAAATCCAACAATTATCCACTATTAGAGTATCCATAAACTATTAGAATCACAAAATCTCTCAATTTCTAAAACCTAAATCATGAACTGAAAAGGGAAGAATTGGGTAAAAAAATGTGATTCTCTTACCAAATTGTTCAGTGGATTTTATAGAGAATTTCGAGACAAACGCGTGGCTGCTGACGGCTCGTCAATCGGAACTCCAGATCAAAAGTTATTTTGATTTGAATATGGAAGTGAGAGTTTTAGATTTTTGGAATAGTGTTCTTCCCTTTGCTAAGTTTTCAGCGTTTCTTGCATGAATGGGGAGAGAGAAGATGATTGAAGCCATCTTTATTAAGTGGTAAAGTTGGGCCTTAGGCCCAGTTCATTCGATTCGGTCTGTTCGGCTAATTTTGAGCCAAATTCTTTAAAATTAGTGTCAAAATTCTTGTTTTAATTAGTTTTACCTCACTAAATCATCAAATTTTATTTTTTAATTTATTTGATTAATAATTAATTTATTAACTAATTATTCACTAATTACTCGGAGTTTACATCTTGCATGAATAATTATTATGTATTAATAATAATTATTTAAGTATATGTTTATCTAACATAGTTGAGCTTGAGGTATATACCAAAATAAAAAGAATTTCGTTTTTCTGAAAAATTATTGACAAGTTAACGTGTAGAGGCTCAATATTAAATAGCTAATAAAAGGTAAAATAGATTAATAACGCCTTCTTTTTAGTACGATCATGACGTGCTAAAAGTTAGGGTGTTATATTATGGTATCAGAGCAGTTCATTCCTGTTAGAGACTTGGAAATTGACTGACTATGCTTCACTACATACTCTAAGTGTCTATCATGCAGTAGGAGTTGTCCTAATGACAAAAGTTTGAGTTTGCATACATGACTGTCTATTGATTAATACTGTTAGTCGATCGTTGCATTTCTCATGGTATTAGGTCTGACCAACTTAATACTGATGATTTGTGTATACAAAAACTCTAATGGATTATCATAGACAAAATTGAAGTATTAAGTAATGTGAATTACGGGGTTTAGGAATGTTAGAAGTTACGTTTTAAGGATTTGTTTCGAAGTATACCCTTCATTCGTGCTATGCGAACTCGTTCCATCTTTTCTTTCATTATCCTCATTGAAATTCTTGCTTTGGACCTTCTTAGAATATGATTTAATTATTTTTCAACTATACCATTGTTCTTGTGAACCTTTCTTTTTCTGTACTTCTCTTCGTAGATCCTATTTTTTTTATTTGAATTTAGATTTGTTTCAATAAATTTTTTAGGACAAAAATTTTTTAAGAAAAGTGAGATATAACACCTCAAATTTTTAAAAATTAAATAATTAATTATTTATAAGTTATTATATTATATTAAAATTTTTTTAAAAAAATTATTTTATTAACAAAAATTATTTATAAATTATTAATATTATCATTATTATATTATCATTATTATATAATTATTTAATTTTATTTTATTATAATTTTTATATTATATTATTATTTATTTTTCTTTTCCTTTTGGCCGAAGTAGCCTCAAGAGACCAAGGAGAGGAATGAAATAACTTAGTTTACATGCTTATATACATATATAATTTCTACACATGTTTCTTTGTACATATATAACCAAATGACACCTAATCTTTTTTATTGATTAGTCATCATCATCAACATCTTATCTTCTCTCATGAACCACCAAAACCATAAGCAAACAAGAGAGAAAGCTCGTGAGAGAGAAAAGAAATGCCTTCATACGATCGTGACTTTCAAATATCGATTTTTTGAGATCTGTAACTCTAATAAAAAAATCTAATTTGATAAAAGTATTCGTATTTTTTTCTCTACATATTGACATTATTTTTATTCGGTAAAAGTTGCGGTGACGTAACTCATCTACTCTTGGAGTTCGGCCAATTAGAATTTTAGGAGATACATGTAATTTTTAACGTTTTCTCCTTCAGCAGCTTGGTCAGAAAGCTTCTCCAGAATTTTTGTTGATTTTGATTTCGTACAGAGGTAGGGAGTTTTATTTTAAAATTAACAGTTTTCAATTTAAGAATGTCCAAAAGCATAGTAAATAATTGCAAATATGTTAGTAATTATAATGTTATTGAGTTTGAATTTCTGACTTTGAATAATTGGTTGTATTTGTGACTGAGATTTTGGTTATGAGAGTGAATAGAAATTGATTTCTTAATTAATTAGAAGTAGTCATTTGAGAGTTTATAAATGATTTTATAAGGATTGGAATTTGATGAGTTTAGAAAACCCTAATTTTAAATTTAATGATAAACAAACATTATTGAAATAATTAATTACAAAATTATTAATTTGATTTTCATTTAACATATGTTAATTAATAATTTTGTGATACAGGTTTTCTTATTGGGTCAAACAGAAAAGAAAAAATTATTGCAAGCCCAATATGATTAAAACCATTCAGCCTTGTTTAAAGTTTCTTATATTATTAGGCTGAAGCAATTTGTGATTATTTGGGCCGAAATGAAATGAAGAGATCCCAAGCCCAATAAAATCAAAATTAGCCTTATGTAATTTTTGTCATATGAATGTTGGCTGAAATATTATATTACTTGGGCCAAAATTGAATTATTACTGCTACAAGCCCAAGTTAATAATTGTTGCTGCATGATCCAATGCTTGATCCGAAACCTATTGTGAAAGGAAGCAAAATTGCTTCATGCCTCCAACGGATCCCATTCCTTCTCTTGAGATGGATTTCAAAATTTAATTTGCTAGCATTGGAAACATGAGAGAGATTATCATTGGTATGATTGATGGCATTGAAAGCTACACGCTACTCAGGGAAGTAAAAGCAACTTTTTCAATTAATTTGTTTAATTCATTTAATTGCTTTCTTTCCAAATTGTTTCTTCTCTCTTATCTCTTTCTTTCTTCAGTCATTTCCATCAGAAAACCATGGAAGCTACATTGAGCTACCGAAAAGAAGGAAAGGCACGTCTAAAGACCATCACAATGATGGCAAGAAAACATAAAAAATGTAGTAGCTGAGATTCTTATCACTTATGGTAAGATATGGTGATGAGATCTTGGCTTCTCCATACCAAAAATGATTGAAGGAGATTCGGCAAGTTAGGAGAAGATCTTTGGAGGGATGGCTTGTCTCTGTTTTTGGGTTCACTCATCACAAAAGGTAGCTAAGGTGGCTACATGAGGGAGGAAGCAAAAGTGGAGCAGATGAAGCTATCATCATCATGAAGCATCAAGGGCCAGAAATTCATCTTGGAGAGCAAGCCAAGGATGAAGCGCTCGGATTGATGAAGAGTGATGACTAAGGAAGGACTAGAGGTAATTGCATGTTAGGTTTTACATGGGTTATCTCTTCTTTCTCTCTGGTCGAACCGGTTTTGTTCTTGGAGAAGAAGAAGTTAGCTTGGTTTTTGGCTTCAAAGGTGGAGGCTTCCCTCTTCTATAAAAAGAGAGAACAGCCACGGGTTGAAGTAAAGGGAAAGAAGTTAGAGTGCAAGGCACAGGGTTCTCAGAGCTACCTGAGCTAACAGTTTTTCTTCTCCTTCAATGTATTTTGTTTTGTATTTTTCTGTTTAATTTTGTCTTGTCTTGAGTCTCATGGAAAAAGGCAAACAGTGAGGTTTGTATGAAAAAGCCATAGAGTGGAAAAAGGCAGAGAGTGCAAAATTAAAAGAAAAAGCCATAGATGTCCTTAGAGTTCCTTTGTACATCTGTGTTGTGTTTCATGATTCTGTGAGAATCCCCTTGTAAGTTGGGTTAGCACTTTACAGTCTGTAATCAAGAAGATTATAGTAAAATTCCATCATTGTTGTGATGGAGATTGGATGTAGGCTGCACTGCACTTAACAACTGAACCAGGATATATCTGGGTGTAATTTTCTCTCTCTTCTACCCCATTTCTGTTTCTACTGCACAGAAGTTAAAACTGAAAAATATCTCGTGCCAAGTGACGAGACAAAAATAAAAGTCTCGTGGCTAGGGATGAGACAAAAATCAAAAAGTCTCCTCAAAGAACAGCAACTGTAACCAAGCAAAAAGGGGGCTAAGATTCAACCCCCCTTTCTCTTAGCCACTGAAAATCATCAATTGGTATCAGAGCTTGGTCTCAAAGAGATCAAGCTTTGCAGCTTGGAGAAAAGATCCATATGGCAGAAAGCAGTAGCTCAAATTTGGTGTCCTACAACCTTACAGAAGGATAGTCAAGCAACAAACTGCCTCTTTTCAATGGGAAAAACTATATCTATTGGAAGGAGAGAATGAAAATCTTTGTGCAAGCAGTAGACTACAGGATTTGGAAGATCATCCTAGAGGGTCCTCAATTTCCAACTAACACAAGTGCTGAAGGAGTAGTCACTCTTAAACCAGAAGCAAGCTGGACCGAGGAAGATAGAAAGAAGGTGGAGCTAAATGCCAAGGCTGTAAATCTACTCAATTGTGCTATCAGCTTTGAGGAATACTGACGGGTATCACAATCCATAACGGCAAAGGAAATCTGGGATAAACTACAAATCACTCATGAAGGAACCACCATTGTGAAGAAGACTCGGATAGACATGTTAAACAGAGAGTATGAAATGTTTACAATGAAGGAAGGAGAATCTATTGATGAACTGTTCGAACGGTTCAACTCCATTATTGTTGGCTTGGATGCTATGGGATTAACACATTCTGATTCTGTGCTTGTGAGAAGAGTGTTGAGATGTCTCACTAAAGAGTGGGAAACAAAAGCTTTAATTATTTCTGAGAGCAGTAGCCTTGATTCCATGACATGTGATGATTTGAGAGGAAATCTTCTTGCTTTTGAAAATACTTATTTGAAAAAGATTCAAAAAAGAAAGGAATTGCTTTTTCTTCTGTAACTAACCCCCTGGATGATGAATCCAGTGATAACTCCTCTGAAAATGAATTTGTGTTGTTTGCCAAAAAATTCAGAAAAATGGTAAAGTTCAAAGGCAAAGGCAACAGCTCAAGGAAAATGAAGAAAGATCTTAGCAAAGTAACTTGTTACAACTGCAAGGAAATGGGGCACTTCAAATTTAATTGTCCAAGTTAAAAAAGGAGGAGAAGCTAAGAAAGGGAAAGAAGAAGGGATTGATGGCTTCATGGAAAGATTTGGAAAATGACTCAGATGATGATGATGAGGACTCCGAGACCAAGTCACAACCATGTCTCATGGCAGATCACATAGATCAGGTAGTCTTTCACAACCCTAACACTGAAGATCTTCATCTTATGATAGACCACCTTTCTGGAAAAATAAAATATTTTCTACTTGATAATCATGATCTTGAACAACAAATTATCATTCTTAAAACAGAAAATGATTTTCTCAAGGAAAAGCTAAGGGAGGCCAAAACTGCTTGTGATCTTGTTGAAGAAAATAAGTAGTTAAAAGCCCAACTTAGAAGTTGTGAAAGTAACCATTCTGTTGTTGCATATGTAAATTATTTTAAGGAGAATGAAGAGTTGCTGAAAAAGATTAAAAATCTGGAAAATGATTTAGCCAAGTTTACTCAAAGTTCTGAAAATTTGAATCAAATATTGGCTAGTCAAAAATCACTCTTTGATAAAGCTGGTTTGGGGTTTTACAAATCTGATGAAAAACCTTCTTTTGAAAATAGAGCTTCATTTTCTAATGACACAAGGTTTCAAGATCCCACCTACTTTAACAAATCAGCAACTCCAAGGTTTTGTAGACTATGCAACCGAAATGGACACTTTCCCATTCAATATTTTTTTGGTGAAAGAATGATTGGTGATAAAGTTTACAAAGTTATTTTTTATTACAATGGTTTGGGTCATGGGAGATGGTTTAACGTGAAAGAATCCAAGAAAATTTGGATACCTAAGGTCACTTGAGCTTATTTTGTAGGTATGCCTAGCATCCAAACGGAAGGAAAATATGTGGTACATGGACAGCGGATGCTCTAGGCACATAACTGGAAAGACAACCTTCTTCATAAAGCTTGATGAATATGATGGAGGACTTGTCACTTTCGGTGATGATGGTAAAGGAAAGATAGTGGCCGTTGGAAAAGTTGGTAAAAGCTTTTCATCTTGTATAAATGATGTTCTTCTTGTAAATGGTTTGAAACATAATTTACTTGGTGTAAGCCAATTGTGTGATTTAGGATTTGAAGTTATTTTTAGAAAGTTTGTGTGTTTGGTTGTTTGTGAAAAAACTGGGGATATCCTTTTTAAAGCTAAAAGATGCAACAATGTGTATGGATTAACTCTTGAGGACTTGAAAGAAAAAAATGTAACATGTTTTACTTCTCTTGAATCTGAAAAATGGCTATGGCATAGAAAGTTGGGTCATGCTAGCATGTACCAAATTTCTAAGCTAGTAAAGAAAAATCTGGTTAGAGGAATTCCTAAAATCAAATTTGATAAAGATCTTACTTGTGATACTTGTCAACTAGGCAAACAAGTTAAATCCTCTTTTAAACCAAAAGATGGAATTTCAACCAAAAGGCCATTAGAGATGTTACACATTGATCTTTTTAGTCCAACAAGAACTCAAAGTCTAGGAGGTAAACACTATGGTTTGGTAGTAGTAGATGATTACTCTAGATTTGGTTGGGTACTTTTTCTTGCTCATAAAAATGATGATTTTCATGCTTTCTCAACCCTTTGCAAGAAAATTCAAAATGAAAAAGATTTAAAAGTGGCCCACTTGAGAAGTGATCACGGAAAAGAATTTGAAAACCAAGACTTTGAAAATTTCTGTGATAACTTTGGAATTAGTCATAATTTTTCATGCCCTAGAACACCTCAACAAAATAGGGTTGTTGAAAGAAGGAATAGAAACCTTTAAGAAATGACTAGGGCTATGTTGTGTGAGAATGAGGTTCCAAAATTTCTATGGGCTGAAGCTGTAAATACAGCATGTTATATTTTAAATAGGACCATTATTAGAAAAGGGTTAAAGAAAACTCCTTATGAGCTCTGAAAAGGAACCCCTCCAAATCTTAAGTATTTTCATGTTTTTGGATGCAAGTGTTTTGTGCTTAATAACAAAGAAAATCTTGGCAAATTTGATCCAAAATCATATGAGGGCATGTTTGTTGGATACTCCACTACTAGTAAAGCCGATAGAATTGACCTCAAAGATCATAGAACTATAGAGGAATCCATACATGTTACTTTTTTGTGATTCTAATTTAATTCACAGTACTGTGATAATAATAATTCAGATTGTGAAGAAGCTGGAACAAGCAAAGAAAATCCCAAGTCTGCCCAAAAGAAGAATCTGCCAGTCCAGTTTTGTCTCATCAGAATGGAAGAGACATTTTCATTTTGTCTCCTAAGCCATCAAGAGAAACTGAAATAGTGAGACCCACAGAAGTTCATCAAAGCTCAACACCACAAAGGAAGCCTAGAGAATGGAAGTCTATGAGGGGTTACCCTCATGACTTTATCATTGGAGATCCCTCTCAAGGTGTGACAACTAGATCCTTAACCAACAGGCAATTCGAACCAAGCAATTTTGCACTCTTGTCACAATTGGAGCCCAATAATATCAAACAAGCTCTTGAAGATCCATCATGGGTGAAAGCCATGCAAGAAGAGCTTGCTCAATTTGACAAGAATGAGGTTTGGACACTAGTACCTCATCCAAATGGTAAGAAGGTAACAGGTACTAAGTGGGTTTTTAAAAATAAACTTGGTGAGGATGGACAAGTTGTTCGTAACAAGGATAGGTTAGTGGCCCAAGGTTACGATCAAGAAGAGGGTATAGATTTTGATGAATCTTTTGCTTCGGTAGCTGGAATGGAAGCAATTAGATTGCTTCTTGCCTATGCTGCCCATAAGGGTTTTAAAATGTTTCAACTGGATGTTAAATGTGCTTTCCTTAATGGCTTTATTGATAGAGAAGTGCATGTGGCTCAACCCCCCGATTTTGAACATAAGAATTTTCCAAATCATGTTTTCAAACTCTCTAAGGCTCTTTATGGTCTTAGACAAGCTCCAAGAGCTTGGTATGAAAGGCTTAGTGCCTTCTTGTTGGAAAAATCAATTTCAAAGGGGTACCACGGACACAACTTTATTCATTAAAGCATCAAATGATGATATTCTCCTAGTTCAAGTTTATGTGGATGACATTGTGTTTGGATTGGCCAATGAGTCCTTGTGTGAAGAGTTTGGAAAACTCATGACTAGTGAGTTTGAAATGAGTTTAATGGGAGAGCTTACTTTCTTTCTTGGCCTCTAAATTAAACAAACTCCTAGTGGTACTTTTATTCACCAAGGAAAGTATGCAAAAGAACTTATCAAAAAATTTGGTCTAGAAAGTTCCAAATCAATGGGAACACCAATGCATCCTAACACAAAATTTGAAAAGGATGATAATGGGAAAGATGTGGATGAAACAAGGTATAGAGGAATGATTGGTTCACTCATGTATCTAACCTCCTCTAGACCGGATATTGTTCAAAGTGTGGGTGTATGTTCAAGGTTTCAATCTCACCCAAAGGAATCCCACCTTTCGCCCGTTAAGCGCATCATTAGATATATTAAGGGAACATATGATTATGGTTTGTGGTATCCAAAATCTGATGATTTTTGTGCAGTAGGATTTTGTGATGCAGACTTTGCGGGAGATAGGGTGGATAGAAGGAGCACATCCGGCATGTGTTGCTTCCTTGGAAGCTCACTTAACATGTGGTCAAGCAAAAAACAAGCAACCGTAGCCCTATCCACAGCTGAAGCTGAATATATTTCTGCATCTGCATGTTACTCACAATTAATTTGGTTAAAAACGCAGTTGGAGGATTACAAATTAAAGAACAATTGTATACCCTTGTTTTGTGATAACATGAGTGCTATAAATATTTTAAAAAATCCTGTTTTGCACTCAAGAACAAAGCACATTGAGATCAAATATCATTTTATTAGAGAACATGTGCAAAAGGGTACCATTGATATTCAATTTGTAAAATCTGAAGACCAACTTGCTGATATTTTTATAAAACCCTTCTGTGAAGACAGATTCTGTTCATTAAGAAAAAGCTTGGGAATGATTGATCTTGTTTATGTTGATAATTTGTAAAATTTTGATTATGTTCAGTTTTGTCTCGTAGGAATGGACGAGATAAAAATAAGAGTGATGGAAGGACTATGATCAAGGGGGAGGCCGTGCAGAATTTAATTTTCGTGGGCCATAACAAATCTCTTTGACACCACCATGACCGTTTTGTTAGTTCCTCATTTTTTGAAAATCACAATCTTTTTGTGGTCTTATCAAATCTTCTTGAAAGAAGCATAATGTCAAATCAAATCTTTCCCTTTATCTAATCCATTGATTCTAGGAAACCACCTTTTAACTTATTTCAAATAAATGGAAACCACCTTGGTTAATAACTGCGCTCCATGATGGTCATTAACTCCCTCCACTATCTCTTTCCAATCAGCATTTAATGTCTCTCTAACCTCCCTCCACTCACCTCACCCTTCGGCCTTCTCTTCAACCTCCATCTACATTCATCTTCATACTATGAAAAAGAAAATGGCTCCAAGAAGAAGTAACCGAACCACTCTTCCAAAACGTCCACCATTCTCGTCACCCCAAACTCACACTCATATACACCTCCACTCTATGTCTTCTTCTACTCATACACCTCCCTCCAAACAAACCGAGACAATGCGCCGGAAAGTCATCGCCCAGAAGACTTCAGGGAGAAGAAAATCAGGAAAAAACAAACAACCAAGCGTTGAAGAAGAGGAAGAGGAATCTCATACATCATTCCCTCCATCACCGCCAAAGAAGTCCACTCCACATGCATCTGGAAAAAGCTCTCAGAAGACTAAAAGTTTCATGTTACATGACACCAGAGAACCTGCAAACTTGGAATCACTGGATTTCAAGAACAAATTCCATAAACCCCACTCACACTATGATCCTTCTCGATTCTATTCTTGTGCCTTCTACGAATTCCACAAGGAGGTGTTACAAAAACGTCATCTCTGCTCCTCATATTTGGTGAATCTTGACTCTCTGGCTGGTAAAGAAATCAATTTCACTCCTCTGTTTGATGCCCTGAAGTGGACTCCCCTGCTCCAAATTAAGAAGATGGTTTACCCGGGGCTGGTCTGGGAATTCTACGCGAACATGCGCCTGATAGATGGCTCAATCCATTCCTATGTGAAACGTATTTACATGACTCTTAATCCTCAAACCATAAGCGCTGCTCTAGGGTACACGGATGAAGGGTCAAAAGTATACATGACTGACAAATGGGATGACCAGGTTGGAGTCACTCATCAAACTGTTCTGCAGCACATTTGTGCAAACTTGTTTGGCTTAGATGGGTCGATTCCCACTCATAAAGCTCTCGGCCCTGAGAACTCACTGCTACACTGGATTATCACTCACATCCTGATACCACAACGTGGTTCTCACCATAGAGTAACGGTTTCTGACTCCATTATTCTCTTTGCCCTTATTACCTCTTCTCCAATTTCCTTTCTTATCTTATGATTCGTCACATGTGGGAATCGGTTAAAAGTACTAAAAAGGCTAATCTTCCTTATGGAATGTTCCTCACTAGTATCTTTGAGTATTTTAAAATTGATTTGACTAATGAGGCTGTTGAGAACAAGGTTTCACAGATCAAAGGAGGAGGAGTTTCTGGTAAGAAAAGCAAGCGCTCAATGCCTTCAGAGCCGTCACTCAGCGACCTTGAGAGTCGCCCTGTCGAACCATCCAAAGTGACTGAATCCATCAAGGAAATTCTTAATGAATTCCTTAATATGTCCAAGCTAATGTTCCAGTCACACAAGGCCGCACGGAAGTTAGCATATGAAAATGAAAAAGCTTGGCAAAAATGTCAAGAACGGGTGGGTTTGATGATTCAAAGCTTTGAAGATGAGATAGGGACAGAGGACAAGGAAGAAGACACTGACTCGGAGTACAACCTCTCAGATGATTGATGACTGTTCTTTCTTTCTTTGTTTGATATTGGCATACTTAGGCTCAATTGGATACTCTGTTTTGTTAGGTTGGATACTATTAGTACTATAACTCTATGATACTCTGTGGATACTTTTGGGTTATATTTTGCATACTCTGTTTTCTATGTCAAAATCTTTTTACAGGTGCCCCTTTGATGACAAAAGGGGGAGAAAGTGCTGAAAATTGAAACTGGAAAATAGGGGATAAAATTCTCTTTTGAGAGTTCATGATCACCCTTGTTAGAATGATACACTTGATGCTTGATAATGCATACTAATAATGCTTGGTTGATTATAATTGTTATGCATTTGTTTTGATAATGTGGCTGCCTGGTTGTTGATTTATCTTGATGAATATGCTTGCTTCCATTAAAAGAGGAATATTCTTATTCATCTTGGTAAACATGCTTGCTGAATACTTTATTTTTGGCAGTTCCTTTAAGCATTGGGTATGAAAATAAATGTTGAAAATTGCTGTGATCATACCGTGATTAAAAATATTTTCTTACCATATGTATGTTGCTCTGATTTGATTGGAAAATATTTTAAAACAGTAATTTATTTTCAAAGATATTGTTTGATTAACTATGTTGTGTGATTGAGCAGAAAATAAAATTATTGATAACAAATGAGTTTTGATTATCATTCAATTTTGCTCATAAATCAAGCCATTCAACATTACAAAATTTTATATGTTGAATAACATTGTTGCCTTAGGCTTGATAAAATTGTTACAGGTTGGAACCTCCCTTGGTAAAATAGCATATATTAAGGGGGAGCCATGTGACAATTTAAAAGGGGGAGAAATTCAAATATTCAAAGGGAGTACTCTATACTTTAATCCTTAATTTCTTTCTATTTCAATTTTAATAATGTTTGTCATCAAGGGGGAGATTGATGAGTTTGGAAAACTCTAATTTTAAATTTAATGATGAACAAACATTATTGAAATAATTAATTACAAAATTATTAATTTGATTTTCATTTAACATATGTTAATTAATAAATTTGTGATACAGGTTTTCTTATTGGGCTGAACAGAAAAGAAAAAATTATTGCAAGCCCAATATAATTAAAACCATTCAGCCTTGTTTAAAGTTTCTTATATTATGTGGCTAAAGCAATTTGTGATTATTTGGGCCGAAATGAAATGAAGAGATCCCAAACCCAATAAAATCAAAATTCAGCCTTATGTAATTTTTGTCATATGAATGTTGGCTGAAATGTTATATTACTTGGGCCAAAATTGAATTATTACTACTACAAGCCCAAGTTAATAATTGTTGCTGCATGATACAATGCTGGATCTGAAACCTATTGTAAAAGGAAGCAAAATTGCTTCATGCCTCCAACAGATCCCATTCCTTCTCTTGAGATGGATTTCAAAATTTAATTTGCTAGCATTGGAAACATGAGAGAGATTGTCATTGATATGATTGATGGCATTGAAAGCTACACGCTACTCAGGGAAGTAAAAGTAACTTTTTCAATTAATTTGTTTAATTCATTTAATTGCTTTCTTTCCAAATTGTTTCTTCTTTCTCATCTCTTTCTTCCTTCGGTCATTTCCATCAAGAAACCATAGAAGCTACATTAAGCTACCGAAAAGAAGGAAAGGCACGTCTAAAGACCATCACAATGATGGCAAGAAAACATAAAAAATATAGTGGCTGAGATCTTGGCTTCTCCATACCAAAAATGGTTGAAGGAGATTCGGCCAGCAAGGAGAAGATCCTTGGAGGGATGGCTTGTCTTTGTTTTTAGGTTCACTCATCACAGAAGGTAGCTAGGGTCGCTACATGAGGGAGGAAGCAAAAGTGGAGCAGATGAAGCTATCATCATCATGAAGCATCATGGGCCAGAAATTCATCTTGGAGAGCAAGCCAAGGATGAAGCGCTCGGATTGATGAAAAGTGATAACCAAGGAAGGACTAGAGGTAATTGCATGTTGGGTTTTACATGGGTTATCTCTTCTCCTCTCTGGCTGAACTGGTTTTGCTCTTGGAGAAGAAGAAGTTGGCTTGGTTTTTGGCTTTAAATGTGGAGGCTTCCCTCTTCTATAAAAAGAGAGAATAGCCATGGGTTTAAGCAAGGAGAAAGAAGTTAGAGTGCAAGGCATAGGGTTCTCAAAGCTACTTGAGCTAACAGTTTTTCTTCTCCTTCAATGTATTCTATTTTGTATTTTTCTGTTTAATTTTGTCATGTCTTGAGTCTCATGGAAAAAGGTAAACAGTGAGGCTTGTATGAAAAAGCCAAAGAGCGAAAAAAGGCAGAGAGTGCAGAATTAAAAGAAAAAGCCATAGATGTCCTTAGAGTTCCTTTGTACATCTGTGTTGTGTTTCATGATTCTGTGAAAATTCTCTTGTAAGTTGGGTTAGCACTTTACAGTCTGTAATCAAGAAGATTATAGTAAAATTCTATCATTGTTGTGATGGAGACTGGATGTAGGCTGCACTGCACTTAGCAGCTGAACCAGGATATATCTGGGTGTAATTTTCTCTCTCTTCTACTCCATTTCTGTTTCTACTGCACAGGAGCTAAAACTAAAAAAATATCTCGTGCCAAGTGACGAGACAAAAATAAAAGTCTCGTGGCTAGGGTCGAGACAAAAATCAAAAAGTCTCCTCAAAGAACAGCAAGTGTAACCAAGCAAAAAGGGGGCTAAGATTCAACCCCCCTTCTCTTAGCCACTGAAAATCATCAGAATCATATGTCGATTATTGAGAACTTTATGTTTGAAAAGTGTTGACAGAAGACTGGTAAACTGTTGAGAAGTTATGGAAGTGAAGGAGCCCGTAAGAGTGGTTAAATCGAGTCTTAAGGGAAGGTTCTGTCTGGGTTCTTGTAAAAATAAACGAAAAGGTAGTTTTGGTTAATGATTAATGCAAAAAGAACATGGTTGAAAGGTTTTGTAAAGTTTGAATAAACATGCAAACTTTTCCTTTGATTTTAATAGCAAAATATTTGAAAAGGAGCTAAAATTTAATTAAATAAAAAGAGGCATAACATTAAGGAAAATAATTTGATTATTAATAACTTATTTAATATTTCGAACGGTGTGATTATTGAAAATGATTTGTTACTTGAAAATATTTTGAAAAGGGTTTGAAAGGTGGTTAAGTTGGGACCCTTGAAGGGTGGCAAAGTCCAAATTTTAGAGAAAATGCTATAGAAGTTTTTACAAAACTCTGAGGCTTTGCTTAAAGCATTATTTAAAAAAAACTCAATTTAGTGTTCATAATAGTTGATTTTCGAATTATCAAGAAAAGTACTATGTTTTAAATTTAATCTGTTGAGAGAAGATTTTTTTAAGTTATAATTTTAATCCGATTTATTAAGAAAAATAGTTTTTATTAAATGTTACAAAACTTGATTATTTAGAAACTAATCAATTTAAAGTTATGATAGATGAGTGAATAGGTGGTGATACGGATGTGTAATTGATTATTTGGTGATGCGGAGGTATGTGTAATTAAGCGGTGACGTAGAGGTACGTTTAATGATATAGGTGATGCGAAGGTGTGGGTATGTAATTGGTGATGTGGAGGCATAATAAAAAGAAAGGAAATGAGAACTAATGAAGGAAACAGATACTTAAGATGAAAAATGTGAGAAAGAATGAATAAGATAGATACTTGAAAAGTGTATGTTAAATAGGTCTTGTGCCAAAGTGCTAATGCGGAAGTGGCCGCCTGACTGATAGCCTAAGGTATTAATGCGAAAGTGCCCGCCTGACTGATAGCCTACGATTGCTAATGCAAAAGTGCCCACCTAACTGATAGCCTGAGATTGCTAATACGGGAATGTTTGCCTAACTGATAACCCGTTTCTACCGTGATGCCAAAATACCCTAATTGACATGGGTTCGCCCATGATGATAATTGTGCCTGACTGACACGATAAAAAAAACCATATTCGGGATTCGCTCCGAGTAACGTCGGGTTGCGGATAGACAATCAACGCGTGAGCTCGTGGCCTACATATGAAAGGCATGCATCATATTGTTTGCGCATTTGCATTTGATTGTGATTGTTTATATTATTTATTTGTGATTGTGTTGTTGTCTTGGTGACTTGCTTGTATGTTTGATTGGACATTTTACTTGTGTTGTGGACTTAATAATGTGATGGAGGCTGATGTTTGTGGATTGGATTTAGGTATATTATTTGCGATGCTGTCGTTTTTAGATATTGCGATAATTAAAGAATGTTGTTTAGAAATGAGGAATTGTTAATGTGACGGAGATTTTGTTTAAGTAATGTAATTTAAAGAAAGGGTACACGGCTTAAAGTAAGACTTAAGAAGAATTTTAAGGGTCTAATAAAGAAAACTGTGTTTGGATATGACTTAACTATTTGTATTTATTCTGTATTTTTACGGCATTCACTACCTCTATTGAGAACATGCGAGGACGACGTTCTCACCCCCTATAGATCTTCTATTTCAGCAACAGGTTCAAGAATTCTAGGCGAGGAGCCACGACTAAACCACAAGGTTTTACATATATATGTAATTGTATTTTTAGCTTTTGTTTTAATCTTAGATTTTATTTTTTCCTCGCTCTTGATATTTTAAAGTGTTGTATTTTTTTTTTTTTTACAAAGGGGTAGTTTATATTTGAGTCTTGCATGAATAATTATTATGTATTAATAGTAATTATTTGAGTATACGTTTATTTGACATAGTTGAGTTTGAGGTATATACCAAAATAAAAAGAATTTCGTTTTTCTGAAAACCTATTGACAAGTTAAGGTGTAGAGGCTCAATATTAAATAGTTAATAAAAGAAAAATAGATTAGTAACGCCTTCTTTTTAGTATGATCCTGACGTGCTAAAAGTTAGGGTGTTACACATTTCATATAAAAATATAAAATATTTAAATAAGTAAACTCAATAAAAAATTAATGAACAGTGTTAATATAATTTTTAAAACTAATTAATTAATTAATTACCACACTTAATTTCACTTTTATAAATGTAAATAAAATTATCGATATCTTTTTTTTTCAAAAATTAATTAAAATAAAAAATAGTATATATCTATTAATTAATATTTTTTATTTTAAAATTATATAATACTTTTTAATTTTATCTCTTAAATAATCTTGCTTGTAACAACTATTTTTTATTAAAAAAATATTTTATATCATAAATATTATTACAAATAAACTTTCTAACTTAATGGGTGGTAATTAATATTTGAAAATTATAATGAGTAGTAGAATAATTATTTGAAAGTATAAAAGTTGATTTTGATATATTAAAATATATATTTTTTTTACAAAGTCATTTAGTTACATTTATTCTTTTAGATAAATATTTACGTGATGAACGTAAAAAGTTATTTTTTTAAATTACAATATATAATTAAATAGATGCATAAATCTTTATTCAGTGTATCAAAATTAAATTAAAAACCATATAAAAAATTAATTATTTTAAAAAGAAAGAGATGAAAATAATTATAAATTAAATTTCTAGTATTTTATATAAACATATTTTATATATAGGTTTATTTTTTTTGGTATTTAATTATAATTCTAGTTTCAAATTATAAATATTAGTATATTAATAAGCACTAACGTGTCAATCAATTCACTCTTTTTATTATTAAATGTGTATAAAATTAAATAAAAGTAAAATTAGTTAGGATGACAAATTACTTATAATTTAATTAAGATATTTTAAATTTAAATTTTAATAATAAAAAATATTTTTTATGAATTATATATAATAAATAATATTTTAAGAATAAAAATATTTATTAATTTCTTTAATTTTTATATTTTCATTATATTTTTAGTATATTTAACAATACTTAATATATAATATTTATTTTAATATAGATATTTTTGCCTTCTTTTCTAAAGATTTTTGGATCCGTTCATGGGTCATTCTAAGATCTCTTTAATGCAAATTAGATATGAATCCATTTAACATATGTTAACTTAATGTCAATTAACAATTTTGTTAGGATTGATTTGGATTTGAGTACCTTTAATTTAGGTAAGACATATTAAATTTTTTTTTTTTATAAAAGATAAAAGACTCAAACTCACAATCTCTTAATTGAATATAAAAAAATTATACTATTTAACCTATAATTCATTAGCAGACATATTAAAAATGTTATTTAACGTTTTTAGTATTACTTTATCTTTTTTATTTACGCGCTGAATTATTTCATGTTGTTATATCACTTAATATATAGCATAAAGAACATCAATAAAGATATGGCAATCCAAAAAGGAAAAAGCTTATTAGAGATTATTAACACGTGATTCACGGTCGTTTATAATATGCTAGCGTGATGATGACTTACCAAAAGAACTTATATTTTGAAATGTCAAGGATAAGGATAATAACTAAACTATCCATGTGCATACACTAGTAAAATTAAATAGCGCTTGCTCTTAATATATAGTCAATCAAGCAAATACATATTTAAAGACTTGAAAGCTCATTTCATAAACAAAGACTTTATATAATTATCCAAGTTATTTGTGTAAAGTTGACTAAATAAGCAGTGTAAATAATGAGAGATTCAAAAAAATTTAGAAATAGAAGTAAAATTATAATAAAATAAATGTTTTTAAGAATTATTAATTATATTAAAATTATAATTAAAATATAAAAATTAAAAAGAGTTCACGAATACTTTTAGTCATAGAATATTATTTATTATATAATTATAAAAAATATTTTTTTAAATTTAAATTTAAAATATTTTAATTGATATGGTCACCATTAATACGAATCATAACTCGTCATTTGCCGTTATTATTCGGCCTTTATGAGCTATAACTCGGCAAAATCAATACTATTGTAACCAACGCCTCAAACGGCAGGGACAAAGTCGGTTACGAAACCGATCACCAAAAACGGACGAATAATCATCAAAGACATAACGGACGAGTAAATATCTATAAAAGAGAAGGTAAAGTATCTTTTTGATCATCCTGAACTGAATATCATTACTGACTTAAGCATTGGAGTGCCTTTGCAGGTACACTCCGCCTCCTCTGTATTGCTCGCACTTTCGTATTTACAACGAACACAGGAAGATCGGACCTTGAAGGATAGACGTTCAACCTAGTAGCACATAGCTCGGCTAATTTCAAGGAGCTGAAGCCGACCTATTTACCAGGCAAGATCAATTGGCGTCCACCGTGGGGCCGAGGAGATCACATTTTTCTTTTGGCCCCATCGCTTCCATCTGCATCTATGGCTGACGTACCGCCTCCTTCACTGTCTGAACTCATGCGAATGGTAGCTGAGCTGCAGCAAGCTAATCAACGGATGGCTGACGAGAACCAGATAATGGCTGCTCAAATTGCCGAACTAAATCATGATCGGATAGAACACAACGATGCTCGTCAGGCGGAAGACGAGGAGCATCAATCCCAACCGACCCATGTTTCAGAAACCACTCGACACGAAGAGCAGCAGCCAGAAGACGAGAAAGAAGAGTCCAAGGACTTTGTAGGCCCTTTTACAGAAGAAGTAATGAACTTCGAATTACCAAAGAGGTTCACCCTGCCGTTGACCCTCACGCCTTATGATGGACTCGGTGACCCGAGGAAGTTCATAATGAAATTCCGATCAATAATGATCGTCAATGGTGCATCAGATACAGTCTTATGTCGTTGTTTTCCGAATTATTTAGACGGTCCTGCACTTGATTGGTTGTGTGTTTTGCCTGCAGGTTCCATTTCGCGCTTTCATCAGTTGGCGAAGTTATTTGAAGAACATTTCGCCGGATCCGCAATATATTTGCACGACTCCGATTACCTGAACACTATCAAGCAAGGGCCAAACGAAAGCTTAAAGGACTATATGACTCGCTTCACCAAGGTCGCAATCAGCATACCGAACCTCCACCCCGAGGTCCATCTGCACGCAATTAAAAGCGGTCTCCGACCCGGGAAGTTCCAGGAGACGATCGCAGTGGCAAAACCGAAGACTTTAGCAGAATTTCGAGAGAAAGCAAAAGGACAAATTGACATCGAGGAGCTCAGACAAGCTCGGAAGTCTGACAAGTCACATTTCCGTGAAGAAGATAAGAGCTCATCCCTTAAGAAAAGTTTTAAACTAGCACCTCGATTCGATTCTTATACGCAGTTTAACACCGAAGAGGGAAGACATAATCAAGGAAATCTTGAACTCCAAACTAATCAAGCCACCGAGAAAAGCCGGCACGTACCAAGATGCAAAGAACGTGGACAAATCAAAGTACTGCACTTTCCACCAGAAACACGGCCACAATACCGATGATTGTGTGGTCGCCAAAGATCTTTTAGAACGACTAGCAAGACAAGGGCACCTTGACAAATACATTGGTGGTCACATCCAAAAGCGCGGCCCTAGTTCCACAACAACCGACCTCTCCGAACAACACCGAGGAAAAGAAAAGGCATCTTCAAGCCAATATGAAAGACCACGAGGTATAATCAATTGTATTTCAGGGGGATACGCAAGTGGAGGATACTCAAACTCGACAAGGAAAAGGTCGTTTAGAGCAATATACTCGGCAGACGGACCGAAACAAAATGTAACAATCTCTAATCCACAACCAGAAGTCACTTTCACACACGCCGACTTCAACTCCAACATACAAAATTTGGACGAGCCTGTGGTAATCACCCTTCAGCTAGGAGATCTATTAGTGAAAAAAGTACTCTTAGATCCCGGGAGCAGTGCCGACGTACTGTTTTACTCCACATTTCAAAAGATGAAGCTCAGCGACAACACGCTACAATCCACAAGAAGAGACTTGGTCGGTTTCTCAGGAGAACGGGTTCCAGTCCTCGGGTCAGTGTGGTTACAAACCACACTGGGTGAGCAACCTCTTTCAAAAACTAATGATATTCAATATTTAGTAGTTGACTGTTTCAGTCCATATAACCTTATCCTTGGCCGATCTTTTTTAAATAAGTTCGGCGCCATTGTATCTACAGTTCATCTCTGTGTAAAGTTTCCATTACAGGACCACCAGGTTGTTACAATCCATGGAGACCATAAAGAGGCAACACAATGCTACAACATCAGCATGAAATTCCAAAATCGCTCAACGCAACAAGTCAACAACGTCGGCATAAACCCAAAGGAGGACACACTAGCCGAACTTGACCCAAGAGCTGATTTCCTCGACCGCCCAAAACCCTCTGATGACCTACAAAAAGTGTATTTCAACAATGACCCTAATAAATTCACATATGTAGGTACCTCACTCAATGCATCTGAGTTGCAGGCTATAACAACCTTCCTACAACAACATACTGGTGCACGAAATTGCAATCACACCTTTGCAACTCCGCACAACTAACCAGCAAGTGCACTGGGTCGTCCAAGTAATACCTTGCGTGAGCAAGGGTCGATCCCACGGAGATTGTCGGCTTGAAGCAAGCTATGGTTATCTTGTAAATCTTAGTCAGGATATCAGAAATTATCAGGATTGATTGTGAAAAGCAAAAGAACATGAAATGATTACTTGTTTTGCAGTAATGGAGAATAGGTTGAGGTTTGGAGATGCTCCATCTTCTGAATCTCTGCTTTCCCACTGTCTTCTTCTTCAAACACGCAAGTCTCCTTCCATGGCAAGCTGTATGTAGGGTTTCACCGTTGTCAATGGCTACCTCCCATCCTCTCAGTGAAAGCGATTGCATATGCTCTGTCACAGCATAGCGGAATTCATCTGTCGGTTCTCAATCAGGCCAGAATAGAATCCAGTGATTCTTTTGCGTCTGTCACTAACGCCCCGCCTTCAGGAGTTTGAAGCACGTCACAGTCATTCAGTCATTGAATCCTACTCAGAATACCACAGACAAGGTTTAGACCTTCCGGATTCTCTTGAATGCCGCCATCAGTCTAGCTTATACCACGAAGATTCCGATTAAAGAACCCAAGAGATAACTACTTAATCTAAGGTAGAACGGAGGTGGTTGTCAAGCACACGTTCATAGTTGAGAATGATGATGATTGTCACGGATCATCACATTCATCCGGATTAAGAACAAGTATTATCTTAGAATGGAAGCAAGCATGATTGAATGAGAAACAGTAGTAATTGCATTAATCCATCAAGACACAGCAGAGCTCCTCACCCCCAACCATGGGGTTTAGAGACTCATGCTGTGGAAGAAAACGTGTAAAAATGTCATAAGGTCATCAAAAGGTCCTGATACAATGTCAAAAGATCCTATTAATAGTAAACTAGTGTCCTAAGGTTTACAGAAATGAGTAAATGACAGAAAAATCCACTTCCGGGCCCACTTGGTGTGTGCTTGGGCTGAGCAATGAAGGAATTTCGTGTAGAGACCTTTTCTGGAGTTAAACGCCAGTTCTCATGCCAGTTTGGGCGTTTAACTCCAAATTTTATGCCAGTTCCGGCGTTTAACGCTGGAATTTCTGTAGGTGACTTTGAGCGCCGGTTTGAGCCATCAAATCTTGGGCAAAGTATGGACTATCATATATTGCTGGAAAGCCCAGGATGTCTACTTTCCAACGCCGTTGAGAGCGCGCCAATTGGGCTTCTATAGCTCCAGAAAATCCACTTCGAGTGCAGGGAGGTCAGAATCCAACAGCATCTGCAGTCCTTTTTGGTCTCGGAATCAGATTTTTGCTCAGAACCCTCAATTTCAGCCAGAAAATACCTGAAATCACAGAAAAACACACAAGCTCATAGTAAAGTCCAGAAAAGTGAATTTTAGCTAAAAACTAATAAAAATATACTAAAAACTAACTAGATTATACTAAAAACATACTAAAAACAATGCCAAAAAGCATACAAATTATCCGCTCATCACAACACCAAACTTAAATTGTTGCTTGTCCCCAAGCAACTGAAAATCAAAAAGGATAAAAAGAAGAGAATATACTATAGACTCCAAAATATCAAGGAAACATAGCTCCAACTAGATGAGCGGGACTAGTAGCTTTTTGCCTCCGAACAGTTTTGGCATCTCACTCTATCCCTTGAAGTTCAGAATGATTGGCATCTATAAGAACTCAGAACTCAGATAGTGTTATTGATTCTCTTAATTGAGCATAATGATTCTTGAACATAGCTAGTGTATGAGTCTTGGCTGTGGCCTAAAGCACTCTGTCTTCCAGTATTACCACCGGATACATACATGCCACAGACACATAATTGGGTGAACCTTTTCAGATTGTGACTCAGCTTTGCTAAAGTCCCCAATTAGAGGTGTCCAAGGTTCTTAAGCACACTCTTGTTGCCTTGGATCACAACTTTATTTCTTTTCTTTTTCTTTTTCTTTCTTTCTTTCTTTTCTTTTTTTTTCGAAATTTTTTTTTTGATTGCTTTTTCTTGCTTCAAGAATCACTCTAATGATTTTTAGATCCTCAATAACATTTCTCTTTCTCCTCATTCTTTCAAGAGCCAACAATTTGTTTTAACATTCTCAAAACAACAAATTCAAGAGACATATGCACTGTTCAAGCATTCATTCAGAAAACAAAAAGTATTGTCACCACATCAAACTAATTCAACTAGTTTCAATGATAAATTTTGAAATCCTGTACTTCTTGTTCTTTTGTGATTAAAGCATTTTTCATTTAAGAGAGGTGATGGATTCATAGGACATTCATATCTTTAAGGCATAAAAGTTCAATTTTATTAATTATGAATTAAAACAAGACTAAAAAAAAAATAGATATAGAATGAGACTAGAAAAACGAAAAATAAAAACAAAACTCAATAAAAAAAACGAAAAACAGAGGCTCCTAATGATAGAGGTTTTCACAGAGTTAGGACTCAACAACCTTGATTTTGAGAAGTGGATGCTCCCTCAGCTTGAGAGGAGAACTTTTGGCGTTTCAATTCTTGGAGTTCACGCCCCTGCTTCTCTTGTTCCTTCAGCAATTTGCGGAGCATGCAGTTCTGATTCTGCTGTTCTTCCTTCAGTTGCTCCATAGTCTCTTGCAGCTTGTTAATAGATGCTTCTAGGCTGGTCCAGTAGTCAATTCTTGGGAATTCAGGGAGGAATTCCTGCGCCCTCCTCTTGATAGAGTTGTCTTGCACTTGTCCTTCCATTGACTTCTTGGTGATTGGGTGTTCAATGGGTATGAACTCATCTACTCCCATCTTCACCCCAGCCTCTTTACAGAGCAAGGAGATTAGGCTTGGGTAAGCCAATTTGGCTTCAGTGGAATTCTTATTTGCAATTGTGTAGATCTCACAAGCAATCACATGATGGACCTCCACTTCTTTTCCAAGCATAATGCAATGAATCATCACTGCCCTCTTGATGGTGACCTCAGAACGGTTGCTAGTGGGCAATATGGAACGCCCAATAAAGTCTAGCCAACCTCTTGCAATTGGCTTGAGGTCTCCCCTCTTGAGTTGGTTTGGGACACCCTTTGAATTGGTTATCCACTTAGTCCCAGGGAGGCATATGTCCTCTAGAACTTGATCCAACCCTTTATCTACTCTCACCATCCTCCTATTGAAGGAGTCAGGATCATCTTGCAGTTGAGGTAGTTTGAAGATTTCTCTTATTTTGTCCAGATGGAAGTACATAACTTTCCCTCTGACCATGGTTCTGTAGGTATGGTAAGCAGTTCCAGTCATTCTCTGCTTATCTGTTAACCACAGATTTGAGTAGAATTCCTGAACCATGTTCCTTCCAACCTTTATTTCAGGATTGGTCAGAACTTCCCATCCTCTGTTTCGAATTTGCTCTTGGATCTCCGGATATTCATCTTCTTTCAGATCAAATTTAACTTCCGGGATCACTGACCTCAGACCCATTATTTTGTGATAATGGTCTTCATGTTCTTTGGTTAAGAACTTCTCTTGATTCCAAAGATTCTTTGGATTAGTCTCTTTCTTTCCTCTTGAGTTGGTTTGTTTTCCCTTAGGAGCCATGATCTTGATGAATCTTGGCTTAGTGATCACGGAAAAGCACACCAAACTTAGAGATTTTGCTTGTCCTCAAGCAAAAAGAGAAGAAAGAAGAGAAGAGAGAGAGAGAGGAAGAGGAAATTCGAATGGTGTGGTGGAATGAGGAAGCCAAACACGAATTTATAAGGTGAGGGGGAGAGCTTTTTCGAAAAAAAGAGAGATTTGAAAGGAGATTTGAGAAGATATGGAAAGAAATTGAGAAAAGGGTGAGTTTTTGAAGAAGATTTGGGATTAATTTGAAATAGATTTGAAGAATGGTTTTGATTTGTGAAGATTTGAAAGTGAATGATGAAAGGTTGAAGTGCATTTATGTAGAAGAGTATGGGTAAAAAAAGGAAAGTTTGAAAAAAATTTAGTTGAAAACAAAAATGTGGTCCCCCCACCTTTCTAGCGTTAAACGCCCAGAATGGCATCCATTCTGGCGTTTAACGCCCATATGGCACCCCTTTTGGGCGTTTAACGCCCAGCCAGGTACCCTGGCTGGCGTTAAACGCCAGAAAACCTTCATCACTGGGCGTTTTTCAGAACGCCCAGGATGTTGCACACCTGGCGTTAAACGCCCAGAATGGTGCCCATTCTGGCGTTTAACGCCCAAAATGGCACCATTCCTGGCGTTAAACACCCAGAATGGTACCCATTCTGGCGTTTAACGCCCAAAATGCACCTTACTGGCGTTTTTTCGCCAGTAAGCTCATTTTCTCTGCTTTTTGAGCTGAATCCTTCTGTAACTCTGTGAATTCCTTCATTTTTGATATTTGCCTCTGTAAGAACTAATCATATAACCTCCTAATGACTGGGTTGCCTCCTAGCAAGCGCTTCTTTACTGTCTTTAGCTGGACTTTCACTGAGAATCACTCAAGTCTCAGTTTTGAGCATTCCTGCTCAAAATTTCCTTCAAGATAGTGCTTGATTCTCTGTCCATTAACAATGAACTTCTTGTCAGAATCAATATCCTGAAGCTCAACATATCCATATGGTGACACTCCTGTAATCACATACGGACCCCTCCAACGGGATTTGAGTTTTCCTGGAAACAGTTTGAGCCTAGAGTTGAAGAGCAGGACTTTTTGTCCTGGCTCAAAGACTCTGGTTGATAACTTCTTGTCATGCCATTTCTTTGCCTTTTCCTTATAAATTTTTGCATTTTCAAAGGCATTGAGTCTAAACTCCTCTAGCTCATTTAGCTGGAGCAGTCTTTTTTCACCAGCTAACTGTGCATCCATGTTTAGGAATCTGGTTGCCCAGTAGGCTTTATGTTCCAGTTCCACAGGCAAATGACAGGCCTTCCCATACACCAGTTGGTATGGAGAGGTTCCTATAGGAGTCTTGAATGCTGTTCTGTATGCCCACAGAGCATCATCCAAGCTCTTTGCCCAATCCTTTCTTCGGGCCATCACGGTGCGTTCCAGGATTTTCTTTAGCTCTCTATTAGAGACCTCAGCTTGCCCATTTGTCTGTGGATGATACGGAGTTGCCACTTTGTGGCTAATTCCATATCTAACCATAGCAAGGTGCAGCTGTTTATTGCAGAAATGAGTGCCCCCGTCACTGATTAGCACTCTGGGAACGCCAAATCTGCTGAAAATGTTTTTCTGGAGGAATTTCAGTACGGTCTTAGTATCATTGGTGGGTGTAGCAATCGCTTCTACCCACTTAGACACATAGTCCACTGCCACCAGAATGTAAGTGTTTGAGTATGATGGTGGGAATGGCCCCATGAAGTCAATTCCCCATACATCAAACAGTTCTATCTCTAATATCCCTTGTTGAGGCATGGCATATCCATGAGGCAGGTTACCAGCTCTTTGGCAACTGTCACAGTTACGCACAAACTCTCGGGAATCTTTATAGAGAGTAGGCCAGTAGAAGCCACATTGGAGGACTTTAGTGGCTGTTCGCTCACTTCCAAAATGTCCTCCATACTGTGATCCATGGCAGTGCCATAGGATCCTTTGTGCTTCTTCTCTGGGTACACACCTGCGGATCACTCCGTCAGCACATCTCTTGAAGAGATATGGTTCATCCCAGAGGTAGTACTTGGCGTCTGAAATTAATTTCTTTCTCTGCATGTAACTGTACTCTTTGGGTATGAACCTCACAGCTTTAAAATTTGCAATATCTGCAAACCACGGAGCTTCCTGAATGGCAAATAGTTGCTCATCTGGGAAAGTCTCTGAGATCTCAGTAGAAGGGAGGGACGCCCCAGCTACTGGTTCTATTCAGGACAGATGATCTGCTACTTGGTTCTCTGTCCCTTTTCTGTCTCTTATTTCTATATCAAACTCTTGCAGAAGCAACACCCATCTGATGAGCCTGGGTTTTGAATCCTGCTTTGTGAGTAAGTATTTAAGAGCAGCATGGTCAGTGTACACAACCACTTTGGACCCCACTAGATAGGATCTAAACTTGTCAATGGCATAGACCACTGCAAGTAACTCTTTTTCTGTGGTTGTGTAGTTCTTCTGTGCGTCATTTAGAACACGGCTGGCATAGTAAATGACGTGCAGAAGCTTGTTATGCCTCTGTCCCAACACTGCACCAATGGCATGGTCACTGGCATCACACATTAGTTCAAATGGCAATGTCCAATCTGGTGCAGAGATGACTGGTGCTGTGACCAGTTTAGCTTTCAGGGTCTCAAATGCCTGCAGACACTGTGTGTCAAACACAAATGGTGTGTCAGCAGCTAACAGGTTACTCAGAGGTTTTGCAATTTTCGAAAAATCCTTTATAAACCTTCTGTAGAATCCTGCATGCCCCAGAAAGCTTCTGATTGCCTTAACATTGGCAGGTGGTGGTAATTTTTCAATTACCTCTACCTTTGCCTTATCCACCTCTATTCCCCTGCTTGAAATTTTGTGCCCAAGGACAATTCCTTCAGTCACCATAAAGTGACATTTCTCCCAGTTTAAAACCAGGTTAGTCTCTTGGCATCTTTTCAAGACAAGTGCTAGGTGATTAAGACAGGAGCTAAATGAGTCTCCATATACTGAAAAGTCATCCATGAAGACTTCCAGAAATTTCTCTACCATATCTGAAAAGATAGAGAGCATGCACCTCTGAAAGGTTGCAGGTGCATTGCACAGACCAAAAGGCATCCTCCTATAGGCAAACACGCCAGAAGGGCAAGTGAATGTTGTTTTCTCTTGGTCTTGAGGATCTACTGCAATTTGGTTGTAGCCTGAATAGCCATCCAAAAAGCAGTAATAATCATGGCCAGCTAGTCTTTCTAGCATTTGGTCTATGAATGGTAAAGGAAAATGATCCTTTCTGGTGGCTGTATTGAGCCTTCTGTAGTCAATACACATGCGCCACCCTGTGACTGTCCTTGTAGGAACCAGTTCATTTTTTTCATTATGAACCACTGTCATGCCTCCCTTTTTGGGAACAACTTGGACAGGGCTCACCCAGGGGCTATCAGAAATAGGATAAATAATCCCAGCCTCTAGTAATTTAGTGACCTCTTTCTGCACCACCTCCTTCATGGCAGGATTTAGCCTCCTCTGTGGTTGGACCACTGGTTTGGCATTATCCTCCAACAGGATCTTGTGCATGCATCTAGCTGGGCTAATGCCCTTGAGATCACTTATGGACCACCCAAGAGCTGTCTTGTGTGTCCTTAGCACTTGAATCAGTGCTTCCTCTTCCTGTGAATTTAAAGCAGAGCTTATAATCACTGGAAAAGTGTCACTCTCTCCCAGAAATGCATATTTCAGGCATGGTGGTAGTGGTTTGAGTTCAGGCTTGGGAGGCTTATCCTCCTCCTGAGGAATTTTCGAAAATTCCTTTGCCTCCTCTAGTTCTTCCTGATCAGGCTGAGCATCTTTGAAGATGTCCTCAAGCTCTGATTCTAGGCTTTCAGCCATATTGATCTCTTCTACCAGAGAGTCAATAATGTCAGCGCCCATGCAGTCATTTGGTGTGTCTGGATGCTGCATAGCTTTTACAGCATTCAACTTGAACTCATCCTCATTGACTCTCAAGGTTACTTCCCCTTTTTGTACATCAATGAGAGTTCGTCCAGTTGCTAGGAAGGGTCTTCCTAGAATGAGAGTTGCACTCTTGTGCTCCTCCATTTCCAGCACCACAAAGTCAGTTGGAAAGGCAAATGGCCCAACCTTGACAATCATGTCCTCAATTATGCCTGATGGGTATTTAATGGAGCCATCAGCAAGTTGGAGGCATATCCGGGTTGGTTTGACTTCTCCAGTCAACCCAAGCTTTCTGATAGTGGATGCAGGTATTAGATTGATGCTTGCCCCAAGATCACATAGAGCTGTCTTGGTGCAGGCACCTTCCAATGTGCATGGTATCATAAAGCTTCCTGGATCTTGAAGCTTTTCTGGTAAGCTCTTTAATATGACTGCACTGCATTCTTCAGTGAGAAACACTTTTTCAGTTTCTCTCCAATCCTTCTTATGACTTAAGATTTCTTTCATGAACTTAGCATAAGAAGGTATTTGCTCAAGTGCCTCTGCAAACGGAATCTTTATTTCAAGAGTCCTTAGATAGTCTGCAAAGCGGGCAAATTGCTTATCCTGCTCCGCTTGGCGGAGTTTTTGAGGATAATGCATTTTGGCTTTATATTCTTCAACCTTAGATGCTGCAGGTTTATTCCTTACAGAAGTGGTTGAAGAAGCCTTGTTAGAAGGATTACTGTCAGCACCTTCAGGTGTCTGATCCCCCTTAGGCGTCTGAACGCCAGGATTGGGAGGAAATTGGGCGTTTAACGCCAGCTTTTCCCCTTTTTCTGGCGTTTGAACGCCAGAACTGGGCAAGGAATGGGCGTTTAACGCCAGCTTTCCTTCCCTTTCTGGCGTTTGAACGCCAATAGCATTCCTCTCTGGGCTCTTACTGTCCTCAGAGGAATTTTGAACAGTGGTTTGGTTGTCCTCTGTCAATTGTTCCTTGTTTGGCTTTTTACTCTTTTGAGCAGTGTTATTCAAGGTCTTCCCACTCCTCAATTGAACTGCTTGACATTCCTCTGTTATCTGTTTAGATAGTTGCTGTTTTGCTTGATTCAACTGCAGTTCTATGCTCTTGTTAGCAACTTTAGTTTCATTGAGCATCTCTTTAAAATCTGCTAACTGTTCTGTCATCATGAGCAATTGCTGATTAAGCTCAGTTATCTGTTCTTGAGGACTAGGGTCAGTGACTACTGTCATGACTTCCTCTTTTGGAGAGAACTCATTGCTAGAGTACAAATATTGGTTTCTAGCAACAGTGTCTATAAGCTCTTGAGCTTCTTCAATTGTCTTCCTCATGTGTATAGATCCACCAGCTGAGTGGTCTAAAGACATCTGAGCTTTTTCTGTAAGCCCATAGTAGAAAATGTCTAACTGTACCCACTCTGAAAACATTTCAGAGGGACATTTCCTTAGCATACCTCTATACCTCTCCCAGGCATCATAAAGGGATTCATTATCCTCTTGTTTAAAGCCTTGGATGTCCAGTCTCAACTGTGTCATCCTTTTTGGAGGGTAAAAATGATTCAGGAATTTGTCTGATAACTGTTTCCATGTCTTTATGCTTGCTGTAGGTTGGTTATTCAACCACCTTTTAGCTTGATCTTTTACAGCAAATGGAAACAACAATAGTCTGTAGACATCCTGATCTACCTCTTTATCATGTACTGTGTCAGCAATTTGTAAAAACTGTGCCAGAAACTCAGTAGGTTCTTCCTGTGGAAGACCGGAATACTGGCAATTTTGCTGCACTATGATAATGAGTTGAGGATTTAGTTCAAAGCTGCTTGCTTTGATGGGAGGTGTACAGATGCTACTCCCATATGCAGCTGTAATGGGGTTAGCATATGACCCCAGAGTCCTTTTGGACTGATTGATCCCACTTAAGTCCATAATGGACAAAAGGGAAATGATAATGATTGCAAAGAGATAAATTTTGTTTTTTTTTTGAATAAACGAAAAAAAATAAAATAAAACAAAATAAAATTAAAATAAAAATTCGAAAATCAAAAAGAAAATAAAATCAAAGCAAATTGAAAACTGAATCAATTAGTTAATTAAAAAGATTTTGAAAACAGCAATTAGAAAGATATGATTGAAAAATTTTTATGAAAAAGATTTGATTTTGAAAAAGAGGAGAGAGAAAAACACAAAAAGACACCAAACTTAAAATTTTAGAAAATCAAACACACAGTTTTCGAAAATTTTTAAAGGAAAAACACAAAGAGGACACCAAACTTAGAATTTTTTTGTAAATCAAAAAGGGACTAAAAACATGCAAAAATCGAAAATTAAAAGAAAAAACAAAAGCATGCAATTGACACCAAACTTAGAATATGAAACTAGACTCAACTAAAAGACTCTAAACCAACAAAAATAAAACAGTCCTAATCTAAGCAACAAGATAAGCCGTCAGTTGTCCAAACTCAACAATCCCCGGCAACGGCGCCAAAAACTTGGTGCACGAAATTGCAATCACACCTTTGCAACTCCGCACAACTAACCAGCAAGTGCACTGGGTCGTCCAACTAATACCTTGCGTGAGCAAGGGTCGATCCCACGGAGATTGTCGGCTTGAAGCAAGCTATGGTTATCTTGTAAATCTTAGTCAGGATATCAGAAATTATCAGGATTGATTGTGAAAAGCAAAAGAACATGAAATGATTACTTGTTTTGCAGTAATGGAGAATAGGTTGAGGTTTGGAGATGCTCCATCTTCTGAATCTCTGCTTTCCCACTGTCTTCTTCTTCAAACACGCAAGTCTCCTTCCATGGCAAGCTGTATGTAGGGTTTCATCGTTGTCAATGGCTACCTCCCATCCTCTCAGTGAAAGCGATTGCATATGCTCTGTCACAGCATAGCGGAATTCATCTGTCGGTTCTCAATCAGGCCGGAATAGAATCCAGTGATTCTTTTGCGTCTGTCACTAACGCCCCGCCTTCAGGAGTTTGAAGCACGTCACAGTCATTCAGTCATTGAATCCTACTCAGAATACCACAGACAAGGTTTAGACCTTCCGGATTCTCTTGAATGCCGCCATCAGTCTAGCTTATACCACGAAGATTCCGATTAAAGAACCCAAGAGATAACTACTTAATCTAAGGTAGAACGGAGGTGGTTGTCAAGCACACGTTCATAGTTGAGAATGATGATGATTGTCACGGATCATCACATTCATCCGGATTAAGAACAAGTATTATCTTAGAATGGAAGCAAGCATGATTGAATGAGAAACAGTAGTAATTGCATTAATCCATCAAGACACAGCAGAGCTCCTCACCCCCAACCATGGGGTTTAGAGACTCATGCTGTGGAAGAAAACGTGTAAAAATGTCATAAAGTCATCAAAAGGCCCTGATACAATGTCAAAAGATCCTATTAATAGTAAACTAGTGTCCTAAGGTTTACAGAAATGAGTAAATGACAGAAAAATCCACTTCCGGGCCCACTTGGTGTGTGCTTGGGCTGAGCAATGAAGGAATTTCGTGTAGAGACCTTTTCTGGAGTTAAACGCCAGTTCTCATGCCAGTTTGGGCGTTTAACTCCAAATTTTATGCCAGTTCCGGCGTTTAACGCTGGAATTTCTGTAGGTGACTTTGAGCGCCGGTTTGGGCCATCAAATCTTGGGCAAAGTATGGACTATCATATATTTCTGGAAAGCCCAGGATGTCTACTTTCCAACGCCGTTGAGAGCGCGCCAATTGGGTTTCTGTAGCTCCAGAAAATCCACTTCGAGTGCAGGGAGGTCAGAATCCAACAGCATCTGCAGTCCTTTTTGGTCTCGGAATCAGATTTTTGCTCAGAACCCTCAATTTCAGCCAGAAAATACCTGAAATCACAGAAAAACACACAAGCTCATAGTAAAGTCCAGAAAAGTGAATTTTAGCTAAAAACTAATAAAAATATACTAAAAACTAACTAGATTATACTAAAAACATACTAAAAACAATGCCAAAAAGCATACAAATTATCCGCTCATCACATACCGACCTTTTCGCATGGACACCATCAGACATGCCCGGAATCGACCCACAGATCATCAGTCATAGACTAGCAATAAGCTCGGCAATCCGACCAGTACAACAGAAGAAACGCAAACTCGGCGAAGAAAAAAAGAGAGCCTCACTGGAAGAAACACAAAAGCTCATCAACGCCGAATTTATTAAAGAGATCAGATTCACCACCTGGTTAGCCAATGTGGTAATGGTAAGAAAACAAAACGGTAAGTGGCGCATGTGCGTCGATTTCACTGATTTAAACAAAGCATGTCCAAAAGATTCTTATCCTCTGCCATCCATAGACTCTTTAGTAGACAATGCATCAGGCTACGCTACTCTAAGTTTTATGGATGCATATTCAGGGTATAACCAAATAATGATGCATCCCTCTGATCAAAATAAAACAGCTTTTATAACCGATTTTGGTAACTATTGTTATAAAGTTATGCCATTTGGATTAAAGAACGCAGGTGCAACTTACCAACGCCTTATGGATAAAGTGTTCGCCAAACAAATCGGCAGGAATATCGAAGTTTATGTCGATGATATGGTCGCCAAAACAAAAGTCGGAGCTAACCACATCAGCGACCTTACCGAAATATTCGGCCAGGACCGCCAGTACAACATGCGTCTCAACCCCGAGAAATGTGCATTCGTAGTTCAAGGGGGTACGTTTTTGGGTTTTTTTGCTAACATGCAGGGGAATAGAGGCAAATCCAGACAAATGCCAAGCAGTGCTGGACATGGCCAGCCCTAAAACAGTAAAAGAGGTTCAGCGCCTCACAGGACGACTCGCTGCCCTTTCCAGATTTGTTCCCTGCCTCGCCTCAACTTCTATTCCTTTTTTCCAAACAATTAAAAAGAAAAATAAATTCGAATGGAACGACGACTGTGAGAAGGCATTTTCAAAATTAAAAACAACCCTCTCACAACTGCCGATTTTACAGAAACCCCCTACAAGGGGAGGATTTATTTCTATATCTGTCAGTTACTGATTGGGCGATAAGCTTGGCCCTTGTTACAGAGAGAAACAAAGTTCAGCATCCAGTATACTTTGTCAGTAAGACCCTCCAGCACGCCGAACTCAACTATCCAAGGATTGAGAAACTCGCACTTACATTGATATTCTCGGCGCGACGTCTCCGACCTTACTTCCAAAGCCACGTTATCCACGTCAGAACCGATCATCCACTAAGACAAGTGTTACACAAACCAGAAATTGCAGGTCGACTCATAAAATGGGCAGTCGAACTATCTGAATTCGACATCAGATACCAATCCCGAGGACCGATCAAGTCACAATTCCTCGCGGATTTCATCGCCGAGCTTACAATACTATCAGAAGAGGATCATGCAAAACAATGGATCTTGTATGTGGATGGCTCTTCAAATAACGAAGGCTGTGGTGCAGGAATTCGTCTGGAAGCCGAGGATGGATTCATATTGGAACACTCAATACACCTCGCTTTCAAAGCGAGCAACAACCAATCTGAGTACGAAGCACTACTCGCCGGACTACGACTCTGTTTAGATCTTCAGATCTCCACGATCAAGGTATACTGTGATTCATTGTTAGTCGTACAACAGGTAAATGACCTTTTTCAGGTAAAAGATCCCCTACTCTCTAAATACTTGTTATTAGTAAAAAGATTAACAAGAAAATTTTTCAAATTCGAAATAGAGCATATACCACGCGAACAAAATCAAAGAGCGGATATCTTATCTAAGCTCGGCAGTACACAATTCGATCTATCCACATTACAACAGTTCACAATAACATCACCCACTGTTACTCTAACAACCGTGTTAAGTGTTTCACAGGAAACAGATTGGAGGAACGACTTTATACACTATTTACAAACAGGTAATATACCAGAAGGAGTCGAGAGCGATAAAAAGTTCTGACGGCAAGCATCTTCCTTCACAATACTAAATGGAACGTTGTATAGACGAGGATATACTCGCCCTCTACTCAAATGCCTCAACAAGTCAGAGGCAGAAATAGCATTAGCAGAAGCACATGAAGGAATCTGTGGCACGCATACAGGGGCTCGAAGCCTAGCATCAAAAATCCTCCGAGCTGGATTTTTCTGGCCAACTTTGAAACACGACAGCCAACAGAAAATAAAGTCTTGCAACAAATGCCAAAGACATGCACCACTGATACACATCCCTGCCGAGCAAATGCATCATTCAGATATCAGCTGGCCATTTAACCAGTGGGGTTTGGATATACTCGGACCGTTCCCTACGGCACCGGGCCAGGTAAAGTTTCTTATTGTCGGAATTGACTATTTCTCAAAATGGGTTGAAGCCCAACCCATAGCAAAAATAACATCACAACAAATAATTTCGTTCATATGGAAAAACATTATTTGCCGTTTCGGCATACCTCAACATATCACAACTGACAACGGCCGCCAGTTCGCCGATCAGAAATTTCAATCTTTTTTGCAGAATCTCAAAATAAAACAACACTTTGCCTCTGTTGAGCATCCTCAAGCAAACGGACTAGCTGAGGCCGCAAACAAGGTCATCCTGCATGCACTAAAGAAAAAACTAGATGATGCCAAAGGACTGTGGGCCGAATTAATTCCAGAGGTACTCTAGGGTTACAACACCACCCCACAAACATCAACAAAAGAAACGCCATTCAGACTGGTATATGGATCGGAAGCCATGATCCCTCTGGAAATCTCCCAGCACTCCATCCGAACTTATATCGACAACCAAGACGAAGCTCGGAGATCTGAGCTCGACATCATCGAAGAAGTTAGAAACATCGCCGCCTTAAAGCAATGCGCAGCGCAACAAGTCATAGCTCGACAATACAACAAGTCGGTCAGAAACAGATCATTCGCTAAAGGAGACTTAGTGCTCCGCAAAACAGAAACTGCTCGGAAGCCACCAACACATGGAAAGCTCGCCGCTAATTGGGACGGCCCATACCGAGTATCCAAAGCACTCGGACAAGGAGCATACAAGCTAGAATCACTAGATGATAAACTCTTGCCTAATACATGGAACGTGTCTTCCTTAAAGAAATTTTATAGTTAACAGACAGGGACAGGCTGGTACTCTTTTTCCTACTACCAAGATTTTATCCTAAAGGGTTTTGCTTGGAGAGGTTTTAACGAGGCCAGCCTACCTGCACCTTTGTATGTAAAAGGTTCAAAACAAACTCCGAATATAAATGAGACGAATAATGTCTTATCTTTGCTACTCTATCAAATCAATCTTATCAATCTATCAATACAGCTCGGACAAATGCCACTACTCGTCTAAGCTACAAATCAAATAACACACTCAAACCAGAAAACCAATAAACTCGGAAAAACATCCGAACAATCGCAAAACAGCTTTTATAAAAAGCAACGGAACAAACATTCAAACAAGTCACTTCAACACAAGTTCAAAAAACAAGAGCCATACTGTTATCAACCTACAAATAAATATTCAAACTAAACATATGTAAAACAAGTTCAAAAGAACTTTTTTCTAACACCCTAAGCATTATCAGCCTCGTCTTTTGCATCCCTATCATCTTCAATAAGCTGACCATCTCGAACAATCTTCCTAGGATCCATGCCAGAAAGGTCGACATCCGGAACCAAAAACTTAACCTGCAACCTTGCCCTTTCGAAACCTTCAACAAATGAATCCAAAATCTCATCCCTCTTTCTTTTCTCCATATCCTTAAACTGAGCAGTCACCTCAATCAGACGACTTTGCACGTTCACCAGATCACTTTCCTTTTTCTTCAAGTCCTCAACATCCTTAGAATAATTTTCCTTAGTCTCTTTCAGCAACTTCTCGGTCTCAGTCAAACGACCTCGAACCTCAGCAGCAAGTTTCTTATATTTAACCAACTCCTCCTTCAAAACAGACACCTCACCCTTTTCCGCAGCAACTCCCTTATATTTCAGCTCCTGACTTCGCCCAAGACTTGCAAGCCGCAACCCAACAACCTATAGAACAAAATAAACTCATAAGACTACCAAAGGAAAAATAAGGAAACATCAATAACTTATTACCTGCATATATTGACCAATAGCCATATCCCCGACCTCCTTTGCAAGAGTTACATCAGCCGACGATTGGCAGTACTCGTCCACAACAGCCATGAAAGGATACTCCTTTCCCCACACTGAAAAAGCCTCACTCTCTTCAGAAATTTTGTGAAGCCTTTTTTGATTCCCCATAAAGGCATGTATCTCTTCCAGAGGGACAGCTAACTCTTTTTCATCAGAATCATCTGATAGCTCCACAAGGTCAGACTTTTTTCTCTTCTTCACAATCACCTTCCTCCGCCCTTGACGAACCTGCGACACCTCGCCAGTCCCAACAACCTTCTCAACATTTGATGAAGATACCTCCTTCTCCAGATTCTTACTCTTGAACCGCGTCCTTAGCGATGCGGCAGACACGCCTGGATACTTTCCACCTACAAAGAACAATTTGTGTTAGACTTCTCAGAAAAAAAGATGGACATTAATGTAAACCCTACAAACTCACCTAAATACTCTACAACAGCACCTTTATCATCTTCCCACTTCAGCAACTCATACATTGATATCAAATTTTTCCGATCAACATTCTCCACCAAAAACTCTATCAGACACTCATTCCTCGGCGATATCACCTCTGGGCCGAGTATATTTTGTGGCTCTGAACACCAAAACAGAGGAAACTTCTCAGCAAGATTTTCATCAATAAAAAACGGGAATTGCTCCTCTGAACCCCTGACCTTAAAATACATCTCTTTGAAGTCTTTAAATGAAGACTTGTAAAGTTTGAAAATTCCAAATCCCGGAGTACTATTGAAGTTCACCCACCCCCTTCCACACTCCTTTAGCTTGAAATAAAGAAAAGAATAAATCCACAGACGGCACTTCCTCTAGAAATTCCATCAAAACTTCAAAGGATCTCAGGAAAGCCCACCCATTGGGATGAAGCTGTGAGGGGGCACAGTTGAGCTGCTTAAGAATCTGACACTCAAACTCCGTAAACGGAAGCCTAACCCGCAACTCTTCAAGCACACAACTATGCATGTAAAAGAAGCCAAACCCCCACTCTCGATGATAAATCCTATCATCCACGCTACATGGTAACAATTCCACCTTAACCCCGGAACCCGCCCTCACTATTCTATTCACATCAACCTCCCTCACCGCCGCTTCATCAGAGAAGAGTGACACCCGTGATTTAACATCTTCACCTACCCAATCATAAGACCAATCCACCTTATCCTTTTTCTCTTTCTCAAAACCCATTAGTTCGAAAGATAGTACCAGAATAACAGAAAGAAGAAGAAAGAAAGAAGAGAGCACAGAAAAGGATCAGAAATAGAAAAGGAGACTCATACCTCTCTTGCTCATTCTTCAAAGAAGCAAGCAATATATCAAACAACCAACAAAAACCCACGAAAAATCTGAGAGAAACCAAGCAACTAAAGAGACAGACAGTTCAAGATAGTAACCCCCACTCCCAAAGCCACATCAAACAGTAAATCTAACATTGGGAATCAACAAACTTAAATGCAACCATCATTCTTTCTCTTTCATCAGGAAGTAACGGACACGACTCCCCACGTACCCAAAAAAATTAAAACACTGAACCATCTTTTAATGAAGTAAGTTGATCTGGGGGCTCATCCACTAACCCACGCAAACCGAGTTATAACTCATCAAAACATAAAAAATAAAGCTCAACCTGCTTCATTAAAATCCTCCTCAGGCTAAGCTTGGGGGCTGTGATATGGTCACCATTAATACGAATCATAACTCGTCATTTGTCGTTATTATTCGGCCTTTATGAGTGAATTATAAATAACTTTTCATCCTAACTAGTTTATTTTTATTTACTTTTATACACATTTAATAAAAAAAAGAGTGAATTAGTTGACACATTAATACATATTGATACACTAGTATTTATAATTTAAAACTAAAATTATATATAAATACCAAAACAAAATTAAACATGTATGTTTATATAAAATAATAAAAATTTAATTTATAATTATTTTTATCTTTATCTTTTTAAAATAATTAAATTTTTTATATATTTTTAATTTAATTTTGATATATTATCATATTAAAGATTTTATGCATCTATTTAATTATGTATTATAATTAAAAAATATAACTTTTTACATTCATCATGTAAATAGTTATCTAAAAGAATAAATGTAATTAAATGACTATGTAAAAAAAATACATATTTTAATATATCAAAATTAACTTTTATACTTTTAAACAATTGTTCTACTACTCAATGATTTTCAAATATTAATTATCACCCATTGAATTAGAAAGTTTATTTATTATAATATTTATGCCATAAGATACTTTTTAATCCAAAATAGTTATTACAAGAAAGATTATTTAAGAGATAAAATTAAAAAATATTATATAATTTTAAAATAAAGAATATTAATTAATAGATACTATTTTTTCTTATTTCAACTAATTTTTTAAGACAAAATAGATATTGTTAATTTTACTTATATTCAAAAAATTGAGTTTTAGTTTAGTAATTAACTAATTAATTAGTTTTAAAAATGATATATTAACACTACTCATTAATTTTTTATTGAATTAATTTATATACTTATTTTTTATTTTTGTATTAAATGAAATTTTACAAAATAAATATTGTTACATATTAAATATAATAAAAAATTATTTTTAACATAAATCTCAAGATAAAATTTTGTAAATTTTTGTGGGAGTAAAAGACAAATAGGTTCCTAACCTTTTTAAATGCGAAACATTTTTGTCCTTAGGATTAAAAAATACATTTAAATTCCTCACCTTATAAAACGCGTCACAATTATGTCCCTCCGTCGAGTTGGGGCTCAAAACGGCAACGGAAAATACTGACCTGGAGGAGTGGAAAATGAGCTGTCTATTTTGGTTGATAATGTGGATGGGGAATAAATTGTTAATGAACAAATTACTGGTTAAACTGATAGAACCGGTCCTATGTAAATAAAAAATAAAAAATAGTGAAAAATCAGTAAAGTGATAATTAGGTCCTTGAAGCTTTTAACTTCGAATTAATTCGCCCTTAAAAAAATAAAGTACTAATTTTGTTCTCCACATTAACAAATGGTGGACACGTTATATTCGAATATCAATTTATCACGTAAAACTTAACATTGATGCGTATATGTATCGTTAACTACTATGACATATCTATTTATGAAAGATTTTTATGAAGATAACAATTTTTGGAGTGAAACTTTACATGTTTTAATAGGATTCGTCATAAATAGAGAGCAGTTGATAAATATTATATGAAAACTCAAAAGATAATAAATGCTTTATTATCCAAAACTAAATTGTTTCTATGTTTATGTGACAGCAACGAAACATGCATCATTGTAAATAACAAAATACACGAAAAATTTCATTTTATTTTGTACTATCCATTGAAGAAAGGATATAATGTCCATTGTTTACTGTCGTGGATGACCTAATTAATACTTTTTTTTCTTCAAAAACAAATTAATCCTAAATCGAAATCTTTAAAGACCTAATTGTCATCACTTTACTCTAAACAATTTAAAATAAATATCTTTATTAATATTTTAATATGTAAATGTAAATATTAAAAATATTTAATACTTATTTTAATAATTATACAAATCCTAAAGAATTATAAATAAAAAAAGTGATTATAAAACCAAAATTAAATTAAATAAAAATAAAATAATTCAATTATATATATATATATATATAATAATTAGCACATATATTAGTAAAGAAAGCACCGTAACACTCAGTTGGTTCACGAATTTGTATCAAACTATCCGATTTATGACGAATTGTCTGATTTTTAGCGGTTTAATTGCGTCTTCCATCCAAACTTTCAATCGAATTGGTTAAACCACCAATTCACCAATTTTTTTTTATCGAACTGATCTAATTGCATGGAACGCAGGAAATACTGTAAGACTCGGTTGGTTCGCAAATTTGCATCGAATTGATCGAATTTATGATGAATTATCTGATTTTTGACGGTTTAATTTTGCTTTCGGTCTAAATTTTCAATCAAATCGGTCAGACTAACATTTCACCGATTTTTTGATCGAATCGGCTAATTCAATCTAGTTTTTATAACTATCAATTCAACTCAGTCTTTTAATGGCCAATAATGAATAGAAAGTGCATTAAAAACTATTATAAATCGCAGAATATAACTTTAAAATATAATATATTTAAATAGTTATTAATTTTAGAGATTATTTTATGATTCGAGAATAACTTTGAATACCACGTCACTTGACTCGTACATTATTTTCACACGCTACTAATTGTGACCAAAATGAAGCTTCAACATGTTTCAATTTTATAGCTATATGCTTGTTTTGACTTTTATATCTTTTTGCTTTATATATTTATCGCGTTGTAGTATTCTTTGACTTTATATCATATTTTAGGTCAATAATTTGCTATAAATATATGAAAAATTATTAGGTACTTTAACTCTAAATTAACTCTTAATTACATTAATATATTAATTAAATAATAAATTATTAATAAATATTTATAATTAAATTATATATATTATTAATAAATATTTATAATAAAATTATTTTATTGTATGTGACATAAATTAATTAAAAAGAACAAATTCTTTTAATTTTCTCTCGAATCACCTAATAATATCTCATATATATATGGTCGCACTCCTCTAAAACAAACATATATATGCACCCATTTTTTTCGAAACAACACCCAAGCACCAAAACTCCCGAAAATCCTCAACTAACCAACAAGATTAAGACATTCCTTTCTCAAATCACAACCAAACTATAAAAGTCAACGAAAAAATTTACCCACATGCAAACTAAGTAATGCAAAACCATGGAATCTTAAGCAAAATAAATGTCCCAACCTACGAAATTGCATCCATTTACCTAGTGTGAACAGCTTTCAAGGCCTAATTGCAGCACAATGAGCAGTAAATCAACAGAAGATCATAGTTTGGGAGACCACTTGAATCTGAATAGTGAGGAAGGTTACAAGTCACATATACAAACTATTCTAACTAGTATCGACGACCGATATGTTCAATCAGCTAGCATTGTCATAGTTCCACATGGGTTTCAAAAAGGGAATGAAGATGCTTACAAACCAAAGGTTGTGACCATCGGACCCCGATTTAGGGGATCCAGAAAAGAACTACTAAACATGGAAGAAACAAAGCTGCGCTGCATGTTGTCTCTCCTTCATCGAATCAAGGACGACAAGGACGACGGCATCAACAAAAGGTTGGATGATTGCCTCAAGACCGTTTTGGAGTTAGATAAGATAGTTCGAGCGAGCTACGTCGACTCATATCACATCAAACTCAACAAGTATGAATTGGCAACAGTTATGTTAGTGGACGGTTGTTTCCTTTTAGAGCTTCTTATTTGCGGATCCAAGAAACTTAGTAAAGACTACCCAAGCTGCTTGGAGCCTCGGGGTCCTGGACCTGAAGTGGTTAAAGAAGAAGTGGTCTTTTCTGATCTTACACTGTTGGAGAACCAGTTACCTGTTCTAGTCATCCATGCCTTGTCTCAAACATTATTTCCTGATTATTTTTCCAAAGATATTGATTTGGAAAACTTTCCCAAAGAAGAAGTTGAAGAAGCTAAGAAGAAGAGAAAGGAAACAAAGAAGGAAAGGGCAAACAAAATAAACGATCTTGCGTTGTGTCTCTTTTCCTACTCTACTAAGGTTGAGAGACCATATTCCCCTCACTTTCTTGAACTTCTGCACTCTTCCATCCCTGGTGATGAGAGCGTGGGGAAGAAACACATTAATGTTAGTGGCGGAAATAGTGATCATCAGCCGGACCACCAGTCGGCCATTGTTGTGAATGATGTTGAGCAAGAAACCAGTAAACGTGCTGAAAAATTGCTAGCAAAGACTCGTGTGGATCAAAGACTAAAGCGATGCGCTACAAGGCTTGAAGCATCTGGTATCAAAATTAGACCTTCTAAACACGGAGGTGAGGGGAAGAGTCGATTAGGTATGAGTTTTCTTGTCCACAAACTCTTCATATTTTTTGTCATGCTGGGGAATTGTTTGGGTACGGCGATAATAGGATTAAAGAACATGCTTCAGAAGCTGCTTGCTTATGCTTGGGGTACCCTCAAGTTTGTGCTTCTGGGAATTCGTGCCGATAGCAAAAACAGGGACACATGGCAAGAAGAGGAAGTGAGGGGCTTTGATTTTGGCATCAAATTCAGCAAAGAAAATGGGATACTAGAAATTCCGCAGCTGCACATCACAGAAACGACGAATGCAAAATGGTGCAATTTCATTGCTTGGGAACATCATAAAAACGATCCGATGCGTTCTTCTGTAGTCGGTGCGGCAAGTCTCAGCCTCAGCGCCAAATGCTCTTCTGCTGCGTTGATTTTCAATGGACTAGTTTGTTGTTCTTCGGATGTTAAGCTTCTTAAGAAGAAGGAAATTATTGTGGATCATATGAACATGAGTAATGATGAGCTGGTTGCGTTCTTTCGTCGGATCGCAGAAACGGTTGACCACGGTATACTTGATGACTATTCCGGTTATACTAAAATTTGTGATGATCTCAACGCTTACTCGGCAACAATTGGTATCAAACAATTGTTCTTAACAGGGTGGCATATTTTCGTCTGTAATGTCATGAGGTTTTACAAATTTTTGCGTCGCAAGTACAACTTTGCTGCTCTGTTCTTGATTCTTCTCACTGTTGGACAGCTTCTCTACGCAATGCTCGCCTATCATCGACCGCCCAAATAATTTGTTTTGTTTGGAATTGAATGGGACGCGGAAAAACTGCGTGTCTATTAATTTCCATCTAAGCTGCTATGTTTTTTATTTTTTTTAATGAATTAAATGTTCTATTTTTAATTTTTTTAATAGATTTAAATGTTTTATTTTAGATAATTTAATATGTTTGATTAAATTATTTAATATAATATATATTAATATTTTAAATATATTTTTATGTAAAAATATATTTATTTGTAAGGGTGTTCATGGATTGGATTTTATCCGCATATTCTCGGTATTTATCCGAATTCGATTCGAAAATTGCGAATATGGATCCGATCCGCAAGACTATCGGATCAGATCCGTATACTAATCGGATCGGATTGCGGATTTTGTGTTGGTATCCGTATATCCGATCTGTATATTTGCATATCCGCAAAAATAAAGAAATAAATAAGTAAATATTCTTTTTATATTTTATTTCATGAAATAATTATTATATATGTTGTATTATTTTAATTTATTATTTAAGAAAAATATGTTTAATATTATTTAAAGAGTAAACATATTTAAAAAATTGAAAAAATGAATGTTATTGATATTTTTTAATAAAAATAAGCTTTTAAAAATATTTTTGTGTTTTGCGTATATATTCGATATCCGATCCGACTCGATCTGCAAATGTGCGGATCGGATCAGATCGGATCCAAGCTTAAAAACTGCGGATATTGGATTCAATCCGATCCGATGATTTTAGTGCGGATCGAATCAAAATTTTGGCCATATCCGATTCGATCCGCATTCATTTGAGTAGTTATTTTTTAAATTAATTTGTATGTTGTATATTTTGTATTTTTTAAAATTGTGTTTTAAATTTAATATTATATGAGATACTCTAATAAAAATTTAAAAAAAGTTTTGAATTTATTTATTACCATTGCTAATTAAAAAGAAAAATATTAAATTAAATTATTGCATGAATTGAATTATATAAAAGGAGAAGTATTAGATACAATAAAAAAATTTATATACCCCAAAAATACTCTTAATTTTTGTTAATCTGTCACTTGTGCTCTTTTTTTCTCAATAACATTAAATCTTTTTAAATATTAACAAGAATTACTTATAACATATTTTTTAATTAAAAAAAATGAAGTTGTGCTGCTCTAAGTGTTTCAAGATTATTGGTATGAATTGTAGTTTTAATGATCACACGTCTAATACTAAAAGATTTTGTCCAAATCATTTCACCTACGGATAAAACGGTAATAAATCTTTAAGGACAGCGCATAGCACGATTTATAATAAAATCGTTCTAATATTTTTTTTATTTATTTTCTTATAAAATTTTATTTGTATTTAAAAATAATTAAAATATTATTTTAAAAATTTTAATTTCCAACAGTATAATGATTGGATAACTGTATTATTTACTTGGTCATAAAAAACTAAAAGTTACACTTTTGTATTAAAATTCGATATGACATCTTAATAATAATTCCGTAATTTAATAAATAATTAAATTATATGTTAAATTAAAGAATTATGTACAGAATAACAGAAGAATTTCATGAGACATATTTTAGACCGTGCAAATCAAAATGATCAGTTTCCTTCTTTTAAAGTACATGTAGGGATATATTTTTCATCAATATATAAAAGATAAAACTTTCATTTAAAATTGTGATATTGTGAATTAGGTTAAAAAAAATGCAATATTTTTTAAAAAAATTGTAAACGAAACTAGTCAGTTGTCAGGTGGAGGCCCCAAAATTATACTGACCACTACATGTATCCTGTCGTTTTCTATGTAAAAGTATCAATTCATTGTATTGAACACTACATACACCAGGTAGCTTTTTTTTGTGTGGTAATTCTTATGTGTTTTTTTAAAACTTATTATTATTATTACTACTACTTCTAAATGGAAAAACTAATTTCTTTTTGAATAATTAATTTTCTATGCTATAATACATTATTATAGTACATAAATCAAAATTAAAGTTAATACTATTCAAAGGTTGATTAATAAAAATTTAAATTGTTCAAATAAATGTAAAGACAATACAAAATTATTATTGGTTATAACATTAGACAATACAATAAAAAATTTAAAAAAATAATTATAATTTAATTTTAACAGAGTATTTAACTAATATTTTTTTATAAATGGAACACTACACCTAAGGTGTCGCTTTCTTTGACTAAATTTTAAAAATTGAAAAGCTACATGTCATGTATCGTATTCTTTGTATTTGACAATGACACCAACTTTAAAAATCAGAGTTTTATAATACTTTTAAAATTCTTCTTTTTGTAATCAGAATTTGTTTTTCTACATTTTTGTGAATCAATTTATATTTTACAAAAGTGTGTCCATTTTTATAACATTTAAATTTTTAAGATGAAAATATTTAAAATACCTTTAATATATCAGATAAATAATGGTGCCCAGGATTCTTAACAATGCATATTGCATTAGTATTATGGATGTTTCTACGGTGGAAAAAGTATATTCAAGACCTTGGTGGACCAGATAATGAAGTTAATTTTTGGAAAAGTTTGGGACCGGTTCACAAATAATCAAAAGTAGCGGTTAGGGATGGAATTAAGAAAACAACCAAAAAGAAGGGGAGGAGATGAGAATCCAGTATTAATCCAAAGCCATTAATAGTTACGTAAAAGATGTTTTGGGGTCAGTGTGAAGCTTCGTTTGGTCGAACTGCACGGAGACGGCGGTGCACGGCGGAGGAGAAGTCGGGGTTGAACGGCGCGGAAGCAGAGATCGAGATCTGGCTGTCTCGAGGTTCAAATAAGGGAAGGAAATGGACCACCCAGGGCAACGAGATTCACAGGTACGCTTTGTCGGTGTCGATTAGGTTTTTACCGTCCGATAATTGCACGGGAGGCATGCGCAGAAATTGATTTCAATTGGGGGGCGGCCTTCCCATGTCCGCCGACAGTTTTTACCGTTTGATTTTTCGGGGTTGCCGTTTAGAGTGGCATACCGCCGAATTAGATTTGTTACCTCTTAAATTCTATACCGAAAATCGGGGGCGGTCGTTACAGTTGAATGAGTTTTAGTTGGATTATTATAGTATGACTGGAAATACAGTTGAGTGAGTTTTAGTTGGATTATTTTAGGGTGTCCGGAATTATAGCTGCGTGTTCGCAGTCATGGTTGATAACACCTATATTCTGTTCGCTCACTGCGATTTTTTGAAATGTGACAGCCAAATGGGTTTGTGGAGCCTAGCTACGAGTTTTCATTTAATTTTGACCGAGTCCATGCGTCACAGGTGTGTTTGTTTCTCATGTTATGAGTTTTTGTTGACCGGTTTATGTTCATGTGGCCCATCGCCTGTTCTCACACATGCCACGTGTTGTTAAATGCAGGATGCTGATGGTGGGATGAGCAGCGAAACCGTGTCGGTAGAGGAAGCAGAAGCGATGGAATCGTCCACCGCAGATGCTGACATAGATGTAGAAGCAGCAGTGAGGATTGTTGATGGGATAGGGTCCTTTGGCGCAACTGAATTTTCTTCCCTGACAGCCAAGGACGTGCTGACGACGGAGTTCACAAGCCTACAGGCAGCTTATGACTACTACAACGAATTCGGTCGTATGAATGGATTCTCGGTCAGGAGGTCCAAGGTGGGCCGCAGAACAAAGCAGGGGCAGAGGGCGAAATAATTTGGCAGATATTCGTGTGCTCCAGGGAAGGAGAGCGCGACAGGAAACACATGCATCGGGAAGACAGGAAGAAGGATCCTCGACCGATCATGCGGTGCGGGTGTGAAGCCCGGATTAAGGTCCACGCTGATGATGCCAGCGGGCGATGGTTTGTTGAACAAATCTGCGATAACCACAATCATCCCATGCTGGATGCGAGGTTTAGGGGTCTGTCGCGGTCACAGAGAGCAATCAAGGAAGGGGATTTGCACCAAATGAATTCCATGAGGAAAGCTGGGTTGCGAGTGTCGACGATTTTCCGTGCGTTTGCCAATCAGTCAGGAGGATTCGAGACTGTTAGGTTCGAGATAAAAGACATATATAATGCGATAGAGAAGCAAAGGCGGGCTGGCGTGACAGATGCGGAGTCCGCGTTGAAGTTCCTGGGAAATTTAAGGACAACTGATTCCGGGATGTTCTGGAGGTACTCGCTGGATGTTGACAAGAGGCTGGAAAATCTCTTCTGGTGCGATGGAATAAGTCGTTATGACTACAGCATCTTCGGTGATGTCCTGGGTTTTGATGCAACTTACGGTCGTAACAAATACAAGTTCCCTTTGGTAATATTCTCAGGGGTGGACCATCATATGCGGACGGTGGTGTTCGGCTGTGCCATCTTGAGCAACGAGAGCAAAGCAAGCTATGTGTGGTTGCTGCGGTCATTCCTTGAGGCAATGAAGGGAAAACAGCCGAAATCTGTCATCACGGATGGTGACCTCGCCATGAAGAGTGCGGTTAGCACAGTTTTTCTGGGTGCACATCACAGGTTGTGTAGCTGGCATCTGTTAAGGAACGCCACTGCTAGAGTTGGACGGCCGGGTTTTCTTAGGAAATTCCGTCTATGCCTCATGGGAGATCTAGAGGTTGACGAATTTGAGACAATATGGACGGATAGTGTGGCGGACCACGGGTTGGAGGATCATCCGTGGATAGTGGATATGTATGCCAAGAAGCATTCCTGGTCCAATGCCCATATCTGGGGGAAATTCTTCGCAGGACTGAAGACGACATCCAGGTGCGAGGCTCTGAACATGCAGCTTGGAAAATTTATACACAACGGGTACAATTTGAGGGAGTTTGTCGAGCACTTCCAACACTATTTAGAGTTCATGAGGAGGAGAGAACTAGTGGCAGACTACAAGTCTGCGTATGGCGAGCCTATTGTGAAGACGAAACTCGAGCCCATTGAGCAGTTCGTTGCAACGATTTATATAAGAGAGGTCTTCGAACTGTTTCGGGAGGTGCTGATGCTAGCCAGCAACGTTAGAGTTGTGTCCACCAAGAGGACGAGCGCTTGTGTTTTGTTCGAAGTTGCAATGTACTGTAAGCAGAGATCATGGGCCGTGTCGTAGGCCGAGGAAGACGACGAATTCAGGTGTTCTTGTCAGCGGATGGAGTTCTTTGGGCTTCCTTGTGTCCACATGGTTGGAGTTCTGGTTTATCTGAACATGACAGCTATCCCCAAAGGCCTAATACTTGACCGGTGGACAAAGAGGGCTAAGCAGCCGCGTGCACCCTGCGACGAAACTCGTGTTGGGGAGATCCCAGACGCGGCATACATGATCATGCACGCGGCGATGCTAGATGATTGCAGGGAGCTGGTGAGCCTGTCTTGCCAGTTTTTCGAGGACTACGTTGACGTGAAAACAAGGTTGGCAAAGGAGCGTCAATCCCTGCGGGACAAACATCGCCAAAGGTTGGGTGTTGCTGAGGAGGCCAGCAGGGTGTCTGTTCGGGACCCGATGCGGGCAAGGTACAAAGGATGCGGTCGAAGAGTTGTCACTTCCTGGGAAAAGTTTCACCGTGTTCAGAGGTGTCGGCTGTGTGGAAAGGGCAGACACAATTCTCGCAAGTGTCAACAATCGAGTACGGGGGAGAACATCGACAGTTTTGAGGCTGGCGCGGCTTACGAAAGCATGGAGGTAGGAGAGGGGGTGAGGAGTACTATGAATTTGAGTGAGCTGGCTGAACCGTTCTTGTTGGTGGTTACGCATTGAGCTGGATTCCGTATGGGTGGCTGCTAAGCACTGTACTTGTTGGCGTGGCATCCGGAAGGGCGTATGCATAGCGTAGGTTATGTGAGTTAAAAATTTTATACTTCTGTTCATATTCATTGAGATCAGGGACGGATGTATTATGCAGTGCAGCTTGTGAAGATGTATACAGTGCAGCTTGTGAGGACGTGCCTCCTCAATGTATTGGTCTGTGTTGTGACAATATTTGCGTTTGTGTGTTTGATTAATTAAATTAGTAAGGGCTAGTTAGTGTAAACCGAGTCATGTAACGAGTCATTGTTGCCTCAAAAAATTTTATTCATTCGGCCATATCGGTTGCGTTCACGGAAGAATGTAGTATGTAGTGGAACTTGTGAGGAGGTTCCTCCTTAATGTGTTGGTGTGTCTCAATGTGTTGCTATGTGTTGTGACAATAGTTGCATTTATGTTTGATTAATTATACTAGAAAGGGCTAGTTAGTGTAAACCGAGTCACAAGTTTGTGTTGATTAATTAAATTAGAAATGGCTAGTTAGTGTAAACCGAGTCATGTAACGAGACATTGTTGCCAAGTTAAAGTGGTCAGTGCGTAGGGATTTCGGATGCCTGGGTTTCAGGACGAAATTGCCTATCATAAACTGCATCGACTGTTTATGCTTTCCTGGTATTGAGAATATGGCACTATGAATCGGCAAAGGAAAAAAATAACCATATAGTGAGACGATTTGTTTAGGGGTTGATAATAAAGGCATTGCATTATATTGTAGACTCCGTGGTAAAACATACAAAACAGAGGACAAAAATGCTAATTTAACATCCAGCGCACGACAATAAAGTAGTTTACCAAAAAAGCGGTTGTTCCTGGCATGCAAGGGTGGATACGCATGCAATCAAATACAGTCAAGCAGTTAAAACTACCTTTAGTGGTTTTACAATACGGCGGGTCAGGTAGCTATCACGTCGAAGTGGATTCGTGTACAATGATTTGTTGGTACCACTTCAAAGTGACGGCCTACCCCGGTCGCCAACAAAAGGGGGCATGAGAAGCCCAACATGGTCAAAACATAGCTCACGTTGTGAACAGGGTCATGGCAGCACTACTGCCATTGCCCTCTGGCCATTCCAGTCCACCTCTGCCCGCTGCCTTATCTCATCGCGGAACTCATTGAAGTGCTCGTTTACAATAGCCAACGCAGTGTCAATCCGTATCCTGTCGGACATTTGATCGATGCTCTGCATTATGACAAAGTAAAGGCATACATGGATGTGTCGAATGAGAGATATTTACACAACGGGAAACCTTTTTAAATGCATACAGTGCGGGAAAAGTTGTGTTGAATACCTTCCTCTGCGGGACAGGGTTGGTTGTGAACATATGCTCCATTTGAAGCCACAGCATCATCCATAGCTTGTCCTTGTCACTTTTTTTTCACGGTCGCCGCCGGAAACACAAATTGGTGAATACCTGTCAAAATCGGAGAATAATACACATGGTTGAACAATTAATATAATTCGTACCAGCTGTAATCGTTAGTGATCCCCAGGACGAAGTCCGGATTCCACTCAGACAGTGGCGGGTTCCTTCCAAAGACGTCGAGATCTGGGAACATGGTTCTCAAGATCTTGTTCAGAACAGTGGCCTGCAAAACGGCAGGAGATGAGACAGGAAAAGGAGTTGTAAAGTCCACAAAAATGAATGTTTGGGTTTAGTTGCATGTCCAATAAGGGATGAGACAAGGAAAAAAAAACAAATTTTGTCCCTATGTGGGTAGGGAGGAAACAAAATTTTTTTTCGGTTTGTTACTTTTTTTTTAGATATCGTCCCTTTTATTTTTTATCTCTCTTTGGATTCTGCGTGTCCCGGACTAAACCCAGCAGGCCCAGCATTTCAGAACAAATTGGATTAGACAAAAAAAGCCTTCGAGGACGAGATGGAAACACAACAAAAATGCAGTGCATCATGGGAAAGGATACGTAGAGATTACGTACCACCGACTTAACCGCAGAAATTCTTCCCTTGACAGTCTCCTGTGTTGGAAAGCTGTCAAATATCCACGTCCGGCGACTGGAGACATCCACGGCCATCAGGTAGTAGTGAGACTCCTTTGTGCCCTCGAGGACGTCCTTCATCTGGACGTAGATCTGTCACGGAGTTATGCGTTAGCGTTTTCTGGCCAGGTATGAGCGGCAATGGGAAATAATAAACAGCATTCTGGTTTTTTTGTCTTTCCTCGATGTTATGTCATTTTTCCTTGTAACTATCGGTTTTTCATGCGGTCTGCGCTGCGACAGTGCTTACATATCTCAGGGTGTTAGGACGTGGTAGCCATGTCCCACAAAAGTAGTCCATCAAGTGATCATCGTCGATGTCCTCGGTCAGAGCAAATTCCTGTCACATGTGACATTGACCGGTCATATAGCGGTCGTAACTGTTGCGCAAAAAAGAATCGGTACCTCATATCACGTAGTATGGAAACGTTACCGAAAAAATTAGTGGAAGGGACCAGACCGAACACCGTTGCATCTGCGACTGTGTCCATGAGGTCCTAGTTGGATAACCCTCTCTCTTTCCCTCTGGTCCCATCAACGACCTTTGGGACTTGGGAAGATGACATGGCCTAGTGAAACGGAAAGTTTTTCGACCAACGGAGGGAGTTGAACATTTTGATTTTACATATATCTAATTTATTCAAATACCCATCCCATAATAATATAGTTATAGTTAATTATTTACATGTGTAGTCAAATATAATGGCATAGTCCATGATTTGATTAAAGAAAAGGGTACTATTAGAAGTCTTAGCAGAATAACAAAAGTGCAACATTCCTGTTACCAACATAGAAGGAAAACAACGTGGTCGTATAGTGGCCGTCGACCAGCGGAAAATAACGGAAGATATGTTAACCAGCTAAGACATGGACATGTGTCATCACCCTTAAGCTCGGTTCTCTTAATGGCTCAACTAGTCGCGGTTGGCGTCACCATTAGCCGCCTGCTCATTGTCATCGGCACGCCTTTCGGTAAGGATCATTAGCTTATCCTCCAAAGTTGCCACCCTGCCTAGCACCTCCTGCCACTTGGCGAGTTGATGATTTTCCTGTTGACGGAGGTTGTTGATCTCCGCTGTTAGCTCAGCTGCCTTGGCTTCCATTCGCCTAGTCGTGGCGTCTTTCTTCTCCCTTGCTAGGGTAAGCAACATGTGCTTCCCCCGAATTTCTCTCGCCACTTCCGCCAGCTCCAACTCCGTCGCCCTCAACTTCATGTCAGCCATCAAATGCGCAGTCCTGGCGGTGCTCAGCCGTTCAAGGTACTCCTGGATTTTGGCCTTCAGATATTCTTCCTACCTTGCCAGTACCTCCTCAACCAGATCACAGTCTGCACACTGTCCCTCCGGACGGATGATGTCAATCAGGGCCGCCACTGGAAGGTCTGCTAGGCCATCTTGGCGCCTCTGGTAGGTCGGTTCGGTGACCGACTCTTCGGACATTGTCAATTCACTCGGCGTGAGTTGTGGTCTCCTGGAGGGGTGTTTGCGCTAGGGCAAGCGTGTGGCAAGTATCGCAATAAGGGTAAGTGACGGGTTACGATGGATTTATAATGATGCGCTTGATCAACCAATGCGCGTGTGACACGTTTCGGCATCTAACCGGGACAAATGCATCCAAGGTTATCTCTATTGGCTACAATTAGCATAAACCTTTGTTGAGATGTATACTTTCACTTATGCGGAACATAATTGATATCTTGCATTCTATAAACATTAAATTTGACCCCATTCGGGCCGTTAGGTATGGAATAAATTGATGTACTAACAAACGATATCTAAGGTGTTGGACAGAATATGAAACTGATCGTCGAATTTGAACAGGGGACGAATAGAAACTCGAGGGCCATCGCATGGCTGATAATCAGTATTGTAAGTTTTCATCCGTAATTTTTTGTAATTTTTTAAGCAATGGGAATAACAACATTGACATCCAAGTTGGAGGTGCTTAAAAGAAAAAAAAAGATAAAACATCCCTATCTGAGAGCATTAACGTGCTTACGCGCATGGCAACAGAGTAGAACAGAAACAACAAAACATCATAGTTGCTAAGTATGAGCATCCAAACGAGGACGGGAACGGTATAACGAATGGTGTCATGGGCTCCACTCAACTGGATGACTAGCCCCGGCATCATCATCGGCCGATTGTGTCTGGTTAATACCTGCCTCACAGAGCAGTTCCTCATGCCTCTCCTCCAGCTCCATGACACTCACTCCCAGAGCAGCCCACTTTACATACTCGGATTCTTGTCGTTCGCAAAGGTCTTTGACCCTCACCTTCATGTATTTTGTCTGTTGTTCCAGCACCCTGATTAGGTGATCGTTAGTGTCTCTCGCGAACCACAACAACGTCTCCACCTCCTGGCATGCGTGCTCGCACTCCCTCACCTCGGAATCCTTTGCCTGTAGCCTGACTTCGGCCACTGACTGCGTCAGCTTCGCCGCCTTCACTCGCTGGCCGAAATCGAGGATTCCCTCTCGGTCAATGCGGCCTCACGCATCTTCGCCTCCGTTGTTTTCACGTCCAGGCGGAGGTGGTTGAGAATCTCGTCCGTAGACCGTCCTGTGAGACCGCCGCCAACAAAGGCCTTTGTTGGAGCAGATCCAGATCCCCGCGACATTCCTACTTATGTGGGTGTCTCAGTCTTGTAGTCACTATATCCCGGACAGCTATTCTGCATATGCAATGTTGGTTACCGTTGGTGGAAATTTATTATTGTAATTGCGCGCCTCGATCAACAAGGGAGACTTCCTCAGCACGTCTTGGGGCATCAGAACAACTCCAACGGGGATAAAATTATAAAATAATTTTTAGTGAGTTATTTATTTTTATTTATAAAATTTAAATGTTAACCACATTACAAAATAATAGAGTTTAACTATATTTTTTTATTAAATAATTTTATAAATTAATATAAGTTTGAATTATATATTGTGTATTATTTTTATATATGAATTTATTTAATATTACTATTTTTAAATCGTGATTTTTTTATAAACTTATAACTTTACATTATATTATTGAAAAAAATTAATTACATTAATAATTTTAAAAATTTTAATTAATTAATTAAGTGGAACCACAATAGGAATTACAGTTAGTTCTTTCTAATGGAGAAGAGATATATGCTATTAGTTCTTATTTACTGTTTATGACGCAAAAGCTGATGTGAATTTACTTTTTATGATAGGTGGGTCATAAACAGGAATTGAGATGAGTCCCCTACTGGAGATGGTCTAAACGAAAGTCTCTTTCCTGACACACGGGTATTAAAATAAAGGTGGGACCCTTATGCCAAGAGTTCCTCGGAAGAGGGACTTCCATTAGTTGATAACCTTTTACCATGTGGCATGTTATCAACAATTTTTAAAAAATATATAGCTTACTTTACATACATATAGGCGCTTATATTAAGTAATTAGTATAATTTTTTGGAGTTCAGGGTTTAGCATTTAGTTAAATAATCATATTAAATAATTAAATTATAATTAATTAACTAATACGTAAATAAATTAAAATTAATTTAATAATTATATTAAATAATGCAATTATAACTAATTCACTTATAACTATAGTATTTAATTATATTAGATAATGATATTTTTATTTAATAAGTAATTTATTAATTTATCAAAATTAAATATATTATTTATTTATGTTCGACATCTAATTTATGATTAATATACAATGTGTTTGGTTGCAACGTTGAAAAAAAAATTACGCACAATTTGAAAAATATATTAAAAAATAAAAACGAAAATTTGTCATAAAAGCGGTATAGACGCATCTGAAGTCTGAACAGGCCAAGTGATACAGTCTCCTGCTACTGAATACTTTCTCACCGGCGTTCTTTCTTGACCTCACCAATGGAATACATGGTTAAAGGTGATGGGAGGTGATGATTCTGCATGGACGGAGCCTCCAAGCATCGAACCCCCTGTGGGCGACGTTCGGGACCGGCCGTATTTCCTCTTGAACTGCTCCCACGTGACATATGGGTGAGGATTGCGACGAAAGTTGCAAACAACTCTATACAAGACCTTCTCAACTTGGAGTCGACTTGCAAGGGGTTTTTGGACGCCGGGCGGTCGGCCGTGGTATACAAGCATGCCATGGTGTGGACCATGTCGTGGGTTTCCTTTCTAAAGTACCCGGACCGGGGCGAGAGACAATTCGTAGATCGGTGCATAGACGCAGGAAATCCGGACGCAATTCTCAGGGATGGATTGAACGAGTATTTCTTCATGGCCAGACGTCATGCCGAAATGGATCTACTTACCAAGGCTACATTGCATGGTAGCTGGTGCACAAAATTATGACCATCAACAATGGCTCCAAAGACTTGGTAGCGCTCTCAAACGTGAATCACACTTTGTCACAACTCTGCACAACTAACCAGCAAGTGCACTGGGTCGTCCAAGTAATACCTTACGTGAGTAAGGATCGATCCCACGGAGATTGTTGGTATAAAGAAAGTTATAGTCATCTTGTAAATCTCAGTTAGGCGGATAGTAAATGTTATGGAGTTTTCGAATAGTAAATAAATAAAACAGAAAATAAAGATAGAGTTACTCATGTAATTTAATGGTGGGAATTTCAGATAAGTGCATGGAGGTGCTGTGTTCCTTCTGAATCTCTACTTCCCTACTGCTTTCATCCAATCCTTCTTACTCCTTTCCATGGCAAGCTGTATGTAGGGCATCACTGTTGTCAATGGCTACATCCCATCCTCTCAGTGAAAATGGTCCAAATGCTCTGTCACAGCACGGCTAATCATCTGTCGGTTCTCAATCATGTTGGAATAGAATCCCTTGATTCTTTTGCGTTTGTCATCACGCCCAACAATCGCAAGTTTGAAGCTCGTCACAGTCATTCAATCCCGGAATCCTACTCGGAATACCACAGACAAGGTTAGACTTTCCAGATTCCCATGAATGCCGCCATCAATTCTAGCTTATACCACGAAGATTCTGATTAAGAAATCCAAGAGATATGGGCCCGGTCTAAGGTAGAACAGAAGTGGTTGTCAGTCACGTGTTCATAGGTGAGAATGATGATGAGTGTCACGGATCATCACATTCATAATGTTGTAGTGCAACAAATATCTTAGAATAAGAACAAGCGGAATTGAATAGAAAATAGTAGTAATTGCATTGAAACTTGAGGTACAGCAGAGCTCCACACCCTTAATCTACGGTGTGTAGAAACTCCACTGTTAAAAATACATAAGTGATGAAGGTCCAGGCATGGCCGAATGGCCAGCCCCCATGAAAGATTGAATGGTCAAAGGAGTTAGATAGTCCAAGATGTCTAATACACTAGTAAAAAGTTCTATTTATACTAAACTAGCTACTAGGATTTACAGAAGTAAGTAATTGATGTATAAATCCACTTCCAGGTCCCACTTGGTGTATGTTTAGGCTGATCTTGATCTTTATACGAGCTGAGGCTTCTTTTGGAGTTGAACGCCAAGTTGCAACGTGTTTTTGGTGTTCAACTCTGGTTCGTGACGTGTTTCTGGCGTTTGACTCCAGAATGCAGCATGGAACTGGCGTTAAGCGCCAGTTTACGTTTTCTAATATTAAATAAAGTATGGACTATTATATATTTCTGGAAAGCTCTGAATGTCTACTTTCTAACGCCGTTGAGAGCTCGCCATTTGGAGTTCCGTAGCTCCAGAAAATCCATTTCGAGTGCAAGGAGGTCAGAATCCAATAGCATCAGCAGTCCTTTGTCAGCCTTTTATCAGAGTTTTGCTCAGGTCCCTCAATTTCAGCCAAAAATTACCTGAAATCATAGAAAAATACACAAACTTATAGTAAAGTCCAGAAATATGAATTTAGCATAAAAACTAATGAAAAAATTCCCTAAAAATAGCTAGATTATACTAAAAACTATCTAAAAACAATGCCAAAAAGCGTATAAATTATCCGCTCATCACAACACCAAACTTAAATTGTTGCTTGTCCCCAAGCAACTGAAAATCAGTTAGGATAAAAAGAAGAGAATATACTATAAATCCCAAAATATCAATGAACATTAATTCTAATTAGATGAGCGGGACTTGTAGCTTTTTGCTTCTGAACAGTTTTGGCATCTCACTTTCTCCTTTGAAGTTTAGAATGATTGGCATCTATAGGAACTTAGAATTTTAGATAGTGTTATTGATTCTCCTAGTTAAGTATGTTGATTCTTGAACACAGCTACTTTTATGAGTCTTGGCTGTGGCCCTAAGCATTTTGTTTTCCAGAATTACCACCGGATACATAAATGCCACAGACACATAACTAGGTGAACCTTTTCAGATTGCGACTCAGCTTTGCTAGAGTCCCCAGTTAGAGGTGTCCAGAGCTCTTAAGCACACTCTTTTTGCTTTGGATCACGACTTTAACCACTCAGTCTCAAGCTTTTCACTTGGACCTGCATGCCACAAGCACATGGTTACGGACAGCTTGATTTAGCCGCTTAGGCCTGGATTTTAGTTCCTTGGGCCTTCCTATCCATTGATGCTCAAAGCCTTGGATCCTTTTTACCCTTGCCTTTTGGTTTTAAGGGCTATTGGCTTTTTCTGCTTGTTTTTTTCTTTTTCTTTCTAAATATTTTTTCGCCATTTTTTTCTCTTTTTTTTCTTTTTTTCTTTTTCGCAAGCTTTTTATTCACTGCTTTTTTTTGCTTCAAGAATTAATTTTATGATTTTTCAGATTATCAATAACATTTCTCCTTTTCATCATTCTTTCAAGAGCCAACAATTTTAACATTCATAAACAACAAGATCAAAAAATATGCACTGTTCAAGCATTCATTCAGAAAACAAAAAGTATTGTCACCATATCAATATAATTAAACTAAATTCAAGGATGAATTCGAAACTCATGTACTTCTTGTTCTTTTGAATTAAAAACATTTTTCATTTAAGAGAGGTGAAGGATTCATGGAATTATTCATAGCCTTAAGACATAGTTACTAGACACTAATGATCATATAATAAAGACACAAACATAGACAAACATATAGCATAAAATCGAAAAACAGGGAATTAAGAACAAGGAATGAGTTCACCTTAGTGATGGTGGCGCCTTCTTCTTGAAGGGGCAATGGTATCCTTGAGCTCCTTTATGTCTCTTCCTTGCTTCTGTTGCATGATCCCTAGTGATTTTGGTGCTTGATGAGCGGATAATTTGTATACTTTTTGGCATTGTTTTTAGTATGTTTTTGGTATGATCTAGTTAGTTTTTAGTATATTTTTATTAGTTTTTAGTTAAAATTCACTTTTTTGGACTTTACTATGAGTTTGTGTGTTTTTCTGTGATTTCAGGTATTTTCTGGCTGAAATTGAGGGACCTGAGCAAAAATCTGATTCAGAGACCAAAAAGGACTGCAGATGCTGTTGGATTCTGACCTCCCTGCACTCGAAGTGGATTTTCTGGAGCTACAGAAGCCCAATTGGCGCGCTCTCAACGGCGTTGGAAAGTAGACATCCTGGGCTTTCCAGCAATATATGATAGTCCATACTTTGCCCAAGATTTGATGGCCCAAACCGGCGTTCAAAGTCACCTCAAGAAATCCCAGCGTTAAACGCTGGAACTGGCACCCAAATGGGAGTTAAACGCCCAAACTGGCACCAAAGCTGGCGTTTAACTCCAAGAAGAGTCTCTACACGAAATTTGCTTCATTGCTCAGCCCAAGCACACACCAAGTGGGCCCTGAAGAGGATTTTTATGTCATTTACTCATTTCTGTACACCTTAGGCTACTAGTTCTTATAAGTAGGACCTTTTGCTATTGTATTAGAAGACTTTGGTAGCTATCTTCATTTTTATGCTATCTTAGCTCATTGGGAGGCTGGCCATTCGGCCATGCCTAGACCTTATGCTTATGTATTTTCAACGGTGGAGCTTCTACACACCATAGATTAAGGTGTGGAGCTCTGCTGTACCTCGAGTATTAATGCAATTACTATTGTTCTTCCATTCAATTCCGCTTGTTCTTATTCCAAGATATCACTTGTTCTTCAACTTGATGAAGGTGATGATTGACGCCCATCACCATTCTCACTCATGAACAAAGTGACTGACAACCACTCTTGTTCTACAAGCATTTGAGGCTTGGTGAATATCTCTTGGATTCCTGATTGCACGATGCATGGTTGATCGCCTGACAACCGAGTGCTCGCCTGACAAACGAGCCAACCATTCCGTGAGATCAGAGTCTTCGTGGTATAGGCAGGACCTGATGGCGGTATTCAAGAGAATCCGGAAGGTCTAAACCTTGTCTGTGGTATTCTGAGTAGGATTCAATGATTGAATGACTGTGACGTGCTTCAAACCTGTAACCTACTGGGCGTTAGTGACAGACGCAAAAGAGTGATTCTATTCCGGTAGGGGAGGGAACCAAACCGGTGATTAGCCGCACTGTGACAGAGTGCATGAGCATTAGTTTTCACTGCGAGGATGGGAGGTAGCTGCTGACAACAGTGAAACCCTACACGAGCTTGCCATGGAAAGGAGTAAGAAGAATTGGATGAAGGCTGTAGGAAAGCAGAGAGATGGAAGGGAAGGCATCTTCATGCGCTTATCTGAAGTTCCTACCAATGAATTACATAAGTATCTCTATCTTTACCTTTGTGTTATTTTCGTTCATCACTATATCCATTTGAGTTTGCCTGACTAAGATTTACAAGATGACCATAGCTTGCTTCAATACTAACAATCTCCGTGGGATCGACCTTTACTCACGTAAGGTTTATTACTTGGACGACCCAGTGCACTTGCTGGTTAGTTGTGCGAAGTTGTGTAATGCCATGGTATTGAGCTACCACGTTTTTGGAGCCATTACCGGGGATTATGAGAGTTGTGAAAAAGTATTGTTCACAATTTCGCCACACCAAGTTTTTGGCGCCGTTGCCGGGGATTGTTCAAGTTTTGAGCAAGCTTTTGGTAACATCAGTGCCAAGATCCGGCAACAACATCAAGTTTTTGGTGTTATTGCCCGGGATTGTTTAGGCTGGACAACTGACGGTTCATCTTGTTGCTTAGATTAGGTATTTATTTTTTCGAAATTCTTGAAGTTGAATTCTAGAGTTTCATGGTGATTTGTTGAAATCTGGCTGGCTGAGAAGCCATGTCTAATTTCATTGGACCGAGGTTTCAACTCATCATCACAAGAGCTTGTTGGTTTCTTATCAATCTTGCCTTTGGAGCAGTGATCTGCTAAGGCTTGGCTGGCCTCTGGCCATGTCTAGTGTTTTGGACCGAAGCTTTCTTTGAGAGCTTGGCTGGCTGTGAAGCCATGTCTAATTCCTGGACCGGAGTCTTAGACTAGCATTGCACTGATTCCTGGAATTCTCATTAAGAATTTTGATACTTTTTCTCCACTTAATTTTCGAAAAACACAAAAAAATTTTACAAAATCATAAAATCCAAAAATATTTCTTGTTTGAGTCTAGAGTCTCATCATAAGTTTGGTGTCAATTGCATGCATTCATATGTCTTAGTGATCTTCAAGATGTTCTTGATGATTTGCTTGATCTGATCTTTGAATTCTATTGACTTGAGTGTTTTATTATATGCATTCTCATTTTGTTAGTGTCAATGATATACAAACTGCTAAGTTTGGTGTCTTGCATGCATTATTATTTGATTTTAGTTGCATTTTAATTATTCCTTATTATTAAAAATCCAAAAATATTTTTAATTTGTGTCTTTTCAAGTCAATTATACAGAGAATTGAAGATTCAGAACATACTGCAGAGGAATCACACAGAAAAAGCTGGGCATTCAAAAATGCCCAGTGAAGAAGACAGACTGGCGTTTAAACGCCAGCCAGGGTGCCTGGCTGGGCGTTTAACGCCCAAAAGGGTGTAGTTTTGGGCGTTAAACGCCAGAATGTGCACCATTCTGGGCGTTTAACGCCAGGATGGCAAAGGGGGAAGATTTTGTTTTCAAAATCAATTTTTTTTCAAGTTTTCAAAGTTTTTCAAAATCAAATCTTTTTCAAATCAATTTTCCAATCAAATCTTTTTCAAAACCAATTTCTTTCCATTTTTAAAGATACTTGCTACCAATTAATGATTTGATTCAACATTTCAAGTATGTTGCCTTTTCTGTTGAGAAAGGTTTAATGTTTGAATCATATCTTTTCTTGTTAGTCAAGTTTTTAATTTTCAAATCAAATCTTTTTAAAAAAATGTTTTTCAAATCATATCTTCTCAATCACATTTTTTTAAAACCAATCATATCTTCCTAACAACATATTTTCCAAAATAGTTTTCAATCAAATCTTTCTGATTTCTAATTTCAAAACCTTTTTCAAAAATCACTTGATTTCTTTTCCTTTTTCATTTTCGAAAATTAAGTAGTGTTTTTCAAAAATGTTTTAAATTTTTCACTTAATTTTCGAAAATAACTTCCCTCCTTCTCACATCCTTCTATTTATGGACTAACACTATCCCTTAATGCAAAATTCGAACTCCATTTTCTCTGTTAAGTTCGAATTTTCCACTTCTGTCTTCTATTCTTCTTTTCCTCTGACACCTAAAGGAATCTCTGTACTGTGACATAGAGGATTCCACACTTTCTTGTTCTCTTCTCTTTCTTATGAGCAGGAGCAAAGACAAAGGCATTCTTGTTGAGGCTGATCCTGAACCTGAAAGGACCTTGAAGAGAAAGCTAAGAGAAGCCAAAGCACAACTCTCTTTAGAGCACTTGAACGAACTCTTCAAGGAAGAAGAACAAATGGCAGCCGAAAACAACAACAATGCCAACAATGCAAGGAAGGTGCTGGGTGACTTTACTGCACCTACTCCTGATTTCTATGGGAGAAGCATCTCTATCCCTGCCATTGGAGCAAACAACTTTGAGCTTAAGCCTCAATTAGTTTCTCTAATGCAACAGAATTGCAAGTTCCATGGACTTCCATTGGAAGATCCTCATCAGTTTTTAGCTGAGTTCTTGCAAATCTGTGACACAGTCAAGAATAATGGGGTTGACCCTGAGGTCTACAGACTGATGCTATTCCCTTTTGCTGTAAGAGACAGAGCTAGAACATGGTTGGATTCTCAACCTAAAGAAAGCCTGGACTCTTGGGAAAAGCTAGTCAATGCCTTCTTGGCAAAGTTCTTCCCACCTCAAAAATTGAGTAAGCTAAGAGTGGAAGTCCAAACCTTCAGACAGAAGGAAGGAGAATCCCTCTATGAAGCTTGGGAAAGATACAAACAATTGATCAGAAAGTGTCCCACTGACATGCTTTCTGAATGGAGCATCATAGGTATTTTCTATGATGGTCTCTCTGAACTATCCAAGATGTCTTTGGATAGCTCTTCTGGAGGATCTCTTCATCTGAAGAAGACGCCTACTGAAGCACAAGAACTGATTGAAATGGTTGCAAATAACCAATTCATGTACACTTCTGAAAGAAATCCTGTGAACAATGGGACTAGTCAGAAGAAAGGAGTTCTTGAGATTGACACTCTGAATGCCATATTGGCTCAGAATAAAATATTGACTCAACAAGTCAATATGATTTCTCAAAGTCTGTCTGGGATGCAAAATGCACCAAGCAGTACTAAGGAAGCTTCATCTGAGGAAGAAGCTTATGATCCTGAGAACCCTTCAATAGAAGAGGTGAATTACATGGGAGAACCCTATGGAAACACCTACAATCCTTCATGGAGGAATCATCCAAATCTTTCATGGAAGGATCAACAGAGACCTCAACAAGGTTTCAATAACAATAATGGTGGAAGAAACAGGTTTAGCAATAGCAAGCCCTTTCCATCATCTTCTCAGCAACAGACAGAGAGTTCTAAGCAGAATACCTCTGACTTGGCAACCATGGTCTCTGATCTAATCAAAACCACTCAAAGTTTCATGACTGAAACTAGATCTTCCATTAGGAATTTGGAAGGACAAGTGGGTCAGCTGAGCAAGAAAATTACTGAACTTCCTCCAAGCACTCTCCCAAGCAATACTGAAGAAAACCCAAAAGGAGAGTGCAAGGCCATCAACATGGCCGAATTCTGGGAGGAAGAAGAGGCAGTGAACGCCACTGAGGAAGACTTCAATGGACGCCCACTGACCTCCAATGAGTTCCCCAATGAGGAACCTTGGGAATCTGAGGCTCAAGATGAGACCATAGAGATTCCATTGGACTTACTTCTGCCATTCATGAGCTCTGATGAGTATTCTTCTTCTGAAGAGGATGAGTATGTCACTGAAGAGCAAGTTGCTAAATACCTTGGAGCAATCATGAAGCTAAATGACAAGTTATTTGGAAATGAGACTTGGGAGGATGGACCCCCTTTGCTCACCAAAGAACTGGATAACTTGTCTAGGCAGCAATTGCCTCAAAAGAGGCAGGACCCTGGGAAGTTTTCTATACCTTGTACCATAGACACCATGACCTTCAAGAAGGCCTTGTGTGACTTAGGATCAAGTGTAAAACCTCATGCCCCTCTCTGTAATGGAGAAATTAGGGATCTATGAGGTACAAGCTGCAAAAATCTCACTAGAGATGGTAGACAACTCAAGAAAACAAGCCTATGGACTTGTAGAGGATGTTCTGGTCAAGGTTGAAGACCATTACATCCCTACTGATTTCATAGTCCTAGAGACTGGGAAGTGCATGGATGAATCCATCATCCTTGGCAGACCCTTCCTAGCCACAGCAAAGGCTGTGATTGATGTTGATAGAGGAGAGTTGATCATTCAAGTGAATGAAGAATCCTTGGTGTTCAAGGCCCAAGGATATCCCTCTGTCATCATGGAGAGGAAGCATGAAGAGCTTCTCTCTAAACAGAGCCAAACAGTGCCCCCACAGTCAAACTCTAAGTTTGGTGTTGGGAGGCCACAACCAAATTCTAAGTTTGGTGTTGAAACCCCACACTCAAACTCTAAGTTTGGTGTTGGGAAGTTCCAACACGGTTCTGAGCATTTCTGAGGCTCCATGAGAGTCCTCTGTCAAGCTAGTGACAATAAAGAAGCGCTTGTTGGGAGGCAACCCAATGTTTTATAATTATTTTCTTTTGTTATTTTATCTTTTTTTGTAGGTTGATGATCATAAGAAGTCACAAAAACAATGAAAAAAGCAAAAACAAAATGAAAAACAGGAAGAAAAACAGCACACCCTGGAGGAAGATGCTGCTGGCGTTCAAACGCCAGTCAGCCTAGCAGTTGGGCGTTTAACGCCCAGTCTGGCACCATTCTGGGCGTTTAACGCCAGAAAGGGGCACCAGACTGGCGTTAAACGCCAGTAAAGGGCAAGAACCTGGCGTTAAACGCCAGGAATGGGCACCAGCCCGGCGTTTAACGCCAGAATTGGCTCAAAACGTGGATTTTGATGCCATTTGGTGCAAGGATGCCTTTTCCTTGACACCACAGGATCTGTGGACCCCACAGGACCCTACCATCACTCTCTCTCTTCTTCCCCCATTCACCAATCACCTCAACACCTCTTCCCCAAAAACCCTTCACCTATCAAATCCCATCCTTCTCTTCACCACTCACATCCATCCTTCATAAATCCCCACCAACCTCACCCTTCAAATTCAAACCACTTTCCCTCCCAAACCCACCCATAATGGCCGAACCTTTACCCCCTCTCTCCTATATATACCCTTCTTCATCCCTTCATTTTCACACAACCTAAACACCACTTTCCCCCGTCTTTGGCCGAACACACCACCATCTCCCTCTTCCTCATTTCTTCTTCTTCTACTCTCTTCTTTCTTCTTTTGCTCGAGGACGAGCAAACATTTTAAGTTTGGTGTGGTAAAAGCGTTGCTTTTTCGTTTTTCCATAACCATTATGGCATCCAAGGCCGGAGAAACCTCTAAAAAGAGGAAAGGGAAGGCAAAAGCTTCCACCTCCGAGTCATGGGAGATGGATAGATTTCTCTCAAGGGTGCATCAAGACCACTTCTATGAAGTTGTGGCCTTGAAGAAGGTGATCCCCGAGGTCCCTTTTTCACTCAAAAGGGGTGAATATCCGGAGAT